>NC_139694.1:38672656-39294294 GCF_964106915.1 Podarcis gaigeae
GAGCCCATTTGTCCACATCAAATTGGATTATCCACATATTGGGTAAACCCAAATTTGTATGGGAAAGGAATCAAATTTGGTGTTGTTTGAGGGTAGCATCAAGTGGATTATGTGAATTTAATGGAAATGCAAACAGCTGCTAACACACAGTGAAGTCCAGTGTGAACGAGCTCTTAGTGAGGCTAGAATTGTACTTTAAATTGCACTTGTGGAGAGAGAACTGCATTGCCTCCCAACTGGATCCCAGGCATAACTGAAAAGTGCTGGTTTTAATATTTAAAGCCCTGAACGTTTGGGGTTTGATACGCCTTTTCCCATCCAAGTGCACTGATGTTCTCAGGTGGGGCCTTCACCACGTGCCTGACTTGAATTGTTGGATTTTAGGTTGGCTGGCAAAGTGGCCGAGCCTTTTCTAGGGTGACGTCTGCCCCATGAAATTCCCCGGTGACGTGTGATGGGCCTGTTTGGTTATGGTTCCCAGGAAATGAGTGAATATTGCTTTAGCTAAGAAAGCATGTGGGATTTAAACCCCCGTCCACTTCAGACCATATTGTGACTGCAGTGGGAAAGTCTGTAGCTGCTACGGTTTTGTTATACTTCTGCTTTCCTGTTTTTAATAAGTGAAATGTTATTGATGTAACTGTATATCTTCTGAGTTTTTATGTTGTAGGCCATCCTGAGGGATCTGTTAAAAACTGTGCAGCAGAATATAAACATGAATAATAAACAGCAAATCCTGAGCGCTCTTACTCAGATTTAAGTCACCTTGAGGAGTCTGTGGGATTTCTGAGTAAACATGCATACGGCTCATGACCTGTAACCCTCAGCCTGCTTCCTTGGAAGTAACCCCTCTTGGAAGATATGGGTCTATTGCCAAATTATACATCCACTTCACCCCATCACAGCCATGGCTTCTAGTTTGTCGTGTCGTGGGAACAGCAGAACAACTGGAGACGTTCCGGCGTTTAACCAGGAACAATTTATTGTTATAAATTGTCTGGAAAATCCAGGAAAATAGATTGGTACAGTACAGAAATAGCAAGTTATCTCAGCTTTACTTTGGGGCGTAGCTCTTCCTGTGTCCTTGAGGTGATATACAGTGACACCTTGGTTCTCAAACTTAATCCATTCTGGAAGTCCGTTCCAAAACCAAAGCATTCCAAAACCAAGGCACACTTTCCCATAGAAAGTCATGCAAAATGGATTAATCCGTTCCAGACTTTTAAAAACAACCCCTAAAACAGCAATTTAACATGAATTTATTTATTTTTTACCTGCACTGATGATAGTCATTGTTTGGATGGGGGGCTTTTATCCATTTCTGCAGTCACACAATCAATCAGTAGCTGAATTGGGTTCCACACAGTCACAAAAACAAATTAACCAAAAAAGCCTTTAAAAAAACAACACAAAACAAATAGCAAAAACAAAAGCGCCAAACTTAATCCATTCCGGAAGTCTGTTTGTCTTCCGAAATGTTCGAAAACCAAGGTGCAACTTCTAATCGGTACAGGTCCCTCAGAAACAATAGCTGACAGCCACATCAGACGATCGGCTTCCGAAAAACATTCGAAAACCGGAACAATTACTTCCAGGTTTTCGGCATTTGGGAACCAAAGCATTTGGGAACCAAGGTACCACTGTACTTGCAACAGCTACCGCTTCTACTGATGTAAAGAGTTTCCTGACCTGAAGGATTCTGCCCTAATGCACAGTTGCCCCTGGAAAATGCAGTAAGGCCTGGGTTACAGCCAACTCAATCTGTGTGGCGAGATGTTGTTGGTAGTCTACTGTATAGCCATCATGACTATTGGCCATGATATCCTTTTCCGCCACATATTAAGGAATGGGATGTTAAAGAGGCCTATGTAAAGAATAAAAATACTTGTCAGGAGAGACAATATGATGAGCCATTAATTTATAGGAACAGAGGGCAGAAGGGATGAAGACATGGGCTACCCAGCCCTCCTTTTCTCCCTGTGGCAAGGCTATAGTGTTTATCCAAGGTACACTGACTTGGTCTTCCCATTTTGTTACTCCAGATCACTGAATAGTAGGATGTTCTTTAATATGACAATCTCAGTAAATTATTATGTGTGGCTTGGGATGCCTGAGGGAAGACATTTGTTACGATTGTGCAAGGATCTGCCAAACAACAGTACAAACAAAAATGTTTTCAGACAACTGAGGGACATGAGAAGGCAAATAGGACTTGGTATTATAGATGGAAGGTGCAAGGAAGGAGAGAAGGAAACTAAAAACATCATTTGAGCCAGGCCTCACTGAGGCTTTGCCCCAGAACTTGTTAACTTCTTCATATCAAGCTATGTTTTGCCAAAGGCAAAATGGGTTCTTTATTAGGGATCTCTGAAGCATGGACAAAACACAAGTAGTGAAGAAAGTCTGAAATTTATTGAGCTGCAATACCAGGCAGAGTAGAATACCAGGCAGAGGGCCTTCTCGGTAGTGGTGCCTGCCCTCCAGAACACCCTCCCACCATATGTCATGGAAATAAGCAACTATCTTACTTTTAAAACAAAATTAAAAATTCCTTCCAGTAGCACCTCATAGAAGTGTGCATATACACGAAAGCTCATACCAATAACAAACTTAGTTGGTCTCTAAAGTGCTACTGGAAGGATTTTTTTTATTTTGTTTCGACTATGGCAGACCAACACGGCTACCTACCTGTTACTTTTAAAAGACATCTGGAGGCAGCCCTGTTTAGGGAAGTGATTAATTTTTAATATTCGGTTGGGAGCCACCCAGAGTGGGTGGGGAAACCCAGCCAGATGGATGGGGTATAAATTATTATTATTATTAATAATAATAATAATAATAATGACAACTCCTCCTTTCTGCTACTGGGAGCCCCAGGGATGTATAGGCTGAGTAGACCTCCACCTGGGCAGGCTACGCAACACCTGTATGTTGGTTCAGGCCAGCATCATAGCTCCCCACGCTGCCTCTCTGACTCAAACCCTAAGGTTGTTCTGTGCCCCAAGTCCTGAGGCTTAATTGCTAAGCTAGCCTCTCCTGGCTTGATTGTTCAGCTACCTTGAGCTAGGCCAGCAGGCAAGCAAAGTAATTCATTTACAGCTGTGTTATCTCTGCAACAGGGCATTCAAGTCAGCAAGGAGGCTGCATTAGACTCACTACTGCTAAGCTTAGGGGAGCCATGAAGCCTAACGTTATGAAGGGTTAATTGCGCAAGGCCACCCACACCTCCTTGTATTAACCATTTACCGGTACCTTCCACTTTTCCACTGCAATTCCCTGTTAAAGGCACAGGAGCAGAGGTTGGAAAGCTTATAGCTACACTCCATCTTAATGTATTTTTTGACCATGGACCAGTTAGCCTGGACCTTTAACTCCCATCCTCCCCCCCCCACACACACATAGGCAACTATGCTGGCTAATTTGGCCACCTCCATCTCATACCCTGCAGGCCAAGCTCTTGTTGCCGGGCAACAGTAACACAAAGGCCCAGATGAAAGGAGGTCTTTTACAGCAGCACTTCGCTTGGTGCTGCACTCAGCTCATCCTGTGCTGCAGTGGGGTTTGTGCAAAGCTGCAATGATGCCACAGTGCTGTTGTTGTTTTTTGCAGAGAACCTTCTCCAGATGTGGTTTTAAAAACATTTCACTCTACATGGAATGGCCAAAGTGTTTCTGAGTGGCACTGACCTCCCTTCCCCCTCCCCATTAATATTCTCTGCCATTCTTTATTTATCCAGACACTTTTGAGTCACAGGTGACCCTGCCAAGCAGTCCGTCTAGACGGAGAGTCATTCCCAAGCTATTCGGCTTTTCATTTCCTCCCTCTTGCAATTGGTGAAAACTACCCCCTTCCCCTCGACTAGGCCAGCTAGGTCTGCTTTACTTTCAGATCGCCACATGCGGAGACTGGCCTGAGCCAGGCTACATCTGATGGGTTGCCCAGCAACAAGAGCTGGGCCTGGAGTATGTGAGGTGAAGGCAGCCAAATTAGGGAGCAAAGTGGCCTAGATGGCAGAAAGCAGCATGTGGTCAAGGGAAGGGTCCTAACCAAACACACTGAGGTGTAGGGTTGCCAAATGTTTGATCTGCAGAAATCAGAAGGAGACTTTACAGAACAGAGATAAGAATACTACTCACCGTACTGTGAGAAATGTCGGTTAGTAATTTTAATAAAATTTCAGTTAAAGGCACAGGAGCAGTACAGACTTCTTTCCTAACCAGGTGGCAACCAACTTACAAAAGAAAATCAACCTAGAGAATATGAGTTAGCTCAGCTAATATAATTGTTTATATTGCTGACAAATGTGTTGCTGTTTATTCACTGTAGAGTGTAGAAAGTGATGGATCTTGCCCCTCCTCTGAGAATCTCAGTCTGCAATCTCAGTCATACTTTATAGATTTTAAATTGCCTTCTGGTATATTGTTTTAAATGAAAGGTGGAGTAGAGATTTAAATAACAAGCAAACCAGCACTTTGGTCAATTGAAGTGTTATATTCAGATTACCGATGAATTAAAGAGCCACACTGAGTTTAATATATGAGAACATTCAATGGTTCTGCACAACTGGACTTTAATGCCTTGAGCACAGCTGCCATGCAGAATAGCATTTGGAAAGTTCAGAGTTTCTCCCTTTTTTTTTAACTGCAGAACAGTTCAGGAAGAAGCTGCACCTGCAGATGTTCCATTTCCCTCAGACCATTCATGCTTACATGAGCAGGCGTGTGAGCAGCAAGCAAGCTACTATACTTGTATTTCTTGGTCCAGGAGCTGGTGCTCCCACTAAAAAAACTCCTGCCAGATTTGGGCAGTAGCATCAGAAGGGGAGCAGGAGGGTCTGATTCAAATCTGCCCCACTGTCCTCCTCCTGGCCTCACACAGTCTCTTCTTCTGAAAATCATGCTTTTCATTCTCAGGAGGAGACATGCTCACACCAGCTCACTGATGCATGCTCCTCTTACACACATGAGACAGAATCCAAAGGCTCTGTGTAGGCTTTCCATGTGTCGGGTTGGAGCAGGAACTGGGAGGATGCTGTCAAACTGGACACAAATGAACTTGGGGCGCTCCCTGCTGGTGACTGGCAGGCATTACATTAACCAAACCGGCCACTGGTGGCCATTTGAGGCCTCTCAAAGGTATAATAAGGCCAAAAGAGAATGAAAAATAAAACATAAACGGGGAATGTAATATTGGTGTGTGTGCGCAGAGTCTTTTTCTTTTTTATTAATATTTTATTTCATTTATAAAAAGAGTGAGAAGGAAAAAAGTAATAAAAAGCGAGAATGAAAACAAAGAAAAAATACATTATTACCATACATTAATATACAGATGTGTATATTCTTATTCAGATCTGTGGACATAAAGCTCACACATTCCCCAAACAATTTTGTTTTTATTCACTATCACACATTATGCTTCTGCTGAATGTATGTCTTTCAAATATTGACCCATGTATGTGTATATGGATATTCACATCTGATGCTTATTCACAATGATGTATGCACAATTTTTCTGTATCTTTTCTATTTCTTGAAATATTTTTTTAAGTTACAGTAAAACCATTACCATCTATATTTGCATCATCAAGTTGAATCCAACATTTTATCCTATATGAAAGCACATTTTAAGAAAAAAATCAAGGAGAGATGATGGGAATTTGCATGGATGCAATAATAATAAAAAGCTTTGGAGGCAACTGGACAACACTGTATTTGAAGAGACCAGAAAGGCCCAGAGTAGATCACAATTCTAGGGTTACATGTGTGATATGGTTGCCAAACATAGGCACTACGAAAAACAGCAGAAAAATTGGAAAATGTTGGCACTGGAATTAGAACAGGAAAAAATTGTACTTTTTTTTTTTTAAATCTCAAAAACGACTTTAAAGAAACAACTCCATATTTGAAACTATTAACTTGCACGTTCTGGTTTCCAAAGGGACAGAGATATGTCTTGACATGTTAAAATGAAATACCAGTGTTTGACTACTCAGAAGGCAATCCTGATAGGCTCTTTGGGGGCTCTTCTACATATGTATGTTTCAAACTTATAAACTTACCATACAATAAAAAAATGGAAGGGGGTATTACCCAGAATGTGAACTTACAAGACAGACAGTTGTCTTGCTGTTTAGCAGTTGTGCACAAGTCTGATACATGCATTGAAAAACAAAGCGGAAGGAGGGCAAGTCTAGTAAGGCCCCAACCCACATTGAGAAAGGCAGTAACCCACTTTTTGGGGTGTAAAAAATGTGGGGGGGTCAGTACAATAAGGCTGAAAACAATAGCACAACTTTAGCATTAACTTGGAATGGTGGCTTCACATATTCCTTGATGTGCTTTCTGCAAAACTTTTGCCAGACTTTGGCGGCGGTTTGGAGTGAATCAGACAACACTGGCTTTTGGGTTGACCCCATGACCCCCAGGTTTGAGGGTCTATTGCTCTGTTTCAAAACACAGGGTTTTCGCCACAAAACTTTTGCCAAACTTTGGTGCCAGTTTGAGGTGAATCAGACGACATTGGGGTTTTAGGTGTACCAGTTTGATGTATCAATTTGTGGTGCGCTGCAAAAACTTTAGCACCATTTTCAAGGGGATCCCAGATTTTGAGGTTCACAGTCTTAAAGTGGTTACTAATAAATGTTACAAGATACAAAGGAACATTTTGCTTTTAAACAAGCTAGCAATGCGGTCCCATTTTCCTTAAGTCCTTAATTCACTTCAATACTTTCCTTGCTCTGCTCCCAGAGAGAGATCCTAAGCGACTTGCTTGTTCACCATCTCAGGTTTCAGCTTCCTGCTGCGAGAGATTGCAGCTCAGTTTCCAGGATGAGTCACCAATTAGCCTAAAGGCTGAAACAAACATCCAACCTCTTTTGCCTCATTTGCCAGAGTGAAACCAGCTGCGCCAAATACAAACTTTTCTGCTTTGCATTTTAAATACAGTGCATATAAACATTGCATTTTATGCGCATTAAATCTTACATCTTTAACATGGGGAAGGTTGTTGAGCCAGTGGTGGCTAGCCAGTTCAGATATGACTGGGAGGGAAGGAAAGAAAGGATTGTGCTCCAGATTCAGAACCGAAAAAGCCTTGGCACGTTGGCCCATGACCTTTGAGTAACTTCTGCCTTTCCATGCTGTTTTGGGAAACCAACGCTGTGCAATCACCTTCCAAGAAGGCTGGCAGCTCAAGGTGGCATGCCTGGTTCTCTTCCCTCCCCGTTTATCCTCATAATAACCCTGTGAGGCAGGCTAGGCCAGGCATAGGCAAACTCGGACCTCCAGATGTTTTGGGACTACAGTTTCCATCATCCCTGACCACTGGTCCTGTTAGGTAGGGATCATGGGAGTTGTAGGCCAAAAACATCTGGAGGACAGAGTTTGCCTATGCCTGGGCTAGGCTGAGAGACTGTGACTTCCCAAGGGTCAGCCAGCAAGATTCATGGCTGAGTTTGAGCCCTGGTCTCAGGTGGTTAAAAACAAAACCCCAAATATGTGTGTGGGATTGAGTCAGGACCTTCACTGTCCCTTCAAGAATGATTCCTGCTGCAGGCTGTGTGATAGGAATTTTGAGGTCTTAGATATATGGTAATGTTCATAAGTGTACCAACCAAGCACCTACATAGATCAGCACAGGAAGACCGACCTGAAACCATTTTGATTCCCAAACTGAGCAAATGATTTCTCTGCAAGGTCAAAGTGGGAAACCTCCCCATTGTCTCTTTCCTCACAAATCCTGTCTTAAGGGCACATTTAATATATGAATAGGATGTGAGCCTGTGACCTGGCCAGGCTCCCCAGGGTATCCAATCAAGTAACCTGCCAGACAGAAGATAGACAACAGCAGGAGAAAAACAACATTCAAATTTCTGTTTTAGACTGCCTTTTCTGTGATGTAGATATGATGTATCTGGGGGTGGTCTTGATCTACAGGGTGGCAATTTCAAAAGTCTAAGGGCTTGCACACCATTGTTCTGGGTTCCTCTTCTCTCCTGCGTGTGGTGAGTGTGGACCCTGTTGCAACAGATAAATAAAGATCAGGCTTACTAGCTGCTTTGCTTCTCATTATTCTCTGGTTGGCCTCTGTTATTTTCTCCTACCAATAGGGAACCTATGTTAGGACTCTATATGGGCTCTTGGAGACCCCATAAGGGGAAAAAGGGCAGATTTTGTTTACAACTGTTGCAGGACCCCCCCCCCCCCATCATTTAGTTTGTACAAATTCGACACACAAACTCACACACAACGTACGCAATGTTTCTGTGATAAATTCATAGAAAATCAACTGTACATCGGATCTACACCGGTCCACTTTTATTTTGCTCCATGAAGGAAGGACTATCAAAAGGGGATGGTTTGATACAGGACGGCCATAATGCCTTGAGCGTACCAACACATATGCAGGAGCCCTACCCAGTTGGCATGCCAACCTTGATGGTCCCAGACAGAAGACCATCAGGGACACAAAGAACTTGCATATGGGAGTGGATTCAACATGGACTGAAACAATGGACAGTGATCAGCTCTTCCCTCTGGGGGCAGGAAACTGCCAGCTCTCCTTTGTCCTTTGGAAAATACTCATGGGGAGGGGGAAAGGAGGGACCAGCCAGGTGACAAGATACTCAGGTTACCTCCACAAACCCCTCCCACAACCCCTCCTTTTTGTGATGTATCAATGATGTAGTCATGATGTAGTTCTAGGGGTGTAGCTTGGGGGATTAGTAGCTAATAAAAGTTGGGGTCTTCTTTTGTTCTGGGCTTCCATCCTGTTCCACCTGGTGGCAGGTGGGAGTCCTGTCGCGACAGTCTTCAATAAAGACCAAGCCTCCTGGCTGCTGTTTTGCTCTAGTATTCCTGGCTGGTGTCCTTGCTTTTTGTCCAAGGGAGCCCTCAGATTTCTCCGTTAACACAACAGAATGATTCCTGCTGGAGGCTGCGAGACTCAAGTTCGCCTTGTGCCACGTCTGCCACACGAATGGTAGTTTCTCCCTGCGAGTTTTGAGCCCCCTCTGCTGGCGGAGCACGGCTTTTGTTGTAATTGGTTGCATGTTTTTAATAGATAGAACAAAACAAAAAAATTCCTTCCAGTAGCACCTTAAAGACCAACTAAGAACTAACTTAGTTGGTCTTTAAGGTGCTACTGGAAGGAATTTTTTTGTTTTGACTATGGCAGACCAACACGGCTACCTATCTGTAACTTTAATAGATAGGACCGACTGAAAACATGCAGATTTCAAATCTATTTAAATTCGACCGATGTTTACTTATGTTGTGCTGTTGCTTTCTATGTTTTGAGCTGTTCTTATTTTATCTGTAAGCCACCTCGAGTGAGTCCCTTTTAGGGAAAAGGCGGAGTGTGAATAAATTCATAATAAAAACTAGCAGGGAAGCCACAAGGGTTCAGCCGACGTCTACTTTTCCCTGGTGTGGGGGGGGAGGTATGTGTATGATTTTCAAAACTGAACCATAAAAAACCACACCGAACAATGAGAGAACATACAACCCGACGGAAACAACAACACAAAACCCCAGTGTTTGTGAGGTGCGGGTGTGGGGGGCATAAGGCGTTCCGGAGGGGCAAACCAATTTTCAGCCTCCCCCCCCTCGTCCCCGGCTTGGTACAGCTCAGAAAGTTATGATTCTCCTGACGCCCCGCCTTCTCCCCTCCTCTCCCTGCCCTTGCTTCCAATCAGCTTCGAGGCTCCTCGATCCGCGGCGAATAGGAGCGGAGCGGAGGCGGCGCCTTGTACTCGGCGGGAAAATGGCGATGGCTGCTGCTGCTGCTGCTGCTGCGCTTTTCGGGCGCTTGAAGGTATTCCGGGAGCGTCCTCGGGGCAGAGGCCTCGCCAAGCAGAGAGCGAGGCGGCGGCGGGGATGCGCCTCGTGGGACGCATTCAGACCCTCAGAACCAGACTAGTGTTTCTGCGAAGAGGCTGAGCACCGGCAGGGCTCTTCCATTATCGCAGAACTTGGAGACACAAATAAGCCGGCTGGCTGCGAAACGAGATGGTAACCGTCTCGTGAGCATAGTAGGACACGTGTAAGCCATGCCAGCAAAGGCCTCGAATGCAGACCTTGGGCAGAGGAAATCCTGAAGGATCCTGACATCTTCCTATGCAACGTTGATGTCTGGGAACTTGTTTGATGCATTACTGTATTTTAATATTTGGTTGGAAGCCGCCCAGAGTGGCTGGGGAAGCCCAGCCAGATGGGTGGGCTAGAAATAATAAATTAGTAGTAGTAGTAGTATTAGTAGTATTACTAGTATTTCTGCAAAGTGGGTGAGCAATGCCCAGTGACACTGGCTGAGCAGGACTGGCCCTGAGCACAGTTGTCTTCCGTTCTGTTGAGGTCTGGCTTATCGCATAACTGGAGACACAGTTGGGCTGAGGAAATCCTGAAGCATCCTGACATCTTCCCACCTTTTATGCAAGGTTGATGTCTGGGAATTTGATTCTGGCAAACAAGACCTCCTGCCTGCTACGTTTGGTTGATACAAGACTGATTTCGGTAACATGCACGAGATTCTTTGAACGCTTGCAATCCTGTATGTTTCCTATTATCACTTGGAGTTTAAAATCGTTTCTTTCTTCAGTGAGTGCATATGAAGGTGGGGAAATGAGCACTGCACGGCTTAAAGAGACTTGTAGGGTGTTGCAGAATGTGATTGGAGTGTACCTGTCCCTGTTTGCCCTCTTACAGGAACTGGGCTGCCCTGCACTAGATGGTGTCTACCTGTCAGAGGCTAAAGACATACAGAAGTTGCTATGCGCTCCCTCCCCGCATCGCCTGGACATACTGGAATGGATTTGCGGCAGGTGACGGCCATCACCGTTCGATCCTTATTCCTTTAGTATTTGCCACTCTCTTCCTACTTCTAGACCAGTGATTCTCAAACATTTTCTCTGGGCCACACTTTCAGAATAAAATTTTGCTTGCACCACACTGAATTTGTTATGGATAAGAAATGCGTTGGCAAACAAAAAGAAACAACTCCTAGCACTTGTTGATTTATATTATGGAACACAACTACTTTATTATATGACCATAGGCCGTTCAGAAAATATAAAACAATTATTTTGATTCTATACTACACTGAAATATTTAAATGTTTCTTTGATTGTCCTTGAACCTACCCATCACACTTTGCATCCTCTCCTGCCACACCCTATGAGAAGCATTGTGCTAGGATCAGCTTCCCTGAGCGACGCTTGGCTCCTAATGGGAATCTGTAGCATGAAGCAAACACAGCTTTTGTTCTTCATTTACATATCTAAGACCACTTCTGCAGCTAGGCCAAAGTCCAAGGTCTGACAGCCCAGTACCCCCAAAATGACCACACAGAGAGCAGCAGATAGTGAGGGCAGCCCTGAACAGGTTTGGCATTGGCTGGGCTCATTGGGGCTGATGACTGGTCAGTCATTCTTGTTTTTTAAGCCCTCATAGGTGGAGGACAGACATGTACATGGTTACAGGTACACCTTTTATTTTTGCATTAAAATATACAATGTTCTCTTATTTCTACTACAAAATGGTGTTTAACATAAGTTAGCAGAATCGTGATAGTACTGTGATTGTGATAGTACCGTGACTTGAGTGAGTTTTAATGCACTATACTATACCATTCTGTACTGTCAGCTGTCAGGAGCAGGTCAGCAATAAAACACCTGGTGTTCATAGTCAACTCTTTATTCATAGAAACCAAAACAGCTCAGGCCTAGTGATCAGAGCCACTCTTCCCAGTAGATCTTGCCCCAATGAGGCAGTTGTGAGGACTGAAGATCTCTGCCTTCTCACTCCTCTCTGACTCCTCCCCCAGCAACCTGAACCTCCTCCATTTTGTCTGTCTTTGCTTTGCCCTCTTCCTTCCTCTTTGTGTTCTGGGAGACCAGGGGGAGGAGAGCTGGTCACAGCAGGAGGGGCAAACCCCCTGGCTTCTTCAGCAGCCTGCCTCCGCTTTGCTTCTTGACCTGCTCTCTGCCACAGCCTCTTCCTGCTCACTAAACCGTGTTGCCTCTTCAGCTCCTGACACCACTTCCTCCTAGTCTTCTCCCTCCTCTCCCGCTGACCCCTCATAGTCATCCTACCACCAGTCCCTGGCTCTGAGCCTTCTTCCCAAGCTGGTGCCCCCCCACTCCTCTGCTTCCAGCTAGTCCATGACATATACTATACACTATACTTCCCAAGCAACAACTTACCAGCCACAAGCTGCTGTGCAGCACCGTCACAGCCCGCTTTTCTAGGGAAATGGATCTCTGAGCAATCTGGGAATTTTGTGTAGTTGCTCTTGTCCCTTTGCTGTTGACACTTTTTTCCATACTGTGTACCATTCTACTTTCCCTGTCGTTATGATTATCCACCAACCCCCATCAAATTGTGAGCAGGGACACACTTACATACAGTTTTTTTTTTGTTATGAAGGCACTTTAGAAAATCATCATTATCGCCTCTGTCAGTACTGATCTGATTCTGAAAGAATCTTAGAATCAGAGAATTGTAGAGTTGGAAGGCTCCCTTGAGGGTCATCTAGTCCAACCCTCTGCAATGCAGGAATCTTAACTAAAACATTCCTGACCGATTGTCATCTAACCTCTGCTTTAAACCCTCGAAGGAAGGAGAGGCCACCACCTTCTGAGGAAGCCTCTTCCACTGTCAAACAGCTCTTACAGCCAGAAAGTTCTTCCTTGTGTTTAGTCAGAATCTCCTCTTTTCTATATAGTTCTGTACTTTTTGCTTTCTCAAGCTTAGTCAGTAGTAGTAGTAGTTTTTAACTGCCCATCTCTCAACAATTAGAATTAATTTGTTATTAGTAGAGGGCTGGAGTAATTTGTCTGGCTTCTCGGGATCAACTGCAGATGTATTGCTGAATCCAAATTTGGAGCAGATATGTGTCCCTTCTGCAGCTCATCAACAAGGTTGCAGCAAGACTGTGGCCCTCACTTTGTTTTGTTCTTCCTTGCAGTGTGTCTCCAGCCCACCGAAAGCAGTTGTCATCTCTTGGAGAATCGCAGTCGGATTTGAAGATAAAAGGTACATATTGTGCTTTTGTTGGAAGGACAAGCATGTAATAATTGTCAGTCAAAGGGATTTGTTGGAACCGTATTGAAATGTGTTTGCCTTTGTGTGTGGGCATGTATGTGTTCAGAGGACCTGCACGTTACAGGGAGCCTGATGGGGGAAGAGGTGAGGGAGAGTTGCAGTGCATCACTGTGCTTTGTATGCAGGCACAAATTGTATTTGCCTATAATAATTATTATTTTTATTTATTATTTGTTTTTTTTTAAAAAAAATGATATTTATTGAAGTTTTACAAACAAAAGAAAATTACAGAATAAGAAAAGAAAAAAAGAAAAAGAAAAAAAATACAAAAATACATGAAAAATAAAAAAGCAGTTAAAAACAGATCAATCTTTTCATGTCTTATATTTCATTTACTTGTTTCAAGACCTCCTCACACCTCCCTTTTTTGCATTCCAGTTCACATGTTTAATTCAGCAAATCCTTTCCCTCTTTGTTTTTGTCTTAATTCTATATCTTAACATATTATAGCTTCGTATTTTCATCTGATTATCCATCCATTTTTACATATTCTTTTTGCTAAAGCCATTTCATTTCAATCCAACATCATTTTAACATTCATTAATTTTACAATGTTTCTGCAAATAGTCTTTAAATTTCTTCCAATCTTCTTCCACCAACTCTTCTCCCCAGTCTCAGATTCTGCCAAGCATTTCTGCCAGTTCCATATAGTCTATCACTTTCATCTGCCATTCTTCCAAGGTGGGTAGATCTTGTGTCTTCCAATACTTTCCGATGAGTATTCTTGCTGCTGTTGTGGCGTACATAAAGAAAGTTCTATCCTTCTTTGGCACCAATTGGCCGACCATGCCCAGGAGAAAGGCCTCTGGTTTCTTCAAGAAGGTATATTTAAATACCTTTTTCAATTCATTATAGATCATCTCCCAGAAAGTCTTAATCCTTGGGCACGTCCACCAAAGGTGAAAGAATGTACCTTCATTTTCTTTACATTTCCAACACTTATTATCGGGCAAATGATATATTTTTGCAAGCTTGACTGGTGTCATGTACCATCTGTATATCATTTTCATAATATTCTCTCATAAGGCATTACATGCCGTAAATTTCATACCTGTGGTCCACAACTGCTCCCAGTCAGCAAACATTATATCCAACATCTTGTGCCCATTTAATCATAGCAGATTTAACCATTTCATCCTGATTATTCCATTTCAACAGCAAGTTATACATTCTTGATAATATCTTAGTTTTGGGATCTAGCAGTTCTGTTTCCAATTTTGATTTTTCAACCTGGAAACCATTTTTTTAATCCAAATTGTAGGCCTCCCTTGTTTGATAATAATGAAGCCAATATCGCACTTTGTCTTTTAATTTCTCAAAACTCTGCAATTTCAATTTGTCACCCTCCTGTTCCAAAATCTCCCAATATTTTGGCCATTTGGCCTCCATATTGAGCTTTTTCTGAGCCTTCGCTTCCATCGGTGATAACCACCTTGGGGTTTTATTTTCAAGTAAATCTTTATATCTTGTCCAGACATTATATTTTTATTTATTATTTGTACCCCGCCCATCTGGCTGAGTTTCCCCAGCCACTCTGGGCAGCTTTCAACAAAGATTAAAAATACATTAAAATGTCACACATTAAAAACTTCCCTTCAGATGTCTTCTAAATGTCAGGTAGTTGTTTATCTCTTTGACATCTGATGGGAGGGCATTCCACAGGGCGGGCGCCACTACTGAGAACACTCTCTGCCTGGTTCCCTATAGCTTTGCTTCTCGCAATGAGGGAACCGCCAGAAGGCCCTTGGTGCTGGACCTCAGCGTCCGGGCAGAACGATGGCGGTGGAGACGCCGAGGCCGTTTGGGGCTTTAAAGGTCAGCACCAACACTTTGAATTGTGCTCTGAAATGTAGGTCTTTCAAGACCAGTGTTATGTGGTCTTGGCGGCCGCCCCCAGTCACCAGTCTAGCTGCCTATAATCTCCTTGGGTCTTATTCACAGTAGCACTGAGCAGCATGTCCTGTTGTGCCAGCAAAAATTGTTGCACACTAAGGTCAAGGTCAAGCAATGTTGTGTGTGATTGGCTGATGTTATTCCAACCTGTTATTTGCCCCATCTAAATGCATGGCTAATATTTACTCCTCTGCAAGGGGAATAAAGTGATAGCATTTGTGACAGCTATAGAAATGGAAACGAAACCTGCTCCTGATGACCACAGATGGGGGCGAGGCAGCACAGCTCTTCTGTCACTTCTATCCTAGATTCCCACTTGTTTAGCTTGTCCCATAGAACTCCATGGAAACAACTGAAAATCAAGCCAGCCACTGTCTGTATTGCAGACGGAGATGAGAAGCACAACCTCCTCCTGAGCTCTGTTTTTGGTCACAATAAAGTGTAATGGAATGTAGAACTAACTTTATTTACAGATGGCTAGATATATCTGACTAGAACTGGATTCCATCTAGCCTTCTCATTGGATTACAAGGCTAGGAGGAGGATTTCTTAAGCTGTGGGGTTGTGAGTCTTGGAACAGTACACCCCCCAGAACTCTTAACAAGCAAAAGGAAGGTATTGCTTAATGCTGTGTTTTATGTACCAGTTAAACATACCTTCTAGGTAGGACAGAGGAAATGGCCTGGTACTGAGTTGATTCTTTAATTCACCTAGATTAGTATTGTCTTCACTGACTGGCTGTGACTCCCCAGAGTTTCAGACTGTGAAAATTGCCAGCTTTGCCTGGAGATGCTGGGGACTGAGACCTTCTACGTCTTTAGCTGTAAATCAGAATGCACTAATCTGACAACTAATATGCACTTCTGCTTAGGAAGATGTACAAATTAGAAATTTGTGTGAAGTGATTTCAGTTAACTGAAATCAGTTGCTCTCTCCCTTGCAGATTTCTAAATCAGCCTACCTTCTCTCTCTCTTTTTCACTCACTCATACCAAAGTAAGCAAATATAAAGCAAAATGATGGAAGGATGATAGTTCCCTTGTCCTTTTATGTATATGTATATGTATATGTATATGTATGTATGTATGTATGTATGTATTAAAAATACTATTTCACTGCCACTCAGCACCATCAAATCATTACTTGTGGGCAAGCCTGCAGCCCACTGCAAATGCATAGCAGATCAGCTGCTGCAAGGCTGAAAGCTGAGCTTTCATATCATCTAGAAATGCTTGGGCCTCCTTTCAGAGACTGCCTTTTCTCTCCTAGTCTCAAACTTCATGACATGGTAGAAGATTCAGCCCCATCGCTGACCTCTGCCCTTGCCACTTTTATTTCCACCAGGTTCATTTCTGGTATCTGAGCCTAACAGGGAGAGAAAATGAGTTCTAGTGATAGACTATGGGGAAGTAAACCCACAGATGTGGGGAGCATCCAGGTCTCTTAACCGTCTCCTGCTGCTCTAAAATTCACCACCAGCACCACCTGCTTCCTCTCTGATTGAACAGATGCTTCTGCCCCTGTTGCCTATAGAATGAACCTCAGAACAGTGAGCCAAAGGAGGACCATCATTTTCTCCACAGGAAACACAGGATTCATGGATCAACTAGCATAGTCCTGTAAGCATGCTGAAATGGGGTCTGAATGTAGACTATGTGGTGAAGCAGTTGCTGGAATGATGACTTTCATCAAAATCCCAGTTCTTGGAGACTTCAGACTCTGGTATCTCCCATTAGCTCCAGATGTGTGAAAGATGTGGAAAACCAGAGTAGGAATGCCATGTTAGATTGGCCAGTGGTCTGGCCTGTGCAAGGGGACTTCAGAGTGCCCAAAGTGCTTCACAAGCTGCATTATGGATGAGACTTTGGAGCATATTGCTGCTAAGGAAATTGATGGTTTCTTTAAAAAAATAAAACAGGTGCTCCAGACCATATTTAAATCTAGGGGAAAGACATTCATATGAGTGGCTCAAGCTATTTACCTAAAACTTATTCTGTCCTGACAGCAATGGCAAACTTGGGATATCACCTGATGCTCTGTCGAGCCAATGACTTGGATCTCATTGAGGTAAGCATTGGGGGAATTTCTGCAAAATGAGACTGTCTCTTCATAGACAACTTATTCCATTTCTTAACTGTTCCCTCAGGGTCCCCTCCCCTTTTAAAATTTTAAACCGCTGTCCCCTAATTTCGAGACTCCTGCACCTTGATTTGCCTGCACTGAATGTGGTGAACAGTTGTTCCCCTTCCTGAGATCATTTTAAACTACTTTTGAAAGTTCAGGTTCCAGTATGAAAAAAGACCAAGGGGGTAACATATCCACTCCATCCTTTCCTCCTGGCTTTCCTTTCCTAGAGCCTTTGAAATGTGTCTTGTTTTCAGTGACCCTCTGTATACAAGTTGCTGAACATGGGGAACACATGGTTGTGGGGGTGCCCTGCCCATGGCAGCCTCTGGAGGCCTCTAATAGGCAACAGTTTGGTGCAATGCTGGAGTAGAATAATAAGATGGTAGAGCTGGATGAGACTCCAAGGGTCCTCTAGTCCAGGGATAGGCAACCTAAGGCCCATGGGCCAGATGCGGCCCAATCGCCTTCTCAGTCCGGCCCACGGATGGTCCGGGAATCAGCGTGTTTTTACATGAGTAGAATGTGTCCTTTTATTTAAAATGCATCTCTGGGTTATTTCTGGGGCTTAGGAATTCATTCATTATTTTTTTCCAAAATATAGTCCGGCCCACCCCATGGTCTGAGGGATGGTGGACCGGCCCACGGCTGGCAAAGGTTGCTGACCCCTACTCTAGTCCAACCCCCTGCAATGCAGGAATCTCAACCAAAGCATCCATGACAGATGGCCAGCCAACCTCTGCTTAAAAAGTTCCTGTGAAAGAGAGCCCACCACCTTCGGAGGGAGTCCATTCCATGCGGACCCTCTGCCTGCCTGCCTGCCTGCCTGCCTGCCTGCCCCAGCAGGGCTAGTCTCCAAGTTCTTTCCTCCTTGTAGCACCTATGCTGAATGTCATGCTACAATAGATGGGTAGTCCTACTTCCTTTCTCAAAAACCATCTTCCTGTTAACACAGCCCAAATGACCCCCACTTTTTGTATTGTATCAATTGCAGTGTAGTCTTTGTCTTTTTTTAATATATAAGATATTTATTAAAGATTTTCTTGATACAATAGAAAAGAAAGAAAAATCAAACAAAATAACATATAACTTTACAATAGCCATATTTTCTTCGCTTCTTTGGACTTCCTCACATCTCTCGTTCCTGCGTTCCAATTTTATCAAACTTTACCCAGCAATTTATCACCTTGTTTGAATTCTTATTTTATAGTTTTCCAATATTGTGTCCCTAATTTTAGATATTTTTACCCAAACCTTAGTTTTAACATAATATTTATCCAAAATTTATCTTTTCTT
Source organism: Podarcis gaigeae (assembly GCF_964106915.1). NCBI lineage: Eukaryota > Metazoa > Chordata > Lepidosauria > Squamata > Lacertidae > Podarcis > Podarcis gaigeae. The sequence goes on from NC_139694.1 coordinate 38,691,069, forward strand.
ACATTTTCACTTATTTTCATATTCCTTTCAACTAACTTAATGGTGCCATATTATTTATAATCTTACATCTTCTTAACACTCATACAATTTACAATATTTTTGTAGATAGTCCTTAAATTTCTTCCAGTCCTCCTCCACAGCCTCTTCTCCCAGGTCTCGGATTCTGCCAGTCATCTCTGCTAGTTCCATATAGTCTATCAGTTGCATCTGCCATTCTTCCAGTGTGGGCAAATCTTGGGTTTTCCAGTGTTTGGTGACAAGTATCCTTGCTGCTGTTGTTGCATACATAAAAAATGTTCGGTCCTTCTTTAACACCCTCTGGCCGACGATGCCTAAAAGAAAGGCCTCTGGTTCTTCGGAAAGGTATACTTAAATACCTTTTTCAACTCATTATATATCATTTCCCAGAAAGCCTTAACTCTAGGGCAGGTCCACCAGAGGTGAAAGAACGTTCCTTCAGTTTCTTTACATTTCCAACATTTATTATCAGACAAATGGTATATTTTTGCGAGCTTGACTGGAGTCATGTACCACCTATATATCATTTTCATAATATTTTCTTTCAAGGCATTACATGCCGTGAATTTCAAACCGGTGGTCCATAACCTTTCCCAGTCAGCAAACATGATATTGTACCCAGTGTCCTGTGCCCATTTTATCATAGCCGATTTGACCGTTTCATCTTGTGTATTCCATTTTAACAGCAAGTTATACATTCTTGAAAGTACCTTAGTCTTAGGTTCTAGCAATTCCGTTTCCAACTTTGATTTTTCCACCTGGAAACCATTTTTTTTATCCAAATTGTAGGGCTCCCATATTTGATAATAATGAAGCCAATCTCGCACTTTGTCTTTTAATTTCTCAAAACTGCAATTTCAATTTGTCACCCTCCTGTTCCAAAATCTTTTTATCCAACTTAAAAACCTCTTTAATTTGAGCATAATGTAACCAATCTCGCACTTTATCTTTTAGTTTCTCCAAACTCTGCAGTCTCCAATTATCTCCATCTTTTTCTAATATTTCCCAATATTTCGGCCATTTGGCCTCCATATTGAGTCTTTTCCGGGCCTTAGCTTCCATTGGTGATAACCACCTTGGGGTCTTGTTTTCCAATAAGTCTTTATATTTTGTTCAGACATTAAACACTGCTTTCCTGACAATATGGTTCTTGAAAGCCTTATGACTTTTAACCTTGTCGTACCACAAATATGCATGCCATCCATAAGCATTGTTAAAACCTTCCAGATCCAGAACATCAGAGTTTTCAAGAAGCAGCCAATCTTTCAACCAGCAGAAAGCTGCTGATTCATAGTACAACTTTAAGTCTGGCAGGGCAAAGCCCCCTCTTTCTTTAGCATCAGTTAGTATCTTAAACTTGATTCTGGGCTTTTTGCCCTTGCAGTGTAGTCTTTGTCGCTGTTAATGCTGCCACCCCCCAATAACTGGAGAGCTATGTGTTTATGTGTTGTATTTTTACAGGGAAAGGTCTCTGCGCAGGAGCAGCTCCACTTCCTGGAACAACTAGTGGCTGTGATTCCTGCTCAAGCACTCAGGTGAGAGAGGTTTTTCAAGCACAAAAGGATTGGAATCTCCCTTGCCAAACTGATGAATCTGGTAACCGTTATGCTAGCGGGATCTATTGGACTGATGGCCTTTGTGGGGTATTTAGCTTTACTGTCAATCTTGCTGAGCAGGATTGAATTAGTTGGCAAAGGGTACAGAGTTCTGTGCCTGATAAGATGCCAGCAGATTCTGAAACTTGGATTAAATCAGCACATCACAAGTGTGTCCTTGGCAAGTTAGTCCTGGATATTTTGTGGTCAAATTTTCAACTGCTGTGGGTATTTTGTTTTGTTTAAATAGTGGACCAGAGAATGAGGAATTAAATATTTGAGGCAGAGTTGTAGATGGACAGGAGCTGGGGAACTATGGTGAGAATCCTGGACATATCCTACATACTGGCAACCCAGCAACAGCCCCTCTCCCTGATTCCTAAGGCCTTCAGCAAATCACACTTCTACCAGTCTTTCTCTGTAACCAGGAGGACTAGAAGCATGTCTAGGGCTTGGCTGTAAACACCCAGGGATGCCTTTTGTCAGGCTTCATAAGCACGGGAGACAAAGAGACCACTCCACAGTGCACAGAAATCAATTTTGAGCTTCACGACTTGGGGGCAGCTGAATAGGGCTGCAGGGGGAAGTGACCTGCTTTATATGGCACCATAGGGTAGGAGGAGAATAGATGAAGGTAAGGATTTGATGTCTTGAGTGATGTGGTAAGATTATTTCGCAAATTATCAGCCCTAGGGGAGGAAGATTTTGTGGCCTAAAGCAGAGCTCAGATGCCAGCACTGAACAGGTTGCTTCAGATTGTTTGTAAACTTTGAAGCAGTTCCTCTGAAGAAACTGGATCAGGTTCCCCTAAAATGGGTTGTGAGCCAGTTTTAGGGTCTAACACGCTTTGCGGCCACTTTCTTCCCTTTGTTTCCTGTGCTCGTGCCTCCCCCTTCCTGCCTCAGTATCACGAAGCTGCCCTATTTTGAGCTAAGCCCTGGCTGTGGTATGTGCCATACAGCCTCTACTAGCCCCCTCCAGAATTCATGGGAGGTCCAGGTACCAAGATAGAGCTCTGAGCCTGTTTTTCCTTTTATTATACCCAAAGCAGCATATCCTTCCAATAATAGGGTTAAACCACAGCTTTCTTGATTTCTTTGCTCCACTGTTCACCTTAGCAGAGCTAGGAATAGACCAGCCTGATTGATGCCTGATAAGCTGTCCTGGGATGTGCTGCCATTGTCACCTGTCTGTAGTTCTTACCCCTCCCCTTCCTCTTCCAGCGCAGTGGAATCTTTCCAAGAGATAGGTAGGAAGAATGAGGCATTTATCAAGCAGGTTTTCACCAGCCCTTACCTGCAGAGTGTGCTGAACCCAGAGTGCCATCCCTGGCCTTCGGACATCAAGGGCCTCCTGTTGAGAGAAGATGTGCTGCAGGAAAGGTGAGCTGCTCGGTTTCTGTGCCAATGCCTGCATGCGGAAAAGAGCCCACAAGTTCTGACACCGTGTTTCTAAAGCTAGAATGAGACACGAGGCCAAACCAGAGAAAGACTTGGTTAGTGTAAGCCTGAAGTGGGGATGGAGCCCCCATGAGATGAACTCCCAGGCCCCATGGCTCCCCCATCTCCTTCATTCCCTATTGCCATATCTCCCCTTTGGACACCAGTGGTGGAATCCGGGAGTCGTGATGCCCAACCTCCCTTCCTGTGTCTATCAAGGTCCCTTCTGTCCGTGACTTCTCATGAGGAAACCCTGCTAGAGGCATCGAAGGAGCTGGAAGAGGTGGTGGCAGCTCTACAAGATCTCAGGAAAGAGGTAAGCAGCCTGCAGACTGGTCTGGGTGTCTTCCAGGGAGCAGGGTTGAGTGAAGAAGGGGTTGCTGCTCACCCAGTCACCTCGAACTTAATTAACTCCTGGCCCAGCTGTAAGGTGCATCAGTGCTGTCCGTGGCCCCCTATGTTCTGATGGTTCATGGTGGGATGTTGGGAGACTGGCCTTATAGTTTGAAATTCTCTGATTATTTAGATTTTGCTAAGGATATGCTCACTAAGTGCTGAGCCTGCATATTGAACAATGACCATAAAGAAGGCAGGAGAGTAGCCATCGCCTTCTCATCCCACCACCTGTGTTTCCCTTGGTCCTTGCACTCGCATCTGGACTAAGGCTCTTTTTGGGAAGGCTTAACAGGGCTGGGTTTTTTACCCTGCAGTGAAGGGGCATAGTATTATTTGTACCCTGCCCATCTGACTGTGTGGCCCCAGCTTCCTCTAACCTTCACAAAACTCTGCCTTTTCAGTGTTCCTTCCTGCATGGGGATCCGGCTGGTGCAGATGCATCCTCTGGCCATGCCACGGCTCTGCAGACCCTCAGACTGATGGCTTCCGATTTCAGCCAGCTGCTTGTGGCCTTCAGCCAGGTGTATGAGCGCCAGCTGCAGCAGCATTGTGAGCGCCCGGCTCCTGTGCTGAGCTGCCTTGGCCCCCTTGTCCAAGAGGTCCACCTTGGCCTGCAACTCTGTGTGCAGGTGAGACTGGAGGTGGGGGCGGGTGGCAAGGTAGGAGCTCAAGGGTGAGCAGTCAGGTGGCCATAATATAGAGAAGCAGTTTTTAGTTCTCAAATGATGCCCAATGGCTCCGATATGGAGTGGGGTAGTAATAATATAACTAGCTAAAGCATGTCACAATTCATTTCCTAGCAATCACCCCGCTGTTCCCCCAGGGCTTTTGTACCTTTCCTAGGTCTGGTGTTCATTAAGTTACTAAGACCTATGTCTAAGTTGTACCACTTCAGTCTGCAGGTAGGGGCTCACGTAATGGACTGCTTTCTGCGTGAAATTAACCCTAGATGAGTATGTGAGTTAGAAGGCTGGTTAGATGATGTTGGGGCAGGTCTTTCCTCCACCCCAACTCACCTGAAATCCTGGAATCTGGAACACAATATTAGACTGTTACTAGTGATTAGGACACCAGGCTAGTGAGATGATGCAGCTGATCAGGCTCTTTGGTTTCATCAATGCTCCTACTTCCAGGAGTTGCAGGCTTTGCTCCAGGTTAAAGATACTTCAGAGTGCATCGTGAACACCGTGAAACAGAAGGAGCAGGGGAAAAGGTTTTGGAGCGGCAGTGCCAAAACCACACTGTGTGAGTACTGTGCCCAAGAGGAGATGGTTTATTGGTGTATATCATTATTACTATTATATAGATATATAGACTGCTTCACAGCATAAAGCCACTGAAGAGGTGTACACAGTAAAAACAGAATAAAATGCAGAAACTCAAGCACTCTAGGAACCATGAAGTGGATCCAACAAGTTCTTAATATGCCTGCATGCTTGGTTGTCCCTGCCGCCCTTGGCACAGAGCCTTGCCTATATAGCATTCCAGTCTTCTCCTGTAGTTGGAATGGCTCCCAGCTGCAGTGCTAATAGAGCAACTCCATTGCTGCTTAAATCCAAGGAGAGGTCACAGTGTGGGGATGTGATTTGTGACTGGGATGCTTTCTGAGCTCACGTTCCTTCCATCCTAGTCCGTGAAAAAAGATCTAACTCTTTCAGGAAGTTTGCATTTTGGGGGAGCTAAAAATCTACCTTTAGAGCTACGAGGAAGAAGGCTCAGGTGCACTGTGTACTGGCCAGGTAGTGGCATCCAGCAGTTGGGTCAGTCAGTTCCTTTATGCCCCTTCTAAGCCTAGCAGCTTCCAGGAACAGAGGAACAAAGAGAATCGAGAGGCTGTCTGGCTCAAAAGGGAAAGGGAAAAAAGCCAATGACTTCAGGACCCCAGTGCCTTTTGTAGTCACTACCATAACTAGCCAGTGTTTTACTTTTCCAGCTTCAAAACTTGAAGAGTTGCAACAGAAGTACAAGGCTATCCATGCAGCACTCAAGAAGTACCAACAACCCTGAGTTCTAGTCGTCTGCAAATTGTGGGATATTATGGAGGAAAAGACTTGCCTGTTGCGTTCCTAAATTTAAATATATTATTCTGTATATATTCCTTTGTGAGAATAAAGAGCATGTTTGTACTTTTGTCCTTCTTTCATCGGGTTGAGGGAACACTCTCTCTCCATGGTCTTCTGGACTGTTGTTCAGGTGCAGTTTAGATTTCTGTAATACATTTTTTTTTAACAGCCCAAGTTGCAACTCTCATCTTAGCTACTGGCTTTCCAACATTTTTCTGGTTTTTAGTTTAACTCCTATTGAGATGAATGAGCAACTCTCCTCTGCTGCCCCTGCATCTTCTTGTTATCGAAAGGACAATAGGTTTAGTTTCCACTTCTGTCATTTAAGCACCATGTTAGCTCCCTCTTTGTGACTTCTTTAGTCATTAGCTTTTGCCTGTCACCTAGTTGGTTGATCTGGCCTTGCTGTGTTGGAAAGAATTAAATTCATCTCTAAATCATGTTGGACAGGCTTGTTCACAGCTTCATAAACCAATAAGCCAGAGTTCCTGATTATGTCTGAACAGGAGAACTCTGGCTTAATGCCAGACTCTGCAGGCAGAAGCCAGCAGGCGACGGGGCAAGTGAGGAATACATGGCCGTGATACCCTGATGTTATAAACAATGGTACAGACATAATATGAGCTATTAACCATTGTTAGGTAATTTAGCTGGCGCATGCAGATGGAGCACTCCTGCTCCCCTCCCCTCCCTAAGGGAAACAACTTGGTTTTCTTGGTTTCTTTCTCCCAATGAGCCCTGGCTTCCTGACCACAGCTTGTTCAGGAGAAAAACCACAAGCGCTAGCTAGTCTGGATGCAATGCTAAGCAGGAGCTGCCCGTCCAATTTTGCCACCTCAGGTGAAATGGAAAGGTGCCCCCCACCCCCTGGCCAAAGCATCACTTACGTGAGTCACATGGCAGCCGCTTCCAGTGACATATCGCCAGAAGCCACTACCATACAATCCCAATGGCAGGGGGCACTGCCCCATGAGATTCTGTCACCAAGGTGGGCTGCTTCACTCCGCCTCATGGGCCCTGATGCCCAATCAGTTGCTCCATGGTTTGTTTCTCGCAGAAAGGAGCAAAGCTGGAGTGCTCAGGCTGAGTGCAGTCGCTAATTTCACTGACCATAGCTAATGGCACCGGTTATAGAGAAATGCAGCCAGTATTCCTTGGAGACTAAACAATTCTGTAACTCCAGAGGATTCCATCTCAAGTTGGAAGAGATCTTCCTAAGGCATCAGATTTCTCCATAAGGTAAATTATAGAACAGGTTTCCTCAACCTCGACTCTCCATATGTTTTGAGACTACAGTTCCCATCATCCCTGACCACTGGTCCTCACTAGGGATCATGGGAGTTGGAGGCCAAAAACATCTGGAGGGCCGAGGTTGAGGAAGCCTGTTACAGAAGGTCAAATTTTCCCTTGTATTCTGAAGGAGTGAGAACTATCAATGGATTTATACACCATGGGAGGGCTTATTTTTATACCAAAATCTCACGCTAATTCATATTTCTCGTGTCACCATTCATTTATTATTATTATTATTATTATTATTATTATTATTATTATTATTTAAAAGGCCAGCTCAATACTGGAGAGAGAAATCTCTGAAAGCTACCAGAATTGCTTTGTTTCCTAGCCACAAGCTAAATATGTTTATATATCACCTGTATTGCCACCAGAGAATTGAGGAAACTTGGTGCTGATTGAGGCTGATGGAAGTCATAGGGCAAAAGTCTAGAGGGCATCAGGTTGGCAAAAGCTGGTGTAGATTAGCAGGAAAACTAATATGTCTCATTTCAAGCTTGTTTATATAGAATAGAAGCGGGGCTTTTTTTTCAGCCAGAACTCACCAGAACCCAGTTCCTGCACCTCTCAGGTGGGCGCCATTGCCATTGTAAGAGAACAAGGGAGGCGTTCATAGTGAGTTCCAGCAACTCTTTTTCTAGAAAAATAGCACTGAATAGAAGCATTTCCATTTTCTGCCAATGATAAGATGAAACATCGTACATTCTCCTGGCTGTTTTTAAGACTGTTCTCCGTTGCTCCCAAGGCAAGAGTGCTGCTCTATAAAGATCTCACTTCAAAGGTTTCCAAAATATCCTTTTCCCTGTTCACCATTAATGGTCATCAGCTTGTTGATAAAATCTGTTGAGTCATACACACAGGATTTGATGTTGGGTAGGAAAACCTTAAGTGGAGCACATACTGAGGAGAGTGGCTCAAAGACTGAGCTGTTTGCTTGATGCAGTTGGTTGTCCTGGAGGTAAAAAGCCAGTCTTCAGTAAACCATCAGCAGCCCTTGGGTATTATGTTTATATAAAATTTGTATTGATGGATGGCTGTATTCTGTTGCCAAGTTGTTTTCCAAAAAAATATTCCAATCCTGGAGTGGACTAGACTCTCCTACACACTAGCAGAGTAAGTTCTTATGGCCAGCAAAACTTTCAGAAATTGCCAGGAGACATATTTGTGCTGCTGTAAATGTGTGCGCATCTTCCTAGCAGTAGAAAACGTAACATATGAAGTGGCCCTTGTACAAGTTCTTTTCCATGCTATCTTCAACGCTGGATAATTGGACCAGCTTCACTTCACAACAAACCCCCCCCCCCCCCGGCCTTGCTAATGTGCAGCTAGCTCACACCACTTATTTTATTTTATTTATTTATTTAGCAACAGCCCCAGTAAGCAGTAGCTGTTATACACAGTTTCTGCTCATTCCAGATCTATAGTAGTTTAAAGCTTTGAGCTCTCCTTTCCCCCTCCCTGGGGAATTAAAAGTTGTGTCAAGTGGGAAGCTGGTCATGGCAGTATCTGGGAATCTGAACTCAGCACACCCCGCACACTGGCATGTAGCTGGTGTAACTCTCGTTCTGTGAGGATGTGGCCAATCTGACCATAAATTGCAAAAGGGAGTGCAGTTGATGACCTTGCACGTAGCGGGTTTGACTGGATGACCTTTGGGGATCCCTTCCAATTCTACAGTTCTATGAATTGCTCATTCAGGAGGTAAGCCCTGCATTGTGCTTGTACAGTGGTACCTCGGGTTACATATGCTTCAGGTGACATACGCTTCAGGTTGCACACTCTGCTAACCCAGAAATAGTGCTTCAGGTTAAGAACAGAAATCGGGCTCTGGTGGCAGCAGGAGGCCCCATTAGCTAAAGTGGTGCTTCAGGTTAAGAACAGTTTCAGGTTAAGAATGGACCTCCAGAACGAATTAAGTACTTAACCTGAGGTACCACTGTATGCCCCATCTCCCCCCCCCCCCCATATTCTGCTGGGGAAAATGAATGATCTTCATGTGCAAAGTGGACCCTTTGGAGCCGTCCGAGTTTCTGGCTGCCGCATGAGAAAATAAAAGGCCCAGACTGGAGCCTTCACTACACCAACCAGAGGGAAAACTGGCTCCACTCGGCTGCATTGTTTCTCCTGGTGACTTTTAGTGGGGAAAGCAGGTCAAGTAAAACAATATATTCTAGACACGACTGAGGACAAACTCTGGAAGAGTGAGCTTTGACTGAAAACCTGAAAGGGGGATATTTTATCCCTAACACACTAAACAGCGCCCATGGTGTTTATTCCCTTATTACAGACATTCCAGCACCGGACGACAAGCCACATGAGGTAGTTGGGGGTTGACTACTAAGCTGCAGGTGGGTATCTGTCTGCACTTCTGCATTAGATTTGTGGGAGCACTTTCAAATGCAGCAGGGTTAGGGTTAGGGATTTTGCCACACAGCCAGTATGATGATGAGCTCTGGAGAACCCGAAAGCTTGCACACTGTTTTGTAAACATTTTGGTTTGTAGCAATCCTGACAATGGTGTAGGAAGATTACAGGCACACTGTGTGTGTGTGTGTGTGTGTGTGTGTGTGTGTGTGTGTGTGTGTTGCCCAGAATTAAGTCCAGCTCACCAGTAGTCCCATAACAAGCCATTCCTCCTTTCCTTTCTTAATACTCTCGGTCTCATCTGTGCACTGCCAAACTAGGTAATCCAGTGAAAGTAAATCTTCTCCTCCTCGCTGCAGCCAGATCCAGACTTCAGCCTTGCTTACTGCCAGCAAGCTTCTTGTGTTTGGCTGAAAGATGGACTCAGCAAAATAGTGATGCAGCCCCAACCCACCTCCCCTCTGTACTGTGTTCATAGAAAGGTTGATTTGATAATGCAAAAAACAACGAACACCCAACCCTCATCTTAATCAATGTCATTGTTACATGCAAATATGCAACTTGAGATGCTTGTTGTTTTTTCTAAAGTCAGTGATGTGTGGGGACAAAGCCAAATACAAACATTCAGAAGTGATAATCCGAGTACCATGGAGCAGTCAGTGGTTTCCCTCCACTACTGGAGATCTTTTAACAGCCGCTGTGGGGATCCTGTTACCTTCTAGAGGCTGTTGGGACTACATTTCACATAATCCTTAACTCTTGCTGATGCTGACTGGGGATGATGGGAGTCAAAATCCATAAGCACCCGTTTTCCCTCCCTGTTGTTGGCATCCATTTGTCTCAAGAGACAACGCAATGCACCTTCTGGGGTGAAGAATCACAGCGCCTGCTGTAGCTGCAGAAACCAGTAGTTTGTAACTGCTATGTTAACAGCACAGTAGTGACCTCTTTGGGGGCACAGGTCTGAGCTGTGTGTATGGAGGTCCCCCGATTGGCCTCACTGATGTGGTTCAAAGGAAAGCAGAGCAATACATTTGGCACCAGATTGGGATTTGACTCCAAATCAGTGTAGGGTTGTGTAGGCTTTTCTTCTCCTGAAGATATCCTACAAGGCAGCAGAGCTTTAGGACCAGAGTTTTCCTTCTCCTGATGGGCTACCTTCTCAGGTTTATGAGCCCCACCTGCCCCTCACTTCCCTCTATAGCATGTGCAGAAACCACCTTCTTGACCATTGATGGGACCAACTCTTGCTCTTGTCCGCTCAATCCACCGGAGCCTGTCTTTTCATGCAGGGGAAGCCCCTGACTCACCAAGAGTTTGGGACCCATCAGCTACCCTCATCTAGTTTAGCTGGCCTGTCAAAGCCGTTTCCCAGGGTGTGGCCGCTGTCACATGCCGACAGCTTCTAGGAGCCACAGGTGAGAGCTTGTGCAGGCTGGGGACCAAAGGTGGACAAATGACCCCAGAAGCAGCATGATGTTTCCCACACCAGAGGTGCGACCCCCTCCCTTAAGGCCCCATGCAGCCCTCCCTGAGATCTACCTATCACATCAGATTGTGCTTCTGAGCTCTTCCATGGAAGGTGTCTCTGAGCACAGCCTGCTTTATAGTGCAAGCAGGAGGAGTTTCATTTCTCTGACTAGACAGCAGGGGGCACCAACAGACCATGAGCAATGCTCTCTGTAGAGTCTGTGTAGGTTAAAGTTGTAGGCTGTGCCCCCAATCCTTCCACAGAGCTCAAGATGCCTGAGCCCCATTTCTTCTTATTGCCCTATTCGTTCTTTCTTTTCCCCCTTACCTCCCTCGCCCCCCCAAAGAAAAAATAGCAAAAAAATCATGTGGAGGTTTCAGAAGCAAATGTTTCTTGATGTGCAGTGTCTCCCTTAGCTGTTCATCTCTGCAAGTCTCTCCTATCCCACCCCCCAGAGCTCAGGAATGCAGGCCTTGAGCTGAGTCACCTTGGCTCAGTGTAAACACAGCCCCAAAGTGGAGTGGCTGCCTTATAGGGGAGAGATTCCAGTGCCCTCCCTGCCTGCCTCCCTCCCCCAGCCAGGAACAGGCCTCCACAGGCCTGGCTCCCAGCCCAGCCGCCCACCCCCATTCTGCAGCACTCTCCCCATGTCCTATCCAAGAAGAGAGGCGGCGGCGCCTGGCTTGCCGCTCTTCCTCCAGTTCACTGCAATCTTGGCAGACTCAAACGCTGCTGCCCCAGTAGCTTAGGGCTGCCTGCCTGCGCATGTGCTGTGTTTCAGGCAGCTGGTTCTACAAGGGCAGTAAAGGGCTATTAACCCCTCAGGGGTGCACATGTCTTGTGCTGCTGCATGTCAGAGCTGCGGAGGGCCGTAGGCGCATCACAATGACAGGCCAAGCATGGGAACCTTCCTTATACTGAGCGAGATCGTGGTTCCATCTTGCTCAGTCTCTTCTATGCACTAGCTGGCATCAGCTCTCCAGGATGTTAGGCAGGAGACTTTCTTGGCACAGATACTGGAGGTATGAACATGGGCCCTTCTGCAGGCAAGGCATGTGTCCTGCCCCTGAGCGGCGGAGTTGCTGCAAACTGCTCCCCTCTGCACACAGGTCACCAGGGAACTCTGGGTGGTGAAGTTGCTTCTGCGCTGGGATCCTCGGAGAGAGCAAGAAAGGAAGTGTGTGTGTGTTGATTGACTGACAGGCGGACAGGAGGAAGCTCATCCCTCTCTAACTGCCCAACTTTCCTTTCCTTTCGGAGCCAGAAGTCTTGCCTCTGGTCTTTCTGATAACACCATCCCTCCTGCAACTAGGAAAAAGAAGCCAGGAGGACTGCAGGCCCACATCCACCCTGTTCTCATCCGCTCCATTTTCCTTTTCCATGCCAAGGGAATGAACCCAGGAGTCCTGGCTTGCAAATGCCCCCCCCAACTTCCCTTTAAGTGAGGAGACTTGACCTCCTCACCCAGCTGGTATTTCTCAATGACGCTTAGGTCTATCTCCAGCTTCTCCCCCCCCCCCCGCCCTGCCCTTTTTTTTTTCATCCTTGCAAGGCCAGATTCCTGAGGGACTGAGGTAATGGGTGGGAGGGACTGGCTGCCCTGTTCACCCCCATCCTTGCTGTCATCATCTGGCAAGAAGCCAGGCCTGGTCTTGAGCATCCGGCTCCACTCTCGGTTCCTCTGGGCTGCAGCCAACGCCCAGGCCTGCTGCAGAGCCTCCTGGCTGCTTCATGTCCTCGCAGTGGGGCAGAAGCAGTGGCAGAGGGGAAGGGCCCTGTGGGCACCCATCAGGCAGCCCCTTCGCATTTCCGCTCAGCTGCTGAGTCGGCAAGTTTCCCCTTTTAAATTACTTTGAAGAAGAAGGGTAGTTGTTGAACCTGCTTCAGTCAGCTCTCCCAGGATCCTTGGAGGAGCTCTCATCCTCCTCTTGCACTGGTTTCAGGATTTGCAGGGGGGGCTGTGCCTGTGGGGAAGCAGGCCATCATCAGTGGGCCCCCTTAACTGGCAAGGTGAGCCTGAACTGGGAGTGCTCCAGAGTCCTCTGCCCAGATGACTCATGGAAGCTAGCCAAGCTGCACCGCATGCCAAATTGTTTTTCCCCTTAAAAAATAACTCTGCACCTTCCAACTCTCCGTCATGCAACTAAAGGTCAGCTTCATCATTTTCTGGAAATGTGCTGCTGCCCAGGAACATTGTCATCCTAGGTTTGTCGAGCTCCTTCACCTCCCCTTTTCCAGTGTTGCTCCCAGCTGCCCACCCTAGAGAGCTGAGCATGCATTATTCCCCCTCTAACCCATGGGTAGGAAACCTTAGGCCCGGGGGCCGGATGCAGCCCAATCGCCTGCTAAATCCGGCCCGCGGATGGTCCGGGAATCAGCGTGTTTTTACATGAGTAGAATGTGTCCTTTTATTTAAAATGCATCTCTGGATTATATGTGGGGCATAGGAATTCGTTCATTTCCCCCCAAAAAATATAGTCCAGCCCCCCGCAAGGTCTGAGGGACAGTCGACCGGCCCCCTGCTGAATGTTTGCTGACCCCTGCCTAACCCCACTTACATGGTACAGTCACAGATACTGTGATGTGCTTAGGTGATTTTAGGCTCTGGACGGGATGGTCTAAGCAGTTGGGGGCTGAGCTATCTGTAGATGGCTCCTGTTCACTTCAAATGGGCTTAGCCTGAACCGCGGCATTTGGGAGCCCTCCTTATGCTGAGTGATGCCCTGGAAACAGCCCAAAAACCTTGCCTCAATGACACCACTGCCTAGAGAAATTTTATCTATTGTTGAATGTAAATCCCACTTTTCCTCCAAGGCATTCAAGGTGATATACATGAGTCTTTGTCCTCTCCACACTCCCCTTTGTCCTCACAACAACCTTGTGAGGTAGGTTAGGCAGAGAGAATGTGACAGCCCCAAGGTCACCCAGAGAGCTTCATGGCAGGCTGGGTGTGCGTTGAACCCTCATCACCGGCCCAGGTCTTCACAGAGTTGGAAGGGCCATCTAGTCCAACCCCCTGCAATACAGAAATATTTAAATATTAGAATAGCTTTGGAAGTGGATTTAGGCTGCAGGGTTAGAAGTAGAAGATAGTGTATTTTAAAATAGTATTATTTGTAAGGATAAAATGTGAAGATTTTTATGGTAAAAGTGTGGTAAGTGTGGTTTAAAAAATGGTTAAAAATTATGATATATGTAAACTGCTAAAGATGAGGTAAAATGAAAATCAGATGGGTGGACTTGGGGAAGCTCACCTAACAATGTTTAGAAAAAGTAAGGATAAGACAAGAATTTGTTTGTATTCTTTGTTTTTCTGTTTGTGTTGTTTATTTGTGTTATAAAATGAATAAAAACAATTTGGGGGGGTACAGGAATCTTTTGCCCAATGTGGGGCTCAAACCCGCAGCCCTGAGATTAAGTATCTCATGCTCTGCTAACTGAGCTGGTCCTAGTTCAACACACTAACCACTACACCACATTGGCTCTAGAGCTCTTCCCTGTAAAGCCTCTGTCTGTTCACTTTGAGGGATGCCAGGTCAATGTGCCAGCAGACTATATAGCTGGTGAAGGCAAACTGCTTCAAAAGCCAGTGTATGGCAGGCTCTTGCAAAGCGAATAAAGAGCCACCTTTTCAGCTGCCCCCTGGGCTATTTAGCTGCAGTAGGATCTGTGGCTGCTGCCTCATGCTGACAGCTTGTAGGAGCCACAGGGGAGAGCTGAGTGCAGGGTGAGAACCAAAGATGGACAAAGGACTCCAGAGGGAGGTAAACCAGGTGAGGGGTCTCAAACCTTCATTGAGTTAGGGACTTCTCTTGCATGCAGAGTCAAACCGTCAAGAAGGCAGTTTCTAAACATGCTGTAGAAGGAAGTGATGGGCAGACGGAGCTTGTCCACCTGGGAAGGGAGCCCATCTAGGAGAAGGAAAACTCTGATCCTAAAGCTCTGCTGCTTTGTGGAATATATTTGGGAGAAGAAAAGGCTAAGGAGCAAACCTTCCACAAATTCGGAGAGGAATCCCTAAGACGGTTGGATGGTGCCTTGTACCACGGCTGCCATATGTTTGGGATTTCCTAGTTATGACAACTTTTGTGTCCAGATTTTCACTTTTTGAAATATGGCAGCACTATTTGTATGCCTCCTTCTAGCAACTCCTGAAGCCAAGCTGGTGCCATACATATTGCTCTGCAGTGAGGCCAAGAGGGGGTCTTGTCATTTGGGCAGCCCAGGACCTCCACACACACACGGCCCAGGCTTATGCCCCAGAGGGGTCACTTCAGTGCTGCTAATGCAGTGCTTTCACTTCATCCCTGGAGGCACATTCCATTGTCTCTCAAGCAGTGGCGTTGCAGCGTTTGCTGGTGCCAGGAATGCAGAGGGCAAAGAGAACGCACTGTGCCAGCCCAGACCTCAGTTCCAACCCTGCCAAATAGGAGTGCCCCCATGCCACTGGAGCCAAGCGGGGCTATGCTGCACCACCTGCCCACCTGTGCAGGGAGAAGTCTGGCTGGCCGGTGCAGCCCGTAGTGGGTAAATTCCCTCCCTCCAACACTAGCCAGGCAGCCATTCAGCAAGGGGGCCACAGATGCAGCAGCAAAGCCAGTCTGGGCCCTGAACACCAGGGCCCCGGGGCTCAGCAATGCCTGGTGGCAGGGCAGGGATCCCTGCATGAGGGTGTCTGGTTCATGCCCTCTCAGAATTGTGCACCCGAGGCTGAGGCCCCTCTGCCTCCCCCAACACTACACCTCTGCTCTCAAGACAGGCCGATGCCAACCAATACCAAGTTTATCAGCACACCAGAAAAAAGCCACTGTCTGCTAATTGCTACAGCTATTGCTGTGGTGGAAGGCACAGCTAGACAATGTACCTATGGCAAGCAGGGAACAGCTTTCAGCAATTTGTAAATGTGGAAAAGCGAGGAGAGGAACTGAGTGATCTACAGTGGGACAATAGAGGGAAGACAAGAGTGTCCCTGTTTTCATCCAGGAAGTGCTGTGGGGAAGAGTGGGCCATGCACCCTGCTTTCTGTGCCCTCCATCCCCAGCAGGCAGGTTAGTCCTCTGCCTTTCAATATGGCCATTGAAACCATGTCCCAGCCTTTGTGCAAAACTTCCACTAGCTCCTTCAGGGTATCAATTGATGGACATCCTGTCCGGACATGGGAGACCTGCTCACTGCTCTCTCTGAGCCTTGCAGTGAGATGTGTGCCCCAGAATCAGGGTGGGAGAACAGGAGAATGCACAACCCCCAAAGAGCAAAACCAAAAACAAAGGATTGCAAAATAGCCAGGCATTTTGGGAGGGACGGAGCCTTGCTGGTGGTTGTGCTACATTTTCCCAAGAGGCTTAATACTTCCACCCTGGAGATTGCACAGTTGCTGCTCCTTTCATTTGTCTAATGCCTCTTTGGCGATCTTCAAGCTGGTGGTCAACTGGCCAGAGCTTAGCAGCAGAGCATCTGCTTTGTGTACAGAAGGTCTCAGGTTCAGTCCCTGGACCCTGCCAGATCCCAGGAGCACTGGGAATGTCTCCTTTCTGAAACCCTGCCGGTCAGTATAGACCAGGGAGGGGGAACACCTGGCCCTCCATCCTGCCTGACCACCAGCCATGCTTTCTGGAGTGGGGCGGGGGGCAGGATGGAATCCAGCAACATCTAGCATGCCACAGGTGTGATGCAGCAGAAGCAGCAAAAAAAGTCAATGCTACTCTAGGCCAAGAGGCAAGGCTGGATGAAAAAGGTTCCTCACACCTGACCTGTACCTGAAGAGAGGTTCCTAAACTTGCTATTAACTCTTCTATTAGTCTTCTTTAAGAAGCAGCTTGCTTGAAAGCTGGCCTAGATATTGAGCAAATAATATTTACATTAGAGATAAAACTAAGTGACAAAATAACACATGGCATGAAATGAAAAATCCCGGTCCCAATGGCGGTTGCGTTGCTGTTGGTCACAAGGACCCCGGCCCAGCGCAAGTGACAAGAGAGAGAAGGGGGAAGAAGCGACCTCCCTCGCCCCCTCCCTCCCTCCCTCCCTCCCTCTCCCTGGTGCTCCTCCTCAGCTGCAAATCCACTGCCACTTGGCCCCCTCTGACACCCCATCCTGATCTCTCCTCCTCCTCCATGCTCAAGTCTCTTGAGGTGGGAAGCCAAATGCAGAGAACCCACCTGCACAAAGGAGAGGGGAGGATTTGGGGTTATGAGTGTGTGTCCCCACCCCGACCTGTCCTTTATTTTGTTCAACCTGCCCCATATTTTGCATGACCAAAGGTGGCAACCCGAGCTGAGGCCCACTGCCCCAGAAGCACCTTCTGCCTCTCTAGTGTTGCTGATTGCACTTTTGAAAAATGTGTTTCCCCAGCAGCAAAGCAGACCCGACCTGCTTGCCAGATTTACAGTTCTGGCCACCACTGGCTGCTGGAGACCCTATCTGGACTGGATTCCCATTGTGGGGCTATATAGAGACCACATGGCTGCAATATTTGTGGATTTGCTGCTCCATTGCTCTGGGCTTACCTTGCTTCTCCCCCTCCTGCTGGTTTTCCTCTATTCTAGCTTGAACAAGCCCTTGCCTGGCGCAGAAGTTCTCTCTCTCTGGCAGCCACCAAGTGAGCAGGTAAGAAAGGGCAAGAAGGCAGGCTTATTTCACTTTGTTTTTGGCAGGTGTGGCAGCCAGAAGGAACAGGGTCCAGGATGCTGGAAAGGAGAAATCCTCCAGAGGATGCAAAGGGGTCTCCAGGGGATAACTTTGCAAAGGAGGAAGACTAGGAGGTTTAAAGGAGAAAAGGAGACACGGAGCAGCACGGAGCCTTGCAATCTGGCACTATGGAGAGCTCTGCAGATTACAGTGAGAGAACCCAATTCTTGCAAGTCACCATACCAGGAGATAACATGGCACCTCCAGAAGCATTTCATTCTTGTTATTGTCTGACTTATTTCACTTCCTCGTGTGTTTCTTCCCTTATTTTGAATTAATTTCCTTTTCCTTGCAATTAAGCAAGACATGTTCATTAAGCAAGACATAGAATGGGCAAGGGAAGTGAACTGGGGAATTTTTAGGGCAGGGACAGTCCATGATTTAAAGCTCTGTGTCTGAGCACTCTTAAAAAATAAAAAATAAATTAACTACTACATTGCTGCAACGTGACACCCCAACTTTACGACATCTGTGCTGACTCTCAGATTATGGGATTGGTGATATATATTTAACAAACAAATAATCCACTTAAACTGTGTAACCCAAATAGGGTCTACTCGACCCAAAGAATTTAAGCAATGTGGACTATAGTCACTTATGGGGTCCCTCCAGAATCCGGGGCCCTGGACCTAAAGCATCATTAGTTTTGTAGTAGATCTGCCTCTGCTGACATACCAACCAAGGACCAGATCTTTCAGGAACCAGACCAGGCTGTCAGGAGGGTCTCAACCTACAAACACCTATTCCTCCTGAGATATTTCAATGCCATAGTTGGGGACGATCATCGTGCATGGGACACCTGCATAGACCACTTTGGTATTGGGAACATGAACAGGAACGGACAAAGGCTGCTGGAGCTGTGCTCCTATCACAGTCTCTGCATCATGAACACATTCTACACAACAAGGAAAATGACAAGTGTCCTGGAGACATCCAAGGTCACCACTGGCACCAGCTAGACTTGATTATCACCAGGCGATTGGCACTGAACTGTGTTCGCATCACACAGAGCTACCACCGCACTGACTGACACAGATCCCTCCCTGGCAGTGAGCAAGATCAATCTCCAGCCAAAGAGGACCCATAGTACCAGCCTCAAATCGATACTGCCGAAACTGTGAACGCTTCTCTGAATCCATAGAACATGCTCTACTGAACTGCCCCAGAGATCGCATCGAAGCAAGGTGGAACCACATCAAAGAACCTACAACACAGCTATGGCCAATGCTCAGGCATGCTGAAGACCAACAATATCTGGAGGACCACACAGGTTCCCTGTCTGCTTTAGCCAGATCCAGCCATGAGCCTGCAAGCAGCTGAAATAGTGACCAGCAATGCACAACATCACTATTCCCTCCACGATCTTAGGAACCACAAAGATAGTGTCTGGGATACTTGCTAGGTGAAGCACACGACTGGAATCCTAGTGTGACTTTTCTCCACTCAGAGAATTGCTCCCTCTTAAAAGACTAAGTCAGCCATTCAGATCCAACTCCGCTTCCTAAATTTCCCAGGTGTCCTCTGGATCTATGGAAAATGAATAAAAATTCTGGATTAGAAACTCACACCCTGCTGTGTGGTGTTCATGGTTGTGAAAGGGCCCTTCCTCTCCCAGCCACCCTCAGACACATGCAGGGGCTCTTTTCATCACTGTGAGGGGTGCCGATTGTGCCGATTGAAACATAGGAAGGTCCCCCAGACCTCTGGTCCACTGGCAGGCTCTGAACTGACTTGTGCCTCTCCAGAGTTTTAGGCAGGAGTCTCTCCCCGCCCTGCCTGGAGATGCCGGGGACTGAAGCTGGGACCTTCTGCACACAAATTAGATGCTTAAACCTTCCCCTAAGGACTTTGGGCTTCTCCTTCACAAATGGAATGTTCTTGGGTGTTTCCTCTTGCTCCGAAGTGTGAAGCAGGGAAGAGTCCCATTCATGGATGTAAACACCCTGAATGTCTCCAGGCCTTGGTGTGCAATGGTAACATCACTGCTGCACACCAGGACCTGGAGAGGCCTCAAATATTGCTTGATCTGCATCTGTCTCTATACGGCCCTGAACCCTCCAGTCTAGGGACATCCAAAGTGGACTGGGAGGTTGCAGAAGTCTCCTAATCTTGGTTCAAAATCTAGATTTGTCAGGATTTGATAGGATTTTTTACACCATGTGAGTGCTCTGTGTAAACCAGATCAACATGCAAATCTGTCTAAGGGCTCACAGTTGGGTGTTTACTTACAGCTGAAGGAAGCATATGTCACAAGGAATCTGTTAGTCTTTGCACTGCCAAAAGACACTTTGCTGTTTTTACTTTTACTGGAAGACCCAGCAAGTTTACATTGTTTCCTAGTTGATATCTCAAAGGAAAGGCCGTTGCAGAGCAGAGCATCACTTATGGGCAGAAGTAGCTGAGCTGAGAGTCCTTTGCTAGGCAGCCTCATCCACTCACCCCCCACCTAGCACCCCCTATTCAAAGCAAAGGAACATCTAATCTCAGTATGGGTGTGAAACCAAGAGAAGCGGCGTAGCTTAAACTGGAGTGCTTGCGTCAACCAGACCAAAAGGAAGTACTCTTGCTGAAGGGCGGCGTTAAAGTGGGTCAAGATTCCTCTTCTTTGAAAGCCTGCCAGTGTGAGAGCCTAAAATGTTCACAAAACCTCATTCCAGGTATGCAAATATGGTAATGCGGCAGCTGGAGGAATGCACCCCATTGCACTTCCTATGACTTTGTACCCTTGCACATATACATTCCATTAAACTGACTGGGCGACTTACTGAGCAACATCACGATTGGATTCAATTTTTGACTTAGCCACATATTTTTGCCTAGCTTTGGAAAAGTTTCTCTGGTTCATTTGCTTCGTTTGAGACATGGGCATTATTATCAATAACAATGCTTCCACATGCTCCTCCATTTCAGCTGGTATGATGGTTTTGGGGCTGTGGGGGGGGGCATTTATGTGTATTAGAACCCCAGCACTGTTTCTTTTTTCAAGAAGAGAACAACAGATTGGAGAGAAGCAAATTGCTTGATGTTTCTATATTCACAATTTTCCTGCCCCACATCCTCCCCACAAGCAGCTTATTCAACTCTGCATTCCATATACATTTTTTAAAAAAGGATCTCAGCCCTTGGAAACCTGCTAGGGGGGAGAACCTGTGGCCCTCGAGATCAGCATTTCTTAACTTGGTGCCCCCCATATGTTGCCAGACTCCAACTTCCCTCATCAGTGGCCATGCTGCAGTCTGAAACATCTGATTGGGAAGCTGCTTCAGATGTGATGGACTCCAGCTCCCATCAGCTCCATCCAGCACAGGCAACAGAACACCTGGAGAGCCAGAGTTGTCGTTCCTGGAGTAGAGGGACCAATGGTCTGAGTCAGTAGGAGCAGCTCCACACTCTCACTTTTGGTTGTCTTCGTCCAGTGTGCACACACCACTGAAGCATGCATGTTTTATTCTACCTCTTTGTTGCAATGAGCTTAGGTGAGTTGAACATATAGGGGCAGGTCCAATGCAACTCACCAAGTTCATTGCGACAAAGAGGTAGATTAAAGAGGAGGGAGAAAGGTTGTTTTCTGCTGCTCCAGAGAAGCGGACACGGAGCAATGGATCCAAACTACAAGAAAGAAGATTCCACCTAAACATTAGGAAGAACTTCCTGACAGTAAGAGCTGTTCGACAGTGGAATTTGCTGCCAAGGAGTGTGGTGGAGTCTCCTTCTTTGGAGGTCTTTAAGCAGAGGCTTGACAACCATATGTCAGGAGTGCTCTGATGGTGTTTCCTGCTTGGCAGGGGGTTGGACTCGATGGCCCTTGTGGTCTCTTCCAACTCTATGATTCTATGATTCTAAAGCAACAGTGGCGTAGCGTGGGGGGTGCAGGGGGGCCGGCCGCACCGGCCGCAACATCTGGGGGTTAGGGTTAGGGGGCGCAAATCCACGGGTTAGGGGGTGCAAATTACTTGCCTTGCCCCGGGTGCTGACAACCCACGCTACGCCACTGTAAAGCAATATAAAGCATTTCATTCATTAAGGCTGAAATGGATTTGTTGAAATCCATTTGTTCCTGAGTCACCATGGAAAGGGCCAGGCACAATCCTGGCACTCTGCAGAATGGCTGCAGAGTGCGTGCTGCATGGAGCCTCCTGTATCACATGTCATTTCCTGTGTGCCAATTTGTGCCTCTCCCCCAAAAGTTATTAAATTGAATAAATTTTAACAAATCAACTTCAACTTTAATACGTATTTCCCTTAACGGTTTGACTTCCCATCTTTACCTCCATGATGTTTTTAATTCCTTTCTCTGCTGCATTATGTTGCATATATATATGTATCCTACTTATTTCCTTTATTACAACTGTTATCATTTCTCTTCTCCTACATATATTTTGAATCCTGCTCACGACTTCATTTGGCCACAATACTTCCTCAAATAGTCCAAAAGGGGTCTCTACTTTTCAATAAAATTTCATTGTTTTGATCTCTTACTCTTGCTGTCAATTTTGCCATTTCTGCCTAGTCCATTAGTTCTAAGATCCATTCTTCCTTGGTTGGAACTTCTCCTTCCTTCCATTTCTGCACATATAGGATTCTGGCTGTTGCTGTTGTTGCTTACATAAATAATTTAATCATCCTCATATGCAGAGGATCCTGAGGTGTGGATAGTATATGGCAGCGAGACTACAGCCTGTCACTAGATGAGCCAGTACTTTGCTGCTTGGCCCTCAGAAGAGTGGCTCCCTCAGGAAGCCAATTTTGGACACTTTGAAGGGTGACAGATAGGTAGATCTGGCCCTTGGGGCTCAGCCCACCAGGAAGTTTTTCTAAGCAAAGGAGCAGATTCAAGAGGAGGCTGTTCCAAGAGAACTTCCCAATGGATTGTGCTTCATTTTACATAGGAAGCTTCCATTGGTCCATCTTGCTCAGTAATGGTCACCAATGGCCCATAGTTCTCCAGGGTTTCTGGCAAGAGTCTGTCACTGCTCTACCTGCACAGGCCAGGGATTGACTGTGGGACCTTCCGCATCATTCTGCCATTGAGATGGGCCCTACCCCAACATTTTCCATATTAATCAATGGAGAGGAAGTGGGACCATTTGGATATTGCATTTTAGACACCAGAATGCCTGGTCCTCGCTACACAGTTTTCTGGTGTAACAATTTCCGGATCTCCCCTCAATATGGGATCCAGCAGTCCACTTGCTTTTCTCATGTGCTCTGTCTCCAAGGAAATAGATTCGGAAGATCACCTCTCTCTGCCCTGCACTGGGTGTGCAGCTCAGGGCTCCATGTTCCAAATTGTACAAGCCCAAAGCATGCATCTGTGCTGCTGACACACATGTGCACACACACAAGCTGCAGCACACAAGTGCCTGCATAAACACCTACAAGACATGCCATGGAGCAGGCAAATGCATCGCATAGGAACTCCAACGCATATAGGCATGCTCAGCTGTAGACATACATCCACTCACTCACTCACTCACTCACGTGGGTAACAAATCAGGTGCCATTTTTTAAGTTGATAGGTTTGCCAAATTTTAGATGTAGCTCTGGGTTCTTTGTATGTCATCTATTACAAATAAGTAATTATGTATTCTTCAAACCCAGGCATAGCCAAACTTGGCCCAGATGTTTTGGGACTACAATTCCCATCATCCCTGACCACTGGTCCTGTTAGCTAGGGATGATGGGAACTGTATTCCCAAAACACCTGGAAGGGCAAGTTTGGCCATGCCTGTTATAACTCTTAGAATGACAAGACTCTCTCAAGTCTTTTATCAGCCATGCCAGCCACTCAGCCGTCCTGACTGCGGCCATTCCCAGCAGCAGCTTATCACCCTCAACACCCAGTCCTGCCATGCCTCACTTCCTGCCACTTCCTGCCCCCTCTGTCTCTGTTCCCTACCCCCATGCCCCACGTCCCTCACGAGCTGACCCTCTTCCTTCCCCTTCTGTGCCCATGATTCATGCCCAGCCCATAGTGATGGGGCACAGAGTGGCACCATGACTAAGCGGAAAGATCCCTGGGTCAATGTGGGCATGGCCATGGGGGCTTGCGGTGGTCTGCCTGGCATTTGGGGGGAAGGAGGTGGCCTAGAGGTGGGGGGTCATTTTGGGGCTTGAGGAGGCAAGTCCAATTGGCCCTCTGCCAATTGCCACAAGGAGGCTCTTCCTGTGTCCACGGGGTAACTTCCAGGAGCCTTGTGCAGGAGGGCAGCCGTGTGAATTGTGCCCCTGGGGAGCAGGGTAGATCTGTCCGTTGTGCCCCCCCCCCCCACCCTTCAACAATGTCCAAAGCCCTGCAAACTCCACATAGCCGCTTTGCCCTGCTTGAGCCCTCCGCTCGCCAGTCCCCTTCCCCACATGGTGGCTGATGTCCCCTAGTGGGAGGAGGGGGATGCCCCTTCCGTGGCTGAGCTTCCCACGCCCCGCTGGCAGTGGAGGGCAAAATGCCAACGACCGGCGCGCTCCCCGTGGGGCGCCCTCTAGAGGGGCAACCCTTGTACCCCGGGTGGACGTCGCTCTGCGCTCCCCCCGGGGGCGGCGCCTGGGTCCCTCCTCCTCCTCCTGCTCCCCCCATCTGCTGCCACCGGCCTCCCCCCGTCCCTCCTTCCTCCCATCGACTCTGCTCTTTACCAATTAAGGCTTGCTGAGCCGCCCGCCCGCCCGGTGTCCTCCCCGCCGCCGCCCGCCGCCCGGCCATTCCGAGCCTAGCTCCGGCCCGAGACGCACGCACCGCCCCGTCCCGTCCCAGGCAGGCAGGAGCCCCAGCCCGAGCCCAGCCCGCCCGCCCGCCGGTCCGGAGAGGTGAGATGGGCCAGAGGGAGCGGGCGCCGCCGGGGCTGGACGGGCGGGGGAAGGAAGAAGGCGCCGGGAAGGAGGAAGACGGAAGGTGGACTAGGCAGGGGAAAAAGGGAGGGAATCAGGCTGGGGATGGAGGAGGGAGGCCGGGGAGCGCAACGAGGAAGGAGACGTCGGCGGGGAGCACGAGAGCCGGGATGCCTAAGCTGAGAAGAGCCGAGGCGGGGAGCCAGGAGGACACGCGGCGGAGGGACCCGCGTGCGCGGCACGTCGGGATGCGGGAGCTGCGCGGAAGAGGGAGCAGGGGAGCGGGAGCGTCCGGAGAAGAAAGGGGTCCGCTGCTAAGCAGAAGAGCGGAAGGCCAGCGGGGTCTCGGGCCTTCCTCCCCTCGCAGCGCCCCCTCCTGGGCCCGGGTCCCACCCTCCATCGCCCCCTGGGTGGGCAACAGGGGGCCTCTTCGCGTGACCGAGAGGGAGATGTGGAGGGCCAGGTGCTGGTGGGGCGTAGAACCATTTGCTCAGCTGGTTCCTCGGCAGCATCCGGCCAGGGGCGAGGGATCTGTGCATCACGCATCAGGTACAACAGACACGTGATAAGTGGCCACCCGCGTGAACTCCTGCTCAGTGCAGAAGCGCGGTAACCCGCCCATTCCGCCGCACCCCACCCCCCCGCTCGGCCGGGCGATGGACGCAATCCCTTTATTCAGGTGACTTTACCTGCACGCCCTGGTTAAACCCAACAGCCTTTTCAGTTCCCCCTTCTGCCAGCCTGAATTGCATCTGTGTAGGTTTCGGTAGGCGGGTGGAAGGATAAGTCTGGAGCTTGTGAGCCTGTGGTTCTTGCAGCACAGCCAGAGCCACCAAAATCTTTTTGCCTTTGATTGGTAGATCAGAAGATAACTAGCATCGGGGAAGGTCGGGAAGTTTCTTGGAATTCGAAACAGACCCGCGCAGGTTCCGCGCGCCACCCTTAAAGTGCCCCCACTAAATAACATGGGGCACAGTCATGGCATCGCATATTACCCGGTTCTGCGCCCCCTAACATGAATCCTGCCCCTCCTAAAATAAATCCAGACTACGCCCATGGGCACAGTCTTCTCGGAAGCCCTGCAAACCGTCGAAGCGGTGGCACCCCTGCCTATTTTAGTGAAGTGGGGGCAGGAGAATTTCCCCGCGGATTTTGTCCTCCGCGGGTGGGAACTTTGCTGGCTCTCACTCTGCTGTCCTTAAGGGGACCACCCCCAAATCCACCTTAGGGGGCTGCAGTGCATCGTTTCACAGTGAGGCTGCTTCTCAGGGAGAAGAAGCCCCACCTCTTAGCACCTCTTTAACCACATCTGATTCGGAATACAAAAGTGTGTCATCTGGTCTAAGCAATTTCTGGGTGTGTGCCTTCGTGGCTGATGGTGCTGCAAAATGCAGAAGTTTCTGGTCACTTTTTTCCTGTGTGATGGGGAATGTGCAATTATGGGCTCGTGATTGTGCCCCAGGTTGGTTTCTGACACCACTGAGTGTCAGCCACAACTGGGTGTGGCCGGTGAGAACAAGGGAGAAGAATACACATTAGAGCAAATTAGCTACCCCTGAGCATCGTTTTAAACATCTTGTCATCTTCACAATCCTGGAAGCTGTATTACATTGCATGACATTGTTTGGAATTGTAATGTATTGCATTGTACAGTATTATATTATTTATCCTTTCCCTAGCAAGTTCATGGTGGTGCACATGGCGTTATCCCATCCTATCCTCCTAACAATCCTGCAAAGCAGACTAATCTGAAATTCAGAAGCTCATAGCTACACAGCGAGCTCTCTGGCTCAGTGGGGATTGGAACCCAGATTGTTGAGCTCTAAGGCTAACACGCTCCACCACACTGGCAAACGTGAAAATTGTTTTTCCCACCAATAATTTTAATGCATATTTTATTTAATTTATTGAATTTCTACACCACCCTCCATCCAAGGATCACAGGGTGGTTTGCAATATCAAAGCACAAAAATACATAGCATGGTAACAAACAAAAACAATAACCTCCATACATAGTTTAAATGTTATTATAATTAAATATATTATTTCAGGAGTCAAGTGGAAATTCTAATGGCCAATAGTGACTGTAAGCATTTAGTTGGGAGAAGGTGATATTTATTCTGGATGAATTAACAAAAAGTGTGATTTTGTGCCTATCGTATGAATGCAGCCTCACTTAATCCTTGTTCACCACCCATGTGTCAATAGAATTGTGGTAATTAAAGAGTACAGCCCCCACCCCTAGCTCTCAGTGCATACTCACAGGCGCATGCTCAAGATAATGTAAGGCAAAAACCATCATGACCTTATGCCGTTTATGCAGAAATAAATCTCACTTTATTCTATTAGGATTACTCCTGGGCATACCATAGTTACTTACAGTAACCATGTCTACTTGGAATTAAAACGTTCTGTATTCATTGGGATTTACTCCCAGGTAAATGGGATTAGGATTGCAGTCAAGCAGTCTGCAATCCTATATTAATTTACATGGAAATAAGCCCCATTAAACTTGTCTGATGATTAGACAAGTATAGGATTGCATTATTAGAAGTCCCTGAAAAGTCATTAACTATTCCTATATGTTCACAATTAAAGAGAGGACTTTCCTCATTCTTAAAATGCACAATTAAGGGTAGAAGTCACATTACAAATCATGGCTATGCAACCTGGAGGGGGTGATATAATCTCAGTCAATTAACCCATAAAACAGCCATTGGACACCTGGGGCCCTCCAGATGTCTTAAACTACAACTCCCTTCGGCTCCAGGTAGCAGGGCTGATGGAAATTGCAGTCCAAAGCAAATGGAGGGCACCAGGTGAGTGAAGGCTGGCATAAAAGCTTTTGTGAGCCAGTCAAGGGGTTCCAATGTGCTTTAGAATTGTGAATATAGTACAAGTATTGTTATTGCAGATTACCCTGGAAAGAATGAGTATTCCAAAAGTATATTGCATCTGAAATAAGGGTGAGGTTCGGCAGGTGGAATAATATAGGCAGGGCGGGTGGTGGGTATGGGCACAAGGGATGAGAATGTAAAAACCTAGGACTCTGTTCTAGACCAAGTGGCCCATCCTTCCTATGCCAATCCCAAATGCTATAAGGATGTCCCTAAAATCCCTTTTAGGGATGCAGGTGATGCTGTGGGTTAAACCACAGAGCCTAGGGCTTGCCAGTCAGAAGGTTGGTGATTCAAATCCCCGCAACAGCGTGAGCTCCCGTTGCCCGGTCCCTGCTCCTGCTAACCTAGCAGTTTGAAAGCACGTCAAAGTACAAGTAGATAAATAGGTACCACTCCAGCGGGAAGGTAAACGGTGTTTCTGTGCGCTGCTCTGATTTGCCAGAAGCTTAGTCATGCTGGCCACATGACCCGGAAGCTGTCTGTGGACAGAGCAAGATGAGTGCGCAACCCCCTAGTCATCTGTGACTGGACCTGACGGTCAGGGGTCCCTTTACCTTTAAGATCCCTTCTAGGAAGTGTAATGTGTTCTGAATTATGCTGCCCTAGGAATGTCCTGGGAATGAGGAAGGATGAAAAGATATGTCCTCAATGCCGGTTTGCTTTGTGACATGTTAAAGCATCACTGAATACATTAAAAAAATAAGAAAAAGGAAGACCCTGCATGTCTTTTGGCAACTACAGTCCCACTTGCACAGAATCCCTGGTGATGTCCTCAAGGTGCGTTGCCACAGCTTAGAAGCCTTCCTGTCCCATAAGCTCTGTCTGTGTGCATGGAGAAGAGAGAGGGGCAGAGAGGAAGAGCCACTGTGTCTTGGTTAGTATGTCAAGCGAGGGCCAAGGAGCTCCAGGTTCAATGCCTCACTCAGCTCACTAGATGATCCACTGCCTCTCATCTTATCCTACCACACAGGGTAAAAAGAAAGGGGAAGCCGTGTAGACCACTCTAAGGAAAGTGCAAACAAAAAGGTACTAATATGGAAGTTGGGGGCTGCCAAAATCTCTTGGGGAAGTACTAGAACATGGAGGGCTACCCCTTTTATGCATGCCTGAGGGAGTAAGTCCCACACACCCTACCGTGACTCCCACCATTAACACAGGGTACAATGCATAAGAGCCTAAGAAGACCCTGGCTGCTGGATCAAGCCAAAGGCCCTTCTAGGCCCAAATCCTGTTTCTGAAGTGCCAGCCAGATGCTTCTGGAACAGCCACAAACATCCTCCTGGGGGTTATATTGCATGAGCCTCACCAAAATGAACAGGAGCAGACCAGGAGTGTGGCTTGCTTTGCTGTCCTTCATGGCATCCCAAACCTACTGCCTCACTTGGCCTCACTCTGGGGGCTGCCCCTCTGGCAGAGATAGCCTGAGGCATTTTGGTGCCTGAGGGCAGGAAAGCCAAACAGAACTCACCAGGAAAAAGCAAGCATAAGAACAACCATTGACATGCTGCTGCTCTTTAATGGACTGTCCCCCTCACAAGCCACCTGAGGCAGCTGCCTCAGATTACCTCATGACAGGCCCACTTTTCCTGCCATGCTGCCCTAGGCTGAACTGGCTGAGTGAAAGGTGGCTCTTGCTGTGTGCTAAGCTGAGCCTGCGCCCGCTTTTGGCATGCCATCGCAACTGCTCAGAAAGCTGGCCGAGCCCCTGGTGGCTGGGTGACAGGTGGGAAATGGCCAGCTTTTACACAGGCAGCCCAGAGCTTGCAGCCGTGTGGGAGAAAGTCTGTGCTGGAGGCACTAAAAGAACCATGGCCGTCATGGCCTTCAGCGGTTGTGTGAATGGGCTTTTGGTCTCACCGGTGTCAGGAAAAATGAGCAAACAGGTGGGACACCCTCAACCTTTTATTGCCATGCAGTGTAGTGGTTAGTGGACTCAAAACATGCACACTCCCAGTCAGCCCTGAAGCTCATCGGGTGACTTTGAGCCGGTCCCTGCCTCTCAGCCTTGTAGGGTTCGTGGTGGTGATAAAATGGGAGGGGAAGAGCCAGGTACACCACCTTAAGCTTATTGGAGGAAAGATGGGAGAGGAAGGCAATAAATATTCCCAGGGCTGCATCCTTCATTTAGCCCAGAGCTCCCCTCAACTACGCTGCTTCACACACAATTGGGGTTGTTAAATATTTGGGGTGGAGGGGATGACAGGGACAGACTCGCTTTCTCGCCCTTTCAAAGTATGTTCATGAGGAAAGTGGGGATTCCTAGGCCTGGTGAGGAGAGCAGAATAGGGGTGGGGTGGGGGTGGGATGACTCTTATTCCAGATTAGGTCATGCAGAGTAAAAGGAGTTGTTGTTTTTTCAAACACCAGCTCCAAGAACTCGGCCCACCACCCTTGCTTCAGCCTTAATTTCTTACAGCTTGGGCTCCCCCTTGCTCTGCCACACACCCACACTGCCCCCACCCCAACCAAGCCATAGCCTTCTTGCACCCCCCCCCACCCCCAGTGCTTCCTTCCTCAGCTGACTGACACCCTTCTGCCCTGATTCGCAGCCCACTGCAATATTCCTTTCCCCCAGGGCCCTGGGGAGGGTCTGGCTGGTTATTTTAAAAACCCAAAGAAATGAAACTCTCCAAATAAGGGGAAAATATGAAGCCAGGTCCCTAGGCTGGGAGTTCTTCTGTGTTGCTTGAAGGAGGAGCAGCAGTGGGGGAAAGAGAGGGGAGGGGAGGGGGAGCTGGGAAGGGAGTCAAGAGGGCCACCTATCTATAGAACCTCGGAACTGCATGCATCTCTTTTACTAGGCACCCCCGCCCCACCCTGCCAAGCCTTTTCCATAGAGCAGGGGTCAGCAAACGTTTTCAGCAGGGGGCCGGTCCACTGTCCCTCAGACCTTGTGGGGGGTCAGACCATATTTTGAAGGGGGGGAATATGAACAAATTCCTATGCCCCACAAATAACCCAGAGATGCATTTTGAATAAAAGCACACATTCTACTCATGTAAAAATACGCTGATTCCTGGACCGTCCGCGGGCCGGATTGAGAAGGCTATTGGGCCGGATATGGCCCCCGGGCCTTAGTTTGCCTACCCATGCCATAGAGGGACTTACCTGCTCCGTGGGTTGCCATAAGGTGGAAGGGAGATGAAAGGCATTCCTTAAAGTTTATTTTCTGCACCACAAGGAAAATGATTTCTCAATATGAGTGCTCACCAAAGAAGCTCTATAAATCAGGACTGATGAGTAGTGGCTGCTTGGGTGGGGTAGGATCCATAATATACTTTACAGAAGTGTCTTTGGTTCCTCTTCTTGCTGGTGTGTGTGTGTGTGTGTGCCCAGCTTGTATTTGCATGAGTGCCTTGGTAGCCAAGTCTCTTCCATGATTGGCCAAGAGCAATGCATTAAGAATTAGCATTCTGTACCAAATCTGGGTGTCCTATGGTCATCTCAGCTCCACAAGCAACCCAATCTCCTGCACTACTTTTAAGGGTTCCAAAGAGGCGGTGTGTGCGATCCAAGAGGGCACAAAGACACACACACACACCCCTTGCAATGTTGTGGCAGGTGCTAGAGCTCAACCCATGAAACCTGTGCAGATACCTTCAAGGGCTGAGCCCATTGACATAGCCAAGGGGGGACAAGGGGCAGCCCCCCCTCGATCCACAAAATTATTGAGAAGCATTGAAAGTACTGTGTTAACTGAGCAGAAGCCTGCCCCCTGTAATGCTTTCTCTTTGGGGGTATATTTACCCATGATTTTCCAAAGAAAGCTCAACAACTGGGGGGGGGGGATCTCCTAAAAAATGTTCAACAACTTTGGCTCCCCCCCCCCAAAAAAAAATCCTGGCCACGCCCATGGCTGAGCCTGAGCGTTATCTCTGTGGCTGGAGTGCATCTCTCAGATTGTGCAGCAGGGGGCACAGCTGCTTAGGGCAGCAAGATGCCCCCTGGCTGGCCAAAGGTGGCTGCTAAACCACAGTCTGGAGCTGCCTTTCCTTGGTGGTATGCCAGAGCCCTAGCATCTAGCATGAGCATATTTCAGAGTCCAGTTACGTGAACCCTTTGGCACCAGTTGCCAGTGGGAAAAGCCTCGCTTGTATTGATTCCTAAATACATCACTCAGCAAACACACTGCCGGTCATCATCTGTAAGCATCTTAAAGAATCAACTTTCCCTTTCTGAACGTCTGTGATGGCACGCCAGGTGTTGAGTGTGCTCACGACGACTGCAGAAGCCTGAGCTTAGGTGGGTGGGACTGCAGACTTAATGGTGAATTTGGGGTGCTTTTATGGGGCTGGGGAGCAGTGTGGAAGACAGGCAGCAAACTGCACAAAAGTACCCCGTTCACTTCAGTGGGGGCTGATGTAGGGAAGCTTTCTGGAGGCCTGTGCCTCATGTTGATTGGTAGGATGGGGAGCTAGAAGCATTGCCATGTCAAGCACCAAAATCCTTGGGGTGGCCCACTGACTGGCCTGGAAGAAGCCCATGGTGACCAAAAGCTAACTTGGACAAAATGTTTCCTGTCGCTACCAAGTTCTGAAAGTGTTTAGTGTTCATATCTACATGTTCTTCACTAACATATTCTTACTTACTCTGGGACTCCAGGATAGAACAGGATTTCAGGAATTTAAGATTTTATTTCCTTATGAAAGCCAGGTCCCAAGACCCAAAAAAATGAACTGTAGATCTGGAGGAGGGGCTATTCTGGAGAAGGAGCTGGGCTATGTAGATAAGCATAGTCTTGATTCTCAAAGGCTTCTATGGGACCTCTATGGGAGAAAGTAAATACGTATTTTTCGCTCTATAAGACGCAGCAGACCATAAGACGCACCTAGTCTTTGGAGGAGGAAAACAAGAAAAAAAAAATCTGAATCTCAGAAGCCAGAACAGCAAGAGGGATAGCTGCGCAGTGAAAGCAGCAATCTCTTTTGCTGTTCTGGCTTCTGGGATAGCTGCGCAGCCTGCATTCGCTCCATAAGATGCACACACATTTCCCCTTACTTTTTAGGAGGGAAAAGGTGAGTCTTATAGAGCAAAAAATATGGTAAGTGGCAATATGGGACATAGATGAGAAGGGAACTCACCTGCTTCAGGTGACTTATTTAGGGTGTGGGTAAGAGGGAGCAGGTTTAGCCTCTATCGCAGTGGCATCCCTGAGTGTACCCTGTTACTTTCTCCCCAGATGCTAATAAGAGCAAGTAATGCATTTTGGCATTAAGGGGGGCAAAGAAAGAGATCCTTCAGGGTGCAATGACCAGAGATGTGCACCAGCACTTGCCCCATCCCTCCATTTGCCACAACAACAGACACTTTGCTGGTAAATGAAACAGCAGTAAATGAAGTAAATGAAACTGCTTTGCAAGCCTCTAAGTGGCTCTGATGCAAAAATGCCCTGATAGAACTGTCTCTCCCAGCCACCCAACACCAACAGAAAAGGCACTGACCTGCCCACCATGACTGGGGTGTATTACTGAGAATCATTCTGAGAACTTTAGCATATGTATTTGCACATGTATACACAGCAAACAGACAATCACCTGCTATAGCAACTTACAGATAAAATTCACACACACAGTCCCATATACAGTATGCATACCCAGAATATGGATATAAATGATTGTGTGCATGGAAATAATTAATTTCCTCCAATACCAACGCATGGCAGTTTCCATTGTGAGTGGTGCACATTTGTTTAAATGGTGAGGCTTTCCAACCATGAACACACAGTATGGGATCCCAATCTTTTTCTGATCACTGTTTTCATGTTGCAAGGACAACATTTGTTTAAATAATTGCATACTGCTCATAGCTAAAAGTGCTGCATGTGCATTTGCTCATTTAAACTCTTGTGGTTTTTCTCCACTTCAATCCGCATGCAAAATGTACATTGGGGAAAAATCTGTTCCCATGATATGTGAGCATGAACAGCAGCCATACATTTCAGACGCATGGAAGCCACTTTAACCTTACTGACTGTTCCTGATACACATTTATTTCCTCTTCCTCCACTCCTGCCCTAGCTGACAAATTATATTTCCAGAGGGGTTACAGTGCTTTAAGAAGTGCCTACTAAAATCTGAAAACTACTCTTCACCAGGAGTGCAACATTCTTAGAAGAGTGGATACACTTTTATTTTGTATCACTATCAGAGGGTGCTATTGAATGGTTCCTAGTGACATCAATAATTGCAAAATATGGTTCTCCACACATCTGCCCCCAGGACTGCAAATCTGGAAATGTGTGTGCGTGTGCAAATACTTAGCTGAAAAAGAAGAAGCAAGCATAACATGAATTAGTTGTAAACTGTGGTATGTGCCACCAGTAATTTGACTAAGGCTGCAATCCTAATCCCATTTACCTGGAACAGTAAGCCCCATTGAATCTTTTGAGTAAGCATGGCTAGCCTTTTAACTGTAAGCAACTAACCGCATGTTGATGTCTGTTTTAAACACAAAGTGTATAGTTACAGATAGGTAGCCGTGTTGGTCTGCCATAGTCAAAACAAAAAAAATTCCTTCCAGTAGCACCTTAAAGACCAACTAAGTTAGTTCTTGGTATGAGCTTTTGTGTGCATGCACACGAAAGCTCATACCAAAAACTAACTTAGTTGGTCTTTAAGGTGCTACTGGAAGGAATTTTTTTTTGTTTTGACAAAAATACCCGCAGCTGACTTCATAGCCTAGGCAAGCTAATAAACTCTTAGTGTTGCATATGCACAACTTGGAATATAGGGGAGGTGATACCGGCTTTCCTTGTAGAGATATTGTTTATTATTACTTTATCCATTTATACATTACATTGATATCCCACCTTTCCTCCAGGGGCTCAAGGTGGCGGACATAGTTCCCCTTGCCATTTTATTCTCGCAATAACCCTGTGAGGGAGAAAATGCTAAGAATGAGTGAGAGGCCCTAGGTCACCCTGTGAGCTTCATAGCTGAGTGGTGATTTGAACTCGTCTCCCACACTCTAACCACACCACCACACTGGTTGCAAGACTCACTTAATTAAAATGCATTATGTAATATGCTCTGAGCACTTGAAATGTGCTATATAGATGCTGCTATGTAGATGGATAATGCCTTCCAGACAGGCGCGAGGCCTGTCAAATTTAACGTTAAATGCTGACTTCTAGGCATATTTGTCTGCAAAGAGGCTGTGTGTGAGGAATTTAACCCTCAGTCCTGATTCTATTCTGAAAAGGGACCAAGCTCTCAGAGAGAGACACAAAAGTGCAGCATGGCAATTCCTGGCTAGACCAGCAGGGGGCACCCACGTATCCTTTTCCTTCCCTAGCTAGCCCCACCCCCACCCGTGTTTCAGCTGGGGAGAAAAATGGAGGGGACAGGAACACTTATACGTGCTCCAGTCATCCAGAGCATCCCACACTTTGTCTTCATACGCTTTCAGAACAACCCTGCATGGTAGGCCAATAGTATCACTCCCCATATTGCAGGAGTAGGGAGAGCAAGCTGAGGCTGAGAAAGATAGGCTTGTCCGAGGCCACTGCAGTGGGAGTGCAGATGATTTGAAGCAGGCTGCCTGCCCTGGTGAAGAAACAGATCAGGCTGCACGACTCCAAGGGCAGGAAATGGGCTGAAAGGCGATGGACACAGGCAGCACCTCCTGCCCTCCTGCTCAACCAAGTGGCCCCTCCCCTCCCTGTCAGAGCCTGTTGATGTTCCAATGCCAGGACTGGCCCTGCAACCAGCGTCTGAACCTGCTTGGTACCAAGTCAGGCCGTGGGTCCATCTAACACAGGACTGCCTACACTGGCTGGCAGCGGCTCTCTTGGGTTGCAGGCAAGGCGCTTCTCCCAGCCTTTGGCCTTGGGTTTGCAGAGCATGTGCTGCACCACTGAGCTATGGGACCCATGTTCCTGTGGGATGGAAATGATACTGAGTGCCATGCGGTGCTGGCCCAAAGGGACGGGTAGGTAGGAAGGCAAGGAGCCAGAGTCCATGACAGGCAGAGCCAACACCTGATGTGCAAGGGAGGCTGTGCCCCATCTGCCCTAACTGGCCAGCCTCCCCTGGTGGCACCAAACATGGGCTGTGTTCCTTCGCCACTACCACCCCGTCACTGAGTCACTCCAGTAAGCCTCCAAGGCAACTGGAATTAGAAGAGGAATCTCTTCACAGTTAACAGGGCCAGATGTTTTCATGTCTCCCCCATCCAGGTAGAGTTTAAGCACTTCCTCTAATCTAGCAATGGGGTCCCCTTACTGCAACACAGTGCTTTGTCTGATCTGCCCACGACCTTCCCCCAGCCCTGCAAGATGGGGAAGTCCCAGGGTGGGGTGCACAGGAGCTGGTACAAAATGAGAAATTTCAAAACCCGTCTCAGGAAGTCTGGGTGGGGCTGGGGCTGCTTTGACAAAGCTGTTAGGCCACTGCAGCTTGCTGAATCACGGCAATGTGGGGGAATGAGTAGGGCAGAGATGGGAGCTGGGGCAGAACCACAAACACTTCCCACTTGTAGATGCTGCACTGCTCCTCCAGCACGAGGGACTCTTATGAAGTCTTCCAGCTGTCCATCCCAAAGACTGCTGTTAATACACAAGCAAGACCCTGCCTGTTTCCCTCCATGCACAGAAATTGCTCTGCTCTCCAATGTTTAACTCAAACTCCCATCATCCTCTGCCTGTCCTA
The DNA here is from genome assembly GCF_964106915.1 of Podarcis gaigeae. Lineage (NCBI taxonomy): Eukaryota > Metazoa > Chordata > Lepidosauria > Squamata > Lacertidae > Podarcis > Podarcis gaigeae. The sequence continues at coordinate 38,726,765 of NC_139694.1, forward strand.
CTGGCTGGGGATGAGAGGAATTTGAGTCCAACAGCATTGTTAAGGCACCCCTCCACCTTGGACCTGAGCAGGGCTTTTTTCAGCTGGAACTCAGTTCCGGCACCTCTCATGTGGGTGCCATTGCCATTATCAGAGAACAAGGTGACCTCCGGCACATCTTTTTATAGGAAAAGAGCACAGGACCTGAGGAAGTCTTATTAAGCAGATAAGTGCTCTTCTGCAGCTGCATTACCCTCTTGTAAAAACAAAAACACTGCAGTGTGCACAAAGATACATGCATGTGACTTTATTCCAGGAACTGTAGCTTGCTAAGGGTGATGGGAAGTGTAGTTCCCAGGACTCCTGTTTTGGGAAGCCATGTGCTCACCCGTGCGGCTGGGCTGGGCTGCCACTCTCTGACCTCATGGGAATTCTGGGTGGCCATCTTCGCAGTAGGTGGAGGTGCTGCTTCTGATTGAGAGTCAACATTGTCTCCCTTCCACAGTGGTTGCTCACAATAAGAATTTACCCACAAATGCACAGGCTGCAGAATTGCTGTCATTGCAGTAGGTGGTTTTTGTTTTTTGAACCTGCTGTGTGTTTGTTAGGAAGCGTCATCCACGGCACTGTGCCAAGGGCCTCCTGGAAGTCCGGCACTGGCCTTGCCGTCTCCCAGTACCAGCTGCCTCGCTCTGCCTAATAGTAGGGCTGGCCCTGGTTGTAGCTGCACATCTCCTCCCTCAGCTCTCTCCCCGTCTCTTTAGCTTTGTGACATGGGAGTGACATAGCAAGTTGGAACAGACTGATAAGGCCATGGCAAAACACACACACACCTGGCCCAGGGTCAACGAGTAAGGCGGCTGAGAATGGACCACCTTGGCTCTTCTTAGTGGTGGAGCGGGAAGAAGGAAGCAGTGATGTGGCAACACCAAGAGGCATGACTTCAGGTGGTGATGGCAGCTCAGCAGGACTTGCCTGGCAGCTCTAGCCAAAGGGACCTTAGCTAGCCAGAGTAGACAATACCTGAGCCAAGTCACACAATAGTCCAACTGGTGGCTTCATGTGAGACCATTTTTGGTTGGGTCTAGTTAATTTTCTACAAATCAATGCTGCCAGGGTTTCTCTTTTGTCTGAAAAATTACAGGGCCCTTAACCCTAGAACGCACATGATGTGCAAATGTGTGTGCCTATGTCAGTCTGAGAGTGGACTTTGCACATGTTCAGAGGTATTCTAGCCTCTACCACAGATGACCCAACAGAAACCATTCAGCAGAGAAGTGGAATCTTTGGCCATGAATAAAACCTGCTCCAGAACCCCTCTCCCCAAGCCACTTCCCTCTGTATGGTGGGCCCAAGGAGGCTTGTATAGTTGTAAAATAGGAAGGGAGCACGAAGGTCAACTAGTCTGACCCCAACCATGCAGGAATCTTTTGTGCTGCATGGGGGGGCTGGCACCCCCCCCATGCAGCACAAAAGTTTGTGCAGTCATTTCTGCACAAATATCCACGTATTTTAATTATTTATACGGTAAGGATCTTTGATTTTTTTTTTAAAAAAATTGAAGGTTGCTTCTTGTGGAAGCCCTGAGATTAAGAATCTCTCGCTCTACTGACGGAGCGATCCTAGAGCAGCAGCTCAGCCGTGTAGGTGTCGGAGTGGGCGCGCAGCGGAGGGAAGGCAGGCGGGCGGGCGGGCGGGCGAGCAGCTGCAAGCAGATGACAAGCCGAGACCGGCCCCGTCGCCGTGCGGTGTCGAGGGCGAGGAGGAGGGAGACACAGAGAGAGACCCTGGACCGCACCCCTCCCAGGAAGAGGAGACACCCAGGGCAGCCAGAGCCCCAGTCGAGGCAAAAGAGGCGCAGGGCCGGCCGGGGCGGCAGGCGAGGGGCAGCTCCCGCCGGCTGGGCCTCATTGCGCAGGAATTCGGGAGACGCACGCTTACTAGCCCCGGGGCATTTCTCCGGCGCCTTCCAGCTTGGGGAGGGGGGCTCACCGCAGAACCCCCCCCCCCGCTTCAGAGCTGCCTCCCTCATGGGGCAAGTCTCGTTTCCTTCTCTGGGAAGGGGGGTGTGCGGGAGACAGAGAGAACAGCCGGGATCAGGGCCTTCCAGGGCGAGGGCACCTTTCCTCCCGCCTCGCCACCACAGCATCCCCCACAGCGCCTGGTGCCCGAGATCCTCACTTTTAAAAAGGAAGTGGTGGGCACGGGGGGGGGGGAGAGAAGGAGGCCCCACGGAAGGCGCGCCCCCCACTCTTTCCCCAGCTGCTCTCGCGCCTCTTTCGAAGGTGTGGGATGAGCGAGCTGGTCTGGCTGCGTCTGCAATTCCCAAGCAACGCCCCCCCCCTTCTCCCTTGTGATCCCTTCCCCTCGCCAAAGGGCCCCGCGAAAAGGAAAGGCCTTGGCACCCTGCAATTCCAGGCCCATATGCTCCAGAGGAGGGACCCGAGAGGTTTAGGGCCTCGTCCACCCTGCTTCCCAAAGTAGCCTCCGGGAAGCCCTCGCCCGGGCAACCGGGCAACCGCGCCCCCCTCCTCCTCCTCGCAGGTACACTGCTTCTGCACATGGAGGCTTCCTTGGGCTGCCTTGTCCCTTTTCGCAGATCTTCCGCTTCACTCTTTTTTCAGGACCCCTCCCTAAGCTCGCTGACCCACCTTTAAGTGGGCTAGGCACTTTTGCAGCTGTTGCCTATATATAAACTTACTCAAGAGTAGATCCCACTCCACCCCGCACTCCCAATTGGGATTGCGTGCCAAGTGAGCGTGCACAGGATTGCAGAAGCCTCGGGTCTGGGGATTCCTTCCTGCCCCGCCCGCCCGACTACCAGCCCCTGGAGGTGCGGGCAGCTTGGAGGCGGTCGCCGCTTCTGTGGGGCTGCTGCTACCGCCTTGCCCTCCTTGGAGCCCAGTCGCTGCTGCCCCCGAGGTGGGCGTGTGTCTGGCTCTTCTGCAAGCATCGCCGTGCGCCCTTGGCCGCGCCTAACTTCACCGCCTCCCTCTCCTCTGTCGTTCTGCAGGATCCTGCGCCTTTAATCCCGAGCCCAACCTACCCAGCGCCGGGGTCCCACCCACCCCGAGCCCAGCCGTTATAATGAGCGGCTCTCAAGCGCGACTCCATCAGGCCGCAGGAGCGGGAGGCGTTGGTGGCGGCGGCGGAGCAGGCAGCGGCAGCAACAGCAGCAGCAGCATCCAGGGGGAGGTCGCTGCCGAGATGCCGGCCACCGAGAAGGACCTGGCGGAGGACGCGCCCTGGAAGAAGATCCAGCAGAACACCTTCACGCGCTGGTGCAACGAGCACCTGAAATGCGTCAACAAGCGCATCGCCAACTTGCAGACGGACTTGGGGGACGGGCTGCGCCTCATCGCGCTGCTCGAGGTGCTGAGCCAGAAGAAGATGGGGCGCAAGTACAACACGCGCCCCACTTTCCGGCAGATGCAGCTGGAGAACGTTTCGGTGGCGCTGGAGTTTCTGGAAAGAGAGAACATCAAGCTGGTCTCCATCGGTAAGTCCCAGCAAAAGAGGGGAGGGGGAGCGGGGGGACGGAGATGGCGAAAAGGGGACCTGGAGGGGGCATCCTAAAAGTGGGGGAGTGCGGGGTCTTTGGAGGAGGCGGGGCGGCACCCAAGTTTGTCTCTTACGGCGGGGGGAGACTGGAAAGGCACCCCGCTCTCCTCTACATGGCGAGGCCCAGGTGAAGAGGAGAGGGGCGCGCTTGGCCCCTCCCGGGAAGGGGGCGTGCGTAGCTTTGCGGGATGTGTGGCGGGGTTGGGGGAGAAGGACCGCTGGCGGCGGATCGGGGCCGCCTCGGAGTTGGGGGTCCCATTTCTGTAGTCCTGGGGTGCCTTTTGGGGAGAGTGGCGCGTGAGTTGCAGGGGGGCGGAAAGCGAAGAGGCCTGGCTGGAGGGGTGGGGCGCGCGGGCGGGCGGACGCTGCATCTGGGCGTGGCGGGGAGGGTTGCAGGAGGCGGCTCCGGTTTCAGGCTTTTTGTCTGGAGTCTGCAAAAAAGGGGGGAAGCCCCCTTTCCTTCAGCCCGGCCTCGGTTCGCGTTGCTGCACCCCCAGCCCCCGCCCTCCGCCCCGCGCGCCCTCCTACATCTCTGGCCCGGCCCACCCCGGCGCGCTCTGCTTCGGAAAGGCCCGTTAACTATTTAGGAATGGGAGGAGGGGCGGCCTGGCGCTTGCCTTCCGCTGAGCCATTTCTTGTAGATGCCTTTTGAATCGCCGGTCGAGCGAGCTCCTGACACGCCGCACGCACATTTTCCAAGCTCAAACAGTTTTGTCTTCTCTTTTTCTCCCCACCCACCGCATCAAATTTGAATTACTGTACAGCTACATTGAGGGGGAAAGTTGCCTGAGAAGTGGAAGTGGGATGTGGTCGAGCCAATATCTGCTCTCTCCTAGATCACTAGCGGCAGCCCTTTGAACCCACAACCGACACCTGAGGCAAGGGGAAGCCTTTGTCTGTCTGCTCTGATTTTGGGGTAAATCTTGGGTCAGTGCAGAGTCTGGGCAAAGATTCTCCCTTAAGGAAAGGTGTCAGGAAGTTGATGGACTCTTGAGCTCTTCCAGCTGTAGTAATGCCCTAGTACATACCATCCAACATTTCTACCATGAAAATAAGGACATCCTAAGGAAAAGTGGGACATTCTGGGGTCAAATCAGAAACTGGGATGAAATGGGGACACTTGGAGGGTCTGATAGTAGTCTGGGATGTTGCTACAGTGGCACATGCTGGGGATGAACAGTAACACAGAAAGAAGCTATGGCTCCAGATGGGGCCTTAACTAGGCTAGACTTTTAAGTACCCAGTTTGTGGGAGAGCCTCCTTATCTCTCCATAGATCTGGAGCTGCTCATACATAAACTATAACTAATGAACTGACTGGGTTTGTATGAAATGCTAATCCAGCCAGCAACAAACCATGGCTTATTTTTGCTAACAAAACCATAGCTAACTGTAGTTAAGGTGCTGGCCTGGGTTTGTATGCAACACCAAACCTTAACTAAGGTTTATTTAAACCCTGGTTTAACACCGTATGTAAACTAGACCATAGTATCTCACATTGGAATTATGTGTACTGAGCAAAGATTGCATTCAATTCACTGCAAATGACTGTTAATTGCGCTTTGCCTTATAATAGGAGGAGCCTTTTCTTGGAAATGGGTGGTGACTCTCAGCTGCTTCCATGCTTGGGCAGCTTGAATTGGCTTTGGATGCTTGGCATTTATGGTCCCAGCAAAGGGAGCCTTTTGGATAGCTTACCAGCCATCTAGGTTTGGACTGACTGGTGGTGGCTCCGCTGGTAAAAACTCCGTGCAGTAAAAGCTGTGGATGGGTGTGTCTCTGAACAATGTAACATTGGCCCTGAGCAGCCAGGCTCTTGCATTGCCTGGTAGAGGAAGTAACCGATTCTAGTTTAGGTCTGACTCATTAATGTGGGAATCCTGGGTGTCTCATTAGCTCTTCAGAAAAACCAATGGCTTATGCATACCTTGCTTTTGCAGGGAGCTTCCGGTGGCTTCTCATTCAGATTTATCATGCCTGCTCAGCCGCAGCACTGCTGAAACATCTGCTGTTCCCAGACAATTCACTGGGCCCAGACATCCCCACTGTTGATTCAGGGTCATGAGCATCCATAGCCTGTTCTGGGGTTGGGGTTTGCCCATAGCCCTTTGTTGAGGAAGTCAACTAGACCAAACTTGGGTGGAAGAAGAGTGACATGACTAAATACTGTTATAATTAAAAAAAAACACCCACAATCTCCTACTGCTATCCTTTGGCTCCTGGAATGGCTGGTGTCAATCCATGTTGCCAATATAAGCAGAATGTGTTTTCTGTACTGATGCCCCGGTCTCATTCCTGCTCTTTCCCACACTATCAGTTTGTAAAGACCTGGTGTCAGCTGGGATGTGTTGACATCCCAACACATGTAGCTCCTTGTATTCACTAAAATTGGGCCTGTGACTCTGCAAGCTAAATACAACCCAGCAGGGTCTTTATAAACCCCCTGTTTTAGCTATGTTTGGCCCAGGGTTGCAAAAATGTGGCAGCATGTTGAATGCCTGGCAGGCCTTAGTACTAGTGGGTTATCATTAGGTGGATCCTACACAAAAGGTGTAGACCTGTGTTATCTTATGTTGGACCTGGTGTGGTTCCTTGTCCACTTGACCAGGAACTCTATATCTTGGGGTAAAGTTGGGGTAACACACCTTGTAATACAGAGACAGCTTTCAAAGGCCTAGTTACTTTGAGTACCTCAAAGTCTTAAGTAGTTGTTCCGGTGACTATCCAGAGGTACAAAACCACCTATTATCCTGAAGCTGCAGGGTGTTCTATTATTTTTAAAAGTTCCCTATTGCTTATTTCTGGCAGCTGCCCATGTACGTTGCTGCAGGGACCCCTCTGTTGATGGAACCCTCTTGGTGTATCTGTCTGGGTGTGCTCTACACGGATGTGAGCTGGTAATGATAGGAAAATCTGGATTAGATTGACTGCTGTGGTAAACTTGCTAGATATTCAGCAATGTGGTGGCTGTGTGTAACACTTGTAAAGCTCAAAACAAAAAAAATTCCTTCCAGTAGCACCTTAAAGACCAACTAAGTCAGTTCTTGGTATGAGCTTTTGTGTGCATGCACACTTCTTCAGATACACATGCACACGAAAGCTCATACCAATAACTGACTTAGTTGGTCTTTAAGGTGCTACTGGAAGGAATTTTTTTTGTTTTGACTATGGCAGACCAACACGGCTACCTATCTGTAACTTGTAAAGCTGTACTGTATGGGAAGATAAGGCCCACCGAAGGGATATGTAAGTGAGGCTCTAAACGGGCCCCATGTTGTTAGGCTCCAACTTGCATCTACTCTACCCAGTGTGGTCAAGACGGGTGGGAGTTGTGGTCCAGCAAGAGCTGGACAGAGGGTTCTACCCCCTCCTCTGTTTGACTCCCCCTGGAGCCTGCAGAAGACCCTGAGGACAGTGGGAGATGAGAATCCTGCGTTGCCCGTCAATGCAGTGAGTCAGTCCCTGGGCCACAGACTCTGACTCAGACAAGGTCTGGCAGCAGTTGCTGAGAAGTGGAAGGGCGTGCGCACACCATAACCATGCCTGTAGGCTAGAGATGGGTAGCCCTGTGCCTGGGTGTGCCTGTCTGTTCCTCCTCCTCCTTGGGTTGGGGTGAGGAGAAGGATGGGCTGGGCGGGTCTTTTGCTCCTCTTCACAGAGAGGCAGGATGTAGGAAAGGCGGGCAGAGAGGGAGGGACCAGGCCAAACATGTGGAGGGGGCGTTCTTTTCCCTCCCCCTGGAAGGAGAATCCTGTTGGGACAGAGGAGCTGCTGCCTGCCGGCCACTCCATATAAGGCTAAAAAATGCTGGAGCGGTCTGCTCTGTGGCTGGGTGGGCGGTGCAGAGCCGGGTGGGGATGTGGCTGGGATGTGATGGCTTGCCTTCTCCCTGTTCCTCTCCACCCCCCCCCATCACTACCCAGGGAAAAAAAAGGGGCAGGGAAAGCATGGCGTATTTAACCCTGCCAGAGGGACACATCTGCTCTGGCACTCCAATCACAAAAGCTCAAGCGTATGAGAGCTAATGGGAAGGGGCTCCCATCCCAGCTGCTCTAGCCTTGACTGGGACTCTGCTCGGGGGGGGGGGGGAGAGGGGGCACGTGGCCTAATGTGGGTGAATCTCAGTGGCCTCTGGGTCTTAGATTCCCTTTGGCCCTCCTGTCCTCTTTGATAATGCTTGTTCTGCAGTTTACAGCTTATTCAGCTCGACAGTGTTGAATGCTCCTCTCCAGCTTTGAGACTGGCCCTGACGCCTGCCCTTTTGAATGCTCCCAGCTGCTATGGGGCTCAGTGGATATGGAGGGCAAAAGTAAAAGTGTGTGTGATGGGGAGGAAAGAATGCAGATGGAAGCTTGGAAAATGCCTTTTTTCAGGATGGTACTCACTCCATGTTGCCTGTAACCAGATCCTGCAATCTGCTGCAGAGGAGGGAGAATAGCAGCTCATTCTTATACTGTTGAGGGTTGTGTCATGTTAACTACTTGGAGGCCACAGACTGTTTGGGTAGGAAATGGACTGCAGCCTGTTGGGTCCAAGTGTGTATATTGTGTGGCAGTAGCACATGTGTGGATGCTAGGAAGCTGTAGTTCAAGGGAGGGAGATCCTTTTTCACCACGAGGGCCACATTCCCATCTAGCCAAACCATGGGAGCCTCATGGAACTGGTGGGTGGGGCCAGAGCAGCAAATGTAAAATTTAGCTTTGTACACTAGGCTAGTAGTCGTACCTCAGGTTGAAGTAGCTTCAGGATGAATATTTTCGGGTTGTGCTCCGCGGTGACCCGGAAATAACGGAGCGCGTTACTTCCAGGTTTTGTTGCTCGCACATGCGCAGATGCTCAAAATGACTTCACGCACATGCACGGAAGCGGCAACCCGTGCACGCGCAGTCGCGTCTTGCGTTTACTTCAGGATGCGAACGGGGTTCAGGAACGGATCCCGTTCGTATCCAGAGGTACCACTGTATCTACAAACACACACTCTTCTCCATCCAGTACCTGTTGAGTTTCAGTGGCAGACAGAGGCGCTTTGAGGGTTACATTTGGCCCTTGAGCCTGAGATTCCGCACCCTGTTGTAGCAAAAGCAGTTCCATAGCACATGCAACAAAACACACGTGCACGGTCCTGTCACTGTGGGGGTCCCTAGCCACAAGCTTTATGTAACCAGGGAGCACGTTCCCTGTAAGCATGTAAGTATATTCTTCCAGAAGGTGCCAGATACTTAATTTCTTCCTTCAAGGACCATAAAACAGAGTTGCTTGTTTTCCATACTAAAAAGACAACTAACCTGTCTAAATTATGCAAGTTAAACCATTTTTCATAATTCTGCTTCCCCCTACTGTTATGGGGTGGAGGAGCATGTAGACTCCTTCACTGGAGGTCTTTAAGCATAAAATAAATTATTATTTATACCCCGCCTATCTGGCTGGGTTGCCCCAGCCAAGCTGGGTGGCTTCCAACACATATGAAAACACAATGAAACATCAAACACTGGAAACTTCCTGATCCAGGGCTGCCTTCAGCTTGGGGGAGGCTGTCAGGGATGCTGTAGTTGAGATTCCTGCATTGGGCTACCTGGTTGGGCTAGATGACCTCGGGCTACCTTCCAGTTCTGCTGTTCTATGATTCTATATAAATGTAAAGGGCACTGAAAACCTGACCTCAAACCACTGGAAGATTTCTTCAGTAATTTTTATGACTTCTGTTGCATGCACACCCACCCGCACCCCACATGCACTTGCGAGAAGCCTTTTCCCACTTCAGTGAAAACCACCTTCTTGTGTTTGTGCAGCTGCAGTAATTATTTATTACATTTGTATGCCGCCCTTTATTGGAAAATGAGAGTACAGTGGTACCTCGGGTTACAAATGCTTCAGGTTACAGACTCCAGTAACCCAGAAGTAGTACCTCAGGTTAAGAACAGTTTCAGATTTAAAAGGATGTCACATAGAGGAGGGAGAAAGGTTGTTTTCTGCTGCTCCAGAGAAGCGGACACGGAGCAATGGATCCAAACTACAAGAAAGAAGATTCCACCTAAACATTAGGAAGAACTTCCTGACAGTAAGAGCAGTTCGACAGTGGAATTTGCTGCCAAGGAGTGTGGTGGAGTCTCCTTCTTTGGAGGTCTTCAAGCAGAGGCTTGACAACCATATGTCAGGAGTGCTCTGATGGTGTTTCCTGCTTGGCAGGGGGTTGGACTCGATTGCCCTTGTGGTCTCTTCCAACTCTATGATTCTAGGTTAAGAAAGGACCTCCAGAACAAATTAAGTTCTTAACCCAAGGTGCCACTGTAGTTCACCACATAAAGCACTTAGGATGTGCTTGACTTGGTGACGTCTTGGACATGGTGTTCCACTTCCATGTTGGGAGTCAAATGGTTGGGCTTGGGGAACCACCCTGCCCCTCAGATTGTCCATCTTACGCCTAGGAACAGGTTCTGTGCTTCTGAGACTAGACCATCGCTTTGAATTTATACTAGGTTCTCTTCTGTTGCCTTGATCTTCATCGGTCTCTTTCACTTTGTATCTGGAGGTTGATTCTTCCTTCATACCTTGTGCTTCGGAACCCATAGGATCTGTACACTGGCTTAAAAAAATAGAATAAAAGAATGCACAACATCAAATGCATTTAAAGCAGAAGAATGCATAATAAATAGCAATAGTCAAGCAGTACAATGCTGACATTGAAAATAGCCAGGTCTTCACTGCCTGCTGAAAAAAAGGCAAACCATTACTAGGTCAGGTGGGTCTCCCTTGGGAGTAAATCCCATAATGGTGGTGCCACAACTGAAGGCAAGGGAATACAGGGCAGGGCCTTGGGCTGTTCCTTAGAGCCTGTGGGAGTTCAGCTTTATCCAGCTTGCCTACCCCTTGGGGTTTAGAGGAAGGTTGCTTAAGACTTGTCTGAACCTGAGCTGAGGGAGAATAGTTGGGCCCCTTTCAGCTGCTGTGTCTAGTCTCTGGAGAGGTTAATCTTGGCAGGAGGCCAGTGCATTGAAGGAATTCTTTGTTTCCCTGAATCTGGTGTGTTTACATCAATCTGCTGCTGCACAATCCTGGCCGGGCCTCTTTCTACTGCTGCTGCGGCTGCTGCTTCCTCTTCTATTGCCTCTAACCATATACAAAGGGTGGGATTCCTTCATACAGTTTCACCAAGCGGCTCTTGGGTAGCGTCTCCTCCACATGTACACTTCCCATCCCTATCTTCCTTTGCTCCAAATTCCCTCCATGACATCTTCTGACTCACCAATTTCTTTTGAGTCGGCACGCAGTCAGCGCAGCAGAACACCTGAATTAAGGGCTGCCTGAGTGATGCTTTTGCTTTGCAACATTTCTGCTTTTTCTTGCTTCAAGACCTCAAGGTAACAAAAATCTATGTTTGGTAACAGCCCACATACTGTGGGACTCATGGCAGTATGTTGCAAACAAAAATTGTAGGAGACTCTATATAAGAGATACATATGTGGGCATAGAAATAAATAAAGTGGGGCCAACAAAGGGCATGGGGCAGAAGAACATAGCTCTCCCCCCACGCCCAGGCTTCATTGGCTGTGTTTCTTTATGGCCTTGTAGCAAAATTGGGCTTAACTGGGGGGCCCCTTTTTACACATGCATGTTTAGTACTGGAGTTTTTCAGCACTTGTTGACTTGCTCCTGAATAGACTCACTGGGAATAATTTTGTGTTTTAGTATTCCTTTACTTAAATTTGTGGCAAAAATGCTGTAGCTGTTAAAATGAATTGAACTTCAAGCAGATAATGTTATTAAAACAAAACAAATTAAAAGGCCTGTGCAAATAAAATGTTTACCTAGTTCCTGAAACTCAATTAAGGGTTGGCACCAGATACGTTGAGCTGCTGAGGGCATTCTAGAGTTTGGGCATCACCTCTTGAAGGATCCCTGGATTTTACCTCAGGAGGAGGGCAAGGGAGAGAATGACTCTTATGACCTGTTTCAAGTATTTCCAATATTCTAAGGGAAAAGGCTGTTAGGTACAGGAGCAGACACTTTTATACCACTTTAACAGTCATGGTGTCCCCCAAAGAATACTGGAAATTGTAGTTAGTTAAGGCCGCTAAGATCACTATTCCCCTCACAGACCTACTGTTTACCAGTCAATCCCTCTTCCCAAAGAACTCTGGGAGTTGTAGTTCTGTGAGGGAAATGAGGTCACGTAACAGCATCCTTAACAAACTTCATTTCCTAGGATTCTTAGGGGGACGTACCATGACTGTTGAAAGTGATACAACTTTATATAGTGTATAATGCCGATGGCTCCTTACTTCCAAGTAAGTGTACCTGAGTCTGATTCACAGCTACAGTAATACTTCATCTCACTGTCATGTTGCCAAAGGAGGGGGGCATTGTTGTCACCACACTTCGCAAGGAAAAGGAGAAAATGAAGCAAAGCTATAGCCACTGAGCTCAATACAGTCCAGTCAGCTTCTGGTGCTTTCAGATTTATCAGGTTTTAAACTAGTTTGCGTAAAGTTTGACTGCCATCCTGAGTGGCTGGAGAACTGTATTTGGATCAGATTCAAATCTCTGCTCAGTCATGAAAGCTTACTGGGTGATCTTGAGACCATCATTCCCTCACGGCCAAAACTACCTCACAGGGTTGTTGTAATGAAACTTGAGGGAGTATGGACCATGTATGCCACCCAAAATTCCCTGGATGAATCAGGAGATAAAAATAATAAATAGAACCCGCAGCAAGAACAATACATCAAGTATCAATTGCAACTTGTTTATTTTCTGTTGTCACTGCTATTTTCAGATAAGGTTAGGAAGTGTAGATGTGGAAGAGACACTACCAAAGAGACTTGAGACTGTATAAAGGAAAGCCATTCTTTGTACATGGTCAGTGGCAGTGATGGCATCTAAAGTGGCAGGGAGTGGCCAATGAGTGAAAAAGGCATGGTAGTAACCAGCACACACAGGCCACTTTTAAAATCATTTTTAAGTTTCTTCAAACATGTTACCTGCATTCAAATTATGGCCATTCTTCATCAAAATCCCTCCCACCAATTTCTTCAGGCCCCTAAGGACAGAATCTCTTGCTAGAAGCTAGTTCTATAGGTCTCCAATCTATTGAGGAGGTGAGAGAAGGTGGGAGTGGACTTATTTCTTGGTGGAAACTGCCTGCAGGCTTCCTCGTGGGTTTCCTTAGGTGTAGAGACTGGCCTTCCTCCTACTAAAGGAGAGAATTTCAAGGGGAGAAGGCCTAGGATGTTGCTGAGTGGGGCTCATCTTCCCTGAAAGTCCAGACCACTGTCCTCTTTTGTGAATGCTGAACTGTGCTTCTGACTCTCAGACAGCAAAGCTATCGTGGATGGGAATCTGAAGCTGATCCTGGGCCTGATCTGGACGCTCATCCTGCACTACTCTATCTCCATGCCCATGTGGGATGAGGAAGATGACGAAGAGGCCAAGAAACAAACCCCCAAGCAGCGACTGCTGGGCTGGATCCAAAACAAACTGCCTCAATTGCCCATCACCAACTTCAGCAAGGACTGGCAGAGCGGCCGGGCACTAGGCGCTCTTGTTGACAGCTGTGCCCCAGGTAAGCGAAGGAGCAGCACTGTTCATCATGTGGGGGTGGGAGGGTGAGCTTGAGAGGTTTGCAAGGAGGCCTCTTCTGACTTGCTCACATGGGTGCTGGAGGCCAGCACTACTTCCTGTGTTAGTTGACCCACAGATCAGGAGTAGCCAATTAGGCTCCCTCCAGATGTTTCTGAACTACAACTCTTGTCATCCTTGACCATGGCCATGCTGGCTGGGGCTGATGGGAGTTGGAGTACATCATCATCTGGAGGGCACCAGCATTGGTTATCCTTGTCATTGATGCCAACTCCATCTTGGCCCTGGGTCTAATATTCCGCTGAGGGTTTGGGATGCCTGTGTTGGATGCCGGCTCCTTTGGCTTTATTTCTACCTTATGTTGTGGACGGATGCTACAGTGCCCCAGAGCACTGTTCCAGAGATCTGTATGGAGGAAGTGTTACTACTTACTGTGTGTGACTGACAAAGAGATGGGACTCTCTCTCAAATAGGTCTGTGCCCTGACTGGGATTCGTGGGATGCTAGCAAACCTGTCAACAATGCCCGGGAGGCCATGCAGCAAGCGGATGACTGGCTGGGCATCCCACAGGTAAGCAGCACAGATACTTGGTCTGTGCTATACAGAACTTTGTGTTAAGCTGAACTCTGCTATGGGTAGGTGTATTGGCAAAAGTGTTTACTGCTTCCAGTTATGGCCAGGGGCAAGTGAGCAATGTAGAGTCCGAAGGTGTGTTATCCCTTGACCCCCCACCCCAGGATGCTGCTTAGATTTCCCAGAAATGCTTAAAATAGTTACATTCTAGGGCCCCCTCTGCAGCCTTCAGGGCTAGAAGTCTGCTTTTTGAAAAACAAGCACTGGGTTTCTTGGGAGGATGCATCCTGTGCCTGCTCTGTACTTGACTCCTGGCATGTGAGAGGTAAACTTGCCTCTTCTTTGCTGTCTCCAGCTATTTGCCTTCTTTCCTCTGTAGGTGATCACTCCTGAAGAGATTGTGGACCCCAATGTTGATGAGCACTCGGTCATGACATACCTCTCCCAGTTCCCCAAAGCTAAGCTAAAGCCAGGAGCCCCCCTTAGGCCCAAACTGAACCCCAAGAAAGCCAGAGCTTATGGCCCAGGTGAGTCCAGGAACAGGTGGTAAAGGCTTGGGGTTACATGTGTGCAGAGGACTTCTTAAACAATTGGGAGATTGACCACAGTGGGGGCAGGTGGGTGTTGACAAGGGATCTTTCCTAGGACGGCGTTCTTCAACCTAGGGTCCCCAGATGTGGTTGGACTGCCGCTTTCATAATCCTGCTATTTTAGCCAATGGGATGATGGGAGTAGTAGCCCAACAATCTCTGGGGACCCAGGGTGTCGTGAATAGAATAGCTGCCTCATAGGGCTTGACTTAAAGGTGTTTGTATGCTTTTTTAACCTCTTCCTTGCAAACCCTGTGATTATCTTGTGATGGTTTGCTCTGTACCATCTCTGTGGTGCTCCCATCAGCTCCAGCTAGCATGTATGGGCTTTCCTGAGGTCATCCAGGCTGTACAGTGGAGGTGATGCTAGAACCACTGCTGTACAAGTTGATGGCGTCACGGGCCAGAGGGTAGTACAGTTACTACTGTGTCTGATCATTTCACAGGCATTGAGCCCACAGGCAACATGGTGAAGAAGAAGGCAGAGTTCACCGTTGAAACGATCAGTGCTGGCCAGGGAGAAGTGCTAGTCTATGTGGAGGACCCTGCTGGACATCGGGAAGAAGTGAGTCCCCCTGGGAGTGTGTCCTTAGAGGTCTGGATGGACAGGCATTGAGGTGGAAGAGTTATGGGGGGTGTTTTGGGTGGGTTGTACAATGGCAACCACTACTGAACTTCCTCTGTCTGTCCTCAAGGCGAAGGTCATTGCCAACAATGACAAGAACCGGACGTTCTCTGTGTGGTATGTGCCAAAGGTGACAGGAATCCACAAGGTAAGAGTCTGTATATCGTGTAGGTGATTGGGAGAGAATTCTGGAACTGGGCCTTCATCTCAGTGATCAACATTTGACGACCTTCACTTTTTGCTCCAGGTGACGGTACTGTTTGCTGGGCAGCACATTGCCAAGAGCCCCTTTGAGGTGAATGTGGACAAATCGCATGGGGATGCCAGCAAGGTCACTGCCCAGGGTCCTGGCCTGGAGCCTGTGGGCAACATTGCCAACAAGACCACCTACTTTGAGATCTTCACTGCTGGTCAGTGGATGGGGGCGGGGTGCTGGTTCTGAGAGGGTGGAAGGGTTTGGCCAGCTGAAGCCTGGATGCAGCTTGAAAGCAAATGACGTAGTTGGCTGGTTTCTTAGAAACTTGTTATAAATAGTTTAGCCACTGTTCCCCAACCTGGTGCATTCTAGGACCACAGCTCCCATCAGCCCCAGCATTCTTGGCCCTAATGGTCAGAGGATGGGAACTGCAGTCCAGCAACACTGGGGGGGGGAGGGAGTACTGTGTTGGGGACACCTGAATTGTTGGCAATGAATAAACTGTTGTTGGAGAACTTTTCTCACTATGAACTGAGTAATTGTGTTGGAGGCTTCAATTTCTCGCCAAAGTGGAACCTTTCTAGCTCTCCTGCTTTCGGAGTTGCTTGTCAAAGCAACCTGTCTTCAGAGACTAACAGCTCTGGGCCAGTGGGCTTCCAAGCTGGGAACAAGTCAGGCTACACATAGCATTTCTGAGTGTCCAGTGCTTCACATAAGATTGTTGGGAGGATTACAGAGAATACCAAAAGGAAGAGATTGTGAGTGAGTAGCTTGCCTAAGGCTGTCTGTGGAGGAGGGAAGCTTAGTTGGCTTAACAGCCCCACTGTGACTCCTTCAAGGTAGGCTGTGGCTGGAGGAACTGCTTTCTGCTCCTGCTGTCCAGGCCTTAGTTGGTCAACATTGTGGTGAAGTTTATGCCTGTTGCTTCAGCATGCCGTAGAGGAGGAGGCAGAATGATCAGACATTTATATTAGGAATATACAGTTCAATGATTCCACGTATTCTTAACTTTCATATGTGTAATTGTGAATTCAGAACTGCCCTGAGTAATATTGTATTCAACGTGGCAGGATATGAAACAAAACAATGATTCAGAGTACACAGTAGAGCTTGCTTTGAGATCAGTCATCCTTGATTCTCTTATCCAGGAATGTCACCCTCTCTCCTTGCCTGCCTTGAAAGTCTCGGCTCTTCTCCCTTCAGGCAAAAGGCAACTTCCTTGTCCCAACAGCCCTTTGCAAACAATTGGTCTCTTGTCTTGGCGTTTCGTTTTTATTTATAGCTGGATGTTAGAACAGTCTCCTCTAAACTCTTGAGGCTGAAGATGAGTACCTTTGCTTCCAGACTAGTTGCTGCCTAAGCAAGTCTGTCTGAATTGTTGGCCTCATCTTCCAAGCATGAAAGGTCTCCCACTAAATCCTAGCTGAAGCCTATCCAGTGCTAAGTAGAGCATAACTTGCAGCCCACAGTAACTGTAGCAAACAAATCTTCCATTTCTTTGCTTTCAGAAATGGGTCTGTTACCAAAGGCTGAAACATAGCGAAGTTTTAACTTGGGGACATGGTGGTGTTTTCTCCACTAGCTAGAAAGAAGCTGCAAACAAACTTTAAGGCTGCTCTTAAATGTCTTTAATTGCTAGGTGCATGGCTACAGGGTGCACTAAGCATGGAAGATAGGGATGTAGTATAAATAGCACTTGAATTCTGTTCTTAAAATGCTGCCCCAAGAAACCTGCAATTCCTACGTAAATTAAATAGAGCAAGCAAAACTTGGATAATGTTTCTCTTGCATAGCACTGCTAACGACAGAAAATGTGCAGGGCTTAATCTTTTCCCTGGAAACTCATTGCTGTGTTCTTGGTCCAGATCAAAGGCCTTCCTGTAATTGAATACTTAAGGTCGCATGCATTATCTCCACCTAACACCTGTCTCTCTTCACCTTACCCTAATCCCTCCCCCCAGGTGCTGGTGTTGGGGAAATTGAGGTAATCATCCAAGATCCGACTGGCAAGAAAGGGACAGTGGAGCAGCAGCTGGAGGATAAAGGCAATAGCACCTACCGCTGCACCTACAAGCCCACTCTGGAGGGCACCTACACCATCTACATCACCTTTGGGGGCATCCCCATCCCCCGCAGCCCATATACGGTCACCATTGGCCAGGGTGAGTCTCCCATCTGGCACGGGGCTTGTTGGTGGGGTCTCTTTTAACCTTAACACCACTGCTGCTGCTTGGTTTCCTCTTTGTGACCAGAAGGGGGGTGGTTCTTTGTTCTGCTCCTAACGCTTCTCCTCTCCTCTCTGCCTACCTCCACCTGTCCTGGCCCAGCTCTCCTCTGCTCTGTCCTCTCTTCCTCTGAAGAGCCATCTCCCTGGATCTCTGCTGGCACTCATCTCCTCCCAGCTGCTCGGCGCCTGGATCCAGGGCCAATGGTATTTCACTCTTGGCAGGTGTGGGTGGGGACCTGTGGCAAGGGTGCATGTTGCTTCTGTCCAGGGGAGCAGTCTATGGGCTTGAGATCCGGCCTCCCTCTCATGGGTGGAGCTAGTTGAATACCTGGTGTGTTAATGATGGCAAAGACCCACCCAGTTGGGAAAATTGGAGTTCTACTTGGACTCGATAGGGACGCTCACCCTCTCTCTGCTGCTACAGCATGCAACCCAAATGCCTGCCGGGCCGTGGGTCGAGGCCTTCAGCCCAAAGGTGTCCGAGTGAAGGAGACAGCAGATTTCAAGGTCTACACAAAAGGCGCTGGCAGCGGAGAGCTCAAAGTGACAATAAAAGGCCCAAGTAAGTCCAGTGTGTGTGTTTCTCTTCCCCACCCTCTGTGTTTCAGACATGGGAGGGTGGGATTTGCACTTAACCCAGAAGCTCTGCCTTTTGGCCTGGAAGTGCTATAGTCTAATTACTCTGTGTGGGAAATGTTGGAAGCCTGATGACACTTTGCATAGGCTCAGAGGCATTCGGGGTGCAACTGCTGCACATGTCTTAAAGCAGACCCCTAGCTTGTGTGGTAATGCCCCTTTGGAAGGCAAGCAGTACACTGCAAAGCCCATCTGGCTAGTGCATGCGCAGATCTGTTTGGGGAACATGAAGAAACTGCAGAGCAGTGTTCAAAACACCCATTGTTCTAAGCACATTTTGTGACAGGGAATTACATTAGTGCGAGAGGTTTCTGAGCTCTGGGCGCAGAACTGTGCCTAAGACTTCAGATTAAAACTGTGGAGTGGAAAGAAAGGAGGACTTTTTTCTGCCTCCTCACTTCCTGCTACTCTCTGAAGACTGGAGAAGAGACCCTCTTAAGAATATTAGGGGGTGGGCAGGGGAAGGACTAGGCCATCTTCAGCTTTGTATTGTTATAAAAAAGTGTGCTTAGCCATTCCTTTGTTGCGCCCATAACCTAGGTTTAAGGTGCCATTTAGCTCCTAGCCTTCATAACTCGGTTTCTAACATGGCTGCAGAGTTATTACCAATGGGAGAACAGGCTGATTGCACAGGAGGCTGTGGCTTCTGCTGTGCTGGAGCATCCATTGATGGGGACGTGGTGATTTGGGCTCCACTGACTCTCAGACATGGCAAGCTCTAGAATCTCTTTGAAGCCTAAGAAGCTATCAATTGTGCTTGCTTGCCCATGGGCTGTTTTAAAATTCTTGGGTTTTACAGCAGGAAGTTCTTCTGGTACAAGTGTAATTGGTCTATAGGAGGGGCTGTTGGTGGCATTTGTACTTTGTGCAAGCATGGAAATGTGCTGAGGCGAGGAAGCAAAGCAGTAAATGGAGTGGCTGTTGTGGAGTCATGGCGGGGCAAGCAGAGCCACAAACCACTGTAGAAAACATAATTGGGTTCTTGTCTGGGCTGGAAGGAGAGGCTGCTGCAATGCAGAGAGGTATGTGAATGATGGAGGAGCTGGATTTTGACAGTTCTAACCCTGGGTTCAAACCGCAAGCATTCAGAGCAGAGGTTGGGTAACTAGGCCCCAGGCAGACTTCCGGAGCCTGAGACATTTGTCGGAGCTGAAGATCTCTCCCAGCCTGCAAAGAGCCCTCAAGGGATGCCTGGGTTTGTCGGTGGTGGGGAGCAGAGCGCAGTATAATGTTACGACATCCAGGACTCTTTGGAGCTGCCAAACGCAAGCTGTACTTAAGCTGGTTGCAGCTGTGTGTCAGTGTTTTGATCCAGGCCCCTTCCATGGGGCTTTGGTGTAAGTAAGGGCTGCAGTTACTAGAGAAGTGTGGGGGAATTGAATGCAAATGGGCACCAGGGTGGGGGGAGACCAGAGTCCCACCCACCAGCCCCATCTCCTTGCCAATGTGAGGATGGGAAGAAGCTGCTGGTTCCTTTAGCTCAATATTGTCTAGCCAGGGGTGGGGAATCTTTTTGACCAAACCCTGTGGGCGAACCTGTCAAAGTTGACCAGCAGGAGCGAAGGGAGATAGCGGTCAAGTGTGATTGAACCCCCTGCACATTAGCTGATGTGCTAGAGTTCAGTCCCGCTTTCTGCAGGAAATCTAGCTGAGTCTTTACCTGCCTCACACCTGACATTGCATATGGTGTCAGGTGTGGGCAGGTGGGCATGCTTTGGGGAAATGGCCTGGTAGGACAGATTTCGCCCATGAGCCAGAGGTTCCCCACCCCTGGTCTGAACTGACGGGCAGTGACTCGCCAGGATTTTAGACAGGGCATCCCTGGAGACACCAGAATTTGAACTAGGGACCTGCATGCATGCATGCAGAGCAGATGTTCTTCCACCTGTGAAGCACTCCCAGTGGCAACCTATACTTGTTCTTGGCAGCATTCCCAATTGTATTCTCTTGCCTTCCCTCCAGGGTGCTCAGAATAGTGTGCATAAGAGTTGAATCCTCCTTTTTGTCCTCTATTATTTGGGAGTAAGACTGGGATAGTGACTGAGATCAGGTATATTCCGTGTGCTTCATGGACCCAGTGGGCATTTGACCCTAGTAGCTCTCCCTGGGAGCCGTGCTGAGACTTGTGATAAACATGATGTACAAGAACTCATTGGCTAATCTTCTGCAAGGTGAGGGCATGCACGCATGATCTTCCTTGGTAATATGTAACTGGCAGGTATATGGGTTTTGTTTTGCTTTTTCTGTATGTTGTGAAGTTCCTTCCGCCCTCAACCACCACAATCTCTTCCCACAGAAGGACTTGAGGAACGTGTCAAGCAGAAGGACCTGGGTGATGGGGTGTATGGTTTTGAGTACTACCCCACAGTTCCTGGCAACTACACAGTCACAATCACTTGGGGTGGGCAGCATATCCCCCGCAGGTAAGAAGCTGGAAGGCTGGGGAAGGGGGGGGGGGAACTATTTCCATCTGAAAGAGAGGAGGGAGGGGATGCTTGCTGAGACTCAGAGAGATACTATGAGTTAAAGGGGTGCCTTGAATCTCTTCCTTGCCTTGATCTTTCTAGCATAGATGGTCTCAGCCATAGAGTTTTCATTTCATTTATATTTGAATAATAATTTAGATACTACTTTTCAGTCCTAAATAGAGGTCCCCAAACACCTTATTAGTTTATGGCAACAGGCAAAAACTTTTATTTCCGCCCATTTGTTGCATCTTCCTTGCTCATCTTCTAGACCTGTCTTTTTATATCTTACTGGTGTGTGTTTAGGTTTCTGATCTGGTTTTGGTTTTTTATACTTGGTTGAAATCTTTGCTTAATAATTCACTTTTCCATGAAATTCATGTTTCCATGAAAAAAGCAACTAACATGCTGTGAACCACCCTGGGAGCTTTGGATGAAGGGTGGTGTACAAATTTAATAAATGTAAGAAACAAGTAAAATAAACAGACCACACAACTAAAATCCTAGGTAAAATACACTTAAAAACAGAGCAGATTGGGGCTTTGGTTCCAGTTAACCAACAGGAGAGCCGGCATGGCTTCCAGAGGGGGTGGAGATCTAGCATTGGTGCAGTATGTCTCCTCTTCTGGGGGAATGAGTGTTCTCTTTCAGCCTGCAGACTTACAGATGTTCCAATGTTTTGCACGGTTCCCCTGAGGGGTGAGAGGGGCAAACACAATCTGCTACTCGAGAGATTTATAACTAGGCAAACAGACTAGGTAGGACTTAATTAGGGACCTGTTGTATTTTTGGGGATGGGTGGCTGTCCAATCACAGCAATAGTGCACACGGCCTGACCAAGGCATTTGCTGCTTAAGTGGAGCAATTGATGACTCCGCCTCCAAGCCTAAGTGCTCAATCAGCCAAGCTGTTTTGGCACCAGAGGCAGAAAATCCCACAAGGGCCACTCCTTCTTTCCCTGGCAGTGTACAACTTAGCTGTAATAAATTAACCATTTGCAGTCCTTTTGTGACACACAAAACCAGCTGGCTACCAAATGATAGGGCTGGCCTCCTGCAGCTTTCTTGTTCTGCAGTCTGATACCTCCTCATGTGATGCATTGCAAGTGTGCTAGCTGCACTGCTGGAGCAAACTGGAGCAGACAAGTTTCATTAGCAAATCGGCCTGTTAAAATAATCCATTTTATCTTAAGGCTGAGATCGAACATTAATGTGTTTTATTCTCCCCCCCCCCCCCCGCTTTTTTTTTTTCCTTTTTAGCCCATTTGAGGTAAAAGTGGGAACGGAATGTACAAACCAGAAGGTGCGGGCCTGGGGGCCAGGCCTGGAAGGAGGCGTGGTCGGCAAGTCTGCTGATTTCGTGGTGGAAGCCATTGGTGATGACGTTGGCACGCTAGGTAACCGGCAAAGTTGGGAGAGGAGCGGAAGTGGCTTGGCGTTTATGGGATTGGTGTTTACACAATGCGTAACTGACTTGGGGAATTCATTGTCACGGTGTGGTGGCCTCCTAGCTTAGATAGCTCCAAAGCTCAAACAGATTTCTGAAGGACGCGCTTCTCAGTCAGCATTGGCCTTGACGCTAAATGGAGCCTCCAGGTTCCTGGACGGTATGACTTGGTGATCAGGGAAAAGGGACAGTCAGGGAACCAGTAACATCCTTACCTGGGATCTCTTTGCCTGAGGAAGCCCACCTGCCCCTTCAGCTGCAGTCGCCTTGGGCAGTTTAAGGCCTTTGCTTAGGTGGAGCTTTGTTTAGCCACCTTTTTTACTTTTACCTTGTCTGTGTATTCAAAAATTGTTTAACTGACTTTCATTTGGTTCTAAGCAGCCTTCAGAACCCGTGTAGGATTAGTAGTCAGCCTTAGACTGCTATCAGTGTTTAAGCTAAATACAAGCATCTGCAGTCTTCAGGATAACGTAACTGTTGTCTAGTGGCTAGGATAGGCATTTCCGAGTGTTGGTTTAACTGTGAACTAATGCCTGGTTCTGCATGTGCTCCTGGCAGGCTTCTCTGTGGAGGGTCCCTCACAGGCCAAGATTGAGTGTGATGACAAGGGCGATGGCTCCTGCAATGTGCGCTATTGGCCCCAGGAGCCAGGCGAATATGCAGTCCATGTGCTCTGCAACAACGAAGACATCAAGCTCAGCCCCTTCATGGCGGAAATCAAAGCTGCTCCCAAGGACTTCTACCCAGAGAAGGTAAGTGTCTGCATGAAGGAGACTCCTTTTGGGATGGTGCATCCTGGCACTCTTGTGTGTCTATGTATAATGCTATGAGGGAAGCAGAACTGAGAACCAGTAACTGGCCCATGTTGGTGGCTTGAGAGCTCGTCACGGCCGCGTCCGTAGAAGTGTCTTGCCAACTGCTCTTCCTGGTGTGAGCATATGCATTGTTGGAAA
The DNA here is from genome assembly GCF_964106915.1 of Podarcis gaigeae. Classification (NCBI taxonomy): domain Eukaryota; kingdom Metazoa; phylum Chordata; class Lepidosauria; order Squamata; family Lacertidae; genus Podarcis; species Podarcis gaigeae. The sequence goes on from NC_139694.1 coordinate 38,749,592, forward strand.
GCTGATCTTGGTTGTAAAGGTTTTAGGCCTTATGACTGTGGAAGAGCTTGGGGTAGTTGGAGGTCACAGTTAAGGGAAGGGCTGAGTGGTGCTTCTGGTTGAGGAGTGGCAATGGTAGAAAAAAGGTCTTCAAGCACATTGTCCATTTTGGCAAACTCAACTTTTATTTTGATTTGCTGTCAGCCAGTGGGGTTCTGCTGTTCTTCTCCCCACCACCAAGTGCTCCAGATGGGAATTGTGCAAGACTAGCTCAAGCTACGTGGGAGTAGCATCCCCAAAAAACATTTCCAGCATGGAGTTGTGTGCTTGGCACAGCTCTCACAACCTCAAGTGTTGTGTCCATGCTCCAGCCACTCCTGCTGAATGAAGGGACCCCCACCCACCATTTTTTAGCTGTAAACCTTATGATGACCAGTGCAGTGTGTTCTAACTGTGCAGAAGTTGCTTTTGGAGTTCACACCTCTCTTCCAACCCCTCTCCAGGTCAAAGCCCATGGTCCAGGCCTGGAGAAAACGGGCGTTGCAGTCAACAAGCCAGCTGAGTTCACAGTAGATGCCAAGAGTGGTGGAAAGGCTCCTCTCAAGGTGCAAGTACAGGTGAGGCTTGGCGCTTGTGCTACGGAGGGGGCATAGCTTTATCTTGTGCTGTCGCTATGAAGAATGGGAGAAGAGGCTTCCAGAATGCTGATCTTACCACAGAGGACTACTAAGGATGTGTGCTGGATGCTAAGCTGCTCCTGTTTTTGTTTCTCCATTGCAGGACTCTGAAGGATCCCCTGTGGATGTCTCTGTGAAGGACAATGGCAATGGCACCTACAGCTGCTCCTACCTGCCCAAGAAGCCCGTAAAGCACACAGCGATGGTGTCGTGGGGCGGAGTCAACATCCCCAACAGTCCCTACAGGGTTGGTGTTCTCTGTATTCCACCCTGCCCCCAAATCACACTCTGAGAGCAAAGGACGGATGGATAGCTTAGTTGGTTAGAGCGTGGTGCTGATAACACTAAGGTTGTATATTCCTGCATTGCAGGGGGTTGCACTAGATAATCATCAGGGACCCTTCCAACTTTGTCCTCTTTTGTGTCTTTCCCTTACCAAGTAGCTAAATAAACTTATTTTCCCTTGCAAGCAGATAGCTAGGTCAGGTGTAGACTATAGCTGTCTGTGTGCAGAGTCTTACTGGGCTTTATTGTGTAGATTTTAAAATTACTAATCACATGTTACATCACATTGTTTTTCCGTCTCTCACTCTAGGTCAACGTTGGCGCTGGCAGCCACCCCAACAAAGTGAAAGTGTATGGTCCTGGTGTGGCAAAGACTGGCCTGAAGGCTCACGAGCCAACCTACTTCACAGTGGACTGTGCAGAAGCTGGGCAGGGTGAGTCTAGAAGGGCTTCTGTCACCTGGAGTCCAGGCCAAGAAGCCCCAGGGCAGGACTGGTCATGCTGGAAGCACAGCTCTGATAAAGCTAGTTGTCTTCTGTTGATGCCCCCCCAACAGAGCTGGAGGGGGAAGCTCAGATGTTGCTCCGTTCTGGAGGAAGACACTGTGTCCAGAACTGCAGGGGGCTTGCTCTGGCCCACTGCTCCAGAATGGAGACCATATACAGTGGGCCCACAACTTACACTCACATTACATACACAATCGCAACCTATGCAAGTGGGTGAGAGAATAAATGGAGAGCAGGGCAAACTTGCCAGTCGCCTACACTCTCCATTTGTTTAAACACCCCCCCCCCCCCGGCCACTCGGCTGTTTTTTCTTGCTTACTGGGATCAGGGCAGGTCGCAGGAGGGTCCTGGGATGCTCCCTTCCCAGAGCCCAGGATGCAGCCCTCTGCCTTGTTGAGGTGGTGGTTTCCTGACTTTGCACTACTTTTCTTTGTGTGTGGACAACTGCAACTGGAACTGAGTCCTTGGGCCAACTCTAATGAGCTTCACCAGGTCCTTGTCCCTGGCCTTCCTACAGCCTCTACCTTTTAAAATAGCAAAACAAGAGTCTCTGTAACAAATTCTGTCAGTTGAAACCCATTCACTTTTCATCCTTTGAAGCCACAAAAGCTTATGCCATAATGAATATGTCTGTCTGTCTAAAGACTGTCACAAGACTTCATTGTACTGTATTTGTTCCCAACAAGCTGGCGCAGCTACCCTTCTGTGTATTTTTTTTACCTTTTTTGAGACTCCTCTAAAACATATCCCAGTGGCTTTAGCCCCCAATGGCTAAGTGGAGTGTCCATGTTGGAAGCACTGCCCTTCTGGCCCCATAAGCGGCTTGTGTCATTGTACATGTTGCCTACTATTGGGGAGAGAGGATGCTGCACTTCGCATGAGAGTTTGTCTGCCGCATTGTGTGTTCTTCATATTCTGTTGGAGTGGCTGGAGCAACCCAGCCAGATGGGTGGGCTTACAAGTAATTACAAGTGGTGGGGATTGTCAGTTATGTGGGAGTAGAGAAGAAACTATTTTTCATTGAAGGGTCTCTCTCCCTCTTCTTCTGCTGACAGCTAAGGAAACAATAGACAAAGTTGTGCAATCTGTTCCTGCTCCCTCTGCAGAGATCAGCCGCTCCCTTCTTTATTGCCCAGTTCAGCAGATCCTTTTGTATCCTAATAGCTGTTGCTTACTGCCTCATTTAATGTTTAGAAGCGTTGACCCTTTAGAGTTCCTGTAATTGGGAGGGCTCTCCAGGGCTACACATCCTACAGTGCAGGGTGAGGGAGAAGTAAGGAGAAAGGGAAGAGCCATGCTTCTCCTGACCCCCAACACTCCCTATTGTGCTTGGACCAGTGACATAGCGTTGGTTGCCGGCACCTGGGGAGAGCGCTTGCCAGCCCAACCCTCACCACCAACGCCGCCAGAGCAAAGCAAGGCTGCCCTGAGATGCCTGCCTGCCTGCCTGCGCAGAGGGGATCCTGGCTAGGGGGGATCCTTGGCGAGTGGAGAGAAGCACTGAGGTCAAAAATTGTGCGCCTGGGGCCATGGCACCCCTGGCACAGTACACCCCTGGCTTGGGCCACACCAAACCATGGCTTTAAGGTCTCCAAACATGCTTTAAGGCTTCCAGACGTCCAAACATCTGCTTTTGCTCCCGGCTTGGCATTTCACCTTCTAGCTACAGTGGCCTGCAAAAGTGGAGCAACAGCTATCAACTGTGCCTTATCTGTTTCAATGTCAATGCTAAATAATAGCTAAACTTCCTTCACTGTTGTCTTGCATTAGATCTGAGTCAGGCCACACTCTAATACTGTTTAAGTGTGTCCCTGAACAGTCATTGGCAATGAGATGAGCAGTCCTTGTTTGTTTTTATCATCATTCTCTTTCCCTCAAGGCCTCTTCCCTGTTAGTTGCTGACTGCTCCTCTGTCCATGAGACACAACAAGGGCATTGTTGCATATGAAGCTAGAAGTGCCTTGAGTTATTTACCCACTCCATTGACATGTATGGCTTGCTAGATTTTCTTTGCTGTCATTTTGACAGTTGGGGTTTTCCCAAAGGGTTCTGGGCATAATAGTTTGTGGAGGATGCCAAGAAACCTATATCCCTCCCTTGCAGAAATCACAGCCCACACCCCAGCAAGCCTGGATGCTATAGGACAGAATGCTGGCCTCTGTTGCCAAACTGAAACCTGGTCATGAAGACTCTTCCTCTCTACTTCAGTGGACTCCTGAAACTACTTGGAATCACTTCCTATTGTGTTCAATAGGGCTTAATTTCAGGTCAAGGTTTCATAGTACTGCTGCCTTAGGTCATGATCTCACACTGCATCTCCATCAGAGGCCAAGAATGATTATGATGATTCCCTGCTCTCCACTCCAGCTGCAAACCTTTGGAGCCAGTCAGTAGCTAGGTGTTACTTGAGTACCCACCTGTTGCCTTCAGTATTAGAGACCTGCTACACCAGGAATGCACGTGGCGCTGTGGGTTAAACCATAGAGCCTAGGACTTGCCGATCAGAAGGTCGGCGGTTTGAATCCCCGCAACAGGGTGAGCTCCCGTTGCTTGGTTCCTGCTCCTGCCAACCTAGCAGTTCGAAAGCACATCAAAGTGCAAATAGATAAATAGGTACGGCTCCGGCAGGAAGGTGAACAGCATTTCCGTGCACTGCTCTGGTTCGCCAGAAGCGGCTTAGTCATGCTGGCCACATGACCTGGAAGCTGTACGCCAGCTCCCTCGGCCAATAAAGCGAGATGAGTGCCGCAACCCCAGAGTCGGTCACGACTGGACCTAATGGTGAGGGGTCCCTTTACCTTTACCTTTACACCAGGAACAGGGAACTCATGATCCTCCAGATCAGCAGGTCTCAACCTGTGGGTCCCCAGATGATGTTGGACTACAACTCCCATCATCCCTGAGCTCTGGCCTTGCTAACTAGGGGTGATGGGAGCTGTAGTTCAACAACATCTGGGGACCCACAGGTTGAGAAAGGCTGCTGCAGATGGTGATGTTGGACTACAACTCTCATCTTCCCTGACCACTAGCTGTTTTGATTGGGGCTGATGGGAGTGGAAGTTAAATGCCACCTGGAGGGCCACAGTTTCCGCATCTCTGTGCTGCACCTTTGGGAAGGCCATAATAAAGCAACTGGGTTCCAATTAAAGCTGCTGTCTCACTCCCACTTTTTACTTCCTAAAAGGTGACGTGAGCATTGGCATCAAGTGTGCACCAGGCGTTGTGGGCCCAGCAGAGGCAGACATAGACTTTGACATCATTCGGAATGACAATGACACCTTCACAGTCAAGTATACACCCCGCGGTGCTGGCAGCTACACCATTATGGTGCTTTTTGCTGACCAGGTAAGAGCTCCTCTTACTGCAGAAGGGTGGGGGTGGGGAGGAGGCAACAAGGGTGTAGGAAGCAGTGTTTTCACTTGCTTCATGTTCACCTGCAGGCCACCCCCACCAGCCCCATCAGAATCAAGGTGGATCCCTCACATGATGCCAGCAAAGTCAAGGCCGAGGGACCTGGACTCAACAGGAGTGGTGAGCTGGGGGACGCTCTGTAAATGGGGGTGAATTGGGGCTGAACTGTATGGCTGGGTATCGGGATCCTTGGAGCCTAAGCTAGAGCAAGGATGACTAAAATTCCCCCCAAAGGTACCTGTTTCTCTTAAAATTTGTGCAGGAGCTTTGAAGCTCCAACTCTTTAGACCCACTGATTCCCATACTTAGAAGTATGCATGACTCTGGATCCAGGACGGTGCTTGTGTTATGGACCGCCAAATAGTGGGGGCATGACTTATCAATCCTTGGTGGGGTGGGGCTTTGTTAGTCCTCAGTACTCCTTGAGTAGCATTTCTATCCCTCCCTCCCATACTGATAGGATCCTGCGCGTAACCAGGGATTATTGGGAATGCTCCCAGGAGGTCACATGGTGGGGAAGGGGCTGTGGTTGGGTTACAGGCCTTCCTTCCTCTGCTGTCCAAAGTTTCTCTCAAGTTTATGAGGAGAGGGCATCTAAGGGCATTCTCTCTCCAGTGTTGTCCCATCTCTTGCTGCATGCAAGAAATCCTCAACCACCCCTTTGGAAGTCAAGAGTGGATGGTGTGAGGAAGGAAATGGGAATACTGAACCTCTAGTATGGGCAGCTGAAGGCAGCTGACAAAAGCATTTTATTGAGTGTCCCAATTTGCAAAATCGGTAGAACTCAAACCTAGGCAAGAGGTGGCTTTGGGCGAATGGTTTGTGTCCTAAACTGGATGATTGGGGTGGGGGGGGGTTTCGGTAAGCATTGTACTAAGGAGCTTATTAGAAAAGTTGTTTAACTTTCACCTCCCTTCACTACAGGTGTGGAGATAGGCAAACCAACCTACTTCACAGTCAACACAAAGGCAGCTGGCAAGGCTAAGCTGGATGTCCAGTTCACTGGCCCGGCCAAAGGAGAGGCAGTTAGAGACTCTGAAATAATTGACCACCATGACAACACTTATACTGTCAAATACACCCCTGTGCAACAGGTGAGTGATGGGGAGGAGACCTGGGATCTTAAGGGCTCTCTTATCCCTGAGGCAAGATTTCTTAGTCAGTAGCAGACTTCATCCCAGAATACACAAAGCCGGCTAGGATCTGGCGTTCTTCAAACCCTAATAAGAGCAAGGAAAGAGGAACCTGGAGTGGCAGCTTTAGGCAAATAGGATGGTTTGTGGCTTGCATTTAGGGTTGGTGTTCTAGCCTAGTCTTGTCCCGGATGTGCTGTATGCAAGGTCTCCCCCTCCCCTCGCGGAGGAGCCCTTGCTAAGTGTTGGGAGGAGTTGCTGTCCAGATACAGGCTTACAGTCTCAGTTAAAGTAGTCTTTAAAATCTACTCAGGTAAGAAACTAGATTTGGCTGTGGCTTGGGGCGGGAGAAGGCTGTCTCTTTATCACTCAAAAATGGTGTCTTTAAGTGATGACAGTCATGGTTCTTGACTTTCAGGGTAACATTGGAGTGAATGTTACATATGGAGGAGACCACATCCCCAAAAGCCCTTTCAGTGTGGGAGTGGCACCCACCCTGGACCTCGGCAAGATCAAGATCTCTGGACTTGGCGACAGTATGTATCCCAGTGACTTAAATGCATTTATGACATCATTATAGCATAGTTTTGGCCAGCATGAGGGCTAGAAACCTGCTTTTAAAACAGCCATATGGATCTCCAGATTTTTGCAGTAGTAACAGGACGGGCTCTTTGTGAAGTCATCCTGGCTCTGGTTGCATCACTGCATGCCTCTATTATTTCATCTGTTCAAAATTTCAAGCTGCAGTCTTTCTTGGCTGGTATACCCAAAGAAAATGTCTTTAAAATGTAAAAGTCTTTGCTCATTAGAGTAAGCCTAATTTTATAAAAGCAGCACAAGAGTCAAATTTGGGAATAAGGTAAGATAGCTCTAGTAAAGGTATTGTGTTCCTACAAGTTATAATTTGATCTAAACCCACCCTTAAATTAGTTTGTCTCTGCCCCCCTCCTTTCAAATGAAGATTGAGTTGAACTAGTTCAGTCTTCCCCCAACTTGGTGTTTTCCAGATGTTTTCAACTACAATGTGCTTGGGGCGAACCATGTTGTAGTCCAAAACATCTGGAGGGCACCAGATGTGGAGGAGGGTGATGCCTGAACTGTACAGCTGCTGTTTACACAACCCTTGTTGGGTTTCTTTAGAAAAAAAAGATTATTAAAAGGTAATCACCTAATAAAAAAATGATCTATCACACACTTAAAGGTCTACTCTGTTTCTCTGCAGTCATTGGCTTGTCTGAAGTAGGTCGGCCATGTCAACTTAATCCTTGAGGATTACAATACAGCCAGTGTTTGCAGCGGGCTGGTAAAGCCTTCTGGGATCAGACCAAGAGCCCATCTGTTCCAGCATCCCTTGGGAGGTTTTGGCCCCTGCAAAGCAGATCCAGGCAGCTCAGAAGAAATGTCCACATTGAGAAGTCTTGCATTAATAGGGTTTTGCAGGCCTGCAATTTTGCAGAGCAAATGTAGAATAGTTTTGCTCTGTTCCTTGCTGTCTTGGGTTTATGAGTTCCAGGAGGCATTGTCCTTCAAGCATACTCACTTTTGCAAATGTACTTTTACAGCCATAAAAACTAGTGTGGGACCTTTCCTGAGTCTTGGGGCCAAATCACATTGCCCTTAAAACACACAGAGTTCTGCCCAAAATGGCGGCGGCAGCACATCTAGCACTCCTGGTTCTCATCCGCATTCTCTCCCCCAGCAGCAACTTACCCATTAGAACTTGCCCTGGGGTTTCAGTCAGCTGCATTTTTGCCAACCCAGCTCCCGCCATCCTCTTCACCAGCCTGTGATGTGAAGCAGCGACATCATAATTTTATTTGTATGCTTCCCTCCTACAAAAAAATCCAAGCAGCTTTTGCAGCCTAGGAAACTGGAATGCATCTCAATCAGTTGTCACAAGAACAATTTCACGGCAAAAGAAAATCGCAATGGCAAATATAATAATGTACAAACCCCATAATTGCAGTGCTATAAATATAACAAGATTACATTAACACCACATTTCCTGGCAATAGCAGAAATAACAAGGGGAGCTGGGTGGTTTCCCCTTGGTCCTAGCAAATGCACCTCCCATGATGTTGCCTGTTGTGGCAGGGCTAGCAAGCCTGCTGCATGTTAAGGGTGAAGCTCAATGCAATGGCCTTTGGAGTGGCAGCTGTGCGAGTCTGCAGAATGATTCTAAGCTATTGCAGCAGCATTCTCCTTCTGCCCATCTCCACCCTCCCCCTTGACACATTGCAGTTTCTGTGCTATGCATGTGTGTACATTCCTCCCCATACCATGTGGCAGAGCCTCCACACAATAAAAATCCCTGTCAACCCATCGGTGCTACCAACATCAGCAAGCTTTAAACTGGTCTTTTGGAGTCTTGCCCCAACAAGATTGGGGGCATTTTGTCACACAGGCAATCATCTACTACACCCCCCGGAAGGGTTTTGGGGTTCCATGGAGGTCAAACCATGATTGGAAAATTCCCCATTTTTAGATGCCTCCCAAGTGGCAGCTGGATTAAAAATCTTTGCTTCCTGGAGACCTGCCAGGGCCAAATGATTGGAAGCACTCCAAGGTCTTTGTTTTTTTCAGGAAACATTAGTCATGCCAGTATTTCTCTCTCCCCACAACTTAACCCCAGCCACAAAGTATTGTCACCTTCTCTAGGCCTTAGGAAGTGGTGCCATAAATCTGAGAAACCGCTATCTAGGAATCCAGTGGATGGTTCTGTCTTTGCAATTCTTAAACTGCTCTCTATAGGGCAGGCAGAGCAGTGTACTTGGGGGTAGGAATACTTGGCCCAGAAGAGGAGGATCTCTCCCCTTCTTTAATTCAAAGGGCCAAATACACTTAAGATCTGATACAAACATGCACACTCTACCTCCCGCACTTTGTTTTTTGCAGAAGTGGAAGTGGGCAAGGACCAGGAGTTCACCGTCAAGTCCAAGGGGGCTGGTGGCCAAGGCAAGGTGGCTGCCAAGATCACAGGCCCCTCCAGCAAGCCTGTGCCCTGCAAGGTGGAGCCAGGCCTCAGCTCCGACAATAGCGTGGTGAAGTTCATCCCCCGGGAAGAGGGGCCTTATGAAGTAGACGTGACCTATGATGGTGTGCCAGTCCCAGGCAGCCCCTTCCCTGTGGAGGCTGTACCCCCCACCAACCCATCCAAGGTAGGAGCTCCTCATCCCACCCACCACCCACCCCCATTAACGTGGCAGAGGGATTGGGGCTTGTTGGCTGATGCATAGTCTCTGTGTGGAGGCGCAGAACAGTCGTCTACTTGCCACCTCTTGTGTTCTAGAACTCTGGGCGGTTTCTTGCAGCATGTATGTGGTGGTGGTCTCATGGGGCATGCACAGAGTGCCCTGTTTTTGAAGTGCCTTTCCTCACCGAATTTGTTTTGTCCTAAATCTTGACTTTTCTTTTCTTCCTGTCTCAAACCTTCCATTCTTGTAACTTCACAGTACAATAACATTCTGACCTAGCTAGCAAGCTCTAGCCATTTCATGTATTTAGACCAGGCCAAGCGGGCCTGGTTAGGGGGCATACGGAGGCCCTGTGGGCAGGAAACCTCTATTATGCAGACAGCAAATCCTTAAGAGTCTAGATTAATCTGACAGTGTGGATGTTGGTTATTCCAGTGGGTGGGTGGGGCTTATATATTTGTGTGCACCATAGTAGGAGTATGTGTGACCGTAGTAGGAGAGATGCATCCTCTCCCTAGGCAAATTAGTGCTTGAGTTTCCAAAAAAACCCAAAACCTTGAATGCCCTTAATTCTTCTTTCCTGAAAAGCAGGGCTTGTCTAGTAGTGCAGACGAGTCGAGGTGGGGGCTGTACTGACTAATTTCTGGGTGGGGGAGCCTGCTGTTCTCCATATGTTGTAAGACTCCTATCATCCCTGACCATTGGCCATGCTGGCTGCTGGGACTGCTAGGAGCTGGGAGTGAAATGGCACCTGGAAGAGGGGCCCTGGTCCCCCATCCTCCTGGACTAGAGCCTTCTCATCGCTGTGCTAACTTGTCTCTGGGTGGTTGCCGCTGTAGATGGAGATCTGCACACATCTCCATGAACTCAGTCACTCAGAGCCCTGCATAGATCTGAAGGGGCAAGTTGACCATTTATAAAGCATTTATCTTCATCTGGGTGCAGCAAAAAGTCACCTTTTGAAGGTGGGAGGGTTTGCCTTGATAAATCCTTTTTATTTAAAGGTCTTGTTTGATGGGCCAAAGTGACCATGGAGCATTCTTCTTCTGTCTTCTCTTTCCTTGTTCCCCCTGCCCTTGGCCTGTCCCAGGTGAAGGCCTATGGACCAGGCCTGAAGGGTGGCTTGGCTGGCGCTCCTGCCCCCTTTACCATAGATACCAAAGGGGCTGGCAACGGAGGCCTTGGCCTGACTGTGGAGGGCCCTTGTGAGGCCAAGATCGAGTGCCTGGACAATGGAGATGGCACCTGCTCCGTCTCTTACCTGCCCACGGAGCCTGGCGAATACAACATCAACATCCTCTTTGCTGACACCCATGTGCCGGGCTCTCCCTTCAAAGCCCAGGTGCTGCCTGGCTTTGATCCGTCCAAAGTGAAGTGTTCTGGGCCAGGGCTGGAGCACGCCACGGTGGGGCAGGCGGGAGAGTTCAGCGTGGACTGCTCCAGCGCCGGCAGCGCAGAGCTCACCATTGAGATCATTTCGGAAAGCGGCACACAGGCTGAGGTCCACGTGCGGGATAACGGCGATGGCACCTACACCATCACTTACATCCCTCTCTGCCCGGGTGTCTACACCATCACAATCAAATACGGTGGGCAGCCTGTGCCAAACTTCCCCAGCAAGCTCAATGTGGAACCAGCTGTGGACACGTCTGGAGTTAAAGTCTACGGGCCTGGAGTGGAAGGCAAAGGTGAGGCTGGCTGGGCCCTCTCCTCGGAAGAGACAGAAGGGGTAGAAAGTCAAACCTGTTATATACTGGTGACAAGTGGGCACAGTGTGGTGGTAAACCATTTTGTCCTGAGCCTGGGGCTTCATAATAAGGGGCTTGGAGGTGTAGGCTAGGGAGGAGAGTAATGGGGGGTGAAGACTCTTCAGCTCAAGCTTGGCTGTGATAGATGGCCTCCATCTTGCCCTGAGCATGTCTTATTTGGCCTGGGGATACTTCAGGCGATGGGTGCAAACACCTTGGGGCTTTGGCTCAGACCCACATTCCAAATTACTTTCCCAGGTGAGGCTGGATACAGTGTAGGTCCTCGGGTCATTCATGAAACAGGATGCAAAATGAGACTGGGTTGGGAGAGTCCTGTTGTGCAGCCTCCTTCCGTATTCTGTGACTTTTGACCCTGCTTGTGCTCACCAGGTGTGTTCCGTGAAGCCACCACAGAGTTCAGCGTAGATGCACGAGCCCTGACTAAGGCTGGAGGCCCTCATGTCAAGACGAGAGTGTCCAATCCCTCAGGAAACCTGACCGAGAGCTATGTGCGTGATAATGGGGATGGGACCTACAATGTGGAGTACACTCCATATGAAGATGGTGAGAGAGCTGTGTAGCGGCAGGGAGGGGTGTTCATGATGTGGGGAGCCCCCTTGGTACTGATGGTGCAGACCCTAATGGAGGGCTGTGGATTTCCAAGATCCTCTTCGACGCTTGCCTCACAGACTGCCCTTTTTGCTTTGAAAATGTGCCCAGTTTCATGGCCAATTAAAGCTGCTGTTCAGTCTTCAGTGTTGGCCACCTGAGACTTCTGGCCCTACTATTGGGCAAGATGAGGTGACCTCCTTTTTGGAAACTGTGGAGAGTGAAAATGTGTGTGTAGCATGCACGCATGCTCTTTAATCATGACTGTTAAGCATGTGCTCCATCAAACCTTTTTGTCTCATATATCAAAATGTCTTGGGCTGCTTGAGCCTAGGCATTAAGGGAATAGTCCCAGAGGAGTGAGCTTGGTTGCCACCAGTCTGCGCACACCTGAGGTCACAGGAGGGCTTCCTCGATGCATAGGCTTTGAAGTTTGAGGCATAACACCCAAGAGCTCCAGCTTTCCCCTTCTTCTTCTTCAGGTGTCCACTCTATTGATGTGACTTACAACGGCAGCCCTGTGCCGAGCAGCCCCTTCCGGGTGCCTGTAACAGAAGGATGTGACCCCACAAGGGTTCGAGTGCATGGTCCTGGCATCCAAAGTGGGACCACCAACAAGCCCAACAAATTCACGGTGGAGACCAGGTAAAACTGGAGAGAGACCAAGGAGGATTGCTCTGCAAAGGGTGCGGCCTGAAAAGGGCATCGCCTCCTGGTTTGGGCAGCCGACCTGGCCTGCTCCCTTGGGAGGTGCAGCCCAGCCCTCAAAAGAAGCTGTGCTAATCTGTAACGGGCAGGAAGGAGGTCATCTGCCACCCTCTAATGGATCACCTTGGTGACTGCTAGGAATTTTGCAGGAGTGCTGGGCTTTAAAATGCAATAGCAAAAAGTAAATTAAAAGTTTTGTGCTTTTTATAATATTGCAGGCAAAGCACCTTTAGTAAAGGTTTTATTCTTTTAGAGTTTTGTATCTTAGTCAATTGCTTTTATGTGGTAAGTGACAAATGTAATAAATGTGAAAAGCATCTCTTTAATGAGATGAGATCCTGACCAGCTTTTTGCGGTGACAGTAATGCAGCACTGAGCTAGTTGGAGAAGCAGCCTGGAAAATGAAGTCGGCTCCTAGCAGTAGCACTTCTAATTTCTAAAGGTGGTGAGAACATAAGAAAAAATGCTCTCTGTTGGGATTCCTTTGCTTTACATCAAATCTGCTTCCTTCAGGGCCCAAAGATTGGCGAGAAAGTGTGTTAAAAGGATAAGCAGGAAAACATGGTTGGAAGGACAGATAAGACTAGGCAGGCTGTGGTCTGATCCAGCCACCCAGGCAAAACAAGATAGCATACTTAAGCTACAACTAATCCTTAAGGCAACCAAAATGGTTTCTTGCTCTGTGAATTTTAAATTTTAAAATGCATTGGCCTGAGGCAATGAGTCTGTGGCGACTCCCAACTATCACAGGCTTTGATTTGTTGATCAATTGGGGTCTTTTAGAGTCAAAACTGGTTTCTTCTTCTACAGGGGTGCTGGTTCTGGTGGACTGGGCCTAGCTGTTGAAGGTCCCTCTGAAGCAAAGATGTCATGCACTGACAACAAAGATGGCAGCTGTTCAGTGGAATACATTCCCTATGAACCTGGCACCTACAACCTCAACGTCACTTATGGTGGCCACCAAGTGCCAGGTACCGATTGAGGCTGCGTTGTGTGTGTGGCAGTGGTAGGCAGGAAGTGGCATGGGCAACTGATTTATAGGTTGGTGATGGTGGTATCTTCTGTCGCTCTTGGCATACATGGCCCTAGAGAGGGAGAGGGAGCCTCTGGCCCATGGTCCTAATGAGGCCTGGCAGGAGTCCTAATTTGGCCCACAATAGTTTTCCCTGAGTCCTGCCCACCTGCCATCATATAGCATTTGGTGTGAGGCAGGTAAAGATGCGGCTTCCTGCCTAAAGTGGGATTCGACTGAATTGCTGTTGGGGATTGCAATGTTTTGTGCCTTTGGCCAAGTGCTTTGATTTTGCACTGCCTGGGCAAAGGAAACACATTGCCAGCTGCCATGGTAACATCAGGTGATTGACACCTGGGTGGCCCTGCACATCTGCCAAAATGGCTGACAAGGTCTGGGTGACTTAGGGATCTGGTCCACTGACCGGAAAAGATTGCTCTTCCCTTGGCTCCACAATTCAATTGTTGCTCTTGATTTTTCACCACTTTGGTGTTTTCTTTTTTGCGGGCAGGGCACTGGTGGAAATTAAGGCTGCCTTTCTAGCCGAAAGAGAGGCATATAGTCTCATTAGGCTCTCCTGGTACCTAAATAATGAAAGCAAGACTTCAAACTGCCCCAGGTTCCTTGGCCTAAATATTCCGCAAAACAAGTTTATATCCATCTCTGTTTTGCGTTCTTGGTGCACTTTGTCAGCTCTCCTCTGAGCAATCTCCAGCAAAGCAGGAGTGGGCTGGGCCTGCAGGATGGTGTAATGCTTAGTGTGGGATCAAAGGCTGCGGAGCGTAGGGCATAGGGGTGGGGGACCTGTGACTCCCCAACTCCCATCATTGCTGAGCATTGGTCATGCCGCCTGTGGCCCTTCCAGCTCTACAATTCTATGGTTTTATGATTGTATGCTTCGCTTGAGTCCCCTGAAAGATCAAAGAGACAGGCAATTGGATTGCAAATAGGACTTGCTGGTTAGGAAAGTTGGCCTCCTGAAACACAAGCGTGGGTGGGACTCAAAAGCAAGAGACTTCTTTTAAAACTGCATTTGATGTAAGGAGTGTGTGCTTTACCTGAAACCCTGGAGTGGTTTCTGGGCTCAAATCCAACTTTTTTCATCCCCTTCTCTCTCTCTTCATAGGGAGCCCCTTCAAAGTGCCTGTGCATGATGTGATAGATTCATCTAAAGTTAAATGTTCAGGCCCTGGCCTGACTCCAGGTGTTGTCAGAGCCAATGTCCCCCAGTCCTTCACGGTTGACACCAGCAAGGCAGGTGTGGCGCCCCTCCAGGTCAAAGTTCAGGGCCCTAAAGGTAAGCAAATCTCGGCTTGACTAGACCAGTAGTGCCTTCCTGGGGCTTGGCCCTTCTCTCACCTGTTGAACTCTTCCTGCAGGAGTGGTGGAGCCTGTAGATGTGGTGGACAATGCTGACGGGACTCAGACCGCGAGCTACGTGCCAAGCCGGGAAGGCCCATACAGCATTGCTGTGCACTATGGAGATGAGGAGGTGCCCCGCAGGTATGGGTTGTGGATTGGCCACAGCTTCTAGCCCCTCTGAGCCAAGGCAGAGACTCTAACAGTGATGGCTGCTTTTTGATGTTTCCAAAGCTTCAAATGATTTCACTGGGTGTTTGTAAACCCAGCATTTGAGAATCTGAGGCTTGGGGACTTACCTCTCAGGATAATGTTTTTAAAGTTTCATTTGAACACGTTGGGCAAGTTGTTTGAGAGAGGGCCTCTGCAAATCTATTAAAGACTCCCATGTAATCAATGTAATCAATGTTGGAAGCGAAACCTTATGCCACAGATCTTTTTGTCTCTTGCTGTTGACTGGCAAATTGTGTTAGAGCAAAAACTGGCACAAGACTTGAAAGCTTTTCCTGGAACACTGAGCCCAGTGTACAATGTCTTACACTTACCAGTTGTTTCTGCTGAATGTGCTGTCCTGTCAATGGGAACTTCTCATGGGTAGAGGATTTCCTCAGGCTGCAGTGCCCTCAGATTGGTATATAATGCCTTTATTTTGTGTAAGAGAAAGATGAGAAAGAGGAATGATCCTGTGGGGGAACACCTGTGCACCCTGGAATTGAGGGATGGGGGTGTGGCCATTTCTGTCAGTTGCCTAACATTAACAGAGGCACTTCTCTCCCTCCCTCTTTTATATGCCCACAGTCCATTCAAGGTTAAGGTTCTTCCCACACATGATGCCAGCAAGGTAAAGGCTAGTGGCCCAGGACTGAACACAACAGGTGTGCCAGCCAGCCTGCCTGTGGAGTTCACAATTGATGCCAAGGATGCTGGAGAGGGCTTGCTGGCCGTCCAGATCACCGTAAGTGGAACAATGTCCAAAGGGGAGATGAATGCAGGTTGGGGGTTGTTGTGAGAAGGCCTTCAGGGCAGAGGGGTCGGTTCCACAGTAGATACTTGGGGGAGAAATCAATGGGCGATAATGTGGAAAATATGGGACAAGTCTGAAGGTACACATAAACTGCAGTCAGGTGGACTGTGAGCTCCTTCATTCAGTCACGTGGTGACACTGCCTTGTGGCAACATCCTCACTGATTTCTATAAGCCCTATGGTCACATAGCCATACTTGCTGTCTTGTACAGGAGTGGGAGCTTTGATAACAAGTCCAAATGGCAGAAAACGCTGCCTTGTTCATTTTCCAGAGCTTTCTGCCCTTGACTCAGACTACCCTTCTCATCCTACACTTAGAAGGGCCACCAACTCTGCACTTGGTGTGAGTCTCTTGACTCCTGAGTATCCCACTGCAGCAAGACAGTAGATTTCAGTACTCATTTTGACCCAGAGGTCTATAGTGGTGGCAAGCCTTAAGCTGAGCTTGCATCTAAAGCACAACAAGGGTTTTGTGTAGGTCACTGACCAATTTCACAACTCCTCCTTGGTAATCCCAGTTTATTCATGCTTTGCTCAGCCCCCCCCCCTTTAAACATAAAATGTCCTTTCAGTGCTTTCCTATGTAACAGCAAGAAATGCTCATGGCGGAGGCCGTCCTTCTTGTGCCACACTGG
This sequence comes from Podarcis gaigeae, assembly GCF_964106915.1. Lineage (NCBI taxonomy): Eukaryota > Metazoa > Chordata > Lepidosauria > Squamata > Lacertidae > Podarcis > Podarcis gaigeae. The sequence goes on from NC_139694.1 coordinate 38,765,872, forward strand.
GTTCAAGTGGGTTTTCACTCATACAAATTCCTGTCAGATTCTCGTGACCATAACAACTTGGGGCAGGGACCTAGGTTTTGAATGGCTGCTGCAGTTGCCGCCTCTTAACTTGAAATGCTTGCCTTCCTTCTAAACCCCCCTTCCTGGGCTGTGCCGTGGCCAGGATCCTGAGGGCAAGCCCAAAAAAGCCACCATCCGTGACAACCAAGATGGCACCTACACTGTGTCGTATGTCCCAGACATGACCGGCCGGTACACTATCCTCATCAAGTACGGTGGGGATGAGATCCCCTACTCGCCGTACCGCATCCGGGCCCTGCCCACTGGCGACGCCAGCAAGTGCACCGTCACAGGTGAGCGCTCCTCCCAGGTGAGGGTCTTGGGGGGGGGTGAGGGCTGCTGGAGGGTGGGGCGAGCCACGCTAAAATAATGCCACGCCCTCCCACCACATTGATTGCTTTTTGCCGGGCACATCCGGCCACACCGCTCACCCACCGTGGGGAGGGAAATGCCACATTGCCTACGTTCTCCTGTGTTTTATTTTAATTGTGCACTGTTCCGTGTGATTCTTGTCTCACTCTGATTACCCTTGCTCTTTGCCCTTTCACCTCAGTGTCGATTGGAGGTCATGGGCTAGGTAAGCAGCTTGCTAATGGCTTCCTTCCCCCACCCCAAGTATGCCTGCCTGCCTGCCTGCCTGCCTGCTCTCGCTGCTTCCTTTTCTGCTGCATGGTCTCACACTGGCATTGGGCTTCACCTCTGCCCCAGGTCAGAGAGGAGAGGGCAGCCAGGCTTCCCTGCCCAAAGGGCTGGTTGGGCTGCTCCATCTGGAAGGGACCTCTTTTTCTCAAAGCAGGTGCCTGCTGAAAACTGAGTCAGTTGCTAATATAGAACTTCACAGAACCTGGATAAAAGCTGCCATTTCCCTGGTTAGGCTATAAAAGAAGCATATGTATTCCTTGGTCTGTTAAAACCTTGCCAGGACCAAAATGATCAGGTGGGCGCTTAAAGTGCAGTGCCACTGATTACTCAGTTAAAGCTTCTAGTTCAGGGATTGGGGGGGGGGGCTGTGGCACTTGCAGTGGTGCACCTCCTCCCAGGCATAGCCAGCATGGCCCAGTGGTCAGGGATGATGAGAACTGTAGTCCCTATATCTGAAGGGACACAGCCCTGCTTTAGTTGTTGGTGTTTGTTTTGGGCTTTTAAAAAAATGATCTCCCCTGTGCTTGCTGCTAAACAAGAACTGTTTTCAGTAGCTCCCTTTGATACCTGTTCCACTTTCAGCAAACATGTGATGAGTTTGAATGATAGGACTTGTGCCAGCCTAAGGAATGCCAGCTTTACAAGTAGCGCACGTGAAGGCAGTTGGGGCCCGTACTTTGTCTTAACCCATTATGGACTGCTGAAATCAGTAGTGGCTCTTCAGGGTCCCAGGCAGAGAGAGGCCTTTTGCAGACCTGCTAGAGAAGCTGTTCCTTGAAGCAAAGATGCTAGGGGTCAAAACAGGGTCCTTCCTTTCTTTTTCATTTTTCAGTTTTTTTTTACTTGCAGAGATGAGCCACTAGTTTGCCCCTGCTGGAACATATTTACTTTTTGCTTCTTCCAGCAGGATAGGATTGCTGTGAACTAAGCCTCTGCTTCAGAGGCAGAAAAGAGGCAACTTTTGGGGAGGGGGAAGGAGAGCTGGAAGCCGTGCATTTTCTCCAACTCTAGCCATTGATAGGAAGCAAGGAGGTGGATCTGAATGTTAGTGGTGGGTTGGATTATGGCTGTCATGGTACATTTCCCCCTTCCACCCCCTTCTCTCCACCCTCCCTGCCTCCCCAAATAGTCCTCTCCTACCCTTTGCCTCCCTCTCCATCTTCCATCCATCTCCTGCTGTGCTTGCCTAATGAGGGGCGTGAGCTTGTGAATCAGGAAATGGATCAGGTACATGCATGTTTCTTAACTCTGGGGAAGGCTTCTGTCTACAGGCAGGCATGTTGCAAGCATTGTGGTGGCTCAGGGGACCACTTAGGTTTGTGGGAGTCCTTGTTGACGTTGTCTTGGCTTTCCACAAGAAGTGTGCTTCAGGGGTCTCTATCAGGCACGTGAACGGATTTTGTTTGCCACATTTCTATACTGTCAAATAGCTTGAGAAAACTGAGCAGTTCACAAGAATAAGAGGCTAAAACCGTAACACATAAAAATCTAAAACAACTACAGAATAAATTATTATTATTATTATTTATACCCTGCCCTTCCCAGCCAAGACGGGCGGCTCACACCAAGTATAAAACAATTGATTAAAATACAACTTAAAAACAAGATTAAAATACAACATTAAAATGCAGCCTCATTTCAGTAGAAACTCAAATCAAAAACAAAAATGTCATCAAACCAAAGCAAAAGCAACAGAGCAGCAACACTTCTTTTAAATGCAAAGGCCCTGGGAGCACTGAAACGTCTTTTCCTATCATCCAAAAGATCAGTGCAGGTGCCAGGCGAGTCTCTTTGGAGAGGGCATTCCGCAGCCCAGGTGCCCCCACTGGAAAGGTCATCAGGGTGAATTCCTGGCAGCAGCTTCAGACCATCTTCAGGGAAGCTCGGTTCCCCACCCCAAGTGTAAGGGGAAAATAACACCTCATGGTCTTCCTAAGCAGCTCATAAGCTGCTGATAGAGCCCGAGACCACAGTGAAGAAACATCATTATTTATTCAATTTATTTACTGTCCTTTATTAATGACACATTACAGAACATCAGTGATAAAAGCATAATAAAAAGCATACAGGCAGACAGCCTAATAATAAAATAGTCATCATCATAACAGTCCTCCCCCCCCCCCCCGCATTTTTCCAGGCTGTGGGCCATAGCCATAGGCCTGGGTAAAGAGGAATGTTTTTGCCTGGTGCCTAAATATGCACTATCTCATCTCCCCCCCCCACTTGCATCCTCCATGCAGCTTGACAGGCAAACTGGTAGCCCACGGCTTGTCTTTGCTATCCAGAGGGCTTAGGAGTCAAATTTGGCTGGACATAAAGCTAAACATTTCCCCTTCCCAGCACTCATTCCCAAAAACACACTCTCATAGCCAGCACTAGGGGCCCAGTTTTTATTATTGTGTGTGTAGCTCTGATCATGATTTGCCATTTTACAATAGGAACCTAAGCCAACAATAGAAATCTCGATTCAGCTTGAACTTGATGTTGATGTGATGAGGGGAGAACCCAAACATTATATTTACAGCAGCTTCTCTGTTTGTTAACAGTGTTGTTGCTTTTGGAAATCTCTTTAAGCCAGAGCCCTCTCTGTAAGAAGGATTAACCCACTGTGGTGCCTTCCAGATCTTGTTGGGCAAACTCCCATTGGCTCCAGTTTCTGTGGCCATTGGTCAGGTAGGATGGGAGCTCAAGGGCACCATGTTGGCTGCCTCATGTTGGCTGCCTTTAAGCTAGTTTGAAAGTCTGTGGCTCAAAATCTCCTCTTGTGCTTTGATTGCATAGGGTTCATTCTTCAGTGAAAACAAGCACTTCCTTGGCATTGGCCAACCCCTAGTTACCCAAAGCTGTAACATCCCTTGCTTTATGAACAACCAATGCTGCTGCTGGGGTCCAATCATGGCTTTAGTTGCCTTAACTCCATCTTGCTTTAGTCCTTTTTTAAAAATGTGATGTTATCTGTTTCCTTGGGGGCTTGGTGTCAGATGGCAAGAGTTGGGTCTGATCCAGCTCCCAGCCTCCTGTGCAAGCTGGAAGGGTTTTTTAACCCCCCACCTCAACACAATTTGCATGGGGGGCTCTGACAGCCTCTCCTCTGCACCTCAACCACCTTCTCCCTTGCATGAGCACATCTGAAAATGGGAGTGAGCCACTGAGGTGCATTGGAGAAGAGTGTCTGGTAGATAGTGGTGGGTGGGTGGGTGGGTGGGTAACATAGCTTGGCTGAGTTCTAAACATTGTCCTGCCGAAAACTTAACTGCTGACCAGGCTTTGGTATTGGCTGGAACAGCCATCATTTTGAGCCAATTGTGGTGTCTGCAAATGCAGGCCTCTCATGTGAATGCAGGTATTCCTGGAAAGAGCTTGCATGAGGTGCACCAGCAAGTGTGAACTGGCCCTAGTGTTCCAGCCTGTGTTTTCCTACTTGGAGAGTTTCCTTTCATTCTCTATCATCCATTGTAAAAGCCTTTGGCTTTATACAATAAAACTGATCACTTGTACTTGCAACTGAATGGGTGAATATAGTCCATTGGTAAGGTGCTCTGTTTTGACCTACAGTGGCTTAATTCATCTATGTAATATTGGTCCTCCCACAATTTGGTCAACCTGCCCTTTGTCTCAAAGTCCCCATGAGGCCATGTCAGCTGGTATAAGAGGCTGGGAGCTTAGGGAGACCCATGGTGCATGATGGGAAGGAGTTGGGAATTGGACTCAAGTTCTCCATTCCTCATTGGCTTTCCCTTCTGCCAGGAGCTGGCATTGGGCCCACCATCCAAATTGGTGAGGAGACGGTGATCACGGTGGATGCCAAGGCTGCTGGGAAGGGCAAGGTGACTTGCACGGTGTGCACTCCTGATGGCACAGAGGTGGACGTGGATGTGGTGGAAAATGAGGACGGCACCTTTGACATCTTCTACACGGCGCCCCAGCCAGGCAAATATGTCATCTGTGTGCGCTTCGGAGGAGAGCACATTCCCAACAGTCCTTTCCAGGTTACGGTGAGTCTTGGGGTGACCAGGGAGCAGGATGTGGCCAGAGGTGTCTGGTTCAGCAAAAGGCTTCATGGCTAGCATGGTGCTGATGTTGGAAGGCTCATAAATGTGCAAGGTCAAGTCTTGTCCTGCGGTAGTTCTGCCTCCTTTAAATGAGTGATAATGGAGCTTCCTGCCATATTGACTTAGAAGCCCAGAACTGTGGTGGTGAGATGATTTTACCTGAAAGAGTGGGGGCAGTATTAGCAAAGGAGCTCTGTCTTTGTTTCGGATACTTCTTGTGTGTCTGTCCCAAAACTTGTGACATGTTAGATAGAACACTCCTCCTGGCACTGAGTTCAGATCTAAGCCCTGGGCTACATCTGAGCTGTTTGACACGAATGAACATACATACATGCATGCATGGGAAGTGGGAGGTGTGTCCCCTTGTCAAAAAAAAGCTCGTGCATTCTAGATCTGAGAATTATACGTTCTGGGCTCTGCTTGTTTGCTCTAGGGTTGAATGTTCTCAATGGCAAAAATCCAAAATCCTGCAGAAAGGAGGCTCTGTTCAGACTAATTGGGGTTGTTGGGTCTTTTTAGAAGAAATTGCATCCATGATCAGATTAGAAATATAGTGGTTGTTCCCCGTTCCCCCAAAATAGAGGGTGTCATAAGAGCACAGGCAGAGGGAGAAGTTCTGTGCAGTGCAGCATAGCATATAGAATGCTCCCAGCTGCTGAAACAAAAGCTGCTGAAAACTCCACCTCAGCCTCAGATTTTGCCACATTGCAGTCATGGGGGCTAGACACATTATTTTAAACAGATCATTGGTATGTCCAGTTTTATAACCTGCTGCTTTTTGAGGGGTGGGGGTATGGTAACTTCAGGGCAGAACTTGCTCTGTTTCTTGCCTTTAGGGACTCTTTGCAGGAGCAGATGTCTCAGTTTGCTTCAGAATAATCAAGCGGGCAGCCCCCTGCTCACTCCTATGGAGGATGCATGTGCAGAAAAAGGGTGGCAGAAAAGGCTGTGCTGCTCTGATGTACAGATTGTTTGTTTATCTTGTTATTTCATAAAATTTATACACCCCTTGATGGTAAAAACAATCTATATTTGCTCCCTCTGCTTCTTATTTGTGTGGTGAGATCAAGTAAAAGGGATCATTACTCAGAAGTAGCAGAATTCTCATCTGCAGATGGGAAATTGCATTTTTGAAGGCTTCTCCGTGTACACTCCCTGCCTGTGGTGTAGTACTGCAGCATAGGGGCCATTTCTGGGGGGACCTGGGTGCTGAGGCACCCACAAATTTTTCACTGGGTCCCGGGGGGGGCACCCCAACGCAGCGCACGCATGACATTTCATGGTGCGCCAAGGCACAATGGGGCTCGTTGCAGCCACAGGAGGGACCATTGGGCCCCCTCAGCCCCCCCTCAGGCCATGTGATGACATGCGTGTAACATGCTGGGCACCCACAACGTGAGGTGGAACCCGGTGTACGTGTACAGCAGCATGTGATTTTAATGTACCCCTCTGTCTAATGATCTTCTGTGCTACTACTTTTGAAAAAAATAGGGTTCCTTGAAATGGTGCAAATTCTACTGACTGAGGGCTTATCCACACTTACTTTTTCCTCCAGGCATAAGCGTACTTAAAAACTCGTATGTCAGAGTGTTCTTCTCTCACCTTGCCCTGGAGCTTTCTCCACAAAAACCCGCTCTTTAGTGCTCAATCGGAGCAAAGGTCAATTTGGGTTTCCTGCGGATTGCCGTTTGCTCCAATTGAGCTTTAAAGCAGTGGCAGACCTTGGGGCCCCCAATTTCAGCGTCACCCTGTGCAACACCAAAATTTGGCGCACTCCCCACCTCTTGGCTCTTTCCTTCTGTGTAATAGTTGTGCTCCCAAGGCTCCACGCCCAGGGCAGCCAAATCGGCCACGCTCCCCTAAACCTGCCTCTGTTTAAAGAGTGGGTTTCTGTGGGGAAAAGTCGTGAGCAAAAAGAAGGTGCTTGGACACCATGCCTAGAAAAAGTAGAGGGAAAGTAAGTGTGGATAAGCCCATATTTTGCACAATGTGTTTATCTGGAGCCCAGCGTCAAATCTGTTACATTCAGATTGCATCGATGTGAAATATCCAAAAAATGTGTTTTGTGTGTTTTTAAAAAAAATGTGAGCTAGGAACTTGCACACAAATGTTACATGCACGCACACACACAAAACTTGTCCTGCTGTAACATGTGACTCATTGGTTGGCTTTTGTAGACCCAGCCTTCCTGTTTAATGCATTACTCACTCTTTCCAGGTTCCAATGCAAAAGGAACCCTCTGGCTCAGTCACAGAACGTGGAGGAAGGCAGGAAGCGGTTGGGAAGGGACAGTGTCCCTTTTTTCTTTATGAGCATTGTCTTGTGTGTGTTAGAAACAAGCAAGCAAATGTCCCTCTGCCAGGGAAGTTTTGACTCAGTGGAAAGCATTTTTGAACCTGATTTCTTCCTCTTCCTCTCTTACCCCACCTCATAGCCAAGAAACTGGAGTCTCTCCACTTGAGCACAGATTTCTTGCACAACTGAACTTCTGCTTTAACTCTGTTAAAAGCATCACCAGCAACAAAAACCTGTTAATATTCTTCTTCCCCACCTCCATTTCATCCTTAACATTTTTATAGCACTTGCAGAGTTCAATAGGCCTAGCTGAGTCCCAGGAAAAATTGCCTAGGATCGCAACCAGGACTGGCCCAGAACATTTTTCTCCCTGAGGCTCTGTGTGTTGTGTGTGTTCTTTTCCCCTAGTTCTGCTGTAATTCAGTACTATATCACAGTAGTAGCTTATACCCATGAATTATAGAATTTCAGAGTTGGAAGGGACCCCAAGGGTTATCTAGTCCAACCCCCTGCAATGCAGGATCAAGGTTCCCCATCCAATTGGAAACCATACCGGACCCTGCTTAGCTTTGCAAATATGCTAGCACCTACCTTATTACCCAGATTTTTCTGGAGTTCTCCCGCCCCGCCCCCTACAAAGTGTCTCTGCAGAATAAAACAAGTCCTGCCTATCTTAACTCTTCTAGTCATTTATTTGCATCCACTTCATGCAGGCTTCTTAAAATGGCACAATCCCTCCCTAGGGAATAGAATGGCTATGACAGAAAATCCAGATCATAATTCATTCAGCAGGATGTTCTCCCCCCCCCCACACACACACCTCCAGCTCTATCCCTGAGAGCTATAAGGTGTGTGTGACCATCCCATAAAATAGCCAGAAGACTTTTTAGCATTGCAGTTTCCTGTGCTTTTTGTGTGCAAAAGGAGAAACCCCATTCTCAGCCCACAGGCCACATTTTTGGGCTGTCTCTCTGCCCTAGACATAAATTGGCACCACGTTGCAACATGTGCGTTTCAGGCAATGAGATCATTATTTTGCGTTGGCAAACAGAATAGGTTTCCTTGTGCAGGCCTGGTCATACAATACTTCAGCTACATGCAAACTTGAAATACTTTGCACCAGAGTGTGTGGCTTCTATAATTGTGGACATTATCTTTGGGTGGGGGCTCACAGGGGTGCTGTCACTCCCCATCACCTTTTTCCTGGTGTACCTGGGTTAGACTGTGACTTAGCACAGTTAGACTTTCTGAATGTCTAAGCTTAGGTTTCCTTTGAAAAGCAAATTCCTAGCTCCATTGATTGTTTACTACTTTGGGTGAGGGGTGTGTGTGTGGATGCCAGATTCAAGCCCTTTCTGAAGCAAATAATTCTCAAAACAATCATAGGTGCCCTATGTTGCCATATTGCTGTGGGAGATACGTGTGGGATACTATCCTCTGGCAAAGAGCTAGTATCTGAGAGAAGCATTGTTTTGTGCAATAATGACCGAGCACTGAAGGTTTTTTCTTTTTAATTTTTTCTTACTGTTTTTGCAAAGGGGCTGGACTTGTCCCAGGGAGATGGTGGTTATGGGATGACATGATGGCAGCATGCTTGCCAGAAAGGGCCACTGGGCTGTTTCCCCTGTTCCTGTGGTTTTAAGTTCTGAAATGGAAGCACGGCAGGGTTGTCCTGGCCCTGAGCCGGCCTCTCCACTGGTCCGTTCTAACACTCTTGCCCCATTCCCGCCACAGGCCCTGGATGGCGAGCGCACGACCCCCCAGCAGATGGCCCAGCCGATGCGGGCCCCACCCTACGCATATCCACCTGGTGCACAGCAGCCCTGGGGACCGGCAGTAACAGTTCAGTTTCTTGGAGGAAAAGCTAGCCCAGGGCATTCTGGGTGGGGGGAGCACCCCATGGAATTCAGCCGCCTCTGCTTTGCGCTGTTTGCCACTGCTTGGGAGGGGGGAGCTGGTTTTCTGCTTGAGGTCGCAAGATCAAAGGTTCCCTGCTCCTTTAAACAAAAACATCTGGTGGCAAGGTTAGACTATGAACCCACATCTGGAAACTGCAGATGGGTTAGAACGTGCGCCAAGAAATGGAAACCCACTCCCAGGAAAGGCTCCCGGCCTTTGCCCTGAGAGTTGTTGAAACTGATGTTCAAATTATTGGTTTTTTTCATTTTTGGTATTCTTGGTGGAAACAATAATCTAACCCAGGGTTTCCCAAACTTGGATCTCCAGCTGTTTTTGGATTGCAGTTCGCATGATCCCTGAGCACTGGTCCTGCTAGCTAAGGGTGATGGAAGTTGTAGTCCAACAACAGCTGGAGACCCAAGTTTGGGAAACCCCAATGATCTCTTCTGCCAGAGCTCCTGAGGAGCATCTGCTAGTTGGGTTACCTTCCCAGGAGCAGCAGCAGCAGCAGCAGCAGCGACTTTCTCCTTTTCTCTGGAATTTCTGAGGCCTTCTGCACACAAAGCAGGTTGCCTGTCACTGAGCTACAGGTCTCTCTCCTTGGCATTACAGGCAAGCTGTGACTCTGTTTGCGCTTGCAGCCGAACTAGACACAGTGCCATTCACAAAACTCACAGTTGTTTGTTTCCAAAGTGAAGAGTAAGCAAGGGGGGCCACCAACCCAGACCAAAACTACGGTGGGGGCAAAGGGCTAATTGTCCCACGTCCTTTGGGTCTAGAATCTGGAGGAAGCCTCATCAGGAGGAGATGGCCTAGAGGACATTCCTTCACTGAATGGGAAAGTCACTAAGTTTCAAGACCACCTTTTCTGAGGCAGCAACTTAAAAAGAAAAAAGAAAAAGAACTGAGCCAGGAGACAATTCACCATTTCCACAAACTTTGTGATCTTGTGCTTACGATCCTTGGAAATAGCTGCCTTTTATTGAGCAGCTGTGAGTCACTCACACTCACTCTCTCTCTCTCTCTCTCACACACACACACACACATGGTGTCCAACACTAGAAGTCGTGTCAACTAGGAAGAGAATCAGAGCAGAATCAATGCAGTTTGAAACTCTGCTTCCTTTGCTTGTGCAGAAAGCTTTTGTGGGGTGGGGCATTGGCTCTGCTCCTGCAAGTGCCCCACAAGAACCCAAGCAGTGGGCTTTGTGGCTCTTTTGGGTGGTCTCTCTGATGCCCTGTGCAGACTCTTCATCACTTCTCTCTCTTGCCCCCAACTTTGCTTTGATGCTAACGCAGGTGGGCTGCTTCCAGAAGCAACTTCATGGGCACCTCTTCTCCCCCACCCTTGCTTGGCCTCTCCCACACCTGAATTCCAAGGGGGGAAGAGACCCCCCAGAATGTGACCGGATCGGGGCTTTTCCCAGGGTGTCTTTGTCTTTGAGGTCACATCCCTTTCTCTCTTGATGCCGGGGAGGGGGGCCATCTGTGCTTTGTATGTCGTCCTTGTCAATACCTCCATTCTCTTTTTTTTTGGGGGGGGGGTCTGCCAAGTCATATCTCAGGCAGGTTGTGTGATGTTCACCCTTCCAGGATGCAAAGAAGGGTGCTTCTCTGTCCCCTGGGGGGGGGCATGGTTAGCGTTTGTCCTGGCCAGACACAATTGGGAGTCTTACTTAGCTGGCATCCTTGTAACTGCTGATAGACATATCTTGGGGGGGGGGGAGGTGGGCCTTCCATATATTGTTGTTGTCCTCCCAACTCCCATCAGCACCAGCTGGAACAGTCAGTACTTGGGGATGATGGGAGTTGTAGTCCAGCAATATCTGGAGGGTCACACAGGTTCCCCAACTGTGCTGCAACAGCTGGCTGCACATCAGTGGGATTCCACCCCAGTGAAACACAGCCACATTTGGGACAATCACTGTCAAACAAATGGGGGCAGTGCAGCATGGGTGGGTGTGTTGTAGAGTAGTAACTCCTTTCTGCATTAGTGCCTTGCAGTGCTGTCCTTTTCAGCTGATGATCATAAAACTGGCATTCACTTTCTCTCCTGTGGATGAAATATTCAGCTACCAAATGACAGGGCCATGGGGACAGAATGAGCTGCACAGAAGCAACTGCCCTACTTTCCACTTGTTGCGCAACTCCCAGATACTACAGCGAACGCCACCCCATTGGGAATGCTTCCTGAAACAGCTCTAAAACCAAACCAAACTCCCTCAGCTTCTGTTTAAACCCACCATGAAATAGAAAGGGGGCAGGGGGAATAAGTGTCATCTCTCCAGAAATGTGTTCTTGAACTAGGAACAAAACCAAAATTGAGTTCTGGCTCTTGCCAGCTTGAGTGTGTTGAGTCCCAGGACCTCTTTCTGTGCTGAGCAGCTGTTGGAATGGCTCTCTCGGTATGTAAAATGACTGCTGAGCTCCACTTCAGAACCCAGCATTGTGCTTAGTTCAAGAATCTGACTCCATAACTCTCCCAAGCCGATGTTTGCAATACAAACTTACCGAAGCAAACCTGAAATTTAAAAGCATTTAAAGGGAAGAAGGTCCACCAAATCCATTTTTATGCAACAGCTCAGGTGGCTTCCTGGCCAGCTTGCCTGTCTAGAGACTCTTTCTCTCCCCCGACTGTCTGGTACCTGGTGGCTTTTCAAGGTCTGTCTTTGTCTGCTCCATGTTCCATCGCTGTTTATGAACTCCTGCCATTTCTTCCCATCCCTCCTTGTCTTGTCTGGCTCTCGAAAAAGCAAAAACGATTCTCACTGCTGTGCTGGGTTGGGGGGTGTCTCTGTCTTTTCCAGGCAACAGACCGTCCTGTCAATGGACTGGATGCCGGACTGCGGCCTTTCGACTTGGTCATTCCTTTTACCATCAAGAAAGGAGAGATCACAGGTAATGGGATGGGAGGGGGACGGGATCAAAGTGGTTTAGGACTCTGCCTTTTACAGAGGTCAGGGCATTAATTTATAGCCAGGCTGTGTTTTGAGCAATATTCTTGGAGCACAGAATGTAAATGGAGGCAAAACTCAGCTTCCTGATCTCTGTTAAGTTCCTAGTCCTTGTGGTTCTTAAGGTAGATTGTGAAACATATGGCAGTGTCTGGCAAGATCAGAGGGCTGCCTGAATAACAGTTTATAGTGGCTGGGTTTATAGTGCCCTTTCTGTTTCTGTTATTTGTTTTGCCCTCTCCATAACTACCATAAGTAGAATAAGCTCTAGAAGGTTTTATGCAGATTCTGGTTCTCTTGATAAAGGATATGGGTTACCTGGGTGCAGAACATTTGATGCAGAACACCAAACTTTCCTAGTTTGCTTCAGGACAGTCTGAAAATATAGCTGTAGCACTCGCTGTTACATGCCCTGGCCTATTGTATATAAGGATTTGGATATAGATCTTAATCATGTCTCCATCCTTGGTAGCATATTTTTATCTCTAAGAGTCATGGAGCTGGAAGGGACCCAAAGTCTAACCTCTTAGTCCAACCTATGCAGGTCTAACCATCTAGAAAGCTTATCTACTTCCTCACCTCAAATTAATCTGTTGATGGCGTAGCAAATAGAGCTTTGCCAAACCAGTTCAATTTTTCAAACTCCTAGGATTGCAGCATATTAAATGTCTCTCCTTTCAACAGCTCTATGAAAGGTAGATGGAATTACAGCTTTACATGAATCCAGTGGCCTAGCTAAGCCCAGTGAATTGTGGACCAGTGATTTTAATCCTGGTCCTCTTAAAATGTCCTCTCTGGGGTCCTTGCAAAAAACAGATTCCTGGGTCCTTGCATTCCTATGCTGGTGAACAGAACCCGCCAGCTTAAAAGTGCTTTCTGTGGTTTTCTCCCTCCCCACAGGTGAGGTGCGCATGCCCTCTGGCAAGGTGGCAAAGCCAGACATCACAGACAACAAGGATGGCACAGTGACAGTGCGCTACGCCCCCACAGAGGCTGGCTTGCATGAGATGGACATCCGTTACGACAACATGCACATCCCAGGTAACACACACAAAAAGGTGTTTGGCTCTGAAATTACCAAGCTCACGTTGGTTGGAGCAACTAAATGTGTGCTAGTAGGTATCTAAAAGATGTTGACGCCATACCCTCCTCCCACCTCCATAGGTAGCCCACTGCAGTTCTATGTGGACTACGTCAACAGTGGCCACGTGACTGCTTATGGACCGGGACTCATCCATGGGGTAGTCAACAAGCCAGCAGTCTTCACCGTCAACACAAAAGATGCAGGAGAAGGTGAGTCCGCAAGGCCCACTTGGTGCTTGGAACTGCTCCTGCCCTCTGGTTTTCTGGCCATTTGGGCAAGGCTGTTGATGCTTCTGCTCTGTGTAAATGCACACAGTAGCTGCCTGATCCCTCCATTCCTTGCTGCAGGGAAGCAGCAGCGAAAATAGGTTTAGGATTGTGTGCTCTTCTTAATAAATCTGTTATTGAGATGCCTAGCAAAACCAAATATGCAAACTTGTATAGTCACACACACACACACACTTTCTTGGGGGGGGGTCTGCCTTGATTTTCAGCACAGGAGCACACTGCCCTATTTTGGGGCTGGCTCAGTTACTGGGGCACTAGGGCTAATGGCTCTTCCCGTGCTTGACGTCTGATGTTCTGCTTGTTTCCAGGTGGCCTCTCTCTGGCCATCGAAGGCCCCTCCAAGGCTGAGATTGGCTGCACTGATAACCAGGATGGCACTTGCACAGTGTCGTATCTTCCCGTTCTGCCTGGCGACTACAACATATTAGTGAAATACAATGACAAACACATCCCAGGAAGTCCCTTCACTGCCAAGATTACTGGTGAGATCTGGGGCTGGCCCACCTGGCCTAATTAAGGAAAGAAGGGGGCGGGTGGTACGCTCACACTGAAGGGGAAGGTAGGCTGCAGGCCCACCTTGACGGCACAATGCCTGCCTTTCTCTGCTTCTGCAGGAGATGACACGATGCGCATGTCCCATCTCAAAGTGGGCTCCTCTGCCGACATCCCCTTGAACATCACCGAGACGGACCTGAGCCAGCTGACAGCCACCGTGATCCCACCTTCTGGTCGTGAGGAGCCTTGTCTGCTCAAACACCTACGCAATGGGCATGTTGGTGAGTGACCGAGAAGACCTCCGCTTTTCTGCTTATGTCTCAAGCCGATTGGCAGAGCTCATGGGTAGAAGAAAAGTTTATATAGGTATAACGATTCTCTTTTGCTTCTTCCTTTCCACCCCATCTTTCTGTAGGAATTTCTTTTGTCCCCAAAGAGATTGGAGAGCACATTGTGAACATCAAGAAGAATGGGCTGCACATCCCCAACAGCCCCATTACAGTGATGATCAGCCAGTCTGAAATTGGCGATGCCAGCCGCGTCAGGGTCTCTGGCCCAGGGCTCAGCGAGGGACGGACATTTGAACCTTCAGAGTTCATTATTGACACAAGAGATGCTGGTATGCAGGTTTATAATCCTTTGGTTCAAAGACAAGGGCTACTCGCCAAGGTGGCTGTCATGTCGGAGGGAGTTTGCCTCAAATGAGGACCAGTTGCTGGGAGTGGCAGGTGGAGCGAGTGCTGGCAAGCTTCGTTTGGGCACCTGGTTGACCACTGTTGGGCTAAGGTGGGCTGATCCATCAGGGCTCTTTAGTACTTATTGTTCTTGGGGAGCAATACACCAGAAACACAAATCACTAAGTCAATAAGATCCTTGGTTTGTTTTCATCTCTTCCACCCCACTGATCCAATCTGTTTCACCATGATGACGCTGGCTATTTGTCCTCCAGCTGACAAGCCCCATCTTTGGCTAGCCTGATGTTCAGGAATAGACATAGGAAAGGTAGCATACTGGTGTTCTACTGCTCCATGCATACTAGTTACAACCCTATGTGCATAGGTGTTTAGAGAAGCCCTTCTTGAAAAGTAGACATGTGACTTTTGCAGGATGTACTGTTATGTGAGCAAGGTAGACTAAAGAGTAAAAAGGAGGGTGCAAAAAGAGGAATTGCAAAAAGAATTCGGAATCCCTGGAGGAAGTGGGATCCCTGAAGTGCATCTCAGTGGCCGAGCTCTCAAGTGCTTTTCACTCTTGCAACTGTTTCCAAAGCACAGTGTGTGTTCATATGTACGTGCCTGTATGCACATGTATAGCTCATGGTAAAGGTAAAGGGACCCCTGACCATTAGGTTCAGTCATGGCCGACTCTGGGGTTGCGGCGCTCATCTCACTTTATTGGCTGAGGGAGCCGGCGTGCAGCTTCTGGGTCATGTGGCCAGCATGACTAAGCTGCTTCTGGCAAACCAGAGCAGCGCACGGAAACGCCGTTTACCTTCCCGCAAGAGCGGTACCTATTTATCTACTTGCACTTTGACATGCTTTTGAACTGGTAGGTTGGCAGGAGGAGGGACCGAGCAACAGGAGCTCACCCTGTCGCGGGGATTTGAACCGCTGACCTTCTGATCGGCAAGTCCAAGTTCTGTGGTTTAACCCACAGTGCCACCTGCGTCCCCTATAGCTCATGGTGGTGATGTCCAAAAATATAACAAAGCCCTCTTACTACAAACTGCCTCTCTTAGGTTATGGTGGGCTGAGCTTGTCCATTGAAGGTCCCAGTAAGGTCGACATCAATACTGAGGACCTAGAGGATGGTACTTGCAAAGTCACGTATTGTCCAACAGAGCCTGGCAACTACATCATCAACATCAAGTTTGCAGACCAGCATGTTCCAGGTGCGGGTAGTCTCCTCTTTGGTGGGTTGTTGCATGGGGCGAGGGGAGCAAAGGTGCGTTCAGGAAGTGGTGGTGGGACCCTAGAACATGTCTCCAATTGAAGATGGGAGAAAGGTGTCATAATACTTGGGTTGCTGGAACAGATTGCAAGTTACCTTCCAGTGCTTGCTTCTGGTTGAACTATGGATACAAAGCATTGCAGGAGTTGAAAGCAGGGGGTTCATCACTTGTAAAACAAATATCTGCTCCAATGTATATGCAGCCTACACACTGCATGATCAGCAGCATTGCTTGGTGCAGCTTTTTGCTGCTCAGGGTTGCAAATAAAGAGTAGTCCAGTGCTCCTCTGCATCCTCCCCAGCAGCAGACCAAGGCAAAGAGGCCTGCCTAGCTTACTTCCTGACTTGGTGTGGCTTTTTTATTTTTTATGTAGGCCTTGTATGGAGAACATTCAGTCCTTAGCTTTCCAGTTAGTGATAAGTCTAAAATGTGTGACAAAATGATTGCATAGTTTTCTTAATGAAATTTAATGCCAGATGAGAGGCGATGGCTACACTGGAGGATGTTGAGGGCGGGTGGGTGGGTGGGTGGGTGTGGGTGTGTTGTGACATTCAAAAGCTTACACACGGAAGTTGATGCTTTCTTGGGCTCCTGCCCCGAAACCTACCCCCACCCAAATCCATGATCTCCTCTCCCTGAAAGAGCCAATTGGATCATGTGGCTGAGCCAGTAAGTCCCTTTCCCTCTGGCTTACTTTCTCTCCCCCTCCATCTCTCTGGTGCAGGGAGTCCATTTTCTGTGAAGGTGACAGGAGAAGGACGAATGAAGCAGATGATCACGCGCCGCCGCAAAGCCCCCTCGGTTGCCAACATTGGCAGCCAGTGCGACCTCAGTTTGAAAATCCCAGGTGAGTGGCTTAAGGATAGGCTTTGGGGTTTGGGGTGCTGCCTAAAACAAGCCCAGCAGTGGAGAGCTATTGCCCAAAACGAGCTATTTAGTACCCCTCCCACATGGTTAAAGGTCAGGATTATTCCAATCCCACCCTTGAACTTGGCACAGAGACGTTTGGACGGCCCATGGACAGTGCCCAGCAAAATTTTGGAACCCAGAGTATGTGTTCAAATCTCCATAAGCCTTGTTTTCCAGCTCAGAATGATACAGTGCAAAACCAAAGCATATTCAGCCCAGTTCCCCCAGTTGGCACAGAGGCTGTTAGAATGGGGAAAGTGCTGAGGTGTAGGACAGGCATGGCCATCTGGGAGTCCTTCCAAACCATAGCCAAGTTGGTGGTACACTTTGGTTTAAGACACAGGTTGGTAACTGGGATCCACATACAGCCCTTGACCTCATGTTATGTAGCCCTCAATGCCTCCTAAAGTTTTCCCGTTCTCTCATCCCAGCACAATTACTTACTTTTCATTTCTCCTGTTGTTGCTTTCCCTTTAATATGTAGAGTTTCAGAATTTTATTCGAGTTTTTTGGTGTATATGTGCTTGCTAGACTGTGGCTAGACTGTTGTGTTTGCAAGTGGAGTGAACACTGCTTCTATTTGAATATAAATCAGCAGTTTAGGGCATTGTGTCCAAACCCCTAATGTCAGCAGAACTACTCGGAAACAATGAGGGTAATTTCATGCATGTTTTGAAAAGGGGAAAAGGACCACTGCAAATCTACCTCCTTGAGGGGGGATCTCTTTGGGAAGGCTGCATTCCTCAATGCACCACCACCATGTGCATGTTCTGTAACTGGTGCTGGCTACCAGTACAGGCCTCACACTGTGTTAGAATTCAGATCGCCTGTGGAAGAAGTGTGACATTTGTACAGTGAAATACCTCTGCTTGCTAGTGGTCTCTGCTCCTGCCAAGGCTATTGTGGGAGGGATCCTGTCCTGGCCTTCATCTAGCATAGGCATCCCCAACCTTTGGCCCTCCAGATGTTTTGGCCTACAACTCCCATGATCCCTACCTAACAGGACCAGTGGTCAGGGATGATGGGAATTGTAGGCCAAAACATCTGGAGGGCCAAAGGTTGGGGGTGACTAGAACAATAGGGGTGCAGTATCACTTGCCTTGTATTTACAAGGGTTGTTTTGTTTTTAGAAGAAATATTGGGTGTGGAGAAAATTAAGATCTGACTATTCAGACAAGGAGCAGCATTAAGTTACCTTGAGAATGGGGTAGGGAAACAAGGGATTAAGTGGTGAACTGGACTAAGATCCAGCTGCTCTGAATGCCCTGTGGGGCCCCCTGCCATAGAATGTGTGTGGGTCTTGATGGTCTTAGCACAGTGGTGTTGGCTGATGGTGGGGAAGGAGCGAAGCTGCGGTCCCATGTTTCTACAGCTGTTTTATTTGCTGCCCCTTCTCCCACAGAAATCAACATCAGGGACATGACGGCTCAGGTCACCAGCCCTTCAGGCAAGTCCCACGATGCAGAGATCTTGGAGGCAGAAAACAACACTTACTGCATCCGCTTTGTGCCCACTGAGACGGGCATCCACTCAGTCAGTGTCAAGTACAAAGGGCAGCATGTGCCCGGAAGCCCCTTCCAGTTCACCGTGGGCCCTCTTGGCGAGGGTGGCGCACACAAGGTCCGGGCAGGTGGCCCTGGACTGGAGAGAGCTGAAGCTGGCGTGCCAGGTAGGACTGTGGCCTGGGACGGGGGTGGGGAGGGGACAGGATAGACAAAAGGGTGTAACTTGGGAGTTGTGGGAGGGAGGGGTGTGAGATGCTAGCACTTAAGCTGGTACAACTTGGGCCTGAAAAAGTCTTTTGATGCAGTGATGGGGACTGAGGCAGGTCAGCCTCTATTGTCAGACAGGACTGCAGGGGTGCCTTGGAACTCTGGAATCTCAGAACTGTAGAGCTGGAAGGGGGTCATTTAGTCCATCCCCCTGCAATGCAGGAATCTCAGCTAAAGCATCCATGGCAGATGGTCATCCAACCTCTGCTTAAACACTTCCAGTGAAGGAGAGTCCACCACCTCCCAAGGGAGCCCACTCAACTGTCCAATGGCTCTGTCAGAAGCTTCTTCTTGATGTTTAGTTGGAATCTCCTACAAGTTTGCTCCCTCTTCCATGTAACAGCCCTCTAGATACTGGTAGAGGGCTTTCCTATCTCTCCTCTTAGCCAGGCTAAACATACCCAATTCCCTCAACTGTTGCTCATAAGTCCTAGTTTCCAGACCCTTGATCATCTTTCAGAAGTTGTTGGGACCCATAACTCTCATCAGCCCGAGACAGCAAAAAATGGTAGTCAGGGATGATCGGAGCTGTAGTCCATAGAGCCATACGTTAGGCACCGTTTAATGATAAGGAAATGATGGGGAAATGTGCCCAATGTCATCTTCCACCCACCAGGCCACATTGTCCTTCCATCTCCCTTCAGTTTTCAGCTCCCATATCCCGAGAAGAGGGGCCTGTCCCCTGGGCATGTTCTGTAAAACTCAAGTGTACTTGGATGATGATTATATAGCACCACCAGTCTTGCTATCAAAATCTCCCTGGGCCTTGTGGCAAAGGGCAAATCCACAGCATACACTTAAAGCACATCACTTCCCCAAAGAATCTTGGGCCCTGTCATTTGTTATGGGTACTGTGACTTGTAGTCCTGTGAGAGGGAAACTGTGGTTCCCAGGCTTCTTTGGGAAGGTGCTTTAGATGTATGGTGCAGTTCTGCCCTAAGTTGGGAGTAGCCAACATGATGCCCTCAAAGATGCTGTTGGACTACAGGTCCCATCACCATTGACAAGGCTATGCTGTCTAGGGCTGCTGGGAGATGTAGTCCAGCAACACCTGCAGAACACCATGTGGGCTGTTTTTTGGTTTAAGTGTTGTATCAGAAGAAGCATCCCCAAACACAAGGGTTAGGATCCACACTACCTGCGAAGGTGTCCCACTAGAGCACCCTTCACCATCTGGGTGCCCTCCAGACATTTTGGACTAAAACTCCCTGCCAGTTTGGCCAATGGTTGGGGTTGATGGATCTGAAATCTCTGGAGGACACCGGGTTGGGGAAGGCTATGCAGTAGTTACTGGAACAAACTCTGCAAAGGATGTTTCGGATATTAGTAAGAGAAAGGCTTTTTGTCCCAAGCTTAGTGCTAAGGTGGAACTTGCATTAGCAAGAGGACGATGGAGTGCCAGTTATTCCTAATAAGACTTGTTTGCCTTCTTCCCCAGCTGAGTTTAGCATCTGGACGCGGGAGGCTGGTGCTGGTGGCCTCTCCATTGCTGTGGAGGGCCCCAGTAAGGCAGAGATTGCTTTTGAAGACCGGAAAGATGGTTCATGTGGTGTTTCCTACATTGTGCAAGAACCTGGTAAGTGGTCATGGGTGCTGCATGGAGAAGACAGCTGCATGGGCTGAGGGTTTTTAACAGGAGATTTAAAGAAGGGAGGGCATGGATGCAGAGGGGAAGGAGGGTGTTCTGTGTGCCTGAGAGGGTGAGGTGGGGCAATTTTGCCAGCTGTAGATGATGCATGAGGATTAGGGAATACTTAGTGAGAGATCAAAATGTTGGGCTCTGCCATCTCCAGCTTTCAATGTTGGCCTTCAGCCTTAGGAGAAGAGGCTACCAAGATGAGGGGTATGTGGACTGAAAACAGGCTTTATCAGCACTACAGGGTGAAAGACTAGGCCCTCTCCACCAAAAGAGGGGATGTTTGGTGTCAGGGCAAAACGGCCTTTTCTGGGGCAGGTCCCTGGTTCTGGAATCCCCTCCCCAGGGAGGCTAGACTGGCCCAGTCCTTGATGGTTTCCAGGGGGAAGTGGCCACCGTTTTTATTACATCCGACAGTTAATTCGATGTTGAAGGGTTTCTTCTTGGTTTTCAATATTGTGTTCCAATTCTATTACTGAGTGGGGTAGCCAACATGGTGCTCTCCAGATGTTGCTGGACCACAGCTCCCATCATCCCTGACCTTAGGCTATGCTCCCTAGGGCTGATGGGAGTTGTAGTCTGGCAGCTTCTGGAGAACCCCCGCCGCCACCTCCATCATGGCTATCCTCACTCTTGGCGTTTGCACTGGCTTTCATACTTTTTTCCCTTGTAAACCAAGCTTGTGGAATGGCCCTTGTTTCAGCCGAAAGGTGGTATACAAATGTGGTGTTAAATGGATGTAGATAGCTCCCAATTTAACTGAATCTGAGGGGGGTGGGGTGAAGGTAGCCCTGTCAAGGTAGTAGAGAATGCAAGGGCAGCCTTACACATCACTGTGGAGAGGTGATCTAAAAACAATCCATCTAGGTTTTCAATGACCAGGTCAAAGGCCTGGAGAATGCAAGGCTTCAGACTAATTCTAGGCAGAGGGATAGGAGCCAGAAGACACAGGTATTAGAGAGAAAGAGAATATGGCTGGTGTAAGGCTCAGTGCGGGGAGATCCCTGCTGCTCTTTGCTCCACAGGTTGTATATCTGCCTTAAGCAATAATAAAGTAAAGATCGTGTTCCAGCATCCGATTCAAAGAATCTTATGTTGAGCACAAGGCAGATGGAAGTTGTATGTTGCAACTCGGAAACCGAGGTCTCTTCCAACGGGTGGCGGCTGGAGAAGCTCCAGAGGCAGGCCTCTCTCTCTCTCTCCAGAGCTTGTTCTAGCTCCATCTCTTGGGAACGGCTCCCATAAGCCACTCAGGGAATCTGCAGGCAGCCAACTTCTGGAATCCAATGGGCATCGTGTTGCCAACTACCTGGAATGGATCCAGTGCTCTAAAGAGCTTTCTGTTTGCTAATGAGGCTGGCAGATCTTTGGAAGCGGCCATCTGGAACGCAAGCTGGGTAATTGGCTGCCCCACAGTTTGCAAGTAGGGGAGGGAATCTCAGCTAGATCTCAAATGCTTTTTATTGAAGGCGGGGAGGGGAGGGCTGCTTTCAACAGAAGATTGTATTTGGGAGATGCATTATTATAACCTCCATCCTTGTCAAACACAATGTGTTAATTAAGGATTGGGGCTTGAGGTAGTATGGTGTTTTAGAAGAACTTCTACATGCTAGAGGTGTGAATTTTGAAGTCTACTGAAAACTTTTAAGAAACAGAAATCAGCACTCAAAATGTTTTTGGAGCATCTCTCACTCCCATTTTTGGCAGTTCAGTTGTTGAAATTTGTAATTTCAAGCAAACTGCTAAATATGAAATACAACTTCATGCTGTGATTCTGATATTACCCAAATAGTAAATATGTGGTAATTGTTCCATATGGGGACCCATCTGCACGTCAAACTGATAATTTGATAAAAGAGAAAATACAATAATTACAAACATCATTAAATTAAAAAGTCATTCAATTAAAATTGGCAGTGGCAACATCTAATATTTCTTTTTTACACATTCTATTAATCAAATGCAGACTGAATAATAATAAAGAAATCTTCAGAGTGTTTCCTTAAAAATCATCAGTGATGGATCCGTATGTATTTGCAAAGATGTGCATGGCCGCTGCTGAAAAGCCCCAAATACCTGCCAGCCTGATGCAGAGCAAGGCTTCAGGTGCTGCTCTCATGCTCAGGCAGGTTAAAATCAAACAAGAAAAAACTCCCCATGCCTGGATTCCGGTTAGTCATCCATTGACTGAGCCTTTTGGATAAGCATCCTTAATTCCTCTTCCTCCCTCTTTGCTTGCAGGAGACTACGAGGTTTCTGTGAAGTTCAATGATGAGCACATCCCAGACAGCCCCTTTGTGGTACCTGCCACCTCCACCTCAGATGATGCCCGTCGACTCACTGTTTCTAGTCTTCAGGTGAGGCACTGGGAGAAACCGCCCATTTGCTCCCCCTGCTGGCTGGATTGAGTTGGCACTGTTGCTCTCCTGGGCTGGCTGTTCCTTGATCCAAGAGACTTGGAACCTGAAAGTGGGGCGGGAGGAGATGCAGATTGGGGCGAAGGTGTGCTCCCAATCTATACTGATCTGGGGGTGGTGGTATGGCTGAGGGTTTTTGCCAAGATAAGGTGATTAAACAACTTGGGACAAGATGGGCGCAGGGGTTAGACCCTTGTGGTCCCTTGCAACCCCACAGTTTTATGATTCCGTGGGTGCCTTGTGCCAGCCTTGGGACAGCCACTGTGTCAGCCCTGCTGGCCATCTAGGGATCTGCTCTGGGGTTTTTCTCGTGTCTCGTTTAAAGGCTGCTAACAGTCCCCTGCTCCTTTTGGCTGCTGGGGCTTAAAGATGGAGAGCTTCCCTGGCCCATGCCTCTGCCAATCTTGCTGCCATCCTTTTGAAAACTGCCAGCCTCCCTCTTTCAGGGTACTAGCCTAACAAATCCTCCCCTGTTGCTGCTTGCCTGCCTGCCTCTTGCACTGCGGCCCAGTTTCCTGGGGCAGCTCTCCCTCTCTAAGCCACCTGGCTCTCAGGTAAGTGACCTTCTGCCTTGTCCTCAAGGGGGTGGGGAGAGCAAGGGGAGTGGGTGGGGTTTGTGGTAGCCGAAGCTTGATGCCATTGCCCGCTCTGCCCTTTCTGCTGCCTAATGTGCTGTGTGCTTCCAGGAGTCAGGGTTAAAGGTGAACCAGCCAGCCTCGTTTGCCGTCAGCTTGAACGGGGCCAAAGGTGTGATTGATGCCAAGGTGCACAGCCCCTCGGGGGCCCTAGAAGAGTGCCATGTCACAGAAATTGATGAAGGTAAGGAGGGCCTGGCAGAGCAGGGTCAGGCTTGGATGGCCCACCCCCCTTCCCTCCCGAAGGTAGAGCTGTTGGGTCTGTTTCTCTTTTGACAGTGGAATGGACTCCCTCGGGAAGTGGTGGATTCTCCTTCCTTGGAGATTTTTAAGCAGAGGTTGGGTAGCCGCCTGCCAGGGATGCTTTGGTCGAGATTCCTGCATTGCAGGGGGTTGGACGAGACTAGATCACCCTTGGGATCCCTTCCAAATCTACAGTTCTCTGATTCTTTTCTAAAATGAACTCCTAGCAACTGTAATGGGGGGGGGAGGGCAGGCATCTGATGGTGTAGAGCAGGTGTGGGAAACTTGTGGCCCCTCCAAGTGGTGTTGGACCACCATTTCCCATCAGCTCCAGCAAGTTTGGATTGTAATTCCAAAATAATTGAGGCCCACAACAGGTTCCTTGGGCTTGAGATTTTTCTGTGTGTGGTTGGCCTCTTTCCCATTGAGGTGATCTAAGGTCCAAGCAGATCCAATGGGTTTGTTAAAGAATGATCTGCTTAGACATTGTGAACCTCCCTGAGATCTTTTGATAACGGGGGTGGTGGTATATAAGTCTAATATATAAATAAAATAGATGCTTTGCAGTTGGAGGCAGTCATTATTTAATTGTGTTGGAAGATGGTCATTCACATCCAGTTTTAAAAGCAACTGCTACAAAAACTCAAGGTGAAAGGGAAAGGGCAGTGGTGGCTTGGGTCATGGCCTGAAAGAACACTCGGGATCTTTGTTTTGCTTTTTTAAAAATATAAAAATAAAAGCCTTTTCCATGGCAAAGGCTGAACTCCACAAGAGCCCCTGGCAGATCTTGTTTTCCCTCTGATGGAAGATGCTCCCAGAGATAGATGCTGGTCTAAAACCAAACAAGACTTTATAAGTCATCACCTTGAGCAAGACTGAGCAAACCTCCAAGTAGTTTGTAGCAGAATGACCCATCCCCGTAGCATATTCTGCAGTTGTCAAGGCATGGGCAATGGAGTTCTGTTGTACCTGGAGTTCCCAGATAGCATTTGTCAGGTCCATATAAAGATGTGGAACCTCTGCCCCCCAGATGTTGGACTACAACTCCCATCATCCGTGAGCATTGGCCAGGCTGGCTAGGGCTGTTGCGGGTGGGGGCCCACAGGCTCCCACCATAAGGGCATTACTGTAAGAAGTCAGGTTGCCAAGCCTGTGCATGATGGTGGCCAGGAGTCTTATACGATGGCTGCATCCCTTGAGGAAAGGCACTGCAGGGTCCAGCCTCTGTCTACATCAAAGAGCAAGAAGGCCAGCCAAACTGCAAACGTAAACTTACAAGGAGCCTGGCTCTGTCCAGAACTAGTAAATTCTCCTCCTCAAAGTTGGGAGTGGCAGTAATCAACAATGCAAACTGAATCCATGTCACCCCCCCCCCCCCAAGTATTCAGCTTCCATTCTGTAACAGCAACCCGTGCATTGCGTAAAAATCTCAGCGGTTGCTTCTGGGACTGAGTGATGTTGAGCTGGGAGGTGCTGGCATCCTCTTACTCTGTCCCCTCCCAACTTCAAACTGCTTTTCTCAGGTTCTCAGCTAAATTTTTCTCATAGTTGACCCATTGAAATTGTTTTGACCCTGCCTTTTAAAAACATGGATGTGTTTTAGATTTTTCTGTTTTGTTTTATGCTGATTTTTGTGTGAATGTTATGTGATTGATGTGATAAGCCACTTTGAGTTGCTTTTGTAAAAACAGTAACTAATAATTGGTGATTCAAAGTGACTTATCACTCCATTAGGTTCCTTGATTTCAGTAGGCATACTCTGAGTACAACTAACTTGACTACTACGCCGTACAACTAAGAATAGGTGTGGTAACAAAAAAAGGCTGTCTGGAGGTGGGGGTTGATCCCAGTTCCCAGTTGCTGATTCAGTTGCCAATGCAGAAGAGGAAATGGGAGGGGCAGAAACATGCCCAAGGCCAACAAAAAGACAAATTTTAAGGGCCCAGTCGCTTCCTGCTGGCTTGAGAACTCTCCCAGCACGGTTCTCTTCATGGAATTGTGAGTGGAAGTGGGCAAGGTGTGTCTTATGCTGTGCAGGACAGAAAAAAGCAAGACCCCTTCTCTCCTGCGCTGTCTCGACTCAAGCTGTAGGGTTAGCAATTGCTGCTCACGAGCCACCCGCCTAGAGTGCCCATTTTGCCAAGTTACTTTACTTAGGAGGTTGCAGCCCTGTTGCTGCAACCTCTTTGCAGGCTGCTGTGTCAAAATGCTGCTGAGTCTGCACAGCTGGTTTCCTGTAGTGGCATCTGCTGTGTTGGTGGTGGTGGTGATGATAGCATGTGAGTGCCCATGAGCAGCTTCCTGCCACCTGCCTTGTGAGCCATCATGCCAGCCCACAATCTCCTGCCTGGTGTGACTCCACACTTTGAGGCAAGGCTGCAGACTTTAGAATAAGTTGCAAAAATTAGGCCAAGCTCTATTGTGGTTCAAGATAGATAGATAGATGTGCAGCTCATCTATGAAATTGTGAAGAGGGGGTCCATAATATTCAGTTCCCCAAATCTGCACCTATTTAGGGTGCTCAGTAGTATTCAGGGGCAGATCGGGCTGTTTCTGTAGAGCAGAGCTTTCCAAGCTGTGTGTTGCATGAACTCTCCCTGCACTCCTTCCAGGGTGGAAAGGGGTTAGTTTAATCTCTGGTTTGCTAGTAAAACTGAATTCCTGTGTTGTGAAATGATGCATGTCTAAAAAGTGTGTACCAACATGAAATGTTTGGAAAGCTCTGCTGTAACAGCATACAAAGTAAGACTGGCAAGGGCTGAAATATCCAAGGTGTTTCATTTGCAAATAAAAGCAAGGCGGTATAAACTGCAAAATTGTGCTTTGTTATGTAACCTGTAGCTGCAGATGTGTGTTTAGAGTAAGAAACAGGGTACCTTTGGGAGCTTTAAAAACTATTAGTAACCGTCACACTCGTGTGTATCGTACCCCTATCTGGATCAGGACCCATGTGCTTATTTTTACTAGAGAAGGAAGCAGACACAGAACTACAGGCTACATGTGAGGAGCTTGGCCTCGGGAATATTCTCTTCTAGAGAAAAGGGCAGGTGAGGGGAGTGGAAATGCTCTCCATAGCCACTTCTCCTTTGCTTCTCCCAGCCAAGCTCATTTTGGTTTTGGCATGCCCACTGGCAAATGCCTTTTGCTCTAAACCAAGTTCCACTTCAACTGTGCTTTTTTAAAACCAGAGCTTACCCCAGCAGGTCTCTGTCTGGCTTTTAGCTCTTGATCTTAAGCAGTTAAGTCAGCCCCAGCTAGCAGGCCGATGATGGGAGAGGTAGTCCAACAACATCTGGAAGGCTCCAGGTTAACTGAGCTAGCCTGTGTCATTCATGCTAGCTGAATTTGCGGGATATATTTTACTATATATAAGGGTCATCTCCACTAAAAGTCCATTTCCTTGGGCTTCCCTTCTGGGATCTATTTTGTGGTACATGCGCGTGTGCACACACACACACGATTTCTCACGGAGCCAATGACAACTGCTGGCAGGCTGCTTACACCTGCCTGTTCTTCCTCCTCTCACCTTTCCCACAGACAAATACGCTGTGCGTTTCATCCCCCGTGAGAATGGCATCTACTCTGTTGACGTCAAGTTCAACGGTAGCCACATTCCTGGCAGTCCCTTCAAGATCCGTGTTGGGGAGCTGGGCCAAGCTGGGGACCCAGGGATGGTGTCTGCCTACGGCCCTGGCTTAGAAGGTGGCATGACAGGTAATAAGAGAGCCTAGAGGAAGGGAGGGGGGGAGGGATGAGAGGCTGCCCAGAGCCTTGAAGAGAAGCTGCCGCCTCTTGCTCTTCTCCCCTGCAGGAAGCCCTGCTGAGTTCATAGTCAACACCACAAATGCTGGGCCTGGGGCACTGGCCGTCACCATTGATGGTCCCTCTAAGGTGAAGATGGACTGCCAAGAGTGCCCAGAGGGCTACAAGGTCATCTACACACCCATGGCACCTGGCAGCTACCTCATCTCCATTAAATATGGTGGCCCATACCACATTGCTGGCAGCCCCTTCAAGGCCAAAATCACAGGTAAGAGCCTGGGCTGGGGGCAGAGAGAAGCTTGGCTTAGGCAAGAAGGTGTTCTGCTTTTTAAGGGCTTTGCCGTCACTCCAGACTATGGACCATATCTGAGGACACATGAGTAGCATTGTAACCTTCATGTTGTAGCAGAGACTGCAACCTTAACATAGATCGGCCAACCCCAATTGCCCTCCAGAAGCTGGGTGACAACTCCCATCAACCCTGCCAACTGGCCATGTTGGCAGAGGCTGATGGCAGTTGGAGTGCAACGGCATCTGGAGGGCACCAGGATGATGAAGGCCAATTTTGATGGTAATTTGGGGAAGGGGAGGCAAAGAGAGTGTTGCCCAGATACAGCCTTACGTTCCTCGCACCTGTGTAATCATCCTTCCTTTTCCTTGGCAGGGACCCGTCTCGTCCCCAGCCACAGCCTCCACGAGACTTCCTCGGTCTTCATGGATGGAGTAGCCAAACATGATGGAGCAGCCCCCAAGTTTGCCTCTGATGCCAGCAAGGTGGTTGCCAAGGGCCTGGGCCTCAACAAGGGCTTTGTGGGGCAGAAGAACTCTTTCACTGTTGATTGCAGCAAAGCAGGTGAGTGTAGAAGATTTATTGGCAGGTGGGGACGGGAAGAAAGGCACACAACTGCAAGGTTTTGGTCACTGCAGTTAGAAGCTTTGGAAAGCTAATTTGGGCACTGACCAGGTGATGGTCTGGGTGGGTTTGCTTATGGGGTCAGATGAGTGTTTCAAATTGAAATGTATGGTTGGCCCCATCCTAGCTGAGAAGCTTGATGTGGGAAATGATGGATGGACAAGTCATATAACTTGGAAGTGTATTTTAAAACAAAACACCACCACAAATAGCAAGCTACCTAGCCTAGACCAAATAAGGTTGCACCAAATAAGCCTGGACCAAATAAGATTGGGATTCAGGATCTTCAAGGATGGCCTCCGAGAGACACACCAGGGTGCTCAGAGGCAAAGCCTGAGGTGCCAGAACTTGAGGCCCAAAGTTGGCAACTCTAGTGAGGGCATTAATTGGCAACCTGTGCAGGGGGTGGGGGGAAGGATGGGGACTGGAGAGTTTATAAGAGGGTCTGAAGGAGAACAAAGGAACAAAAAAAAGTAAGCTGTTTGCTTGCTTGCATGTTTGGACCAGTTTCCCCCAATACTGGTGCCCTCCAGCTGCTTTCGACAGCAATCTCATCAGCCCCAGTCAGCAGTAAATCACCTGCAGGGCTCAAGATTGGGGAAGGCTGGTCTAGAAATGGAAGGAGAGAAGAGTGGGGAGGGATAATTGAGTTAGTGAGACATTTGGAGCGAAACACCTTTTTGCCTCTCTTGTATACTTAAATATTAGGTCTTTCAACAGGATTAGCTCTTCCCGACCTAAATATTACAGCATGGCTCACTTTTGACTGGACCCCCACTCCCGCCCCTTGCTCTTTCCGCAGGGAACAACATGCTGCTGGTGGGGGTGCATGGCCCCAAGACCCCCTGCGAGGAGATTGTGGTGAAGCACCTGGGCAACCGGCTCTACAACGTCACCTACCTGCTCAAGGACAGAGGGGATTATGTGCTGGTGGTGAAGTGGGGGGAGGAGCACATCCCCGGCAGCCCCTTCCATGTCTCCGTGCCTTAATCCTCCCCCCACCCCCCTGATTATAACACTGCCCCTCTTGAGCCCTCTTTGTAATGCCACTACCCCGACTCGCCCACCTGAGACGCTGCCTCTTAAACTCCCTTGGCAGGCTTGGTGCCGGTGTGGGTGGGGAAAGGGAGCAAGTCGCCCTTGGGATGGGGGGGGGGCGGATTCCTGTGGATCTGTTTACATGCAGCACTAACTCTTTTCAACCAGTTTTGTCAGTGATTTCCCCCCTTCCCCACCCTTTTTTGGAGGGGGGGAGTATTGAGGGGCAGGATTGATTTTGCTTTTCTTGCCAAAGCACTGGCTTCGTGCCCATGGACTGAATTTTGTGCCTCCCTCCCTGAGTTTGCCAGGAAGGCGTCCTTCCTGCCTCAAAAACAGGCACCTGGTACCACATACCTGTATCGGTGCCATCCACTGCTTGAGAGAACGAAACAAAGCAAAAACCACTGCACCCGATGGAACTGCAGGCGGCCTGTCCCTTTTCTCTCTAGATTTTCACTTTCCCTTCTTCGGCTTGAGACGGAAGCTCCATTGATACACAGATAAGTGGCGGGAGCTGCTGTTGTGCCTCTCCTTGCTTTGCCAGTTTATAACCAAAAATCTTGTTTTAATCCTTCCAAGTCTTAAGTCGTCATTTGTTGTTGTTATTGTTGTTGTGCACAACTGCCGGTCTCCTTTCTTTTGAGGAGGGAAGGGAATAAAAATTCTGCTTCAAATGGCTTTTGGTTGTCCTGGTCAATTCTGTTGACTTGGTTCCTTTGCAAAGGCGGACTCAGCTGTTCGTTTGTTGGGCTGCGTTGATTTCCACTTGGAGCCAGTGTGTTCAGAAGTAGAAGACTCGTGGGGATCCTGTCCATGCTGTCCTGATAATGGACTCCTGCACACCTGGGCCTCTGTCCTCTGGTCAAACAAACATACATAACAGAAAGGCGGTGGTCCCTGACTAGTTTCTCACAGAACAAGTGAGACCTTGTTTGTACAGTTCTACAAAGGCTGGAAACTTTTCTAACCCTAAAGCTGGGAATCTGAATTAATGGTTAATTCAGGGGAAACATCTGTATCTCTCTCCCTAATAGCTGTCCATGGCTTTATCTAGCAAAGGATTCTGAACTTTGTGCACAAGGGTTGCCCACACACCCACCCCCTCATAACACCAGGACTCCTGGGCATCCAGTGAAGCTGAAGTCCTTCTCACAGCACATAGCTAAACTATGGAACCTTCTCGCCCATGAGTTTGTGGAATCCTATCAATGGCTGCTGGCCACAGCGGCTCAACGGTTGGAGGCAAGATGCTTTTGCACACTGGTTGCTAGAAACTCTGAAGGGGGAGAATGCTCTTGGGCTCAGGTCCTGTTCACAGGCTTCTTTTGGGCATCTGCTTAGCCGCTGTTGAAACAAGATGCTAGACTAGATGGGCCTTGGAGCGGAGCCAGCAAGGCTGCTCTAAGGTGCTTAATGGCCGCACAGCCCCAGAGGTCTGGTGGGCAACCTCCCCCTAGGAGAGTCCCTTGCTACTCTTAAGATGAAACTCCTGGGTTACTAGGAACACTTTGAAAATCATTAGCTTAGAATGCAGCAAGTATTTCTCAAATCTATCCCACCTAGACCAGAAGGTAGTTGTGGTTCAAAATCTGCCTTGCATTTCTCCAGAACTGAGCAATAGCGCTCAGCTAAAGTTTTGTGTTCAAAGTTTAGCTTGGTTAACATTTTCAGATTGTGATCAGTATTTGCCACAATCAAAATGGGCCTTAGTGCACCTTCTACTCCACTATTTCTTCAGTAAACGTCCTTTTTGCCCTTTTCATTCTTGCTTTTTGTTCCCCACCCTGCTTCCCCAGGCCAACTGATCAAAATTCAGTACTTATTGAGCAAAATAAACAGCTAGGCAGAAACTGAAGAGGGTACAAGAAATAATAATGTATGTTGCTCCTCGAGCTCCATGGAGGCAAATAGAATAGCATTGAAACACATTTAAGCATCAAAGAGAGAAGCATGGGTCTCCCATGTTTAGCTTGAGCATTATGGCAGCCTCATAGCTGTCAACCTTACCCTTTTTTGCGGGAAATTCCCTTATTCCAGCGCCATTTCCCGCTGCTGTCCCAGATTATTAGATATCCCATAGACTGTCCCCGAGACAGGTGAGGCTGCTGATCCCTTATTTTTGAGGCAGCTGATCCCTTATTTTCAAATCTGAAAGTTGACAGATATGGGCAGCCTGTAGGGCTGTTCCCTTGATGCAAGGACACTTCAAGGACAGGGCTCAGCAGTGTTGTTTCTCCTTAACTGAGCTTGCATGGCAGGTGGGGGGGGAATCAGACTGAGGGCCACAATCCCAGCTGTGCAACTATCCAGGGGCTACCTGTAAGTGGTGGGTGGGACAAAAGGCAAAGGTGGGTGGAGAAATAAACCCGTTTTTAACCTTTGTATGGGAGGCTGCTATCTACCAACACTTGTGTAGCCAACTCTCCATCTAGGCATCCAAGAGGCAGAGTTCAAGGATGCAGGCCAGCTTGGCAGAAACACTCAGGGAGGCTGAGAGTATGAAGTAGAATGGAAATTAGTGTGGAATTTTTTTTGGGGGGGGAGGGAGGGAGAAGAGTCATATTTGGTACAGAGAAACCTGTGCCTGCTAGTGAAAAGGACTACAGGGGGGGGGGGGGATAAGAATTGGTCCTTTCTGTTTAAAAGCCAGTGCATTTTCTCTTCCTGACAATATGCGTGACTAGCTCGTCTCTCTACTCTTAGGGCACTTCCAGGTGGCCTGATTTTTTATTTTTAAGCATTTGTCCTAATTGGTTTCTGGGGAAGTTAAATGGTGCATCAAAGCAAGTGCTGCCCCACACTTTCCAGTGCACTTTCCCATTACCTCCCTTAATGCAAAAAGGCCAGTCGTTTGAGGAAGTGGGGTTGTTGTGCAAAACTTCCCAACCCACTGTGATTGCCCAATAAGAATTTACTGGTGTGTGGTTGTCTCTATTTTTGGGTGGGATTCAGTCCAGAAGCGCCCTTGCTCAGCTGAAATTGTAAGCAAAGCCTACAACCAACCAACATTCCATGCTGGCTCTCTCGAGTGGGGTGGAGCGGGGCTCATTCACCATATATGCATCCCCCTAATAGTAGGGTTGTGTATATGCTGCATTTCTGTGGAAGTGGGGGAAATAATATGGAATGTAGTGTTTGGCAGAGTTTTTGGTGGTTTTCCATTTTGACAAGAGGGGAAGCAACTTTCTATCGTCTTTGATTGCAAAGATAATGCTTAATAATATGTGGGCAAAGGTTGCTGAAATCTCAGAAGCCTTCGCATAGTTGAATTGAGTGGGTGGGGGCTTCACTGCTTATTATGTCATTACTTTTCCCTGAGTTGCAAAATGAAAATTATGCAAGGTAAGAAAACTTGCATATTTGTATAATTTAGATGGGGAGGGGGTCTATAACTTATCTTGGCACGGAGTTCAGCTCTGCTTGCTTGCAACCCCAATTACATTCCCTCCAAGTCAGGGGCCCCCTTCAGATGTTGTTGGAGTCCCATCAGCCCTTGACAGTAGAACCAGTAGTCAGAGACAATTGGGAGTCCTAACATCTGGGAGGCAACCCCTAGATGATGAGAAGTAAACCCCCCCCCCAACAGTGCAGGACGTAGTGAACTGCTGGAATGTATTTGCAGTGTTTGCTTTCTTTTTACATATACATGCAAGAACATAAGTAGGAGATGCTTCTGCAGAAGATGTCCAATCCCTCAAACTCTGCTCCCAGTTTTCTACCCCTTGGGATGTAGCACTTAGTTCATCCTCGCCTTGCATGTGCTCCCCCCAGAGCAAACTCTCTCCTTCCACGTGGCTTCACCTTCTCAAAACACTGGTGGCTGCGGAGGATTGCCCAGCTACTCAGAACATGAATGCTAAGGCTCCTGGCCACTAATTTGCAAGTTAGCCAATCTCAAGCACTTTGCCAAAGCCCTGGGAGTTAAGCTCTGTCTATTCTGGTTTCATGTGTGAATATATGATTTGATGTACTCACTAAACCTATTTTTAAACAATCTCATTCTGCTACAGCGGAAAGAGGCACAGTATGGCTGTGATCTGAGCTCACACCACTGTGGGAACTCAGTAGCTGACCGTTTAATAAGCAGGCTGGTGTTGGAGGTGCTGAGGCTGCAGCTGCCTGTGGTTCATTATGGCCAGCGGCTCTACCTGTGCACAGCACGAAGGCCTCTACCGTGCAGGGGAAACTTCAGTGTGCCTAGCTATGAGCTGGCAGGTTTCACATCTTTGCACCCTGCTGTTTCCTGGCTTGCCACCCAGCAGCAAATTCCAGGGGAAGGGCCACAGCTCAGGGGTAGAGCGTCTGCCTTGCATGCAGAAGGTCCCAGGTTCAATCCCCAGTGGCACCTCCAGGTAGGACAGGGAGTGGACCCTGCCAAGCTGCTAGCAGTCAGTGCAGGGGCGGAGCAGGGTGTGTGTGTGCCAGCAGGGCAGTGGCCCAGAGCACGGAGTTTTGACCTGGTGTGAAACAGGTGCCTCCGGTGCTCCCCTCCTGGCATCAGAGGAAGCAACGCTTAGGGTGGCCATAAAAGTTGTTGAGCTCCCCCTGCCCTTTTGAGCCAAAGTTGTTGAGCTTTCTTAGTTGTGGAACTGTTTTAAAGGAAAGCTGGCAAAAATGACACGGCTGACATGGATTGCCGTATGTCTGGATTTCCCCAGACATTTTGATGATTTCTACCTGGACACTAGAGGGACACGGGTGGCACTGTGGGTTAAACCACAGAGCCTAGGGTTTGCCGATCAGAAGGTCGGGCCACATGACCTGGAAGCTGTACGCCGGCTCCCTTGACCAGTAAAGCGAGATGAGTGCCGCAACCTCAGAGTTGGCCACAACTGGACCTAATGGTCAGGGGTCCCTTTACCTTTACTTAGGTGAAGGACTGCAGGTCACCCCTGCCATTCCCACCCCCTGCCCACCCCCTGTTCCTCCTAAGTGAGTCAGGCCAATTTTAATTTGCTTACTGGTGTGAGGAGGGCACTCTGTACTCCCCCCAAAATGGGTTTATTTTGTAACATTAATCCATGTTGCCTTTTAAAAGAAAAACAAAAGGCAGTAGTCAACTACCAGGGGAAATTCATGCTGAGTATATCCATTCTGAACGAAATCAGCCCTGAGTGCTCACTGGAAGGACAGACCCTGAAGCTGAGGCGCCAATACTTTGGCCGCCTCATGAGAAGAGAAGACTCCCTGGAAAAGGCCCTGATGTTGGGAAAGATGGAGGACACAAGGAGAAGGGGACGACAGAGGACGAGATGGTGGGACAGTGTTCTTGAAGCTACCAGCATGAGTTTGACCACACTGCAGGAGGCAATAGAAGACAGGAGTGCCTGGTGTGCTCTGGTCCAGGCGGTCACAAAGAGTCGGACACGACTAAACGACTAAACAACAACAACATATCTGGTTAAACGAAGAGGAGTGCTGCCACACAGCCAAGCTGGACCCAGGACCTTCTTATTTCTGCCACAACAAATGTCCCTGGTGTTTTGATCTGCCTGCCCAAGGAACCAAGACTTCTGCCCCCCCGCCCCCGTGATTATGCATTGAGCAGGTGGGGCAGGCAGCTGTGGTTTGGGAAATGTTGCCTCTGACCAATTTCTTCCCTCCCTCTCTTTGTACTGTCAGAGACCCCTCCCAGCATCTGCCCTGCTGTGGCTTTTTTGACTTCCTCTGTGCCAGAGAGCTGAGGAAGCTTTGCTGCTTGTTGTCTGCCAGCTAGGTGGAACCAGCTTGCAGCAAGTTGAATGCGGCAGGAGGTTTTTTTGGAGGGGGCGGTGGAAGCTGCTCACTTGCTCAGTCCATGAGCAGCAGCTCTGCCCCCAATGCTCGCAGTTGCCAATAATATTCACACATGAGAGGGGTTCACAGCTCGCTGAAAGCCACTTTGTAACCTGCAAACTGTTTCTGTACATTCCCACATTTCACAAAAGGATGTGGAATCTACACCTTTCAGATGCTGAGTCAAATCCTCATCAGAACCAGCAAACATGGCTGATGGTCATGGATGATAGGAAGTGCAGTCCAAAAACCTGCAGCCTTTCTCAACCTGTGGGTCCCTAGATGATGTTGAACTACAACTCCCATGATTCCTAGGTCACATGACCAGTTGTCAGGGATGATGGGAACTGTAGGCCAAAAACATCTGGAGACCCAGGGTTGAGAAAGGCTGGGAGGATCACAACCTCCTCATCTCTTTATTTGGTAGGAGGATAATTAATTTTTCTGAGTGTAGCAGCACCTGATCATTCTCTCCATGCAATAAAAAATACTTCTCCTGCTGACTGACTGCTGTTAAGGACACGGGAGCATGCCAGACTGATATTTTTTTTTTAAAAAAAAATTATGGTCAGTTGACAATCCTACCCAGTGGTAGAAAATGCACCCTGTAGGCGCTTGCTTCTTTCAAGGGAGCCTTGGCGTTTCCAGAGCAAAGGCCTGCTGGAGGGGAGAACCTTCCTCACTCTCCTGCAAAGCGCTGCCTCACTTTGCATTGTAGGCATAGGAAGGTTCTTTCCTCCCCCCTTGCCTTAGGCTAAGGGTTTTCCAGGAAGGGTGTGAGCTTAACAGCAGCCATGCAGATTGCTCAACGGGTTATTGTGGCAGCTCTGCAGTGATTCAGACGCCTATCTTGCAGAGTTCAGCAACAGCTGCCAAAGTTGTCTTTCAAATCAGCCCAAGCCCCGCTGGCGCCTGCAGATTGCGAGTGTGTTTAAGGCAAACAGTATCTCAGCCCTAGACACCAACAGGGACACCAGGGATTTCTCCTGTGCAAGCCAGTTAATTGACCATACATTGAGTGTGTACAGGAGAATTTCCAAGGGGTTGTCTCCCAAACTAGGTGTCCTAAATCAGCGGTGGCCCTCCAAATGCTGCTGGACTCCCAACTCCCATCATCCCTGACCATTTGGCCAGGCTGTCTGGGGCTGATAGGAGTTGTAGTCCAACAACATGCAGAGGGCCAGAGATTCCTTACCACTGCCAATCCAGGGTTAGCGTAATCTATATGCTGACTCTAAGAGACCTAAGGCAGCTTCCATAAGATACACATTCAGGACCCACATAGGAATTCCTCTCTCCCACCCACTTCAGTCCCATTCTAATTCAAAATGTATGAAAATATGAAACTCCCACAACCCTGACTTTCTGTCCAGTATGTGTTGCTTTGCAAGTTCTGTGATGGACAAAGGACCTTTGTTGGGAAGGAAACAGCATTTTCCACTTTTAAAAAAATGTTTCCGTATGAAGATGTCCTCCTTTTAGGATTGTGTGTGTTGGTATTTGGTAACTAGGGTGTCCTGGACAAGATGGGCATGGGACATTTCGGGCTTCTAGATGGGGAAGCACTCGAACAGGCTTTTGGTAGACCCTGTGCATGTTCCAGACATCTTTCTGCATGATAATAGAGAAAGCATTGACTGAAAATTCTATAAAATCAAAGAGAAAGAGCGCCTCATCTTCCATCAAGAGTGCTGTAACAAGCCATTCTGGAACAGTGTTTGAAGTTGTGGATCATCATCATCTGACTTAAAACAGGGGGGAAAGTAATTTCTATACCTTAAAAAAAAAAGAAGTCCTGTAACAATGGGTAGATTTAGCAAGCAGCTCAGAAACAGAGCTCACAAACTCCACTGCAGAATGCTTGGTTGTTTTATCAGGGTATCTGAGGTCAAGATGAATGGGCTCTGCTCTGCTCCCTAGCAAAAAATATTCCACAACCCTTTTATTAAAAGCATATTTGAGATGAAAGTTCAGGTGCCAATTTAGCCTGGTTTAGTGGTGCCAGGATTTACTTTGATTTGGACACCACTTTGCCATTGTAGGGACCATTTACTAAAGATCAGAAATATGGTGAGCAAGCAGTAACGTGGATTTGTTGGTGTTTTCTCTCTCCAGCTTCCCCAAAATAGCAGTAAAGCATAATACACTCAAAAGCAGGTCACAGAGCAGGAGCCAAAGCCAATGCCCATTCAGTATCAGCTTGAGCATACTTCCAGACAACTTGTTCACTGAACATTCACCCCGATTTGTTTGCAGGGAAATTAAAGGGTCAAAGCAAGTGTTTTCCCACACTCTCCAGCACTTTCCTTATCAGGTAAGTGAAGTCTTTGGGGGAAGCAGGTTTGTTGCACAAGACCTTGAAAACAACTTTAATTGTGCAGCCTGAAATTTGCCAGGATGCAGAAGCACCCCAGGACTCTTACCAGAACAGAAACCTTGGGGCCTTAGAAACCTAGCAACTCTAGGGTTGCAGCGCTCATCTCGCTTTATTGGCCAAGGGAGCCGGTCATGTGGCCAGCACGACTAAGCCGCTTCTGGCGAAACCAGAGCAGCGCACAGAAACGCCGTTTACCTTCCCACCGGAGTGGTACCTATTTATCTACTTGCACTTCGTGCTTTCAAACTGCTAGGTTGGCAGGAGGAGGGACTGAGCAACGGGAGCTCACCCCGTTGCAGGGATTTGAACTGCCAACCTTCTGATCGGCAAGTCCTAGGCTCTGTGGTTTAACCCACAGTGCCACCCACATCCCGTCCTTTGCCTAGGCACTTCTAAAAATTAAACACAGACTCCACCGTATTCCAAGAACACAGCCATGTGTTAAAACAACCTGTAATGAGACGTCCACTTCCCACACCCAGATCCAGGAAGACCAGGGCTGCATCTGACAAAAAGAGCATCCATCCTTTATGCCAGGTGTGGGGAAGCTGTGGCCCTCCAGATGTTGCGGAACTACAATTCCTATCGGCTGCTGCAAGCATAGCCAATGGCCAGGGAGGATGGGAATTGTAGTTTAGTCTGGTCTGGGGAGCCAAAGGTTGTCTGGGCCTGCATTGTGATCTCTGGAACAGTGGTGCCCCCTTCATTTAGATCAGCCTGAGCCAGCCTGGCGTTGCCCAGGTGATGTGTGCAGCTCTCCTCGTCCCTGGCCATTGCCCATTCTGGCTGGGGCTGATGGGAGCTGGTCCAGTCCTGTATTGTGTTCTGCAATGTGAGTAAGCTACCAGGGAGGCAGCAAGGCAACAAGAAGTCTTTGTGGGGAAAGAGATATATAAACATAAGGAAAAAAGTTTGGATTCCAATTCTTGGCCTTGTCAAAACGTGTTCTGGAAAGGAGTCAGGAAAGAAGATCAGAGGCAGACATGACATTTTTGCAAGAGGAAACTTAGAAGCTCCTGGATTTTGTTCGGTCCAAGTGTAATTCCCTTCCCGGAGGTTGAGCTCTGAACAACATTATTACAGCAAAAGCCAGCTAGGCAGGCTCCCAATTGGCTAATACCAATCATCACAAACCCCCTCTCCCATCCTCAAGCCCCCTATTCCCAGAAGAATTGCTTTTGGCTTTTGTTGTTGCTACATTCCTCCTCTTGTTGCTTTTGATGTTGAAATAAAATAGAAGGGGCAATCCGCTTGAAGGATTGACAAAGGGAGCATGACTGACGGGCGAGTCAGTGTTCAATGCTCCAAGATGCACATTTGTCACTTCAGTTGCAAAACCAGGTTCACGCCAAGGCTGAAGGAGCAACTGTAAGCTCTCTTTTATGCCCTCCTCTCTCACACCACCCCAACAACTTTCTGTGCCTTCCAGGGCAGACTTTCCAACAGCTGCTTACAAACCCCCTGCTATATAGTGCAAGTATCCCCAGCTCCTAACCTGATTTCTCACTCCTTCATCTGCCGAAAGGGGAATGATAAAACTGACCAGCCTCACAGGGCTGTGCTACAAATGACCGAAATACTGCCTATGAAGATATTTGAGCACTAAAAAGAAATCCCGTGTTAATTATACTTTGACACTTTGTTTACAAGCTGTACTGGAGGTTAATTTAGAGTATGGTTACTAGACGTCCCCATTTTCCCAGGGACAGTCCCCGGATTTACAAATCTGTCCCCGGACAAAATCCGTTCCCGGAATGTCCCCGGATTTCATTTAATGTTCCCGGATTTATATTTTAAGTGTTGTAGATTTATTAGTAGGCAATGAATGTTGCATGATTGGTTCAATGGCATAAGGCACATCATATGGGGATTTCCAGCGAGGCAAAATGGCGGGTGCCACGGCAGCAAACAGCTCCTGAAGCCAGCCAGAACCAACTGCGCTACCAGGCTGGCTCCAGGCTGCTGAGACTGCCGCTGCCACTGCCACTGCCGAGGGGGAACTGGGGACACCCAGCGCGTCAACTGAGGGAACTGCTGACACACACACCCCGCGACCCAAATCAAGCCGCGAGCCAGAGTGCCCGGCCAACCAGCTGACTGCCCAGCGGCACTCCGGGGCCAGTAAAAAACGCAGGGAGAAGGAGAAGGAAGAGAGAGAAAGAGGAAGGAGAAAATGGAGGAGAGCCCTGACCTTGCCATGCCGCTGCCATGAGGAGGAGAGGCAGGAGAGCACCGGGAGGGCAAGGGCACATGGCCGAGCCCAGGCCTGACCCGAGCCTTCTCCATGGCGGCTAGCACTCCAAGACAGCAGGCCGAGGCCCGGAGGAAGGCTGCACGACAGAGGAGACCACAGAAGAGAAGATACGTCTTCTCTTTTTTAAAAAAAATATTTGTTATTTTTTTTTTTTTTAAGTGTCCCTGGATTCTTTGAAAAAAATCTGGTAACCTTAATTTAAAGGTATTGTTTGTGCATCGGAATGCTAGGCTGCCTACATCCTGCATTTAAAGCAACTTTAAAAAACATGACCCCCAAAGCATCCCGAGAGACAGTTTGTTCAGGGCTGCTGGGAATCGTAGCTCCGTGAAGAGTACACTACAGTTCCCAGAATTCTTTGGAGGGAAAGGCATGTGCTTTAAATGTGCACAGCCCTCGTCTCTCCCCGCTGATGCCTCCTGCAGACGGACCCTCTCCTTGGGTGCCCCCTTGCTTGCTTCCGCGGCAGGCCTGACTCGAGTTCTGATGGCGCCAGTCCCAAACCTCTCGCGCCATGGATTTGTGGAGCCTGCTGATGATGGCTGTCAGAGCTTAAGAGAGGCCAAGGTGAGCTTAGGGTTTAGCTCTCCTGGGACGTCTTGGCTGGCTTGGCGCAGAAACGATGCTGGCACCCAGGGCAGCGGCTCAGGAGCGTCCTGGAGAGCGATGCTCCACAGCTCAGATATTCAGATATTCCCTTCTTTGGGCATCGCTCCCTCTGGCAAGCGGAGCGCTTGGCTCGGAAGGCTGCACCTCTCGCCTGCCTTTCCGGCTGCAGTTCACGCCAGAAGGAGGGGCGTTCCACTGCATTAAGCCCTTGTTCTTGGACCCTGATGCCACCAGCTGGGCAGGATTTCTCTCGTTAGTGTCCTTGTTCTCTCTCACACATATGCAGACACACAACCACAACCCCTGGCCTTCCCCGGACCTGCTGCCTAGATTTTTTCAAACAGCTGGACAATTTCAGCCGGTCTTGTGGAAATGGAGGAACAAGATACTTCCTCTGGACAGCTGTAAGCAGACCGCAGCACCCCCTTCACAAACCAATTTCTTGCCACTGCTGCCCCAGAGATCCCAGATGGGCTTTCGCATCGGCCTTTAAGAGCAGCATGCATGGCCACCTGGTTCTCCGCACTGGAGGACAAGTCGCAACTGCTGAAGTTCTTCTTCCAAGGGGACAGTTGAGGGTGCCATTTTATATGCAGTGTTGCACCCTGGGACATGTGCCGTGCCCACATGGGAGACGGTGGAGGTGTAGGCCTGGTTCCAGCATGAGGCCAGGCTTGCACTCTGGGCTGGCCCTCTTGACTCGGCTCAGTGCACGGGAGGCCATTTCGCTGCCTGAGGCGAAGCAGAAGGGGACAGCCTCCACCACCAAAGCCTCGCTTACTGAGGTGGTGTGACGGCAGCTTGCGGGTTCTGCCCAAATCTCACCAGAAGCCAACGCTGCAGCCAGTGGGGCCCCACCCCACTGGGATTCTGCCTCCCGAGACAACCTCTGCAGTCGGCCTCATGGGTGGGTCGGCCATGACTACAGAGGCAAAGCACCCCAAGGAACAGGGGCCAGGTCCCTCACAGGACTTGGTTTGTGCTTTATACCCTCCTTAGAAACCAGGCCAGACTATTTGGCTGTGCGCACACTGACCTTTAAAACCCACTCTGTTCCTCAGAAAAGGATTTGGCCACTGTGGTTTATCCGTCAGAGTTACAATTCCAAGAAACCCTTAACAAACTACAGCACCCAATATTCTTTGAGGGAAATAGTGTGCTCTAAAGGTACAGTGTAGAAGCAACCATTGAGCCCAGCATTACCTGCTCTGACTGGCACCAGCAGCTATCCAGTACTTTGGCAGCGAGGGGCCTGATCCTCTGCCACCAGCTACTTGGTTGTCTGCATCTAGAGCCTTCCGCATGCAACACATGTTCTCGGTCTCTGACCCATAGCCCTGCCCCCACTTCAGACCTTCTCTGAGGCGTGCATGCCAAAATGGTGGACCAACATTAGTTTTAAAAAAGCGGAACCTGCAACAATGTTTTGCAGCATGGAATAATGCTGTTCAGAGTTTCTCCCCTCCTGAGCTTTCCATTTTTGCCAGCAGTCTGCTGGCATTCTGCGGTCACTGAGCATGCTCAGTGGAGCTTGGGCTGTTTGGGGGCAAGGGTGGCTGGCAGAAAGGGGTACAGTGGCCCCTGGTCTCTCATCAGCCACCTCCCTGAGCTTACTGGAGGGTGAAGGGTAAGGTAGCAGGGAGGGCAGCGCAGGAGGGGTGCCGTAGCACGAGCGCTGGATTGGCTTCACCACCCCTTAGAGATTTCTAACAAAATAATTGTTTGCACTTCCACAAACCTTTGGGGTTCCCCCAAACCCACTGACACTTCCCTTTGTGCAGAGGGTGCTGTTCTGGTTACGTTAGGATCCACAGTCAGCAAATTCAGGGTTGGTTCAGCGTTCAGTGTTGGCATATAAGCTCTCCAGGTTTAGCGGAGAGCAAAAGGTTAAAGGTTAGGTTCAAAAGATGGTCTGCACATGCTGATAGAGGAGCGAGCACATTTATGTAGGTGATCTCATTGTGCCCAACATTGCAGGCAATGCCCATTTTACAGATGGATAACAGAGACTTAAATACTTGAGCACACCCAATGAGTCCATGGCTAAACTAGAAGCTGAGCTCAGACCTGAGAGATCTGAGTCAAAAGCATGATCTGCTGGCTCTGGATCAAGCAACACTCTGCTCCTCTTCCCCTGTGATGTCATGATGAAATGGTTGCAGTTCATTCCCAGCAAGAGAGGCAACGTCCCCTGCAGAAGAACAATGCTCTATTTAAAGAAGCCAATTCCTTGGAAAGCAGGTCAGAGCCACATTCTTCCTTCTCCAGACTGACAGACATGTAGACTGTTGTACCACAAGTTACAAGGAGCCATGGGACAATGGCAATCATAACCCGACTTGCCTGGGAGTAAGCCCACTGAATTCAATAGGACTTACTTCTCAGGAGACACAGGTGGGGTTGTGCTGCAAGACATTATCAGTGGGCTCTAAACCATTATAGGCTAAAGAGCATTTTTCTTAAAGAATCTGAGGAAGGAAGGAAAGACAAAACTGCAGGAAAGTTACGTAGTTATTGTTGTTTAATTCCTAAAACCAAAACTCTGGTGTCTAAGCTTCAAAAGCCTACAAAATATTTTTTCTTAAAAAGGATCTGAACAAGGAAAGGCAAAACTTGCATGCAAGTTACAAAGCTCTTGGTTTTCAAAAATTCCTAAAACCCTGACTCGTCGTATCCCTTCTCCTCCACCACACCAGAAGACTTTTAAGATAAAACAGAAATGCAGATGGGGTTCTAAAAGCATTTAAATATATATATAGAAAGCAAAGCAAACCACAACCAGTTTGTGCTTCGAAATGTGCAGAAAAGAAAACATCCTTCAGTCTCCTCCTGACAAACCCCGAGAAGCCACATTCCTTCAGATGCCCTTAGCCTGAGCTGCTGGGCTTTGGGGAGTTTCCGCCCAGTCACAAAGGACCCTCCCCACCCGCCACAACCTCTCTCACCCCTGCAAGGCAAGGGTTAATGGCAATCGCTCCTCGCCATCTAAGGGCAGCAGAAACCCAACCCCGTCAAAAGCCATAAAAGTCCATTTTCAGGAGCGAAAAGAAGGCTGTGATTTATTCCCCTTCTCATAAATAACAGTGTTGAATTAAAGGATTAAGGAAAAGGAGACCTATTCTGGGAAGATGGGACTCTGAACAAAGAACCGGGCGCCAAAACAGGATTCAGGACGCCTAGTCAAGAATAATTAACACAGAGATTAGTTGGCACCTAACAACATGTCCTGTGCCAGTCTGCTGTATGGGTTTTTTTCTTTTTAAGTAATAAAAGGTTAATTTTCCTTGCATCTTCTGGTTTTTGATTGCATGGTTGGGAAGACTTCTAAATGGAGCTGTGGCCAAGGGTCTCTCAAATTTCTCAATCCCAGTTGTGGGACTTTTTGGAGTGGGGTGGGGTAGATTTCACATAATTCTCCAGGAGACAGAGAAATCCTCCCACATTTTCTCAGGTGTAGGACTTGTCATTAGCAGTGGCCGTGGCACTGCTCCTTTACCTTTTTCACACAGTTCCTTTCTCTTTTTTTCTTAAGGGGTGTTGCTGTTGTTGTTGTGACAGTCAGGGGCAAAACAAGGCTTCATTCCACCAGGGTCAACGACCCAGTTTGGCACCCTC
The DNA here is from genome assembly GCF_964106915.1 of Podarcis gaigeae. NCBI lineage: Eukaryota > Metazoa > Chordata > Lepidosauria > Squamata > Lacertidae > Podarcis > Podarcis gaigeae. The sequence continues at coordinate 38,809,548 of NC_139694.1, forward strand.
CCATGTGCATTTGCGTTCACACGCAAGCTGAGAGCCTCAGTGGCACCGCCTGGACTAACTTGGTTAGCCCCTCCGTGGCTCTGGTGACAATAACAGCACTTTTACTAGCTGCCATGCCACCATTATGCATCCTTCACAGAGTCCTGGACCGAGTCCTGGGATTCCTTTTTTGTGCTTTAAATGTTTGGTGCTTATGCAGCCTGAGACCCAGCAACTGGCTTGCCTGCCCTGCCCCCACCATTAATTCCCACTCCCAGTAATTCTGCAAACACAGGCCCTAGCAGAGGCTGATCTGTTAGGGGAATGGGGCACTGCCCCAACAACCTCAATCAACCCCCCACCTGCCCTCCCTTCCCTCTCCCAGCCTCTCCAGGGGGCAGCACTGCCTGCCAGGTTTCTCCTCCTTGGTCCCAGCATTGCTCCTTGCACACTCCGCAGGGTGAAGGATGGTGGGGGGGAACTAGAAGGAATTGTCTCTGCCAGTTGTGGGTTCTCTGGCGCCACCTACTGTTGGGCTCCCTGCCTCCCACCCAACCAGTCCCAATGGACACCAGTCAGCCATAGCAGGTCCTCAGTTCTAACTAGCAGCCCAGTTCCTCACTATTTTAGCAGCCTGACTAAGGGGTGCAGCTGGGGCCTCAGGCATTAGAGTTTGGGTGCCACTAACGTGATGGACAGACCCATCTGACCCATGGAGCACAAATCCATAGCTGAATCCCCACAGAGATGAACAGGAGTTGTGCAAGAACAATGCCTGCTCCTTCACTGTAGTGGATGTTTTATCTTGGGTCCCAATACATCTGGACCAGCCCATTTCCAGACCCATCCTATCCACTTTATTCAGTTTCTGAGAGACACCTGGTGGCAATAGCGAGGAACTGCATATATCACTTTCTTCAAGTTGAAGCAAATGTTTGCATCTGTATCAGGAGTAGCCAACATGATCCCCACTGGATGTTGCAGGACTACAACTCCCATCATCCCTAACCACAAGCCATGCTGTCTAAGGATGGTGAAAGCAACACTTGGAGAGCACCACATTGGCTATCCCTGATTGGGGGATCTTTGGATTGTGGTTATGAGAAGAAACAATGATCAGGAAAGTATCAGCTGCACAAAGTCTGGCATGTAGGTGTGCACAGAAGAATGGGTTGGAGGGCTGAAGGAACTTTATCCTTAGGCACTGGTGATGGTAGAACACCAGACACCCTGGCTGGAACCCTCAGGCTCAGATCCCATTCTGAAATGGTGTGGAAAGGCAATTGACTCCATAACCCTCCTTAGGGCAGGAGATGGTGTGGATCAGATTACAGGAATATCCTGGTCTGGTCACTGTTCATTTCCTGACTGGTTTGAGCCTTAAGAGGTATGCTCTCTCCAAAGGTCCAGTCTTCCTTAAGAAACTGAACCCCCTGAAGGGACCCCTCAATATTCTTATTTCAGGAATAAAGGCAGAACAGGTGGGGTGGGGATGATAGCCCAATTCTCTCCAATGCAAGTAGGTGCATATCCCATTCTTCTAGATCCAGGTTCCTTCTTAACACGAAACAAGAACTTGGGAGACTTGGGGCACTTGTGGTCACACCACAATATTTTCTCCTCATTGCCTCTCAATGTTGCTGAAAGCTCCACCTGTGGAACTTCTGTTTTTCTGGCAGCTGTTGAGAGAAAAAAACTCCACCAGAAAAAAGATGTCAGGGCTCCCATTATTGGCACCTGCCCTGCAACACTCCTTGTGGGTAAAATTAGATGGCTTTGTAAAGTAAAGCCAGAAATGGATTGTTGGTTGGTATGTACCTCAGCATTAATAAGGTTTGTCTATATAAGTTCACTCCCAAATAACTGGATGATGTTTCTATGATAGCATTCACTAATTCAGACCCTCCAAGTGTCCCTATTCTCCAGGGATGTCCATGATTTAGAGAAGCCGTCCCAGTTTATGATTTCATCCCAGAATGTCCCACTTTTGCTTAGGATGTCCCTATTTTCGTTGGAGAGTATGGAGGTATCCCCGAGCCGTCTGAAGGCAATCCTGTATAAGGAAGTGCTTTAAATGTTTAATGTTTTATTATGTTTTTATATATGTTGGAAGCTGCCCAAGAGTGCTGGGGCAACCCAATCAGATGTGTGGGGTATAAATAGTGAAATTATCATTACGGAATGGGACGTCCCTATTTTCATCGGATAAATGTTGGAGGGTATGCTAATTAGCATTTAGTTCAGTGCCCTGCTGTATCTTCCCTGCGATTGTCTTTGCTCCTGGGAGAATGGAAATTTAAACACCTGTGGCACTTATGCTTCTCCAACTGCTGGAGGCCTCTCATCAAATTGGGGAGATGGAGAAAATACAGTTTTTGTTTCAGACTTACCTCCTTTAAGCTGGTTACAAATTATTTCTCTCCACCAGGCATAATATGCATGTGCCTCCAGATTTCCACATGTGATTTGTGGTCACTGACTCAATCAGAACCCCGTCTGCAGTTTCAATGTGTCTCTTTTAGGCGCTTTACTGTAACCATTAGGCTCCATCTTTCACTTCTTATAGACCACACACTTCCTGCATGAGAAACTGTGTATAGGAAGTGCAAATACTCCTGCAGAAACACACACTTTTAACTTAGGAGTGCATCTCTTTGCAGAAAACAACTCCAACTCCCATCAGCCCCGACAAGAACGGGCAAAGGCCAGGAACGAGGAGAGCATTTCAGCTCCGGCACAGGTTTGCCACTCCAGTGAGAATCAGGCCTTGGGCACAGATGCTGTTGGAATAAATAGAACACCCACTGTTCCTGACTACGAGCCAAACTGTTGGGCCGATGGAAGTCTGAACCCAAGAACCTTGGGATCAGCAACTGGGAACCACAGGGCCAAATCCGCCCCCCTGTGCTGCACCAATGAGAGAGCAGAGCGAGAGAGAGGCTGCCTCCGCCAGCCTATAAAACTGTGACCGCCCGCCTTGACCAATTAGGCACAGTTACACAACTTTCATCCCAATGCATATCACAAAGTGGATCTCATTGGCTTACCCTCATACATATCCATCCCGCCCATTCGTCTCCTTTGTCCAATGGGCAGGGCCAGGCAGCCAAGGATGACCAATGACAGAAAACGTCTGACCGCAGAAGCGACGTCCAATCAGATGCTTCCGCCTGAGTTATTGGCCGAAGGAAGTTCGGCGCGAAGGAGGGAATATCCTGGACAAGAGAGGCTGTAGGAGAGATGTGTTCTCACCCACCCACGCATGCGCAGTTGGAGTCCGCCACTCGGTTTCCGGCGCGACAAAAGTCGCGGGCGGCCATTTTAAGGGACCTTCCAAGGCAAGGCCACGTCTCTTTCCCTTCGGCCGCCTCGCGTCACTCGGCGACGGAGCAGCGGATTGGCTGTGTGGGGCCCTCGGCCCCAGCATTCCCCGCGCGGGAGGCGGGCCGCTCCTTTTCCTCGTCGCGTCTCGCTGGTCGGCGATGGCGGGCGCCGGGCTGAGGCTGCTTCGTCTGGCGGCGGCGGCGGCGCTGCTGGTGCTGAGCGGGGCGCGAGGTACGGTCACCTCCCGCGGCTGCGAGGGCGGGCCGGCCCCTCCTCCGGCTTCCCGGGGGCCTGGGATGGCTCGGCTGGTAGAGCCTTAGACTCGCCTCCCCCTCAGGGCTGTGGGTTCGAGCCCCTCCCCCCCCCGGACAAAGAGGTTCCTGCCTCGCAGGGGCGGGCTAGATGACCCTCGGGTCCCTTCCAGCTCCGCAGTTATCGGGTTCTGTGGGCGTCGTCGGGTAGGGGGAAGAAACGCGTGTGCGAAATGTTGGGGACACGTGTCTTGGCCCCGGGAAGCTCGCCCACCTTGCGGGTTGCTGTGGGGGCCCAAGAGGCGGGTGACCGAGCTGTTCGTGCTGCCCTCAAGCCTTTCCTTACAGCTCAGTTTGACTTGTCTAGCGCACCGTGTAAACCAGGCTTCCGCAACATCGGGCCTCCAGATGTTTTTGAGACTACAATTCCCATCATCCCTGACCACTGGGCCTGCTAGCTAGGGATCATGGGAGTTGTAGGCCAGAAACATCTGGAGGGCCGAGGTTGAGGAAGCCTGGCGTAAACTCCCCACTTCCCCCTCAGTATCTCAAGGCTCCCCACGTGGCACCATCTGCGCGCCAGGCATGGCCGCCCTGGACAGACTTTGTGAGCTGACCCATTCCAGGGGTTTTCTTAGGAACATAGGAAGGTAGTCAAAGGATTTTCCCACCTAGCCCCGTGTTGACTGGCAGCTGCACACCAGGGTCTTAGGCAGAGAAGGGTCTGAAGGCGGTGGACTCTCCTTCCTTGGAAGTTGTTAAGCAGAGATTGGATGGTCATTTAGTGGAGATTGCTGCATTGCAGAGGGTTGGACTATCAGTGTTTCCCAACCTTGGGCCTCCAGCTGTTTTTGAACTACAATTCCCATCATCCCTGACCACTGGTCTTGCTAGCTAGGGATGATGGGAGTTGTAGTCCAAAAACAGCTGGAGGCCCAAGGTTGGGAAACACTGGACTAGATGACCCTCAGATCCCCCTTCCAACTCTACATTTCTAGGATTCTATGACTAGAAATGCCTCACAGTCACATGCCAAGGCTCAGCCTGATAGGGTTGGGGGTTGTCGTTTTTCACAAAGTGTAGCTGAATCGTTATTGGTCTTATTTGGAAGTTAAGTCTAATTCAGAGGGTCGTCTTTGGAATCATGCAGTTGGGCCTAACTCTGCCTGTAGTGCCTCTGTTTCATAGTGGCTTTTTTACCGTATGACATTTCCCATCCGCTCCCCTCCTTTGTTCTCACTGCTTAAGCTCTGGCCTGATGAAAAGTGTTGACAAATGCTAAAGCTTGCTCACTTCTTTACAGCCTTCCCCATTTGTTTCAGTAAAATATATTGTGTTAACTTTGGATTTTTCCATCATCCTGGAAGATGTTAATGAAGTATTCCTGGAGCAGTTCATCCAAACAACAGCAGGAGCTTAATGTCAAGTTAGAAAGCAGCAAGCAATCACAGAGCTCTTTCTTGGGGCTAGATCTTGCCAGAACGTAAAGGAGAAGGGAGAAGAGAAAATATACAGGGATACTTAATGACTTTCTTAAAATGGTGCTTCAGGGGAACATAATGTATGCATCTTGAACACTTCAATGCAGCTCCTACTTGTACCTTTATAATGTGCAGTTTTACCAGTGTGCATGTGTATAATGAGGCAGTACATGAACCGGTAAAGGCCAGGTACATAAACCGTACATAAACTGGTAACAGCCAAGTTAAAACTTACTAGCTTTTATTGATGGGGTTTGGATTAATATTTGACACATCTAGAAACTTTATTTTATCTGACCTTTATTAATGTTTTGACCAATTTCTAGCCAATGCTGTTGAAGCAGTTGGCAATGCAATTTGCAGAAAATGATAAAACAAAAATATGAATCATAATCAACCAACGCATACTAAGATCAATGTTCTGTAGTTAAATCTAGCTCAGATTGTGAGCCAACATTACAAACACTCTCTGAAAAGACCAGCTGTCTAGCATTTTTGAGGAAGCTGATAAGTTGAGTCTCCCTAAGATGGGAGTTCCACAGTTGGGGTGCCACCACATAGAGATGTAGCAATTCACAAAGGGCACAGTTTTATAAATATTTGATAGATTTATGTGTATGTGCATGCACACACGTGCCTATCTTGTCACAAATGTGAGTAGCTTGTGATTATTACTAACTTCTGGATGTTGTTATTTTTTTAACTAGTAGGATGTGTGTTCTCTTTACTACTTGAGCCTTAGATCCAGTTCTCTCAACAGGATCCTTTCATTAATCAGTTGGTAGCAGTAGGTGGTTTCAGCAATTCCTTAAGGTGCATTCTGACATGTTGAGCTCCATAGGAACATTGCATGTAGACCATCCTCTATGAATGGCCTCAGGTGCTTGCTTATCCCTTTTCAGGTTCATAATGTGTTGGTTCATAAGCCATTTTCTCTTTCCTATCAGCTGAAACCTGTACAGACCCAGTCATCTCTCCATCCTACTACACTACCTCAGATGCTGTAATCTCTTCAGAAACTGTCTTTGTTGTTGAGATCTCCCTCACCTGTAAGAATGGAGCGCAAGTGAGTGCTGGAATACGTGGCTTATTTCATTTCTAAAAATAAAGTGCCACCTTGTAGATTTGATAATGGGCCTTAAATCTAGGGGCTAGGGTTTCCTGTTTTGCAACAATTGCATCCAGGTATGTGCATGGATTTGGATTTATGGTGGGTCCCAATCCATGGGCTTTCCATAGTGTACCCCATGCTACATTAACCTGCCTCCCCGAACCATTGGCTGGCCTGGCTTGCTGTAGTGCCAGCCACTGATGTGGGTGGCACATGTACATTTTGGGAAAGGGGCAAAAAGGGTGCATCCAGGGGCTCTCTGTTATCTTTACCAAAGACTCTACAACCCCTATAACTTGGAGGGGATGTTGGCATTTGACCTAGAAAGAGTTGCCTTTCCCATGGTCCCTGAGCTTTCAATAGGGCGTGCTGTGATTCCCTTTGATTTGATATTCATCCTGCTCTCTTTCTGTAGAATGTTGCTCTCTATGCAGATGTCAATGGCAAGCAGTTTCCTGTTACTCGGGGTCAGGATGTTGGCCGCTATCAGGTAAGAACAAGCAGTGATTTCTGGCAGAGACAGCAAAATGCTAGTAACACTCTGGGCAGAACAGTGTCAGATTTGAGTTTAAATTCTAGCTCAGTCATATATCATCTGGGTGGGGCCAGCTTAATTGACATTATCTCCTGGGAATATTTTGAGAATGGGCATTTTTAATACATCGCGTGTAGAGAATGTGCTTCCTTCAGGCTTCTCTGCAACGTGTGATACTTTGTTAAAATCCAGAGTCCTGGATTTTTCTCCCAGCTTGTTTAAGCATTTTTTAATGTTCATTTTCGTTACTTGAAAACGTAGACAAAAACAGTGAAAAATAAGCCAGATTCATCAGACTTGTATAACAATCAGGGCATGTTTTACACATGAGGGTAATGGTAACCAGAGCAAGAATATTGTAGAATACACCCTTTTCTACTCAATATGGTTTGTCCGTGATGGTGATGGGAAAGTTGTGCAGTTTGCCAACAACTAAAGAAAGTAGGCTATAACTGCCTTATGGTTTTTAGGCTTCATGTTTGATGTTGGCATTGCTGAACAAGTTGGCAGTCTTTATGCTGCATAAATTCAAGTTAGGAAATTACAGTCGTCCTGCACAAATGCATGGCTCTGGATTTATGGCGGGTCTGGTTCCATAGATCCCTCCATAGTGTACTCCATGCTAAAGCAAGCTGCTACTCTGAACCATTGGCCAGTCTGGCTTGTAGTAGCCCTGGCTACTGAAGCGGGTGGCACATGTGCGCAAGCATCTTTTGTGTGCATGCCCATCTGTGTTCCCCTCTGATCAGGGGGAGGGTCCATCCTCGCTCAGCACCGATTGCCCATCCCTTTCTTTGGCAGGTCTCTTGGAGCATGGAGCATAAGCTGGCTCGCTCTGGCACCTACGAGGTGAAGTTCTTTGATGAGGAGTCCTATAGCATCTTGCGCAAGGTGAGGTTGCCCCCTGGTGGGGGAAGGGGATGGATTAGCTAATTACACAGGCTGTAGGTGACATGACCTTGCTAGTACCATAAGGAAAGAAAGCTCTTGATGGTACTCTTGGCCTTAGTCTCACAGCTCTTATTCCATGTCTTCTAACATTTGTTGTCCTTACTCTGCCTCCCATTTATACCCATTTTGAGAAGCACGCAGTGTCTCACTTACCACTGAGCAACTGAAGCCTGTCTGCGCACACTTGGAACTCGAAAGAGTGAGCCTTCCTTTAATGGTGGATGGCAAGGATCCCATGGCAACCTGAGCTCCAGTACTTAAAAAAGAAAAGAAAATATCTCAAATCTTAATATGTTAGTCCTCCTGGTCTCCACTGGACATTTCCCTGCAGAGCTATTCCTTGTAGGAGAGTGATACCAGATCTGTGGAGAGAAAATTTATCCCACAAGGACCCCTGTTTAACTGTATGTAAACTCACGATACCCCAATTCTATCTCTCCCGCCGCCCCCCCCCCCAGGCTCAGCGCAACAATGAGGATGTCTCTGAGATCAAACCCCTCTTTTCGGTCAATGTGGATCATCGAGTGAGTAAAGGAAGAGGAGTTGGGCAGCCTGCTCCTCTCTGGGGAAAGGGGCTGCTTCCAGGGGTGGCCAGTGCCCAAGACAAGGTGGAATGTCTTTTACAGCGATGCTAGATCTTTCAGTGCTGTAATGAGGATGGTAGTTTGTGGGTCTATTCTATGATGGGCACCATGGAACATTACCCGAGAATCCAAATTTGGGCCCCTTGCCACAAGGCAGAAGCAGAAACCTTGGCCCTACCAAAATGGGACTGTTGAGCATGGGTCATCTGTGCACAAGGCAGAGGATATTCTCTGTACTTTGGTTTTTGTGTTGGATGGAGAGGTCAGCAAGTGCTGGTGGAGGAGAACCTGCAACAAGCTATTGGGCATAAAGGGATGGTCCATAAGGAGGCTTTTTATGTCCCTTTCAATTTGGTTGGGGTGGCTGTGATTTACACTTCGGGCACTGGCTGAAAATGTCTCCTCAGTTTGAGGCCTGATCCCCAATTTGTTGCTTGACTGTTGAGATTATTTCTACACCTGAGCCAGGGTTAAACCTTGAATGCAAATCCCTGCCCTCTGTAGAAACCATCTGCCTTCATGGCCAATAATCTTTTAAGTCTCTCAAGGCTCCTTATCCTTGCACTGCTGTTCTGTGATCTTCCCTGGAAGTGCACAGCAGGCCAAAAGCGGGGATACCAAAAAGATTCAGCTACAACGTTCCTAATGCCTCTCTGTATGCCTAGCTCTGTGACTTACATGTTTTCTGTTCTCTTTTCTCCTCCTCTCCCTTGCCCCAATCAATAAGGGTGCCTGGAGCGGACCGTGGGTCTCCACTGAGGTGCTGGCAGCTTTCATTGGTCTCCTTGTGTATTACATGGCTTTCAGTGCCAAGAGCAACATCCAAGCGTAATCTGTTTCAATAAAACTTTCATGCCAAACTTGCTGTGTGTGTTTGCCCTTGTCCTTTCTGCTGGTGGGTGAGGATTCCTTTACACTGGGCTCCACCAAGAGCCTCATCACACAGTGCAGCTCCCCCTCTGGCATGCCAATAATCAGCTATTGGGGCTCTTGCAGGGAGTGGGGGATAAGAAGAATGCAAGGACCAGTAGTGCAGCTCAGGATAACCAGTTAGGATTCAGGCAGGAAATGTTTGCTCCTACTGGACTTCTTCCCTCCTTTCCTTGTTCTTAAAAGTAGCCTTTTGAGGATGCTAGGATACTTAAAGGAACAAGCACCTCTCGTGAATCCACCTCCTAGACTGAACCTGAACCCATTTGTGCAGCACAGTCTTCTAAGCAGTGGCTGGCTCTGTGGTGTGGATGTGCTGCCACCCCACCCCTGAGGTTTGGTCTCCTTTTCTTTGCCTTAATCCTGTTAAGCAGCAATATTCGCACCACAGCTCCTTATCCGCCTAATGACAGCGGCTCCTGGTGTGAGCCAGTGCAGTGCGGCTGGGATTACACCATTGCTCTAAAGTTGTGCTAATGCCGGATTAGTAAGGGAAAGCTTGCCACAAAGGGGCTGCAGGGAGTATCTTTCTTGAATATCCTACTGTGATCCTAGAAAGGCAGTGAATCTTGCTGGTTATGGAGAGGTCCTCATTTGCCATTTCCTTGAGCAAGCAAAGCTATCTGGCTTGTGCTATATCAAAGTGGGGGTAACTAAAGGTTTCCTAAACATTTGATTGCTAAATTAAAAAGCTAAAGAAAATAAATATGTGTGGGAGGGTAGGGAGGGAATGTTCCATCTAGAATCCGCTGCTTAATTGAACCAAGAGTAGGTATGGACCCAATGTAAAACAAACATCCTCTGGCTGCAGCTGCCACTCCCTTCACTGAGGTGTGTGATACAAACTTCATGTACTATACCAACCTAAATGTTACGAATTTCCCTAAGGAACTTGGGGGGCTTGTAGTTTTGTTAGAGCAGTGCACGCAGGGATTTATGCCCATGCAAAAATATACGTATATTCAGGGGTTCATCAAAAGGGTAAGGAAGTAAAAATCCATAAACCAATTTTTCAATACAGATATTGTCCATAAGACTATGCAGTGATAGCATAGAAGAGCATTAAACAGCCTTCAGTTACACTTTTTTAAAAAGGGAAAGAACCTACGGTATATTGGGAGTGAGTGCTCACTGTGTTCCTTCTGTCTGGTTCTTGCCACAAGGCCATATCTGATCTCACAATTGTGTTCATGTTCTAGAACAGCTTCAAGCCTTTTCACTGTGATATGCACTAATTGGATTGTTGTGTTAAAAATGAGTCAAATGTTAGTTTAAGTTACTTTATACACTAAGCAGCAATTAGTCCATCTCTCTGTGGGCTTCTTACTGCTCCTCTGACTAGCTCTGCAAGGTCTCGGGGTAGAACCCTTCCCAGCTCTGCTGCTTGAGATCCCTTTGATGAAGCCCAGGGCTTCATGCATGTAAAACGTGGCTGCTCTGTTAAATCTATCTGAGGTGTTTAGAATAATAAATATTTATTTACTGTGCAAATAAGTTGCATGTTTCCTCAGAAGCCCCATTAGCTTCAATGGAACATGTTCCCAGGTAAGTTCTTGCAGGATTGCAGCCTGAGGGACTGCAGGAAGGGACGCTTGCAAGCTCTTGGTTGTGGGGTGCCACCAGGATTTGGAGAGGGTTTTTGCTTATGCTCAGCTGCTCTGCAGTGCTCTTCCCAAAGCAACTCCATTTTCAGTATCTGCCAGCATGTTACTCCTTAAGTGAGGGGTGGGTGGGGGTGTTTTGTAGGATTGTGCTACGGTGTGAAAGGATTTGCTGTTTTCTGGTGTTCTGTACCAGTAAGCTTCAAAAATAAAGCCTCCGTGAAACGGTTTTTTACGGTTTTTTGCAATGAGTAAAAAGTTTTCTTTTTATTGTAACAATGCAAGTTCAGCCTTGGATACAGGGTTTTACCACAAGCTCTCTGCTCCACAGTCTCTTCCCCCCTCCCCCCACTAAGCTAGAGCCCCTCTCCATGGGGCAGGTGGGCCGGGGTAAGCAGGTGACAGAAAATGCAGGAAGAGGACTGTCAGTTGCTTGTGGGATGAGCCACCAGGGCCCAAGCTTCCATTTAAATAGAGAAATGAAAAAGGAATTGAGATCCACGACCACAAAAGAGAAAAGAGAGAAAGAAAAAGAGGAAAGAAAGATGTCACAATATCCCAAGGGGAGGGGCTGAGGAGTGCCTTCATTGGCCTCAGCCAGTACGGACAGGGTGAGCCTCCTCACTTTCCTTGTGCTCCGCGTACTGCACAGAGAGGAACACAGCTGAATCCTTGTGCTTCCAAATGTGATGTGCTGGGGATAAGCTGGCAAAAGCTCTCAGTAAGGGTCAGGTGAGTGAGCTTCCCTGCACAATCACCTTCCATAAAGGTAATCTGTGCGTCGGGATGGGGACAGACCTCTCTACAGCAAGCTCCTGGTGGATGCAGGATCGGGGCTGTGGCCCCTCTTGCCCTCTGGTTCTTAAGGCTGCAAGGGACTCTGGGCTTCCTGTCCCCTCGAAATTTGGTTCAAAGAGCCCAACGGAGCTCCAGCAGCAAACGGCGAACGATTCCTTGGTGTGTTCAAAGAGCAAGCTTCCTGATAACAGAGGAAAGGATTGGCCCATCTAATCATCTTTCTCCAGCAAAGCTGGAGGGAAGGAGAACATCACCGCAACTCCTTCTGTTGCTCCTCCCAATGCACTCAAACCGTGGTGACAGACAGCAGTGGGTTGTAAACCCTGCGCCCGTCTGCTGAGCGAGTGCCATGCGCCAGCATCTCCTGGATGGTGATCCAGTTGTCCAGGATGCGCCGGCTCCGTTTCTTCATGGTTTTGCGGTGACTCAGGGCCAGGATGTTGACCTCGCCAGACACTCCCCGGGCTTCGCTGCCTTCTCGCTCCCTCAAGCAGTCCAGCCGGCTCTGCATCATGAACTCGCGGCGCTTCCGCTGCTCCCGGGCACGGATCAGGTGCTGCTTCCGCTCCTCCTTGCTCCAGTACCGCCCCATCTTCATCTCGCTGACGGCGTCGTCGTCCGTCGTCATGCCGCTGCGCTCCTCGCGGATCTTCATGGCCCTGGCTTTGAGCAGCCGGTCCCTCACTGGCCTCTTGGCCACGTAGCGCGTGCCATCGCTGCGCACCTTCACTTTCCACTCCATGCGGGGCTCTCCTTTGGCCCCTAGAGAGTCCTTGCATATGCTGGCTAAGCTCATTGGGCTGATAGGAGCGGGCGGCTCCTCCCGCTGCCGCCGCCCCAAGTACGGGCTGCCTTCCCCACCTGCCTTGGGGCTGCGCCGCACCCGCTCTTCACGCCGGAATTTGGGCTGGGGCGGCGAAGGCGGGGCAGTCCGGTTGAGGTTGGGGGGCTCTGCCAGGCGGCGCAGGGGGCTCTCCAGCAAGGGGGTGCTTCGGCAACTCTCCCCGGTGTTGTAGGCACTGGTGCTGTCCTTATCGGAGCGTTCTGGCAGCTCAGTGATGTCAGACAACTCGTGTTTCTTCGGTTCACCTTCCAAGGTATACAGCCCTTCCTCCTCCAGCAGCCAGGCCTTCATGCAGCGCTCGCGCAGCTGCTGCATTTTCTGGGCTCGCAGGATGTTGCGGCACTTGAACTCCAGGTGGCGGAGCTCCTCCTCCAGGAGGGCCACCTCGTTGCGGTTGACGTCCAGCGCAGCACTCACCAGGCCCGGCTCGTTGCCGTTCTCCAGGTGGCACTTTAGTTCCAGCAGCTCGCGGTAGCGCTCGTACTCTTCGTCAGTAAGCCCCGGCATCATGTCGGTGCCCACGGCGCTAGGTGGCTCCCCTGCCAGCAGAGAGTCCATGCTGTAGTGGAAGTCGCGGGGCTGCAGGCTAGGCCCAAATTTGCGCAGGGTTCCCGGGGTGTTGGCAGCACTAGGTGCTTCGTCTCCCAGGAGGTCATGTTCAGAGCTCTCCTCGTTGCGAGTGCTTTCATCAGTGCGGCCAACACCACTGTCCAGCTCCTGGCTGTTGGTCAGAGGAGTGGCCGGGTCTCCAGGAGGCTTTTCTTGTAAGGGTTCATTCTACGGAGAAGGAAGGAGAGGGGACCATTCAGAGAAAAAAGCATGAACACCACTGGCAAGGAAGCTTCTACAGGTGCAAGGACGAAATGCTGCCTGAGGGGTATGTGTGTGAAACCCATTCCCTCCTGCACTCTAATACACCCTATTATACACTGGGGTGGCCACTGTATAAGTTGCAACATAGCAGGGATCCTAACCTAATCAAGTGTCTGTGAGTCAGGGACAGGGCAGCCTTTCATTGAAGTCACTGCTAAACAACCTGGAGTTAGAAATTGTTGCTAGTCTACTGCGGTTCATCCAGCCACATGCAGGTAGATCTTGACCTATGCAGTAATGCGTAAGCTGAGACATAGAGAAATGGAAGCGAGTAACTCAAGTGAATAATAAACTAAAAAAAAACAACAGCTAAATAATAATAATAATAAACAGCTAAAAAAGCCAATGCAATTCTGGGCTGCATCACTAGGAGTATAGCATCTAGATCAAGGGAAGTAATAGTGCCACTGTATTCTGCTCTGGTCAGACCTCACCTGGAGTACTGTGTCCAGTTCTGGGCACCACAGTTCAAGAAGGACACTGACAAACTGGAACGTGTCCAGAGGAGGGCAACCAAAATGGTCAAAGGCCTGGAAACGATGCCTTATGAGGAACGGCTAAGGGAGCTGGGCATGTTTAGCCTGGAGAAGAGGAGGTTAAGGGGTGATATGATAGCCATGTTCAAATATATAAAAGGATGTCACACAGAGGAGGGAGAAAGGTTGTTTTCTGCTGCTCCAGAGAAGCGGACACGGAGCAATGGATCCAAACTACAAGAAAGAAGATTCCACCTAAACATTAGGAAGAACTTCCTGACAGTAAGAGCTGTTTGACAGTGGAATTTGCTGCCAAGGAGTGTGGTGGAGTCTCCTTCTTTGGAGGTCTTTAAGCAGAGGCTTGACAACCATATGTCAGGAGTGCTCTGATGGTGTTTCCTGCTTGGCAGGGAGTTGGACTCAATGGCCCTTGTGGTCTCTTCCAACTCTATGATTCTATGAAACTGAGAGATCTGTTGCTGCTCAGAGACAGGAGCAGGGAGACTACCAAACCAAGTGAAAGTACAGGCTTCTACCTTCCTGCCAAGTGGAAGCAAAGGCGTCGCGCCATATTGCAAACCTTTGAAATGAAAGTTTGGCAGCCAATCTAAGCACCCCCATGACCATTCCAGGTTGAGTCAGCTGGGATTTGCAGTAGTCAGGGCTGTAGCTCCATGGGATATGGTGTGCTTTGCGTCTGGCGGGCAGCTTCCCCATCACAATCGTGAACTAGGTGGACCAAAGGTCTGACTCTGCCTAGAGCAGCTTCCCCATCGGTTGAAAGTGAGCTTATCCTTTAATGCACATGATGAATTTCTTTTCTATACATTCTATCTGTACATGATCCCACCCTAAGTCACTCCCTATCAGGTAATACAATGTACCCCAGAATTAACCCTTTGCTGCTTCTTGTGTCTCAAAATCCTGCAACACATACAATATCCTAGTGTGGGGGAGGGGAACTGCATGCTTAGAAGCTAAATCTGGTCCCCAGGCCTCCTCTCTATTCTTCCCTTGGGACGCTCCTCAGGCCACACCCCTCTCCCTGGGATGCCCTCCTCTCTGGCCCTGCTCTGAACCCTCCTTTAGTGGAGGTTGGGGAGTTTTGTGGGGGATGTATAGAAACCTCTGGCTTTCATGGGTTTGGAGTTTAGCCTTCTCTACAAAGATGAAAGTTTCATCCGTTGCTCCATCTGCTTTTGCCCCTGGTCCCCAGAAAGTTGCCCAGGAGAGAACTCTTGGTTCCCCACCCCAACTGCTTTTCAGAGCAAACTGCTGACTACCCGCCACTTCCCCTTCTAGACCACACACCTGCTGGTCTGGTGGAGAAAGGAGCCGCCGGGGCTTTGTTCCGGCTTCGTGTTCAGAGCCGAAGTCATCCAGGAAATCCTCACGGTCACTGTCCTTCCAACGCTTGGACAACTGGAAGGGTGAAGAGAACAACAGTGAACATGGCTGGGAATTCCACTGCCTCGCCCAGGGCTGGAGACTTGGTTGCCCTCCAGATGTTGTTGAACACCCATCAGCCCCAGCCAGCAGGGCCAATGGTCAGGGATGATGGGAGATGTAGGCCAGCAACCTATGGAGGGCCCCAGGTTCCCTATCCCTGGCCCGGCTTCAATGAGCCCCAACCAAGTGTCCTTGCATCAAATTCACACACTATGAACTTTTTCTTTCCAAAACAAGTGCAATATGTCAGTAAGGGAGTGAAATCAAATGCGTTTTACAAAGCGTGTGCTTTTTGGGTAACAATGAGATCCACATTCAAATCCTTGGGCCAGCCCCTGGCTCTCAGCCTAACCTACCACCCAGAGTTGTTGCAATTGCAAAATGGAGGTGGGGGGGGGGGAAGAGCCATATACATATCTTGCTGTGAGCTCCTTGGTGGAATCAACACCAGATTTAGGGCGGTGCGGGCGCTTCCGTCCCACAGGGCGCTGAGCCAAGGGGACACAAAATTGAGAAGATATACTCTGGTTTCTCTTCAGATCGTATAAATTAAGAAGTTCCCTAACTGAGAAGAGTGATCTGGGACTGCCAAATTCAGGGTGCCATAACACCAAAGATGACCAAAGTCCACCCCTGGTGGAAAGACTGGATAAAAATATAAATGAAGGATAAATGAAGGGTGGAATTAAATGTAATGGCAAGTGTCTCATTTCATCGGCAAAAGATTTCTGCTTGCACTGTGGGAAATGATCCCCTTCTTCCCTCAAGCCCCCCAAAATCTGTTCTAGGAGTTCCCCCAACCCTTTGGAACAGATTTTGGGAGGGGTGTGCACAGGGGTTGGGCGGGTTGTAGAAGCAGAAATCCTTGCCCTGATGAGACATGGCAGTTGGATACCACCCAAAATGCCTAGGGGGGAATGGGCAGGGGGAAAGAGTGGCCGCTGAAACTATCCTTCACCCACTAATTCACAAGGCTAACAAACAAGGTTCAGGATCCTACGTGTTTGCCTTGCAACATGTTGCTCCATCCTCAGTTTGAAGTTTTAAATATAGGCTTGAGTAATACAAACTAAATGAGATATAAAGGGAGCCTACCTTCTTTCACCAGGGCAGGGGCTTGGGGGGCTTATGGAAATGGACTTGCTGGGGAGGAGCTGCTGCTGCTGCTGCTGCATAAATGTCAATCCATCCCTGTCCTGGCTGACAGCCGAAGCACCGGCTGTTTGAAATCAGACATGGCTTGATTATTCTGCAGCCATCCACTTTTGCCTGCTAGAGGAGAGCAGCAGCTCCCAATATATATATTCCAATATTATTACCTGGGTTGCCTCTGTCCTTAGTTTGGATCTGCCTACTTGCTTTCTGCTTTAATTTTTAAAAAATTATAAAATTATGTTTGGAATTGGCACATGATCAGTTTGCCAGAGTTTTCAATGCATATCTCCACAGAATTGCCAACATGGACTAGCACCTAAATACACTATTAATATAAATCAGTACAAAAATGAATCCTGATTTGATTGCACAAGGATTATTTTGTGCTGTGATTTAAAACCAATGTGCAGTTGTAAAAGGGAGAAAGCAACTAAAACTGCAGCCAATTGTGGACATACAGGCATATGACCCAAGTCCAGATATAGTGTGTGTGTGTGTTAAAAGGAGAAGAATGGGTTGCTAATGCATCACTGCTGCTCTGGAAACAAGGGCAGCTTATTCATAATTTTAAAATCAAGAGTGAGAAATTCAGATAGGGAGGATTTCACAAGCACCCCTAAATAAGAGTAGGCAGGGCTCACCAGCAGCTCACACTCCTTCTCAGCATCAGACAAGGCAAACAATAAATATGCCAGTCCCTTTGAGCCAGAGGAGGTTGCCTTGCACAGACCCAGATAACTTGCCCCAGTCTCTCCTTGCCCTACCTGAACATGCCAGAGATTGAACGTGGTGCCTTCTGCATGCAAGCCTTGTGCTCTGCTACTGAGCTTTGGCCCTACTCCATTCACCTTCTGCTTTGTCATGCATCTAAAGACCTCTCACCTCAGTCTCAGGCCTAGCCAGCAGCAGAGAAATATTTGTCCGCTCCTCCTGGGTGAGAATTGCTACAGCCTCCTCCCGGTTTTGTACCTCCATGCCATTTATCTAGGATTGGAGGAAATGTATAGAAGGGCAAGTTTAAATTTGTGCATTAAATTATCCTTCTTAACACCCACCACAGTCGCCCACAGGATTCACCTGGATTATGCGATCTCCTTCCCGGATTCGCCCATCCTTGGCAGCAATGCTGTTAGGATTTACCTGGCGTAAGAAAAATTAAATGAGCGTCAGGAGGTGAACTTAAGTATGCTGCTTCCTAGTTTCTCTTCCAGCCTGCTAAGAACCTACTAATCTTCGAATGCTGAACAGGGAACCCAGGACCCCTGTCCATCATCATAACTGTAGCACACATCAGACCTAAAATCCCTTCCCTTAGACGCGAGCTTGAGCTTGATTCTGCTTTGCTCTCTTACATCTTCGACAGTGGAATCTGCTGCCCAGGAGTGTGGTGGAGTCTCCTTCTTTGGAGGTCTTTAAGCAGAGGCTTGACAACCATATGTCAGGAGCGCTCTGATGGTGTTTCCTGCTTGGCAGGGAGTTGGACTCGATGGCCCTTGTGGTCTCTTCCAACTCTATGATTCTATGATCTTAAGACCTGGAAGAAGTACGTGCATAAGGCCTGTTTCTCCTGAGTGTGTACCACAGCACTAGGCAATGCAGCATAGGATATGGAACAGTATGGAAATTAACTCTCCATCTAATGCTAGTTGATCTCCAGAAGTTGCTCTTTTCTAAAGGGCTGCCTTGCCAGCTGCACACTAGTATAGCAAGGATACACTTGTTCAAATCCCTCAGTGTTCCACGACACTCATTGGGTGGTCTTGAGCCAGTCATACCCTCTCTCAGCCCAATCACCAGCTAGGATTGTTGTGAGGGTAAACAGAGGGTAGAGGGATGGATGGGTGCTAGAATAAAAATGCAATACCTAAACGATTTAGAGTCAAGTGTCTTGCAAATTCCTTGCCTGCCTAAAAAAATTATTCACAACTGCACCAACAGATAGGAGAAACAGTTCCATTAATTACTGAAGAGCTCCTTGCCAGGATGCACTGATAGCTTTAGGGAGCAGTTGATGAAAATGTCTTAAGTTGACATCTTCAGCTAAGCAGGGTTCTCCAGATGGCACAGTCTACCTCTGGCTTTCTGTGGTGATAACTTGGTGCATTCTGTTTTCCCTGCCTCCACTTTTTTCACAATAGCTATAAATTCAGCTGTGCTTTGAGCCCAGAGTACCAAAGATGCCCCCTGGGATACTCCCCACACAGTAGCCCCTAATGTTCCTTGGGCATATGCAGCTAACACCACACTTACTAGGGCCAGTGGTTTGTAGTAATTTAAGATCATACTATGTGGTGGCATGGTAGCACTCCTGGTTATATTCAAAAGCATGCTCCTGGAATCTTGACTTTGGGGGCAAAGTAGAGGCAATGCTGATTGTATGAATGCAATGAACATGCATGGCTGTTACCGTATTTTTCGCTCTATAAGACGCACTTTTCCCCTCCTAAAAAGTAAGGGGAAATGTGTGTGCATCTTATGGAGTGAATGCAGGCGGGAGGCTCTGCTCAGCGCTCCCCTTAAAGAGCCGTGTGGTGTGTGTGTGTGGCTCTTGGGGGCTTTTCCCTGAGGAAAAGCCCCCAAGAGTTGCACACACACTCCGCACGCTCTTTGAAGGGAGTGCGGCTCTTGCGGGAGCCTTCCTCCCGTTGCCCGGGAGAGGCTGCGCGCAGCTAAACCAGAAGCCAGATCAGCAAGCGGGATCCTTGCGCAGCCTCTCCTGGGCAGGGGGAGCCTTCATCCCGCTGCCTGGAAGAGGCTGTGAGCAGCTATCTCAGAAGCCAGACCACAAGAGGCTATCCCAGAAGCCAGATCCCTCTTGCTGTTCTGGCTTCTGGGATTCAGAATTTCCCCCCCTTGTTTTCCTCCTCCAAAAACTAGGTGCGTCTTATGGTCTGGTGCGTCTTATAGAGCGAAAAATACGGTAAAGTGTAAAGCTGATGCACGGGGACCCTGAGCAGCACCCAGACTGTAGCAGGTGGAGAGACAGAGTTCAACCTGTGGCCCTCCAGACTCCAACTCCCATCAGTTCCAGCCAGCACAGCCAATAGACAGGAGGTGAGCAAGGTTCCCCATCCTTGGTTTAACCCAATCCCAAAGAAATCTCCCTCCCTCCCTCTCTCTCTCATACAGGCTTATTTTTTGCTCCTGCTGCTGCAGCAGCAATGAAACCTGGAGCTCCTTACTCTCCACAGCTTCATAAAGCTCGACAGCAGCTTCCTCCCAACCACTTGCCTGCCTCTGCCTCCCCAGGCCACACATCGCACCCCACCAAGAGTTGCCCCCTCCCCCACCTCTCCAACGTAGATGCCTACATCGTCCTCATCATCAGTTCGGTAACAAACCATCAGGCCCAGCTTGTCCCGGTGACTGGATTTGTACAGCTCCACCTCCTGTGGGATAGAGAAAGCACCAGGCAAAGTCACACACGGTTGCAAGCCCTGAGCCAAGACAGGAGAAGAAGGTTCGTTTTCACAGACCTTCTCAAGTACATTTTAATGCTTCATTCAGTCAGCGCAGGTAGAAAACCATAGCTAAACTGTCCCTTTAGTCTCTCTGAATCGGCCCTACTTAACTTTCCCATCCTTTCCTAGGTTTGTAGTCAAAGGTGCCAAGATCTTCTACAGGGGTCATTGTTACCATTATTTAAATTTATATACTGCTTGGTAGTTGAGCAACGCTCAAAGTGGAACCATCTGTAACCACTTTAGGATCAGTTCACACCTGCATGCTCATCATTAATGTCAAGAATGAATGTGTGAACGATGCCCATCATAGATCAAGCTTATTCCAGGAAGAGTGTGGGTGCAGCCCCTATATGAGCAAAACCCTTAAGGATAAGGAGAACAAGGGGGGCTGGTGACAAACTGTTGCAGTGTCTTCTTCCTCCAGAGCAGGAGTGCTCCTGCTCAGGGTTCCAATCAGCCATTTCCCCCAAGCAGGGCATTCCATTTCCTCCCCGATTCTGTTTTTCTTTTCCAGTTATTATTGTGCTTACTGAGCATGCACAGTCCTCTTTGGGCTGTGGAATTGCCCCCTTAGAATTGATTTTTAAAACTTCTTTGTACTTTTAACAAATTTTCAGATTCTGAAGGCCTACTGTTGTTTGTCACTGGTCCCCTTTTGGTTACAATCCTGGTGGCACTCAGGAGACCATACTTCAGCTCTTTCCTCACTCCAAGCTGCCTCTCGACAACATAGGACTGAACTCGCAGCAAGTGGTTATTAAATGGAAGCAAATGCTCATGTGGACCTGACCTAAGAGGGATGAAACAGGACTCACTGGAGATATGAAGCACTGAGAAGCAAACAAGCAGAGCACAGGCCACCTCAGTGTTTTCCACAGTGCCACCAGTCTCCTCACTGGAAGGCTATATGTTGTGGAAAATACCTGCTCTGGGATTTGGGGGACCCTTGCACAAGGCAACTTTGGGGTGAGATTTACCAGCTAAAACTTCTTCTATGTATGCAAAGTTCTATGCAAAGTTGAGAATGGCAGTCTCTAGGGTGGCAGGCTCTTTGCCAGCCTTAGCAACCTTGCCAATGCCCAACCTTGCAGCTCTGTGCAGCCAGCCTGGGAGTGAATGTCTTGTAGAAACACAGCACCGCATTAAATAACTGAGCAATGTGCTGCCATTTAATGGTACCCAGAATGGGCCACTTGACATGGTTTGCCTCGCTCTGCCTAATTGGCAGGGGGCCAGGCCCTGCTTCCTGATCTGTGGATATAAACCCAGAGACTGCCTCTTTCAGCTTCATCACATTCTCACCTCATATTCCAGCTCCTCTGCCCGCTCAGTCTCTGGGGCACCTCCTTCCATGAATTCCACAGGGTCATAATATTCATGCCCAATTGAAGGGCTGTGAAGAAGGAAAGGCATAAAGCAGTTAGGTGAAGCATCCATTTGCCACTCAGGACCACCGTTACCCTTAGAAAACTCCCAGAGCAATGTCTGCACATGAACATTCAGCACATGCAAATTAGATGTGAAAACCTGATCCTGGGACCTTGAAACATGAGGTTTGGTGGCCGTGGTTAACTCAGGGGTGAGGGAATTTCATTTGTACATGCATATGCTTGTTAGCCAGGCTGCATAATATAGGAAAAATGAACTCAAGAAGCCAAGAGCAGCTGCGACAGCTGCACAGCCCTGATGCTGGGAAAACAGGCTCATCATATGAGAGTGAACAGGGTTGCCAGCTGATAAGGAAAACAGACTGGCCTGCCCTTGTGAAGACATTTATAGGCGTTCAGGTGGTGTTGTTGTTGTTGTTGTTGTTGTTGTTGTTGTTGTTACCCCACCCATCTGGCTGGGTTTTCCCAGGCACTCTAGGCTGCTTACAGCATATATAAAACATAGTAAAATATCAAACATTAAAAACTTCCCAATACGGGGCTGCCTTCAGATGTCTTCTAAAAGTTATGTATCTCCTTGACATCTGAAGGGAGGGCGTTCCACAGGGAGGGCACCACTACTGAGAAGGCCTTATGACTGGTTTGCTGTAACTTCTTGCAGTGAGGGAACCAGCAGAAGACCCTCGGAGGAGGACCTCAGTGTCCAGGCTGAACTATGGGGGTGGAGATGCTCCTTCAGGTATACAGGGCCAAGGCCATTTAGGGCTTTAAAGGTCAGCACCAACACTTTGAATTGTGCTCAGTAACATACTGGGAGCCAGTGAAGATCATTTAGGACTAGTGTTATATAGTCCCGGTGGCCACTTCCAGTCACCAGTCTTGCTGCTGCATTCTGATTAGTTGTAGTTTCTGAGTCACCTTCAAAGGTAGTCCCATGTAGAACGCATTGCAGTAGTCCAAGTGGGGAAGAACCAGGGCATGTACCAGTCTGTCAAGACAGTCTGCGGGCAGGTAGGGTCTCAGCCTGCGTACCAGACGGAGCTGGTAAGCAGCTGCCCTGGACACAGAATGGACCTGCACCTCCATGGACAGCAGTGAGTCCAAAAAATCTCCCAGGCTGCACACCTAAGCCCTTCAGGGGCACAGTTATCCCATTCAGGACCAGGGAGTCCTACACACCTGCCCACCACCTGTCCCCCAAAAACAGTACTTCTCTTTGTCAGGATTCAACCTCAATCTGTTAGCTGCCATCCATCGTTCAACTGCCTCCAGACACTCATACAGGACATTCACTGTTTTCACTGGTTCCAATTTAAAAGTTAGGTAGAGCTGAGTGTCATCCACATACTGGTGAACACCTGGCCCAAACCCCCTGATGATCTCTTCCAGCAGCTTCATATAGATGTTGAAAAACATGGAGGAGAGGACAGAGCTGAGTTTATCTCAGTGCTGCTAAGTTCTGCATATTGAGCTGCTTTAAAATACACAACTACAGAGACTAGTTTAACTCTAAAAGGACAGAGTAGTAGGAAGGGACCATGGGGCTATAACTGATGGAAGGGCATGGAGAGTGAATGCAATGGGGAAGGTTTTGCTTGGGGGAGCACTCACAGATCAGGCAGCCCATAAGGTTCCAAAGTCACAGCTGGGGGGCTTGGGGGGTGCATCCTGCCTAGCCCCAGTAGGTGTTCAAAGGTGATGTCTGTCTGAGTTCCGCTGTCCACCAACGTTGTGGGGTCCCCCTGGGGGGCAGCTCCTTCACTGGCACCACCCCGGCTGCGGGGGCTGCGCCGCAACACCTGGATGACCAGAGGCTCTTTGGAGCACCGCAGGGCTTCGAGGGTTTGCTCCTGTGAGAGACGGGACAACTCCCGACCATTGACCTATAGAGGAAAGGAGGAAACAGACAGACAGACAGACCGACCGATAGAGCCTTGTAGGTCCAAAGTCTGGTGCTTCTTTTCACCAGTCCACTGAGAACTCCAACCCGCCCCCTCAGATAACATTATTCCTGGAATGGTTCCCTTCCTTCCTGAGTGATGTGTAAGAGATGCACTCATGTTGGGTTCTGCATCTGCTCAAGGTTTTGGCTCGCTGCCTTTTCTTCAAGAAATCTGAGCATTCAAAAAGTACCCGCACCATCCTATCTGCCATGTGTAACCTGCAGCTCACTCCTCCACAGCAGACCACGCTGTAACAAACAATCCCTCCTGCAGGGAAGGCCTCCACATCTCCCCACATCCCATCTGGGCAATGCTTGCTTAGAGCTGATTCTCCTCCTCCTTCTATGCAGTTTCAGTCTTTCACAAACCCATTCAGACCAGGTTTGCCCAAGACATTTTGCTGCTTGAAGACCAGGGAGCACATCCCCATTCAACCCACAGAAGCCAACAGTGGAAACCTGCTTCAAAAGTGGAAACCGGAGGGCATCCTCCCCTGCATATAACTGAGGGGGTGAAGGACAGGCTACATGGCTGGCGCTCAAACACAGCTCCATCCTCCGACAGAAGAGAATGGCAGGTCCACCTGACATTGCTGCCCTGCATATATACCCAAACTTCTGTTGCCAAGGGCACCTGCTTCCTTCTAATGGTAAGAATGGCACAAACACGAGTTCCCTTCTCCCAGCTGACAGTGGCATTGCCACCTTTCAACATGGCAAATTATTGGTGGTCCAGCCATTCAGCTAGTGGGGGAAAACAAGTAGAATGTCAAGGGGCTTACTGCAAACATGCTGTGATAAAGAGATTCTAGCAACAAGTACTTTAATTATTTTAAATATAAGGATAAAAGAGAAATGCCTTGTGGCCTTTATAACTCATTATTCTACAATATAATTTCAGTTTTCAAACTGAGCGTTACAAAGTAGTGCAGTGCCCTGGGGGTGCTTGAAAACTCTCTCTCCTCTCTCTCTCTCTCTCTCTCACACACACACACACACACACACAGAGAGAGAGAGAGAGAGAGAGAGAGAGAGAGAGAGAGAGAGAGGAGAGAGAGTTTTCAAGCACCCCCAGGGCACTGCACTACTTTGTAACGTATGAAGTGGGTGTGTGTCTCAAACTGCATGATCTCTCTCTCTCTCTCTCTCTCTCTCTCTCACACACACACACACACACACACAGAGAGAGAGAGAGAGAGAGAGAGAGAGAGATCATGCAGTTTGAGACACACACCCATTTCATAGAATCATGGAGCTGGAAGGGACCCTGAGGGTCATCTAGTCCAACCCCCTGCAATGCAGGAATCTCAACCAAAGCATCCCTGACAGATGGCCACCCAACCTCTGCTTTAAAATCCCCAATGGAGGAGAGTCCACAACCTCCTGAGGGAGTCTGCTTCACTGCCAAACTGCTGGTGTTTAGTCGGAATCTCCTTTCTTGTAACTTGAAGCCATTGGTGACCAGTGACCTCTCATTCACGTAAAATATACGTTGGTTGTCTATCAGAATTTTGTTTCCTATGCATAATTACTATCAGGGCTAGTACCAGCCTTTGAGGGACCCTTGGCATAGTACTGGAATCCCCACTACCAGTCAGGGCAGGTACTGTATAGTCCTACCTGGACGACAGATCTATAGGCATTACATTTCGGGTTACTTAAATGGTGGACAGCCACCAGGGATGAGAGCCAGTGGCAAACCTGGCTGACAGCTGGCATAAGGACTGGTTACCAGCAAAGACACACACGAAATGAATGAACTCCTTATTGGGAGTTTCCAATCATTCTGGAGAGAACCACCAAAAACAAGGGCACCCCAGGGATCTTATGAACCAGTGGCATCCTAGTTGACAGGTGCACTGATCTTAAGTCACACTATTTCTCTGTCTAACTCTTCCACCGAGAAGCTCAGTGCAGCTTATAGAAAGCTATTTCATTTTGTCCCGACACCACAACCCTCTGAGGTAGGCCTAGTTCTCACTGAAATGGAAAATCTATGTGAGTTATACCACAACCACTTATGACCGCAGCTGGGGATTCATCTGAGTGAATACTCTTTCAGCAAAATAAATAAACACCATTTTTTTGCACATAAAATTTTTGCAGGGAAAGGGTTCAATTAGAACTCCATCAACGCACCTCTTTTCCTTGTGATACAAATTGAACACTCCAAATCCTATACTTAAAACAATGACAACTATTTTGTTTGCCTACTCAATCATTCAGTGATCCAAGCCACGCTCTTCTCATGCCAGACAATGGCCAGTTTTAAACTTGAATAATTGTTGTCTACCATGCAGCTGTTAAGGGCACGGGGGCTTCCAGAAAATATGACAGACCTACTACTCATGTCTAGGACTGCCAACTTCTCTTCTGGCAAGGTTCCTCTGTCATCACTAACCTCAGGGGTTCCAGAGGGATAGCCCTGTAAGCAGTGTCAGAAATCCCCCAGGCGCCAGGTGTGCTTTGCTACTGGCAGAGGTCCAGTTGTGACCATGTGGAGATCTGACATCTCCACCTGACTGGCCTCTCCAGCTTTCTTAAGCAGATAAGCAGAAGAGCATATTTATTGCATTTATATCTGACCTTTTTCTCCAAGGAGTACATGGTTCACCCCCCACGTTGGTTAATCCCTACAACGACCCTGTGAGGAAGGTTCAGAGGCTGTGACTGGCTCAAGGTCACCCAGTGAGCTTCATGACTGACTGGGGATTTGAACCCTCATCTCCCAGATCCTGGTCTGACACTCTAACCACTACTCGAAACTGGCTTCCTAGGGTATTTCTGCTATGGGGCAGCTATATAAATTAGGTAGGTAAATAAATATGGGGAAAGCAAAATGTCTCTTAGAGAAGGATCTGAAATATCTTCCTTGAAGCTTGAATTTGTTTTATTCTGGATTGCTTTATTTGATATTTTAATTTGTTGTAAAGCACTTTGATATTTTTCTCTTTAAAATATAAAGCTGTATATAAACAAAATTAATAATAATAATAAAATAATAAATTTCATTGTAAAAAAAGATGGCGCCTAAACATTCTGTTGTGGCAACCATAACCTTTGCTTAACGTGCCATTTGGCGATTAGCTTATATATCTGAGTTTCTAACACTACCTGTAGGTCTGTGGCAGCAAAAGCAACCTCAAGATTGTTGTAACAGGAGTGACACTTGCCTGCTCAATATGAGTTTACCCACCTAAGGAATTACATATTTTGTCCTGCCACACTTCCTCCCTGAACACTTTGGGCCATTTAAAGGTACCCGTTTTTCTATTCTGGTACCAAACCAGGCCTAAAACCTAGTAAGGACCAAGAGCCAAGTGCTGCGATAAAAAAAAATGGCAAGGAAATTCTGGCACAAAATCTGGCTGGAAGCCTAGCTGGAGCCGAACAGCAGGCCATCTTGGGGAAAACCTGCTCCTTTGTTTACCACCAACTGGTATTCAGATGGACAGAAACATAGGCAGCTGCCCTATACCAAGTCAGACCAGTCAGTATTGTCTGCACTGACAGGAAGCGTCTCTCCAGGGCCATTCCCAGCCCTATTTGCAGGGATTGAACCTGAGATTTGTACCACTGGTGTGGCTCTTTCATGGAGCTTCTGTTTAGCAATCACAGTGGTCAATCACTGATACAGCACTTGTGTACACCATTTACAGAGTTTTAGGATTAGACGGTCTATAAATCTTTGCAGATAAATCAATCAGTCCTCCATGAATTTGTTTCAAGCCATCTGAGCCTGGCCAGTATGTACAAAGTAAGAATAAGGCAGCAAAATCCTGAAGTGGGAGAATGACTTGTACCAATGTAAATGATTTCAAGCACAGTGGGGGGCGGCACACCAAAATTTCAAAGACTCCCCTCTAACAAATTCTCCATAAATAGAAAACTAATCAAGGCAGGAGCAGACTTGGAGACAATTCTTCTCCCTGATGTGCTGCAGGGGGTAGGTGAGAGGGTGGGAAGGATTCCACACCCCCCCCCCAGGTGGAGGGAATATGGAAAAACTGCTGGTTTACACAACTGCTTTGTTCCAGGACATGCGATGAGGCAACGGGCCCCAATCTTGCCAGGGGTTACTGACTGTCAGCCTCATGAGCATGTAAACATATTGGAGTCTGTTTCAGGGGATGTTGTCACAGGATAACTGATCATGTAAAAAAGCCATTACAGCAGTGGCAGTAAAATAAGATAAGGGACTTGCTTACACATTCAGAGATTGCTTCAAAGGTTGTCACAGGGTTATTATTATCCCCTGAGGCAGAAGTCTCTATTTACACATAGACAAAAAATGCCAGGGTGCATTTTGGACTTGAATCCCTGCTATCTTGGACCACTCAGTTAAATTTTGTCTGCAGAGAACTCTATACTCTGTTCAGCATTTGCATGCCTGGTGGAAGAGATTCCAGAGCCCTTGACTTGATCCTTGCCTTTAACCTCACTTCAGTTGCTGATTTGCCCCCAATTATAGAAGCAAGTTAGAGGCCAAAACAAAGTAGAGGGTTGCTATCCCAGGTTAGCTGATTATGTAGCTAAGCCCAAGTACTTCAGCTCATAGAATAATTGTGGCAATAGCATGAGCAACCCTAAGGCTATGGCACAGTGGATCACCTATGCTTTTAGATATACTTGCCAGCTTTTTAAATTTCTGGAATTGAGCCTAAGTTCTTAACAGCAGCAAGATAAGAGGAAATTCAGTCAGTGTATCATTTTTGAACATTTCTGTCTAAAGCTTAGGAAATATTTCACCTGCTGAATTTCTGATACATAATTAAAGACCCGAAGAAAAAAACCAGCACAAGCAAATACCCAAGACACCCCTAATGCTCTCAAGCATCAATGCGTAAAGATCATGAAATGTTCCACTACCCCTCATTCAAACATTTATTTAATCTCCATTTTATCACTCCTCTTTTCCAGATGGGAACCTGAAGGGGAAATAAAGTCATTCAGGTTGTCCCCGGACTAGGTACTACAGTATCTGATACTGGCTGTCAAACTCTTACCTAATCCAAACCCTGGCAGTTTGGGGTCCATTTTGTCTCGCCAAAGGTCCATGACAACACGCCCAGTTTCCTGTATGCACAATGCACGTAACTCAACACGTAACTCAACAGACTGTAGTTATTGTGGGAACCTACACAACCACCACTTCATTATGCGTCATGGGTTGATGCATCTGTAGGTGCGTCATTGTACAGTGTGTGCCCTCATACAATGTGCAGAGCAGTTCTGTGTATTGCGTTGCCTTTTGCTGCACAGTCTTGTGTGCATCTCCCTCTCTTTCTCCATCACTGCAGCTGCAGTTGCCATGGAAACTAGAGTGATTGATACAGGCATCTGCAGCTGGGGAGAAGGAAAATATGGGGAAAGGGGATCAAAAGCCGAGCAAATCTCCTCCCCACTCCCTCTCCTCAAAGTCAAGGGTATCATTAATTCCCATTTCCTCTTCCACTATGAAATATGGGGTGGGGGGAGCCACCAGGACAGCAGATGGATTGCCTCTTCAAATGGAGGGTCATCCCCCAGAACTGGAGAGGGAGAGCTTTGGGCCGGAGTGGAAAATAACTGAGAAGGGGGGCGGGCACAGTAAACTGATGATGAGGAATCCAAAGGGCTATAAGGTGGAGAAATGAGGCTGCATGTTTAAAAGCTTGGAACGAAGACCCTAGACTGGTGGTTTGGGGAGGGGGTGTGGGTGGGAATGAGGAAGATGTTCTCTGCCTCAGGAAGACCCTGCAGGAATTTATAACAAATGCTAATCACATTCCTGCAGGCAGGTCTGGAATGAGATCCAGCCTCAGGCCTTCAGCAGATGGTTCCCACAGCTTCCCTTTGTGTGTTTCTTTTCTTCTTCATCTTTCCCAAACTGCCTTTCCAGCAACTCTCCCCGCCTCTCCCCCTCCCTCCAGATCCCGACTCTATAAGCCTCCTGGAGAGCCTTTTCTCTAATGTATTCTCTGAAGCCTTGGGCGCTTCTTATATTTTATGATTCCTCCTAGCTCTGACCAAAAGCTCCCCCAGTCCCCTTTCTGCAAGAATCTCTGGCTAGTGACCAGTGTTAGAATGCGCAGCCTTGTCCCACTGCAGCAGAGAGCGTGCAAGCGAGGGGTGGTGGTGAAAAGGCGATTAATTATTTTTGTGTGAAATGTGGTTGGGTCTGGAGTGTAGAAATGTAACCCTGTATGTGAGTAGCACCTATGAAATCTCAGGAATCATAGCAGTTGTGACTTTGTAGACATATGGCATTGTTTGCATGTGTAACTACTATTGGGGTGTGTGTTTGTGTGTTATATTTAGATCTCTGTTTTTGTCTGGTCTTGGTGTGTGGGTGTCCATACAGAAAGTGTCTGCAAAGGAACTGTCTGGAAAAGTAATTATTTGGTGTGAGCAATGTGTGTATGTGTACACACACAGAGACACAGAAGACTTTAGCCAATATTGCAAGAGGAACAGCATTTACACACTTTTATGGTTCTATTTTCATCCCATCAACTTCTGATAAAAGGAGCTATGCCCTGTTTTGTCCATTTCTCTTTGGGTCTGGCACTGATTATGTAACTATTCAAATTTAGACAAGGCATATAGTGTATTTATGTCACTAGGTTTATATCTCACCTGCTTTGCGTGCATTTCCACAGGTGTGCTTGGTCTTTTGTGTCTAACCTAGTTTGCATGTGATTTCATTGTTGTCTTTGGTCTTTTTGTATGAGGTGTTCATCCAACTGAGTTTCTCAGAGAACCCGTGCACCAGGCAATTCTCTATCACATCTCTTTATGCAACAACTTCAGAGAAGTTCTCTGTGACATCCTCAATAAAGCAGTTAAATCCTGTACTCAGACCATGACACTCTTGAGCCACAAGTACCAATATGTATGCGCTTTGTGGAAAATACATCACCAGTCAGCCTTATATTTGCAAAAATTCCTTTACCAGAGACAGACAACCATCATACTAGACAAAAGTTGTCCTAGGGAGTCTCCTGAAGTCACAATGGTGACAGGAGGCTTATCTGAGTCTTCAAATGGAGCTAAGCTAATGCCTCTGAGAAACTCAAAAGTAGAGTGTGAAAGCAACATCGCTCATAGATGCCTGGCATTCAAAAATATACTGACCGAACATTTCGCTATCATAGCTAATAACCATTTGCTAGGCCTCTCTTCTAATAACCTGTTTTTAAAAGCCTCCTTTTTAAAAAGCCATTGGGGTAGACTTTGGTAACATGGTGCCCCAGGTGAGGACAAAGTTTGTACAAAATTAGTTATTTTCACAATAATTCCTTTTGGTACAGTTGCTTTTTATGGCTCTTCTCAGTAGGTACCCGTATGATTTTGATTTTGGTATTATTATCACCCTCTCAGTTCAGCATCCTGAGCGGTAGAGCCGCTGGTACCCCCCCAAATCCAGTGCTGTAAAGCTACCTGGCCATCATCTTGTGGCTATAAACTCCCAAGTTAAGTAAGCTACTGAAGCTCACACATCCTGGATCTGAGGGTAAGGAGCACAAGAAAATCACATTGTGTGCTTTAAAGATGCACAAGGAAGGTAACATAGAGCAAAAGTAGATAAAACAGGGTAGCCCTGCTGGCCAGTAGGTAGCCACCATCAACCAATGAGAAATATGGATCCACAGCCCACTCCCACCCCCGTGTCTGTTATAACCAGTGCTTTTTTCCTAGAAAAAATAGGTGCCAGTACTGACCATGCAGTTGTTACAGTAAGTGCCACACATTTAACAACAACAGCAACAACAACAAGATGCCGGTAACCTTGAGAACCCCCTGAAAAAAGGCATTGGAAAAAAAGCACTGGTTATAACTAGGGAGTACCAATAAGATCAGAATTAACTAACCAGCAGCCTTCCAGGTGTTGTTAGATTACAACTCCCATAATCTCTGGCCATGGGTCATGTTGTCTTGGGCTGATGGGAGTCCAACAACACCTGGCAGGCCACAGGTTCTCCTGTGATGTCCTGTATTGATTGGGAGGAGCCTGAGAAGATCCCAATTCTATTTCATCAACCCCTGGAATGCGGATGGAAACCAGAAGTCAGTTCTCCTGTTTGTATGTCCACTGGCAGCTCGCCACTTGATTACTCAATGTTTCATGACTCAGACAACTTACGTGAATTGGCTCCACTGAAAAAGCCGTGTGTACAAGGTGCTATGAAAGCTCCATGGCTGCGATACTTGGTTTGTGATTGCTCAGACATGCACGTGAAGTCTTACACTTGATGCTGCTGTTAGCAGGTGGTGAACAGGCACTGTGGAATCAACCCAGGCAGGCAGGGACTCAAAACACACCCCTTCGCAAAGGCCCCACAGATCACTCTTAGCACTTTGAGAACAAATGACCTGTGAACTTGACAGGAACAATTCCCAAATCTCAGGACTCCAAAGTGTAAGAAGCATTTTGCCTGCTGTCAGAGCCCAGGGTGAACCTGGAAAACCTGTGTTCCAGATCTGTCTTTGCCATGAGTAAGTTACTCACTATCCAACAGCCTTTGCCCCTCATTTGTCAAACAGGAACAACAACCACTTCCCTCACAAGGCAAAGATAGAGTTGTAAAGCATTTACGAATGGTCTACTCATACACAGTAAGGAAAGTTATAAAAACTGGCAAATGTCACGACATTAGAAATTCCTCATAATTGCAATAATATTTCACAATGAAGTTCTTGGACATATTCCTGGATGTGTTACTTGGTGATCTTTGGAAGTTTCATCTATAAGTGATAAATTAAGTGTCTGCGAGAAATTGACCCATTAACTATGGCATATGCTACTATAGGTAGAGTGTCTTCATTAAAACAAGAATGTGTGAAGCAACCCTTAAAAACCAGCCATTATTAATTCACAATTTAACGCTAATATTGTATTTCAGAACTTATTACTTGGCTCTCCGTGAAACTTGTTATTTATTATTTCTGATCACCCACATTTGTCACAGCCAGGAGCAACCCCCCCAAAAAATATTCTTCAACTTTCTAAAATTTGCTTGTCTAAATAAGCAAAAATCTGTCTAGTCAGTGCATTTCTACTTTTGAGCTTCCTTGATTTCCTGTGCACTAGACTGAATATGTAAGCAAACTCTAGTAAGTGAAGCCATAAGAATATGAATCAGCAAAGGTTTTCTGAAAAGGTTCCTGATGGCAGAAATTTTAATCTAGAGCCTCATTTCCAAAATGATTCTTTAAATGCTACTGATAAATTTTAATAACTATGCCTACAGCTTAGCTTGGAAGAATTAGCATTCATACCAAAGAAAACTCAAAACCATTTAAACTGGACAAGAGAGAGATTATTGTAGCTAGTATTGGAATCACTTGTGATAAAGGGCAGGATAGGCAGGTAAATAAATGGCCCCTGGCCATTCTCCAAAGTGACCAACAGATGAGGCAATGCAAAGCAGAGGTGCAGAAGAAGCCTCAGGTCTTCAGGTCTGTCCCTGCCCTTCCACTTGTTGGAAACTCAGCCTGAAAGACAGGGCTTCTGAGGAAGTTAGATGGGGTGGGAAACAGCAAGAACCCTTGTGCACCTCTCATGGGATAAGGCTCAGCCTCTCCCCATTCCTCTTACACAGCGATGCACACTTAGTTAGTTTTGTTATAAAGAGACAAAGAAAGGAATGACTTCCGGTTATCTCAGTCTGATAATAAGTACGTTTTGGAACCAAAAGCTTAGTTCATAACAATATTGGCCCTTCTCTGTAAAACAGAGGGGTGGAACCTGTGGTCCTCCAGATATTGTTAAACTTCCATCAGCCCCAGCCAGGATGCCCAGGGATCAGGGATTACAGAAGATGTTGTCCAGCAACATCTGGAGGGCCAGAGGTTCCTCATCCCTGCTTTAAAATATTATAATGAGACCATTAGCTAATCTGACCTTCCCTATTGGAAGGAATTCTGGTTCCCACTATTAAAAACTGAATTGGAATTATGAAAGAACATACACATCCCTTCAAAGTAGACCTTGCACACAGGTAGACTAAATACAAAGACTGCCAGGGCAAAAAGAAGGCACTTATTTGACATGGCTCAAAAGAACTTTGAAGGCAAACACCTTTAAAGGAGTCACCTCCCATTTTCCTTAGTCAACACAACAGGATCCTCTTTGCTAGATTACTGGTTGCAGTGTTCAAGTAACAGCCCAAAGGAAAGGATGGGTGCTTCCAGAGATGGATGTTTAGTGTGGGATGGGGGCTCCTCGTGCATGCATTTTCTCCACAATGTCTCCACGATGTCTTTGTCATCAAAATGCCAGCTGGTAATTCCCTCCCCACTTTGGTCCAGAAATCTGGTACTTAAAAAAAACACAACCTGTTCCCAACAACCTATTTGCAATATCTGAAAGACTCATTTACAATATTACGCCGTTGTCTAGAAGACCCAAACATGCATGCTTTCTCTGTGTATGTAAATATATGTATTACTGAATATGCAGATATACATGGCATTGCCTATATATATAAGTAGGAGGTGTCAGGATAGTAGGCGAAGATGTTATGAGAACCTATACAGCATAAACCATAACTTTGGGGTCATTTCTCTCACTACACATGGCAGGCTTATTTGACACTTGTACACTGCCTGTCTATGAATAAACGCCAAGGGAAGAGATTTAAAAAGCAAGCCAAAAAGAAAAGATACTGTCTCTTTACTGTGCAAACAAGAACATGTAAACCTACAGTTATATCCAATAGCCAGGACAATGCATACTGGCAAATATACTGATGCCCATGCACACAGAAAGAGGGAGAGAGCGAGCACGCATCTGGGGGCACCATGTTGGCTACTCCTGAGCCTAGACACACCACCTTCATTCTACCTCAAGGCTTTCTCTGCTGCCCTGAGTCCCAGAGCCCTCCACCAACAGATCTGACAGGACCAAGTTGGGGATGTGGAAGGTGCCTTTGTACCTGTAATCTGGGGAGGGGGAGACCAGGATGCATGGAATATATAAATGGGTAGAGACGGGAGGTGGGGGAGAGAGTGAGCAGAAAAGAAAGATATGAATGAACAGGGGCTGACGCAGACAAAAAGAAGGGAGAGAGTCTGAAAATAGATACCTGAACAGGCAGAGAAAGGGCAGGCGGGTTAAGCAGATGCAGAACCATACAAGGACTGAGGGATGGAAAGTGAGTGGAGATGAATGGATGGATGGATGGATGGATGGATGGATGGAGGGGGGCTGGGGCTGGTGGTGAATGAATGCCTCCCTCATGTGAGCCTGTCCCATTCCCTCTCAGACCTTTCCCCATCTTTGCTTCCACCTCAGCGGCCCTTTGCCATTCCTCCCAATTCCTCTTTCTTCTCTTTCGCACAAGCCCCCTCCCCATTATTTCAGGCACTGTGTGGCATGGGAAAATGGAGGGGGGGGGGGAGTTGGAGAAGGACCAGTTGCTAGGCAACCTCCCCCTACCTGCTCCCCTCCCCCACTGCAGCATCACCCCCCTCCAATGCCACAGAACCTCCTCCCCAGAAAATCAGGGATTCCTCCCCTGATGTGCCCCCCTCCAATAATTCCAGGCCGCCTTCTCTTTCCCCAGTGCCCCCCCTCACTCCCCACCCCTTCTCCTCCCTTACATTCAAAGGGCTCTTTCTCACGTCCAGGTCACCCCACCCCGCCCCACCGAACCCCACCACCCAGGAACCCCTGGAAACTCTCGACAGCCTTGCCGAGCCTTCCTTGTCCCCAGACAACCCCCCGGAGCCTCAGCCCCCTTTTTATCCCCACAAGTACCACAAACGCGCCCCCATAGGCAACCCCTTATCGCCCCCGCCGCCCTACCCCATTCCCCTCCCCTCCCAGAAGGGCTTCCCGCCGGTCACCCCCACCCCAACTCTTCTCCTTTCTCCCCCCCCCCCCGCGAGGTCCCCCTTACCTGCAGCATGACCCTATATTGTTCCTCAGGCTTCTCCACCACACACATGTTACATCCCATGGCGAGGCCGCGGGAGGGGGCGGCACCGGGGGGGGGGCGGCTCGCAATTCGGGAGGAGGGTCAGCTCATGGGGACCCTACAGGTGGGGGGCGCGGGGCGCTCGCTCTCCCGGCCCCCCACCACCCTGGCATAGCCCTGGGCAGGGAGGCTGGGGGTGCCCTCCGCTCGCTGCGCCCCATTCAACCCCCGGGGGGCATGGCGGCGGCGTGGGGGGCGCGGTGCTGGGAGGTCGGCTTGCCCCGCTTGGCTGGGGGTCAGCCGGGGTCCCCTCCCGGAGGAGCAGCGCTCTCTGCCGCGGAGAAGCGCGCGCGCTGGTCCGCCGTCTGCTCTGCCTCGCTCCTTCGCTCCGATTACCAGAGGGAGGGGAGGGGGACGCCGCGCCGCCGCCGCCTGATAAATATGGATGACTTCGGGGAGGGGGCGAGGCGAGGGGAGGCGACTCCGAGCCCGCCCCAGTCGCTCTTGGCGCGCCGGGGCCCAGCCGCCCGCCCTGCTGCCTCGCCCGGTCTCGCCCGCGCTTCGTTGGCCCCCACCGGGCACAGCCCCCTCGGTCCCGCATCTCCCTCGTCGAGTCCTTTCCCGCCAGAGCATCTCTCCGCTCTCTTCCAACCTTCTGCCCTTTCAGACGCCCTGCTCCCTGCCCCCCCTTACCGCAGCCGGCAGCCAACTTGGTCAGCAGGGGCCGGTCCACTGTCCCTCAGACCTTGGGGACCATATTGGGGGGGGGGGGGGGACGACGACGGGAGGAACGAATTCCTCTGCCCCACAAATAACCCAGAGGTGCATTTTAAATAAAAGCACACATGCTACTCATGTAAAAACACGCTAATTCCTGGACGGTCCCCGGGCCGGATTTAGAAGGCGATTGGGCTGGATCCGGCCCACGAGCCTTAGGTTGCCTACCTATGCCTTAACGGATATGCCCATATTTTGGGGCACAGGCAGAATCTGGCCCGCCACCTCCGTGTCGTCCATTTTTTCAGTCACCCACCTCTGGAGAGCCTGCTATCAGATATAATGTTATTATTTAACAGAGGAGAGAAAGGCAGATGGGCAAAGAGGCCAGGGACTGACCACTAGGCATGGCATGCGGTAAGTACGACTCCTTGGCGGTGGAGGAACTCCGGGTCCTAGGTTCAAGCACCACGTTGGGCAGAAGATTCCTGCATTGCAGGGGGTTGGACTAGATGACCCTCCTGGTCCCTTCTAACTCTAAAATTCTATGATTCTATGCAGTCATCCAGTCATCTCCTTCTGTTGCTACTCTCTGTTACTGTTATGTTTTCTACAGCAAATAACATACTACAAAGGCTAAGTCTGTTTACTACGCTACTACTAAACCTTTATTTAGCTTCAGTAGTAGAGTAATAGATGTATTGTACTGCTACCATCCTACCCTACCATATTAACATACTTAGCCTCAGTAGTATGTTGTTGTTTCTACCTTTCCCCCAGATTGCGACTCAAGGTTTGCAGATAACATAATAGATGTACTAATAGATGTACTACTACTATCTTATCCTACTGGTAAACATTTTTAATTAGTGCCAATAGTATGCATTACCATTTTCCTACACAACTATTAGCAAACATTTTATTAGTTCCAGGAGTGTGCCGGGCACCTTCTGGCGGTTCCCTCATTGCGAGAAGCGATGTTACAGGGAAGCAGGCAGAGGGCCTTCTCGGTAGTGGCGCCCGCCCTGTGGAACGCCCTCCCATCAGATGTCAAAGAGATAAATAACTACTTGACATTCAGAGGACATCTGAAGGCAGCCCTGTTCAGGGAAGTTTTAAATGTGTGACATTTTAGTGTATTTTTGGTCTTTGTTGGAAGCCGCCCAGAGTGGCTAGGGAAACCCAACCAGATGGGTGGAGTACAAATAATAAATTATTATTATTAATCCCAGTAGTAAGTTAATAGTATGCACCACTAGTAGTAAACATTTGATTAGTCCCAATAGTATGCTTAGAAGCATAGTGGTGGTGCTACCAAGAGGGCTTAGCATCTGCAGTAGCAAATGGAGGTGAGATATTGACAACTAGTGGCCTTAGAGTAGAGAAGAGCCAGGAGCCAAGGGAGGTCCAGTCCCCTTGTTCTCACCCTTCACTTCATCCACCTTCTGCCCATCAGCATTAACCCATCTTCCCATTGATAAAGTCCTTTCACAGAACCTGCCACTGAGTTGAGTTACTTAAAAATACATCAGGATAATGTGATGGCCACAAGCATAAGGAGGTTGTTGTTTTTAACAGATAGACAAATTTATAGAGCATGGGCCTAGCAGTTTGTATAAATTAACCATGCTAGCTACCGATGGAATACCTCAGGTGCAACACATGACAGATGACTAGCTGGGGACAGATTACAAGCGGGGGGGGGGGGGTGTGGAAGCGCCTGTCACCTTCCCAACTTGCTGGCCAAGTCAGAATGACTACTTCTGTGATCCATCCAGTGCCTAAATGTGGGGAGGGGGCAAGGAGAGATGTAGCTACGGGGGGGGGGGGGGGTTTGCCCCTAGTGAAGCCTCCAGAGGAGTGCCATTGAGGCTCTCAGCCTGTGTGTGTCTGTGCGCGCGTGCAAATGCATGTGTGCGTGTGCCAAACTGGGTCTTTGACTAGGGTGAAATAAAGCCTAGTCCCCCCCCCCCCCGGGAACCGGGAATCCTTCTCCCTACCACTGCTCTGGGAACAGAGGAGAAACAAGGCAGGGATTAGAAGGGGTAAGTGAAGAGAAAGGGGCCCCATTTGTTACAGCAATGCTTGCCGCGGGGGTCCCTGCGACGTCTCATAAATGATTCTAGGCATGGAGGGAGTCAGGAGGTAAATTGATTCTTTGATTCATTGTGACAGGCCAGGGTTGATGAACAGCAGGAGAAGGAGCAGCTAGTGCAAGGAAGTAACAGGGTTATGAAATGCACAGCTGTTTATGAGGGGATTCCTCTCCTGATACTATCCTCTCTGAGGGCTTTTATATGTGTGTCCCCAAGAGCCAACCCCTTGTTGAGATGCAACTGCTTCTGAGGTGGAACATGTTGATGCAAGCAGTGTTTGTTCCCCAAGGTGTGTCCTTGCATGCACGGCTGTCAAGAGAGAAGCCATCATATCATGAAAAAGCAGGACAGTCCGCTTGCGCTGGACCACAGAAACATTCAAACAAACAAACACAAAAATAACAATAAAATTACTGTCCTGTTCATACAAGTTCAGCATCTAACTGGAGGTGAGTTCAATAGCTTATTTCACTGTAGAACTTGAGCCCAGGGGATTTTCTGATAGACAAAGCTTGTACGGTACAGTATTGGGATATGACCACTTCCTTGCAGACATCACAATGGACTTCAAAATGTATGTCTGCAGTTAACAGACATAAGAGTTAACAGGAAATTAGAGGAAATTCCAACAGTATCGGACTGGCAAGTTAAATTTTTTGAGTATATAGAATTGGCCAAAATGACATATAAAATCCGAGATCAAAAAGGGTCAAAGTTTGAGGAAGAATGGGGGAAATTTGTTGTGTATATAAAGATAAATTGCAGAAGTTTAAAAACTAGCAGGTTTGATATAAATCATGTGATGTGCATAGAAAGGGAATAAGAATCTGCAGGAGAAGATATGTATTAAGAAAGCCGATGTGGGGGAGGAGGGAAGTCGGGGTGTGAGTATGCGCTTTGTAAAGAAGACGGTAGAAAATGCTGACTTTAAAAGATTGCTTTATTTTTCTTTCTTTTTTATATTCTATGTTTTTCTTTATTCTTTTTTGTTTGTGAAAATCAATAAAAAGCATTTTTTTAAAAAATGTATGTCTGCAGTAAGTGTCATAAGCCATGGAGAAGGAAGTTATTTTGGTTCGGTCACAGGAGCATCATACCAAGAGAATCCAGGGAGAGGAATATGTGGAGGAAGGGGCAAATCAGGTCCACCTCTATTCTCAAGGCATGTCCCTGCAATCTCTGAGAGTAAAACAATGTTCACTAATCCAGGATGCAGTTGAGGGCAACAAAGGATGATTTCCTAAACCAGGCTTCCTCAGCCTCGGCCCTCCAGATGTTTTTGGCCTACAACTCCCATGATCCCTAGCTAGCAGAACCAGTGGTCAGGGATGATGGGAATTGTAGTCTCAAAACAACTGGAGGGCCAAGGTTGAGGAAGCCTGTTCTAAACCATGGGGGTCATCAGGGTGGTAGGGCAATTTATCCCCCCCCCCCGCCATCTGCACATAAATGGGGTCCATGGAACACTCTCTTACTTTCCCCCATAGAAATGAATTTCTACCATGTACTCCTATGAGTTGCATATGGAAGCAGCACCGCAAGTGGGAGCAAAGATCAAACCAGGGATGGCCTGGTCAACCTAGAGCAGGCATCCCCAGCCCGCGGTCCTCCAAGTGTTTTGGCCTACAACTCCCATGATCCCTAGCTAACAGCGATGATGGAAATTGTAGTCCAAAGCATCTGGAGGGCCAAAGGTTGGGGATGCCTGACCTAGAGTAACCCTTCGGTGGGTGTAACAGTTCTTTACACATAGCACACAGTGATGTACTGAAGCTCCTGTGAATGGACTCAGTGTGCAGCAGGCTATCCATTCACACATAACTGGCTTCTCATATTGCTAGGGGCATTTTGGTATAACATTGCCTAGCCAGATATACTTTGCTCAACAGATCTTCTCAGAAGTTCACTCTCACCCCATTGGCAACAATGTTAGCAGGGAATTTGCTGTGCCAAGTGTGTGTTGAATATCCCATGCACTCCACTTTTCAGACCACAGGCAGCCAGCCATGTGCATCCTGTGCACCTTGCGGCACATCACTGCCAACCTCACTTCCAAATAGCAGTTGCTGGAAAACACAGGAGGGGAAATAGGGGGTTCTCGTGCTCAGATCCTGCTTGCCTGCTTCCTATGGGCAGCTGTTTCGCCACTATGAGAACAGGATGTACTGATATGTTCCTGGTGCTGTGGTACCTCGGGTTACCAACTTAATCCGTTCCGGAGGTCTGTTCTTAAACCAAAGCGTTCTTAAACCGAGGCATGTGCTTTCCCTAATGAGACCTCTCGTCTTCCGGGGGAAAGTTAGCTAACCGGAACACCTACTTCCAATTTTGCAGAGTTCGTTGTCCGAAACGTTCGTTAACAGGGCTGTTTGTAGACCAAGGTACCAGTGTATTCATATACTATACAAAGCAATCCAAACAGGACTAGGGCACTCACTTCTTCTAAAACTTGTTAAAAGCAAAAATAAGAGTTTTCCTTCTTATAAACAGTGGCCAGCAATTTTTATTTGTTAAAACTCTAAGGGTTCATACTCTAAGTGAAATTGTCAACTTTCAGGACCCTTCAAAAACACCTGTGGTG
Source organism: Podarcis gaigeae (assembly GCF_964106915.1). Taxonomy (NCBI): domain Eukaryota; kingdom Metazoa; phylum Chordata; class Lepidosauria; order Squamata; family Lacertidae; genus Podarcis; species Podarcis gaigeae. Next base: position 38,849,981 of record NC_139694.1, read on the forward strand.
AAATATTGCACTGTGCAAATCATTGAAACATAACCACTTAGTTTACAAACCGATTACCTGTGGTGCATAGCACCCACAAAGACTTCACCGGCACCCAGACAGGGGCTGGATTTTGAGCTTTCATTTAAAGAAGCCTCATAGTCTCCAGTCCTCCTAGAAAGTAAGTTATGAAGCAGAATATGCAGTTAACATTCTACATGATTTTTGCGAAATGAGTAATCCTGGCTGCTCCCACCTGTCCATGTTTTGGTCAGTGAGTAAAATCAGAGCAGCAATTGATAAGTGATTGGAATCCTTAAAGAGCTGCAGTTTTCCTCTCCCCTTTAAAGTATTTTTCCTGATTCTGTCTCATTTTCAACAAGCTAAGCCTTTGCTCATGTGGAGATACAGTTATAGAAAAAGCTGTGTTGTGCTATGCCACACCTGCAGGGCAGCAGCTATTTTGCGACATAACTCAAAATTCAAAGTGTGTCTCCTGGTCCAAAAAGGTTGACTATCCCTGACTTGCTTCATTGGTAAGGATCTGACAGAATCAGCTACAATATCTTTAATCAGTTGCTTGGCAAGCTTCAAAATGCTAAATAGTTGGTACCTTGTTCACCAGAAGGCTAAAAACATTTGCCTTAACAAATAGCTTTGCTCTCTCTGTACTTGAGAATTTGCCACCTTTCTCTATTGTCAGAAGAAGAGCTCTGTGCAGCTTGGAAGTCTGCATTAGACCTACATCAATAGACGTTGCACTAGCGTAAGATATCCCCTTTATTGCGGCTCTGATGTATCTTGTTCATTCAAAGTTCTTCTCACCACTTGCCTCTGTAACTCCCACCCCGTGTGTGTGTGTGAGAGAGAGAGGGGGGGGGGCCTGCAGCCCTATCACACACCCCTACCTTTGTTAGCTTGGATGGTTCTCCTGCCTGATTGTGAACATGCTGGTTGTGGGTGTGTGGAAACCCAGGGTCAGAGATTGAAAAGGGGACTCATGCTGATACTGCAGACATTTCCCCAGCCTGGAGAACAAAGCCTCTCTCTCACAGTCTCCCTCCCCCTCCACACTGCTCAGCAATTCACCTGGAGCTGCTGACAAAATAGCAGGCACAGCCTTTAACCCAGGGCAAAAGCTGACCCAGGTCTCCCTCCACCCCATATGTGTTTAGACTTTTTCGGATGACGCATGGGGAGAGAAGGGTTAGGTTTGCACTTGATTCTCCTGCTCCCAGCCTCCGCCACAAACATTTGACCATCTGTACAGGGCCTGTATAGGGCAATGACAAACCTAGACAGAATCTTAAAAAGCAGAGACATCACCTTGCCAACAAAGGTCCATATAGTAAAAGCTATGGTTTTCCCAGTAGTGATGTATGGAAGTGAGAGCTGGACCATAAAGAAGGCTGATCACCGAAGAAGTGATGCTTTTGAATTTTGGTGCTGGAGGAGACTCTTGAGAGTCCCATGGACTACAAGAAGATCAAACCTCTCCATTCTGAAGGAAATCAGCCCTGAGTGCTCACTGGAAGGACAGATCCTGAAGCTGAGGCTCCAATACTTTGGCCACCTCATGAGAAGAGAAGACTCCCTGGAAAAGACCCTGATGTTGGGAAAGGTGGAGGGCACAAGGAGAAGGGAACGACAGAGGACGAGATGGTTGGACAGTGTTTTTGAGGCTACCAACATGAGGGAGGCAGTGGACGACAGGAGTGCCTGGCGTGCTCTGGTCCATGGGGCCACGAAGAGTCGGACACGACTAAACGACTAAACAACAACAACAGGGCCTGTGACACCTGCCCTACTTATGGTTATGATTGGGGGGGGGGGCTAGGCTGTGTGCTGAGATCCTTCCAACCCCTGGATCCAGCAAGTGTTAAAAGAGAAGCCAGGCTAGCTTCCTGATGAGTTGATAGTTAGGTAATGTGTGAGAAGTCTCTGTGGAGAGGAAAGTGTGCCTGGCTTGGAGAAAAGCAACTTTGAGGAGGCATGAGGGAGAACAAAATAACAACTGTGTGCATTGGGGGGGACGACAACTGCAGGTTAGAGAAAGAGGGTTTGTTTCCTCTTATCTGCATGATCCTCTTACATTTAAATGAAAACCACCACCCCTGGCTTTACACATGATTTGGATACCCCCAGGTGCGATTTTTGATTATATGAGTTTTTGATCCACTGTTTATGTCTAATCTTGGACTAATACAACATTGCCTCTTTAGTACAAGCTTATTTTAATACCTTCTGAGTCTGCCCCACCGCCTGCCTCTTGAGCTGCAGCCACGCACTGAGTCAGAGGCGTCCCCAGCAGGAGGCAGGCAGAGACTTGGCACCAGTAAGGACAGCAGAAGGGGAGACAGACCAAGCTGATCCACTGAGAAGTTCTCCTGCACAAGTCCCGTTGTCACTGTGCAGCAACATGTCTAGGAATTTTGTCAACCTCTGGTGGATTCTGCCCCACCAGTTAATTAAGCAGAAGTGATGGTGCAATTTGGATTTTTCACCTAAATGTCTTGGAGCACCAAGTGTCAGCTTTAAATGCACATTTTTATTTGCTTTGTTTGTATGGCGCATTTTGTCCAAAGAAGCCGCCCCAGGAAGGCAGCTCACAAAGGTTAACACTGAAAGAAATGGTACAAGGAAGCTTGCAACAACAATATCTCCATAATAACATATTTAAAACCACAAATCAAAAAGCAATCATATATTTGCTCCAGACTGTCTCAAAGAAAAAAAGAGATCCTTAAATCCAAAAAGAAAAAGAGAAAGGAAGGAACCCCCAAAGAAATCAGACAAAATGGAGGATAAAGCTATCCATGGCTACTTGTTACAACTGCTACATAGAAACTCCAGGATCAGCTGCCGTGTGCCTATGAAGACCACTGGCCAGGGCACCTGAGGCAAACCACAAAATGGCTCCTCCCCACCTTGCTCTATATCAGGAACCGGTGGGAATAAAGATCTACAGAAGATGCATTCCTTGGAGGCTGGATCTGCTGCTGCTGTGGATCCTGCTGCCCGAAGTGGTCGCCTCACCTTCCCTCATGAGTGGGCCGGCTCTGCCACTTGCTGGGAATCACAAGTCAGGGGAAAGACACTCATGGGCTTCCAAGAAGCACCTGGTTGGTCATTGAGAGAAGAGAATGATGCCCTAGATGGGCGTTTGCAGTGCTTTTTTTCTTAAAAAAAATGTTTATGGGTACTCATTTTGACTCAGTAAAATCACCATTTTATGGTTCAAATCAGGAAAAATAAATACAGTAAATGGACAACAGTACATTCAGAAAATGTTTAGGGATATGCGTCCCCCTGTGTCCCCCCAGAAACAAAGCACTGGGCCTTTGAATTGGTCCTTTTTCTTATGTAAAGTCCCACATCATTGATCTTATTAATTAATAATGCTGGAATGGCCCAACAATCCATGATCAATGGGGTTGATAGTTACTTTTTAAATGACAGCTGAAGCACATTAACTCAAGGGTTCAAGCTCCTTGGCCTTTGTCTCAGAGCCAGTCTCTACAGTTGCAAGTTCTATATTTGTGAACAGGTTTTTTACACTAGCATTATCCAGTTGTTTCTTCTAACATATAGAAGCAACTCCTGCAGCCAAGCTGCTGCCAAACGTCTTGCTCTGCTTTCCTTTGGACCACCTCCATAAGGCCAAGAGGGGGTCTTGTCTTCTGAGCAGCCCAGGGCAGGCCCCCATACACACTGTCCAGGCTTGTGCCCTGGAGAGTCACTTTGGAGCTGCTAACACAGCAGTTTGACTTCACCCACAGAGGAGCACTCCAGTGTCTCTTGAGACAGATGGACAACAACAACAAATATATAGCTGTACTCTACATATTTGACCAATGGCATTGCTGGTTTTTAAAAACCCAACAGGAAGAGCCGAGTGAAGCCAAAACACATCTGTTTTTATGGAACGCTTATACAACTCTTGCTAACAGTGATGATTTCTTCTTAATCTCCTTCATTTTCTTTTTAAAATAAGTTTATTCAACATTACTACTTTGTACTTTTATTATGCCTGCCTTGATTGGGGATTTTATTTTCACACTGTTTAATTCATTTGGCATATGTATTAAAAAGCATACTGTAAGAGAATGTGTACATAAATTGGGTGCAGTAATCTTCTTAATGCATTCATCCAATGATTCACTCGGAATCAATGAGAAAATGTTTTCCACTCCTCCAATATATTATTCCCAATAAAGAACAAGTGATATCAGATGAACTTCAGATGAAAATTATCCATCAATTGATTTTCCTGTCTTGTGTGAATGTATTATATTAAGCTAATCATTTTAGAAACTTTCCACACATATTTTGCAGTTATTCATTAACTAAATGATCTGTTTAAAGCTATAGCCACTTTTTCCAGCTGTGAGGGCACTTGTGGCATTAATTCTTTTGACATTCGATATTTAAAGCATTGTATCTAAACCACAGAGCCTAGGGTTTGCCGTTCAGAAGGTCAGCAGTTCAAATCCCCGCAATGGTGTGAGCTCCCGTTGCTTGGTCCCAGCTCCTGCCCACCTAGCAGTTCGAAAGCATGTCAAAGTGCAAGTAGATAAATAGGTACCGCTCTGGCAGGAAGGTAAACAGCGTTTCCATGCGCTGCTCTGGTTCACCAGAAACGGCTTAGTCATGCTGGCCACATGACCCGGAAGCTGTCTGCAGACAAACGCCGGCTCCCTCGGCCTATAGAGCAAGATGAGCGCCGCAACCCCAGAGTTGTCCACAACTGGACCTAATGGTCAGGGGTACATCTACCTTTATAAGGATCATTTGGCATCATTGTAGATATGTTGATTACACCTTCATGGGGTCTTTGTCTTGAAAATGACCACCACAAGTGGAGGAAGGTGCCATTCTTTCTTCAACAAATGGAACACAAACTGCCCTATATCCTAGGGAGTTTTACTGGCATGGGATACCATCCACAAATCAACATCCAAAGTTGTTCCTTAAAAGCTATACATGTAACACTTTCCAGATGTTTTTCAAACTTTCCTCTCTAAGTCCCAAGTTTCCTAATGATATTATGTTCATCCAATGCCATAAATATTTATAGATGATAAGATATTGTTCCTTTAGTTGCAGCTTTTATTGATCACATGTAGCACTTGCACTTCTGATTTCCAACAAGAAGATTAATGTTGGTATTAAGGAAAATAATTATTTTGTAGCATCTGCTGTGTGTCTTTTTCATGGTGGGTACAGGGACTGAGAAGCCAACTATATGTGTACTATGTGTCAAAATGGTACTTGTGACTCCACACAAATATCACAAACTGTAAAGTAACAGAGCAATCCTAGGCTTGTCTAATCAAAAGATTAACCACACTGAATTCAATAGGACAACCAGCAAAGTGAGTACAGGACTGCAGCTGTGAATCCTGATTCTGTACATGTTTACTAGGAACTTAGGACTCAGCTATACAGCTACAAATAAAACATTTTAAGTGTGTTGTAAAGTGCAATATACAAATGTGATACTAGATGGCAATGGTGAGCTATGGCAAATTCAATATAGTTTTCAAAACTTTTTTTAAAAAAGCATTTTCACAGCGTTTTTTATATGAGTGTAGATTCTACCTAAGTCCCGCCTGATTTCAATGGAGATTAATCCTGAATAAGTATGCAAAGAATTGCAGTCTTAAACCTGGTTTGCACATCACACTAACAAAGCCAAACTATGGCTTAGCAGCAGTGTGTTCAAGCATTCAGAGTCACAGATGAGCTCACAGCTGCTTTGCTCCTCTTTGGTTTAGCATAGTGTGTGATCTGAACCAGGGGTAGTGATTCTGCTTACTCCTCAGTAACTACAAGCTGTAACTAAGAACAAACCTTGGTCACATAATCTGGCTTAGTGTGATGTGTGAACCAGGCTATGGCTGCATACACGTGACATTTGATTTTAGAATCAGTGGAGGCTGAGTACTACCCCCGCCCATCTGTTCCACACACAATCTAGAGCTACTGTATATTTTTTGTTCCTGGAAAGCACTTCTTGAGAAGCTGGTTCCAAATGAAAATGGATGTGGGAAGTCCTGGCATTGGAGGGGTGTATCCATACCTGCTCAATGACATTGTGGGTGGGTGCATACCAAGAACGCAATCACTACTTCATTCACCTGGGATATGGGCATGGAGGCAAAGGTGGGAAGAACCTCATCAAGGGGAGGGTTTTCAAATGTGTATCAAGTAGCCAGGTCTAGAATCAATCTAGGCTGAAAGCAACACACTGAGGATGAGCATGAATGATTCCAAACTGAGAAAACTAAATTTTGGCTTTACCAACTGGTTGGTGCGTATGCATCCAATGTCTCTTAATTTCCATTTCAGACAAAGAAAGCAGAAAAAGAAACAGGTGTCAGTACCCTCAGAGTAAGGGCCAAATGAGATAAGATTCAGGAGAACAGAGTTGTGCTTTTTTAAAACTTCAAAGCAGCAGTGGAGTGTTGCAAGATTTTTGGAGGGAGGAGGGTTAAACCTTCCACAATTGCACCATTTCCCCCTCCTCCCCAAAGCTAGTATAATCTCTACTGGGGAGAAAGAAAATGCAGGCAAGATCCAAGGACATGTCTGACTCCAGTCAACTGGAAGTTAAGAGCACAGGCAGTGGCGTAGCGTGGGGGGTGCAGGGGGGGCCGGCCGCACCGGGCGCAACATCTGGGGGTTAGGGTTAGGGGGCGCAAATCCACGGGTTAGGGGGCACAAATTACTTGCCTTGCCCCGGGAGCTGACAACCCACGCTACGCCACTGAGCACAGGGGTTCAATCTAGCTTAAAGCTCTGCAGTTCCTTTTATTGGGAGATGTTGTGCAGGCACAGAACTATCAGGGGAAGCCATGGTTCCTGCACTGCTAAGGGTTTGAATCCTAATATCACATAACACCATCTCCCCCTGTTTTTTTTACAGGTTTTGAAGCTGAAAAATATGCTGTTGGAAGCGGATCCTGGCTAATGACGCTCCAGCTGCTGAGACAGCAGTTTGGGCATCTCTGGGGTGTCAACTGTTTACTGTGCTGCTGCTGTTTAGCCCAGGGAGCTGTGATCTATGGGACTTGATGGTGTTTGCCTTTTTAATTCATTCTTTCTGTGAGTAGGAGGGATGTTAATGGAATTTCTAGCTATGGCTGCTTCTGCAGTTGATCGCTTCCCTGCCACATGCTCTGCTGCTCCTAAATATCCGGGGCTACTGACCCTGTTGAGAGTTTGGATTTCTTTGCATGGCAATTGATATTATATCGGCTGGACCCAAGCATTTCCCCTTTCCCAGACAGCTATGGCCCTGAACTTTTAGCAGTTCTTAACCAACTTTCCAGCATCAGCAGCACAGACTGCACGAACTAACAGAAGGAAGGAGTCTATGATTCTATGAACCATCTTTGCAACTGTGGTTGGAAGATTCCAGGACAATCAGAGAAACATTTAAGCATTTCAGTGTAAACACCCTTCCATTTGAAGGGTGTTTTTGAATGTCAAATGTGCACCTGTAACATCTTCGGCAGCACCTTTGGTGGGGTGTGTTTTTTGGGGGGTGGCATTGTTTTAAATTGTTCTTAAGTGTTATATGTTAATTTGTAATTTGTACTAGTACTTGTATTTTTTTTGTTTTATACGGCGGATTAATATTCTATAGCCATTCATATAATAAATAATAAAAATAATATATTTAGTATTTATACCCCGCCCATCTGGCTGGGTTTTCCAAGCCACTCTGGGCAGCTTCCAACACAATATTAAAATACAACGTTGTCAGAGCTGCCCGAGGTCCCAGCTCACAAAGGACCAATGCCAGTTCGTTGTTATATACAAAAGTCTTTATTGAAGTTCAGTTTCGATTTCAAAGCCACGGCGCGCAGCTCTACGTCTCAAACCCTAGACCGCTGAAGCTCCGTCTGAATCTCCTCCCCCCTGACACCAGTTTAAGACTCTAGCCTTGCTCCACCTCTTCCTTTGCTCTTTTCTCCTCTGGGCCCGCCTGTCCGCTGGGGTCTCGCCCTTTCTAGACTCTTCTGACGCTGAGTCCCCTGAGTCTTCCCCCTCCCTCCGGCGGGCTTTAGGACCTGGTTCCCAATCCGGGTTTCCTGCTGTGCCGCGCGCCTGTACATTCGAACTTGGCGCGCGCGCCCAGCCGGCAACCTTCCTCCTGACCGTTACACTGCTCCTGTCACTGCTTCCCCCTTTGGAGAGGCTAGCTGGACCTGACTTCCCCTCCGTTCCCTCACTCTGTGATAGAGGCGTGGCCAGCCCTGATTCATCTTCTCTCCCTGCTGGAGGAGAAGCTGGCCCTGATACATGGGACTCTTCCCCCCCCACTACGCTCTGGTGGAGGAGCTGGTCCTGATCTCCCGCTGCTGCTTTGGGAGTCCCCGCTGGCCACTTGCTTCTGGTGTGTCCCCCCTGGGACCCCCTTGCCCTGGCCATCGGCGCCCCCCTCTGGGAATCTTCTGATTCGCTGGAGAAGCTCATGGAATCTCTCGGGCCACTTTCATACTCCCCTACGCTGCCCTCCGATTCTTCCCCTTTGCTCTCCATTTCCTCTGCTCCTGAGCCCCTGACAAACGTGTTTGGAGGAGAGGGTTATTGTTTTGTTGTTTTTGTTTTACGTATTTACTTGTGTTTTTGCCTTGCATTTTAATCCTGTAAACTGCCCTGAGATCTTGTGATGAAGGACAGTACATAAATCTAATAAAATAAATAAATAAATACATTGCTACAATATACAGTGGTACCTCTGGATACGAATGGGATCCGTTCCGAAGCCCCTTTCACATCCTGAAGCGAACGCACCCCATGTCTGCACGTGCGCGGGTCGCGATTTGCCGCTTCTGCGCATGCACGTGACGTCATTTTGACTGTCTGCGCATGCGTGAGCAGTGAAACCCGGAAGTAACACGTTCCGTTACTTCTGGGTCACCGCAAAGCGCAACTCAAAAGCACTCAACCTGAAGCATCTTCAACCCAAGGTATGACTGTAGTATCCAAATTTTACACACACACAACCAGAATTAGTATCCACACCTCTCTTCAAGAGCACTGGCTATTCTTCTACAGTTCTCCATGACATATTGCTGCAGACCGGGATTTTCAATGAATGATCAGAAAAGAGCAGAGCTTCTTTGTGTTGATGAGGAGATGAGAGTTCGTTTGTCTCAAATTAGACCTAATATAAATGAGATTATCTGGCAAAAGCAAGCTCTTATCTCTCACTGATTCTTAAGAGATTTGTTTATAATTATATTTTGGGAATGATTCATGTTGTTGTTATTAAATTTATATGCCACCCTTCACGCAAGGATCATCGAAGCAATCAGTCTACTTCTCCCACCCCTGGTCAAAAGAGAGACAAATAAACTACTGGTAGGCAGAAAATGTCCATTAGTTTTAAAAGCTGTTGAATGGGAAGCTCACTGAGGAAGCAAGAGAAGTACAGAAGGGGCAGTTCCCAGACTGACAGCCCTTGTACCAAACAGTTATTAATTCCCAGTGCTGTTTGGGAGACTGGAGCAAGCCTTAAAATGCTGCATTGTTTCATACTTTCTGGATGTCCCATGATCATATTATAAAGCAGTTGTGTTCTGTGTTACAAATCAAGCACTGCCGGGAGTTATTTCATTTTCTTTTCCAAAGTATTTCTTATCAATTACAATTTTTTATTGGGAAAGTGTGGCCCAGAGAAGATGTTTGAGAACCACTGGTTTAAGGGCACATTTAGGGGGAAACACCCAAGGAAGGTACAACGCAGGGCTTGAAAGCATTGTGACTGGAGAGAGCCCTGAGGACTAGAGAGGCTTGAAGGCCACATTCTGCCCCCTGAGCTGAGGTTCTCCACCCCTGATATCAAGGGCAGATAATTTACAGAGTTCCATGCGGAGGTAGTGTTACAGTTGATGTGAAATTGATGGTTTCCTGTTGCATTTGTGTGGAATTCTTTTGGTGAAAGCATTATGGGTGCCTGCTGGCTGAGGATTCTGGCCCTTCAGACTTTGCTTGACACCTTTGCATCTTTCTTGGCACTGCAAAAGATACAGCGGTACCTCGGGTTACATACGCTTCAGGTTACATATGCTTCAGGTTACATACACTTCAGGTTACAGACTCCGCTAACCCTGAAATAGTACCTCGGGTTAAGAACTTTGCTTCAGGATGAGAACAGAAATCGTGCAGCAGTAGCAGGAGGCCCCATTAGCTAAAGTGGTGCTTCAGATTAAGAACAGTTTCAGGTTAAGACCAGACCTCTGGAATGAATTAAGTACTTAACCTGAGGTACCACTGTATTCACCTCTTGGGCAGCATACTGTTGCTCAGTGGTGCCTTTGAAAATACTTCCCAGAGGGCTTTGCCATTTTCATTTTTTGCAACATTAACAACAAATAGGTTTGTTGCACCTCAAGCACTGCATAAAGGTAAAGGGTAAAGGGACCCCTGACCATTAGGTCCAGTCGTGACCGACTCTGGGGTTGCGGCGCTCATCTTGCTTTATTGGCCAAGGGAGCCAGCGTACAGCTTCCAGGTCATGTGGCCAGCATGACTAAGCCGATTCTGGCGAAGCAGAGCAGCGCATGGAAACACTGTTTACCTTCCCACTGGAGCGGTACCTATTTATCTACTTGCACTTTGACATGCTTTCGAACTGCTAGGTTGGCAGGAGCTGGGACCGAGCAATGGGAGCTCACCCTGTCGTGGGGATTCAAACCGTGACCTTCTGGTCGGCAAGTCCTAGGCTCTGTGGTTTAACCCACAGCGCCACCCGCGTCCCTCCAAGCACTGCATAGGTGCTGCCAATTTGTTTATTTATTTATTTCATAGAAGTTATAGACCTCTTGACTGTAGAGAAAACCTCAAAGTGGTGTTCCTGACCCAATGTTGCAAAACTACAACTCCCATCATCCCAAGCATTGTCCATACTGGCTGGGTTTGATGGGAACTGTAGTCTATAATGACTGAAGGGCAATGTGTTAGCTGCTCTGCTGTAAGCCACATCAACTCTGTAACTAAGACCTAGTAATTGAGGGGTTTTTTCCTCCTCCCTCCTAACCCCTCCTCTTTTTGTGTCATGTCTTTTAAATGTAAGCTTCCAGGCTGGGACTGTTTTATTGCTGGCATTTGCAAATTGCTCTGAGAGTTTTTTCTGACTGAAGAGCAGAATGAAAATGCTTTAAACAGATAAGCTTCCATGGACTAGAGTCCATCAGATGGATGGAACGCTATGCATCTGATGAAAGGAACTCTGGTCCATGAAAGCCAATGCCACCATAACCTTGTTAGTCATTAAGGGGCACATCCTCCAGATTATTGGTGGAATGCTCTGTCCCATGAGACCAGGGCCCTGCAGGATTTAACTTCCTTCCGCAGGGCCTATAAGACAGAGCTATTCTGCCTGGCTTTCGATTTGAACTTAGCCTGATCTTTTATTCCCCTTCCTTCCCTCCCACTCCCCTTTTATGAAGATTACCCACTCTGGGATCTACAGCTAATTCTCCCTTGGTCTCCTTGCTGGCCCAAATAGGACTAATTTAGCCAGCTAACCCTGGTGATCATCTAATGTTTATTGGGTGGATTTCCCCCTAAATTGATTTTCAAATTCTGAATTTATTGTTATTCATATTTTATACTGTATTTTATGCTGTTTTTTGAACTGGGAAGGGCGGGGTATAAACAAAAATTCATTCATTTATTTATTTATTTATTTATTTATTTTATTCTAAAAAATAGTAAACGATCCTTCCACAGCCACGTGAACCAGACTGGCCCTGGTGAAGTGGGAGGGATGCTAGTGGAAGGCAGGTGTCTTTTTCCTTGTGACGCACACAGTTGTCTGCGAACACTGTGGGAAGCCAGACAGATGGACTTGCCAGCCAGCATCAGGCCCTTGCCAGGCCCTTGCCGCCACATGGGCTTGTGGAAGTGAGACATCAGTAGAAGATGCAGCACTTCATGAGCCAGGATGGCAGAGGCTGGACACACTCAGCTGGTTTGTTCCACCCATGATGACATCAGAGCCATCTGCTATACCTTGGCTCACCTGTGCAGTAACATGTGCTCATACACTGTGGCCACCCACTCCGCCGCTCCATGAATCTGAAAAAGGTGACAGGAACTAAGTGCCAGACATTCTGGAAGCTTTAGCCACTTAGTGTATTTCCATTTTTCAGGTTAGGTATCACCTAATAATAAATAATAATAATAATTTATTTATTTATTTATTTATACCCCGCTGTCAGGGCTGCCTCTAGGTCCCAGCTCACAGAGGACCAACGCCAGGTTGATGTAATGTACAAAAGTCTTTATTGAAGTTTGGTTTCCATTCCAACGCCAGAGCGTGCAGCCCTACGTCTTAACCTTAGATCGGCGAAGTCCCGTCTGACTCATCACCCCTTCCGCACCAGTTTAAGATCCTAGCCCTACTCCACCTCTTCCGTTGTTCTTTCCTCCTCTGGGTCCTCCTGCCCCCTGGGGTTTCCTCCTTTCTGGACTCTTCTGACGCTGACCCCCCTGAGTCATGCCCCTCCTTCCGGCGGGCTTTAGGACCTGGCTCCCTATCCGGGCTACCTGCTGTGCCGCTTGCCTGTACATTTGAACTTGGCGCGTGTGCCCAGCCGGTAACCTTCCTCCTGACCATTTCCCCACTCTCCGATGGAGGCGTGGTCAATCCTGACTCATCTCCTCTTGCTGGTAGTGAGAACACTGGTCCCGATTCCTGGGACTCCTCCCCCCCACTGCGCTCTGGTGGGGAAGCTGGTCCTGATTTCCAACTGCTGCTCTGGGAGTCCCCGCTGGCCCCTTCCTTCTGGGGTTTCCCCCTTGGCACCCACCTTGCCCTGGCCATCGGCGCTCCCTTCTGTGAATCTTCCGATTCGCTGGAGAGGCTCGTGGAATCCCTCTGACCGCTGTCACTGCCTCCACCCCCCTCGGATTCCTCCTTCTCGCTCTCCATCTCCGCCCACTCCTGTGCCTCTGCTCCTGAACCCCTGACATCCATCCCCCCCTCGAAGCCCCCCTTCCCCCTCCCCCTCTTCAGGTGTGGGTTCTGGGTGCTCCAGTGTCGTGGGGGTGAGTGCAGGATACAGTTCGTCCCCCGTGGCGTGCAGCCAGCGGGATAAGTCCAGGAAGTCCTCCATGGTCTCGTCGACGGCGATTTCCTCTACGTCCATCTCCTGGGCGGTGTGTTCGAACCCGGGATCTTCCCCCAACTCGCCCATGACCCCCTCTTCCCCTGTTGCCTGGGGTGATGCTGCTTGTAGTGGCCCTCTCGGCAGTTCTCTGCGCCAGCCCACCTCAGGTTGATCCTCCCACCAATAAGATCCTCCCGTGCCAAACCCTGAGAGCGATCCCTCTGGTGAACTAGTCCCCGGAGCCGTCTCCTCAGCTGAAGAGAAACCCTGGAAAGTGCTGGCTGAGAGTGTGGGTGTGAAAAGATATTCGTAGAAATAATCCGCTGGCATGGGTCTGTGCGGGAAAAGTGCATGGAATTCGTCTTTAAGCCACTGCTCCTCCACTGCATATTCCGACACCCACTCGTTGGCGCTGGCTGGGGTGTCTTCTCTGGCGAGGAGATATTCAATCCCTTCCTCCCCCCATCTTGAGTCTAAAATCGCTGTGGCTTCATTGAGTGGCTCCCCTCTCGGTGACACCCCCTTCTTAGGTGCTTCCCTGAGCGGGTCTGGTGCTGTCCCTGGCGCCTGGAACCTGTGAGGTGCCTTGTAGGGCGTGAGCACTGATCTATGAAAGACCGGGTGCATTCTGGATCCCTCCGGGAGTGTCAACCGGAAGGCCACTGGGTTGATCTGTGCCTCGACTTGGTAAGGGCCTAGCTGCTTGTGCCCGAGCTTCTTCTTAGCTAACGATCTGGCCGGCACTGCCTGGGCTGCTAACCAGACCCAGTCCCCCACCCGGATGTCCTCCCCAACTCTCCTGTGTCTGTCCGCTTGCATTTTGTACGCGTGTTTAGCTAGCTCTAACTGCCTTCGGAGTTGCTCGTGGACCTCCTGTAACTCTGCTGCCAAGGCCTCTGCTCCCTGGGGTTTCCTCCTTTCTGGACTCTTCTGACGCTGACCCCCCTGAGTCTTGCCCCTCCTTCCAGCGGGCTTTAGGACCTGGCTCCCTATCCGGGCTACCTGCTGTGCCGCTCGCCTGTACATTTGAACTTGGCGCGCGCGCCCAGCCGGTAACCTTCCTCCTGACCGTTTCCCCGCTCTCCGATGGAGGCGTGGTCAATCCTGACTCATCTCCTCTCGCTGGTAGTGAGAACACTGGTCCCGATTCCTGGGACTCCTCCCCCCCACTGCGCTCTGGTGGGGAAGCTGGTCCTGATTTCCAACTGCTGCTCTGGGAGTCCCCGCTGGCCCCTTCCTTCTGGGGTTTCCCCCTTGGCACCCCCCTTGCCCTGGCCATCGGCGCTCCCTTCTGTGAATCTTCCGATTCGCAGGAGAGGCTCGTGGAATCCCTCTGACCCCTGTCACTGCCTCCACCCCCCTCGGATTCCTCCTCCTCGCTCTCCATCTCCGCCCACTCCTGTGCCTCTGCTCCTGAACCCCTGACACCCGCCCATCTGGCTGGGCTTCCCCAGCCACTCTGGGCGGCTTCCAACAAAATATTAAAATACTGTAATACATCAAGCATTAAAAGGTTCCCTAAACAGGGCCTTCAGATGTCTTCTAAAAGTCTGGTAGTTGTTTTTCTCTTTGACATCTGGTGGGAGGGCATTCTACAGGGTGGGCGCCACCACCGAGAAGGCCCTCTGCCTTGTCCCCTGAAACCTCACTTCTCGCAGGGAGGGAACTGCCAGAAGGCCGTCAGTGCTGGACCTCAGTGTCTGGGTAGAACAATGGGGGTGGAGACGCTCCTTCAATATACTGGACCGAGGCCATTTAGGACTTTAAAGGTCAGCACCAACACTTTGAATTGTGCTCCAAAACGTACTGAGAGCCAATGTAGGTCTTTCAGGACCGGTGTTATATCGTCTCGGCAGCCGCTCCCAGTCACCAGTCTAGCAGCTGCATTCTGAATTAGTTGTAGTTTCCGGGTCACCTTCAAAGGTAGCCCCACGTAGAGCGCATTGCAGTAGTCCAAGCGGGAGATAACCAGAGCATGCACCACTCTGGTCTCAGCCTGTGTACCAGATGGAGCTGGTAAACAGCTGCCCTGGACACTAGGAGATGTGTGAAGGATCGCCTGGTGTAGGCCCTGAGAGGGCTTCTGTATAGAAAGGAGAATTTGCATAGAAAGTAGAATTTCACTAGCTGCAGCCTTTGCAATGGTGTATGGCTAGATATGCAGTAGCAGCTGAAAACACAGAGGTAATTTCTGCCCCTGCTGCATTTCAAGTCGCATTTGCATGGTGCTGTATGCGTCAGAGAGGGGACAGGCATGCCTTCACCCATGTTTGGTCTTCCTGCCCCTGCAGCCCCTGGCACGCCTGTTCATGAAGTTATCATCTCTGCATGCGTAATGGCAGATGCAAGCCATCTGAGGTAGGAAGTGAACGCAGCTTAGGTTTTATAGTTTGATTGAAGCTGGCTCGAGAAGAAGAAGAAGAAGAAGAAGAAGAAGAAGAAGAAGAAGAAGAAGAAGAAGAAGAAGAAGACGACAACACATCAAACTGGAGTGTCTCTCAAGAAGCTGCAGGATTGATATGGAATGTGGCTAACATTGGGGGGAGGCTTCAAACATCAGCAGAGAGAGAGCAGTGGATGCAGAGAAAGCGGGAATGTCCAGACAGCCAAAGAAGAAGAAAAATCTTTTGCAGGTACTGAATGAGGTCAGTCAAGTTCCTGCATGGGTTGGTCAGCTGCATGATATTCCTTATAGATGAAACTGGTTCTGTTAATTACCAGCTGAAGAAAGTTGTGCACAGGGCTGGTTAGCTGGTCTTTCCACTATCATGAAGTCATTTCCACACCACACCCTCCCTGTCTTTCCCCAGGACCTGGATTTTCAAAATACTGTAGACAAATCAATCCCTTGGACATAGCTCAGTGTGGTGCTGATAACACCAAGGTTGCAGGTTCATTCCCCGTGTGGAACAGCTGCACATTCCTGCATTGCAGGGAGTTGGACTAGATGATCCTCAGGGTCTTTTCCAACTCTACAATTCTATTATAAGGTGCCAAATTAACTTGCCAAACACTTGAAAACTCTGAATGAGAAAGCATGGGCATGGCAGGAGTACTGGATTTGGAGGCAAGTACATGTACCTAAGTGCAAGTAGATAAATAGGTATCGCTTTATAGCGGGAAGGTAAACGTGACCCGGAAGTGTCTTTGGACGGCGCCGGCTCCCAGCCTCTTGAGTGAGATGAGCGCACAACCCTAGAGTTGGTCACGACTGGCCCGTACGGGCAGGGGTACCTTTACCTTTTTACATGTACCATTTGAGAAGGAAAGGGAGGGGGAGCCAAGCAGGGTGGGGGAATGTGGCCCTTATTCTTTCTCCTTCAAGCAAAGGTCGAAGTGGGAGTGGTGAAGTAATCAATGATAGTTCATATGTATTTTTGTTTGTATAATAGTAACGCCTCTGAGCATGTAAAGGGACTCCTGACCATTAGGTCCAGTTGTGGCCAACTCTGGGGTTGTGGCGCTCATCTCACTTTATTGGTTGAGGGAGCCGGCAGACAGCTTCCGGGTATGTGGCCAGCAGGACTAAGCCGCTTCTGGCGAACCAGAGCAGCGCATGGAAACGCCATTTACCTTCCTGCTGGAGCGGTACCTATTTATCTACTTGCACTTTGACATGCTTTCGAACTGCTAGGTTGGCAGGAGCAGGGACCGAGCAATGGGAGCTCACCTTGTCACAAGGATTCGAACTGCCGACCTTCTGATCGGCAAGTCCTAGGCTCTGTGGTTTAACCCACAGCGCCACCCGCATCCTTTTCCTCTGAGCATGTATAGACTACCTATTTCTTCACCAATGGGCAATAAATCCTGCTCCCGCATATCTAGCACTAAGCACCAGGGCACCCACACAGGCCTGCCCCACCCCAGTTCCTGTTTTAGGAGATAAGCAATGCCTGCTTCCCCCACAACAATAGCCTTCTGAGATCAGTCCTAGTCTTTAACTCCACCAAACCTCGTGCAGTTTCCACTACTCTCTCATTGACTGCACCTCCGTCCTTTCCCCACTGGGTGCCAGTGCCAGCGTCTGAGGGAGTTGTACGGTGTACCTGATATGATTCTCCATCCCATGAACCTCTTAAAATTCCAGGGGCTCTCATGGTGCATAGTGGTGCAAACAAGAGACTTCAGCAGAAAAGCAGTCAGCACAATAGCACAGAGGGAAATAAATAAAGTACCCCAGTGCCACCTGCAGGCCACTAGTACTACTGCATTTTGCTACCCGCTCTGATTATCTTTTGTCTTTCTTTTAGGGCCTGAGGCTGGGGGGGGGGGGGATGCCATGTGAGCCCTTACATCTGTCAGTGCAAGGTGCAGTATTATTCCTCGGGACATTGGGACAATATATGTTGGAAAGCTTAAGAAAGTGGGTTGTGTCCTTTTTGTTTGCTTAGGTCTGAGCCACAACATTAAGGCTACCACAAGATGATGCACCACATAAGTCTGCATGAGAATTGTGCCCCAGGATGTCTCTCAGAGGATGCTGAGGTGCAACTCTTTGATCACCTGTAGCATGCACAACCTGGGAATTGTATGCCAACATCCTCTGTAACACTGCAACAGACCTGGGGGTGGAGTGTTGCAACATGTCACTGATACAATAAGAGTGCTTCATTTATACTGGGCTGTCCACAGGTGATTCTGATTTATTAGTTGTTCTGTGATGCTTGTTTCAATGTTACTGCATTATTTCTGTCTGCGCAACAAATGTGATATATGCAGCCCTTCACCAAAAAGTTATGGGACAGCACTGACTGACAATGAAGTGGAAGGTGCAAATGGTATTGAAAGCAGGGACTACAGCAAAGCACCCTGATACCACCATGAGCACAAATCACCATGAATGCACAATAAAAAGAAAGGCTGGAGTCTCCACTGCCAAGAGAACCAGTTTAGATGAGTGGCTATTGAGCTGGCCCTCTCAGAAAATACTCCACCTCCGCTACTTGGGTTACATGTCCCTGTTTATAAGGGGAATACAGTGGTACCTCGGGTTACATATACTTCAGGTTACAGACTCCACTAACCCAGAAATATTACCTCGGGTTAACAACTTTGCTTCAGGATGAGAACAGAAATTGTGCTCCGGTGGCGCGGCAGCAGCAGCAGCAGGCCCCATTAGCTCAAGTGGTGCTTCCGGTTAAGAACAGTTTCAAGTTAAAAACGGACCTCCGGAACGAATTAAGTACTTAACCTGGGGTACCACTGTATCTGAGCCTTAAATCGATTGTTCTTTGGGAGGAAGAAATTCACAATACCCATGTTCAGGGGTGACCTGTCCCACTTCACCACCCGAGGCCGAAAGGGAAGGAGCACCTCATTTACTGGGGATGCTCAGGGCTTCTGGCAAGATCTCACAATAAGCTCCTGCCATTGCTTATTGTCACTTCTCTGGTGCCTCCGCCTTGTGGGATTCCGACGCCCGAGGTAGCTGCTTCCATCTGACTCATAGGTGGGCTGGCCCTGGCCCTGGTGAAAATGTGATTTCTCTGGTGCAGCAGTTGTCAGGCTTTCCCATTATTTCATAGGTCATAGGAGCCAACTCCTAGGGGCCCTGAGGTCTTCGGTCCCCACAATAAAATATTTGCCATTCAGATAGCGTGTGTGCACAGTTATGTGATCAGTTATGTGGGGCGGGGCTTACCTGGTGGCTGCGAGTTTAAAATGGCAGGCTGTGACCTGCAAACTTGAGTACAGTGGTACCTTGGGTTAAGTACTTAATTCATTCCGGAGGTCCGTTCTTAACCTGAAACTGTTCTTAACCTGAAGCACCTCCTGCTGCCGCCGTGCCGCCAGAGCACGATTTCTGTTCTCATCCTGAAGCAAAGTTCTTAACCTGAGGTACTATTTCTGGGTTAGCGGAGTCTGTAACCTGAAGCGTATGTAACCCGAGGTACCACTGTATAGCAAAGTAAATGTCAGGAAAGCTAAGCATTATTTTATTTTATTATTACCAGTGTGAAAAAACAAAACCCAGAGACTGCACATGAAAATTATGGGATTAGATTCATATATATGAAACCCACTAATGACTCTGGTCCCTTGCTCATGTTGTGGCTCTTTTGTTAAAACAACAACTTTATGTGGTTTAAGCTCTCGGGTGTAAAGAGATGGTGGCCTGGTGTGACAGCACTGTTGGGAGGCAGGAGAGAGGTGCGGCTGGAGGAGGAATTTAGTCATCCTCCAAGACCTCCAAGTGGCTGATGCCATCTTCTGTCATCTGAGTGGAACTGGAAGTTGACCATCCTGGCATTCCTGCACTAGGAATGGTGCGAGGAGGAGCCCAATGCAGTGTATTCATATAACTGGGTTGGAGCCATCATTCCTTTGCCTCACACAACAACTTGGTTGGCTAACATCTGATATGGCCTGAGTTAATGATATTTCATAGGAAAATAGGCTTTGCATTTTGTCTGCTTTCCTAGAAATCCTTATGAGGGGAGTCTCCCACCAGAAACCTCCTCTTGTCAAGCCGCAGAGGCTGCTATTCTGTGCCTCTTCAAACCTGTGAAGTTTCTCCTCCTGCCATTCCCTTCCATGCACCTGCCCTGCAATTGCCAGGGAGGAGTGAGGGGTCTGGATCATGTAGCACCACCTTCAGATGCCACAGGGTGGTTCAAAATCTTGAGCAGAGTCTTAGGCATGTTTACCCAGAAGCAGGACCCACTGCATTTGAGAGGGCTTACTCCCAAGGATTGCAATGTCCTCCTTCTGTTCTCTGCTTAGAAAGGACACATGAGGTCTGATAAGTGGTAGAAGCAGATTTGAGTGATCACTGCCTTTTATTGTTTTGGTGGCCCATGTGAAATGGCTAATCCAGATGGCAAATTGGATCCTCTTCAATCGGTGCTGAACAGCCATCATGTTTTTCTTTCACACCACACTTGATCAAACACCTGTCATTTCAGTAATTATGTGTATTTAAACCAAACACCTTCTTCCCAAACTTCAGTGTAGGGACCTTTCCCCCTAAATACACAGGTGAAACTAGTGTGTCTCTTAGATGGGATAGAACTGTCAAATGCTATTATTTACTGTGAGAAAGGCTTCAGGGGGTTGGATGTAGACTTTAGTCATGCTTAGGGGAGACACACTGAAATCAATAGGACTTAAGTTAGTGATTTAAATGGAGCGCCCCTAAGCATGACTGACTCTAGATCCAGCCCTAAGCATTTGCTTCAGGAATATGGAATACAGAATATTCCCAATTAAGTTAACACACCGAAGTCAAAATAGCTCCCCCATACAAACTAGGCCAAATTCCACAGCATGGGTTTCAGCAGTGTGCCATCAGCCTCAGCTGCCCACAGCTCTTCTTGCCTTAGCCATTTCCTCAAAGGAAGGCTTATTGGCTGCTACTGCACGCAAATCACAAGGAAAACCCACTTTAAAAAGTTTGGCTTTCATCAAAACTAGTACGAGGAGGAGGGAGCCACTGCGGCTGTGTGGTTCTAGACACACAGCTGTGTGCCCTTCAATCTCAGACCCACCAGTTAATCAAGGGCAAGCTTTAATCACAGATTACTCTGCCAATTAAACTGATTAAAGTTTGCCGCCCAAGTCCTCGTGTCCTTAATGTACAAAGCAGCCATCAGAGCGGCAGGCTGGCCTTCCTAAGGAGGCATAAGCAGCTGTTAGGAGAGGCAACAGCAACACCCTGCCAGCTTTAAGGCGTATCTTGATTGATCCAGCAGGCAGAGTGGCAGTGTGCTTGACCCAATCTGTGTTTTACAATACTGGCCGACTGAGGGTTGATAACAGAGAAACAGCTAAGGGCTCCCGGAGGTCTACGAAGGTCCTTGATCGCAGGGATGGTTCTACTGACTGAACCTTTCCTGGGTTTTGTTCCTCTATTATCAGGGTCAAACTAGATGTTACGGCCAGTGTCTGGCTACATGGAGTTCTAGGCTTATCTCCTCCCTGACAAGCTTGCTTTCCATGTGCAGGGAAGGTTACTGGTATAGAGAAGCAATCAGGTAATGAGAAGCCCCCACTTGCAGCATGAAGAGGTATGACTCAGATATGGGTTGACCCCTTCCGTGAGAACCGGGCCGGAAGCTGCTGGAAGTGGCCAACTGGAAAAACCAACAGGGGCATCTTCCCAAACTCCCTGCTGATGATGTCAAACGCTGCATTTGCACTTTATCTGGCTCGAGATGTCCGCCAATTGGGGAAGTTGATTTACATCTGGGGTCAAATGTGGTCCCACATGCTTCTCTGTGTGGCCCTTGGGACTCTCTCTTTTCAGCCGCACACCCGCTCACCACAGGCCACACCAGCTCTGCTTCCTCCCTTCGCGAGTGTGTAGGCTTCCTTGAACTCAAATAATGCCTCATTGACCAGCCTGGAGGAGAGAGAGGGCTGGTGTGTGAGAGTGTATAGAAAATAGCCTCATGGACCAAGGTGAAATTTGCAGTAGTTGTGCCCACTTTTGCCTCTAATTCTGCCCCCTGTGGGCACATGCCTCCAGTTCCCCATCCCTGGTCTACACTGGCTGGCAGCAGCTCCCAGATTCTCGGGGGGAAGTCCCTCTCCATCACCTGCTCCCAGGCCCCTTTTTAATTGGCAATGCCAGAGGGTGAACCTGGGATCTGAGGCATGAAAGGCATGTGGCCCACCACGCAGCTATGGCCCCTCCCACAGCATGATGCCACCTCAGTCACTGAGAGAGGTGAAGAGTGTGCTTCGGATTGGCAAGAGGAAAACCGGTTTGGCTTTAGGGACCCCAAGAGAACACGCCTGCCGTGAGCCACGTTTCCCCATCATCACTCCAAGCAAGCTCCAATTCCAGCATTTATTTACCATTTTATAATTCTGTTTATATATACATATATATATATATATTAAAAAAGCCATTGAGAGAGAAAGGTAGATAGCAACAGACCTGACAAAAGAGAAGGATACACAGGGCAGGGAGGCTTGGAGCTGGGTCGGGGAAGGAATCACAGAGTAGCAGGAAGGGGACTTTTCAAATGTTTTTTCCTTTTTTGTTTTTTAAATTCCAAGCCACCTAAATAGACCAACTAGAAGACTTCAAAACACCAGTCCTAAGATACCTAAAACAAACTCGAGCACAAGGGTTTGAAATATTTACAGACCAGGGAAAAGATGGGGTTTATTTTGCGTAGGGTTGCTCAAAACATCAGAGTACTTTTGTTATTATTTTTTATTATTATTTTAAAAAACGTTTTATGCAAAAAAGCAAGGGTTTGCTTCATCCCCAACAAGCAAGAGGGAAAAAAATTACATCAGACAGAGGCTGGAGATGAGGGTGGGGGTTGATTCGGTGAAGAGGCCACTTTCGAAAGACAGAAGGTGTCGCAAGGCAGCTGCGTGAGATGCATTCAAGAAGCACAGAGGTTCTTGGGGGGTTTTCTTTTCTCTATTGTTTGTGGGGAGGCTGGGAGTGGGGGACAGAGAAAGAGGAGGGGGGTGTCTGTGAAATGGTAAGATATTTGGCCCAGTGGAAGAAACCGTGGGTTTTGGTCATCAGAAAAAAGAGGGACATGAATTAATGTGGCACCCAAAGAGGAAGAAAAAGGAACGAGAGAGATGCACGCGCGCGCACACACACCCACACACCCACACACACACACCCTAAGTGGGAAATTCAGCACCAGAAGGGGACTAAGTTCTGGCAATGGGTTTCAAACTTTGTTCCCAGGGGTGTAAGCTGGGGCCTCTTGGAAACTAATTTGGGGATTCCTCAGTGAGTCATGGCAGCTAAGTTTCTCCTGAAGAACGCCTTGCTTATGACCACCAATCTTCCACTGCGATGCTTAGCGTGGACCCTGGACCATGTCCCAGAATGCTTGGCAACGCAGACCTCCACGGCAGATGTGCAAGAATGCCTCAGCAGACAAGCCTCGAGACAGAAAGTTTGAAAGCCACTGGTCAAAGGGAACTGCCCCCTGAACAAGGCATGGGTTGGGAAATCAAGCAAGCAAGGAGGGAAGGATTGACAGATCTATGCAGTGGGGCTTGGGGGTGCAGCTGGGGCACACCTCCCCTTGCTAGGTGCAAATTTAGGAAACTTCAGTTGGCTTAATCCATGAAAAGAAGGGGGTGCATAGCAGAATCAAGAGACCCTCAGCTTTTGAACTTTCCAGCCCACTGATACTCATTCCTTTCCCACAGCCATCTTTTCAGCTATCCCACAAGCCTTCCTTCCTTCCTTCCTTCCTTCCTTCCTTCCTTCCTTCCTTCCTTCCACAGGGGCAGGCAGAAGACCCCCATGGACTCCCAGCCCCTATTATTCCACCAGCTGTTCTGTCTGCTTCCCATGTCTTGGGGGGCGGAGTGGAGATGGGACTTTGCAGTACCAGTTAGCACCTGCTTCCTAAACACCTACGAAGAACAAACATTTCTGAGGCTTGGGAAGGGGGTCATCCGTTCTTTTGGCAATTTTGAACCCTGAGCCCCACTAAGGCCCTCTGAGCTTGTCACTGCCCGGCCCTCCCCACCACAAACACACACACACACCCAATTTGGCTGAAGGATAACTGGGTTTTGGGAGAGGGGTGCAGAAAAGAGAGATATGACTTTGCTCTGGGCTGGTGAATAATTATGGGAATCCCCTGATTTTCTAACCCTCCCTGATGGGGTGGGGGGGTCAGCTAGTAAACAAAGGGGTGAATTCCCCCAATTACCACTTCTGCTTGAGCAATTATTATTTCTTTGTTTCTTTCCCTTGGTGAGGAGGGGGTTATCCCTGTGTCCTCAACCCAATAATCCACAGGGAAATCCTCTTCCCCTGGGGTTGGGGGTATCCTTTGGGAAAGTGCCCCCTCTTTTATTCCAGGGCAGTGACCACATTGGTGGGGCTCGTAGCCCCTGAGCTGTCGTTTCCCCCTCCTTCTTTGCCCTTTTGACCGCTGTACTGGCCGATGAAGGAGCCGTCCTCATTGAACTGGACATCCACGCTGCCCCCATAGTCAGCCAAGCTGTCGTCGCTTCCCAGGGCCTTAATTTCTCCGTTCAGGGAGGGCTGGCTGCTTGTGAAGGGTTTCTCCTCATTATCACTGCAGGGAGGAAAGGAGAGGGATGAGAAAGGGCAAGAGCAGCAACTGGTGTGCACTACATTCTGCTAGGCAAGGCAGGCCTCAAAGGGAAGCATACAAATCATGGGTGCAGGAACCTGTGGCCCTCGAGGTGCCACTGAACTCCAACTCCCATCACCCCCGACCATCTCTTACGTTGGGTGGGGCTGATGGGAGTTGGAGTCCCAACACCTGAAGCGCCACAGGTTCCCCACTCCACTATAAGGCAGCATGCAAAACTGCAAGACTTGAATATTTGGGGGTGGGGAGAAGTGAAGTGCATGCCAGAGGACCAGTCCACACATTACAAATATGGCTTGACACACTGTGGGAACGGCTGTGACAGAAACTGCATCTGCAGCGCGCTTGTAGCCCTGCCCCCATCATTCAGCCCAGACACTGAGGTCCAGCTCCAAGGTTCCCTCATTGCAAGAAGGGAAGTTACAGGGAACCTTTCTTGGAAGTGGTGTCCTCCCTGTGGAACGCCCTCCCACCAGATGCCAAGGGAATAAACAACTATCTGACTTTTAGAAGACATCCGAAGGCAGCTCTGTTTAGGGAAGTTTTAAATGTTTGATGTTTTCTGTGGTTTTATGTGTTGGAAGCCACCCAGAGTGGCTGGGCAACCAAGACAGATGGGCGGGGTATAACAACAACAACAACAACAACGAGGAGGAGGAGGAGGAGGAATAAGTCATTTTAGGGCTTATCCACACTTAACCTTTCCTCTGGAGAGTTCCCCACAAAAACCCGCTCTTTACCACTGAATTGGAGCATTGCTCTTCGTTGTGCTTCAACTTTAAAGATTGGGTTTTCACGGGGAAAGCTCTGGGGCAAAAGATGGAGCTTTAAAGCATGGGAAGAGCAGGGCAAAAGGTAAGCATGGAGAAGCCCTCAGGCAACAGGTTTGGGCTGTCATTTAAGTGCAGCAGAGTGGAAGACAGACAGACCTGTCCCCTGGGGCTTACGTCACTGAGAAGTAGTCCTGTTTGTTTCAATGGGTCTTGTGCAAGAGAAGCTCTTGGTGGATGGTGCCCCACCTCAGTGGGGAGAAGGAGAATGCACTTTTGATTATGCACTTCAGGCACTAACATGCTCAGCCACAGTAATCCACAGGATCACTCTCTGGCTCTGTACACACTATACCCTTCCCCCAAAGAATCCTGGGAATTATAGCTCTGCAAAGGGTAAACTACAGTTCCCAGTATTCTTCAGGGGAAGCAATGTGCTTTAAATGTGAAGTGTGTACAAAGCCCTCACAAACATGTCCCTCAGAGCCTCTTTGGAATGTGTGAAGTGCCATAAGGTGAATGAGAATGCCCAAAATAAAGGACTGTTTAAAGCACCAGAGCTCAGTGAGGTAAGGTGGGGAGGGACTTAGTTTCACACACACCCCGCTTTGTATGCAAACAGGCAAACATGTGCTTAAGATGCCTGTAAGTGTCTAGGTTGGCCCTTACAAATGTTATCATAAAAGTCCTGTGCTCCCAAGAGCATCGAATGCTGGTTGTGAGCCTGCAACAAAGTGCAAAAGAAAATGCAAATTGGGAAGCCCAAGGTTGAGTGCTCTCCTGTGGGACAGGGAGAGGACCTGCTGAAGACTGTGCTTCCAGGATTACACCCTTAAGGATCGCTGCACGTAAGAGAAAATGAATGTTTGAAACTGGCCCAAAGGGACACATTTTAACATTAGAAGAGGAGACTGTGGGCAGGCGGTCAGCATATGCCTGAGAGATGCAATTGGCTTAGGATCTCAGGGATATGTTTGCAGACATCATCATCATCATTTATTAGTTATATCCCGCCCATCTGGCTGGGTCTCCCCAGCCACTCTGGGCAGCTTCCAACAGGAGATTAAAAATACATTGAAACACCAGTCATAAAAAACTTCCCTAAACATGCACAATCTCTCCCCTGCCCCCCCCCCATGTCCCACATCTTCAGGTAGATCAACACCACACACCTAAAATACATCCAATGTACATTTAGAGCAAACACCTTCCACCAAAGAATTCTGGGAGCTGCAGTTTAGGGGAAGTCATGAGCTTTAAATGTATGGTGTGGGTCTGACTTTCCTCTTATTGCGAGAAGTGATCCCAATTTGCAATACAAAGCATGGCGAGAGAGGGAGACAGTTACAGACAGACAGACAGTGTAGGCAATAAACACACAAAAAATGGGCTAGGCCAAGGATATGCCCCATAGGGCAATGTGTAAGCGTGCAAAGATAAAACAGACAGCAGGAAACACTTTTCAGGCATGCATGCATGACTAAAACCCAAGCAGAGGAGTGGATGTGGAAAGTGGCAGGAGCAAAAATGCACATAAAGGACATGTAAGAAGTTTGTTTTATGGCTGCGAAACATGGGCTGTAAGTGAGCCAGAGATGGCAATGTTAAGACTCCTGCTCCGTGATTGTAGTCATGGGATTGTTGTCTTTCACATGACGGTGTATGTTTTGACTCCACAGAGTGGGAAGTGACGGAGACAGGATGTTTGTGCCACTGTGTTCTGCGAAGTGGGACTATTGTCCTTTGTTCTTTCTCTGTCTGATGAGAAAGAGGAAGGAGCTGAGTCAAAATGCTCCGAGTGTATTATATGTAAATAAAGTAGATTAGCCAAAATGCTGAGCTACTGAGTTCTGTTACACAAGCTGCAAAGACTCTGTGGATCCATAAGTGTGCTGATGTCTGTTGGCATCAGTCGCTGTGATGTTTGGGTAGAAGAAAGCTTTTGAAGCTCCTGAACGATTGACCAGGAGGGAGAGAACATGCCAGTCGGGCATGGGTCTCTGCCAGGGTCCTACTCGACAGTAGGACAGCTCCTGAGAGGCATGACTGGGAAGAAAGTGTGGGTGTGTAATGGAGATAAGGCTATGTGTGCTTTAATAATGCAGCAAGGAACCCCAAACTAAGCAAATCTGCATCTATTTCCTTAGCTCATATTATTTATTCTGACTTTGCTTGCTGTAGGAAGGGGCAATGAGCACCATGGATCACTGAAGGCCTCACTTTCTGGTCTGATTAAATCCTGTCAATACTCCTTTGGGGTTTGACAATTTCACTAAATGGCTGCTCTATCTTCACAACCATAAGGCTCAGAAACAAGCTCCCCAACCCCATTTAAATAGAAGCTGAGATTCTCAAGACGCTATGTAGCTAGTACCAAGTTCTGCAGTTTTTCTGAACTTGTACAGAATTGCAGATTGCTGCCCAGAGAGGGAAATCAAGTTCAAAGGAAAGTCCAATTGTACTACAGGGGTGACATCTGTTAGAAAGAAGCAGGCGTACTCAGTCAAGTGAACCCTAGAGGGGCTGAGCAAAGCCCTGGCTATAGAAGTGTGCAAACATGCCCATGAACTAATGAGGCAGGGACCAAAGTGAATCTCTGTTGTCATCAATTCTGACAAAGCTACGAAGGCCCATGCCCACCGCAAAGAGGAAAGCATGCAGGCTGCAGCACTAGGAAAAAGCAATTATTCAGTATTTCCCAAAGGGAGGAAGCAGGGAACCCCAGGGTGCCCTCTGCAAGGCTTAGATGGCAGGTAGCTGAGACGATGCTGCTTTGGTGCTCCAGGAAAGCAGATCAGGACAAAAGTGCAAGGGCTGGAGGGCAAGGGGGAGATCGTTACCTAATTCTAAGCATTGATGAACTTCAAGGAAGGAAGACAATAAGAGAGAAAGAGGTCAAATCATGCACAATTAGCTCTTGGGTCACTTTTTTCCTGATGGCATTATATATACGCACACACTTCCTCTCTCTCCTGTACAACTATGTCAGTTCCTGTTCATTAAAACCAAGATTTGCCATTGGTTTCAATAAGAGATGGACTGCATTTGTCCACAAGTAACTGTTTCCTTTAGGACACTGGTCTTCAACTTGTGGGTCGCAACAGGAGCACTACCACCATGCAAATATATGGTAAAAGATTAAAAAATGGGTCTCCAAAATTCATGTTTTGGTTACAAGTGGGTCCTGAGTATGAAAAGGCTGAAGGTTCTTGCTTTTGGATACAGTGGTACCTCCAGATACGAACGGGATCCGTTCCAGAGCCCTCTTTGCATCTAGAAGTAAACGTGAGTAGCGATGGCACGTCTGCGCACACGCGCGTTGCTTTTCGCCGCTTCTGCGCATTCGTGTGACGTCATTTTGAGCGTCTGCGCATGCGGCGAAAGCTGGAAGTAACACGCTCCGTTACTTCCGGGTTGCCGAGGAGCGCAACTCGAAGCGTATTCAACCCGAGGTATGACTGTATAGCTAAATTCTATGATCCACTTTTTCCATTTGCACAGTATCTGGAATCCCAACATCGTTCAAAAATTATTTTAAAGAAAAGGGCTTTGGGAGAAGGGACTGCCAAACACTCTAAAATCAATTCTCCAAATTCATAAAAACACCATCAGTAAAATAATAATTAAAGCAAAGCACCCTTTGTAAAATGGGAGTTCAAAGTTGCATTGTTTATAATTAGCTAAAAATGGGTAACAAGTTGTCCAAACTTTGCCTTTTACAACAAGCTTTAAATTGTACGTCTAACGGGACCTCTTGGAATGCTTGATTTTATTCATTCATACAGTTTCTCTTATGAGCAGTTTTGTAGTACTGAGGCAGCAGTAGCAAAAGTCAAATTTACAAATGCAATGAAGAATGTTTTTATACAATCTGAGATGCTAATGTTGAATTGTGTGAACGTTGCACTGCTCCAGTAGCACACACCTGCTCTTTCCTAAATGAATACCGGTAATTAGGAGAGCTGTATCTTTAGTAGTTTCACTGACTGCCCATTGCAGTTCATTATGGAAGAGTACTGCATGCTTTAACTGGTTGACTGAATTTATTTATAAGCTGTGCCCAAAGAGGCTGACAATAAATATTCACTTATTATCAAAATAGAAAACATTGGAGGGTGGGGGAGCTTTGAGATGGGCATATGGGCTCGTTGAACATCTGCTGCATTTCCTATGTCGGTGTTCATTGTTCAAAGCTCTAGGAACTTCGGCCGCTTGTTAGCTGAAAAGGATTATTGGCTGAATTTGGAAAATGCTGAATTGTTGCTTGGCAACAAAGAAAAAAAAATGAATGAAAAATGTGCAGCTGAAAATATACGGGATTTCGTGCTCCACCCCTGCACATGTGGTCATCAGTTTTGATGATTACTGAATAGTGATTTTATATTCTTGAGTGTTTTCTTGTTTTGGTGATCAAAACCCTATCTGTCTGTCTAAAAACAATCAATAAAACCAAAGTAGGAAAGCAGACAAGAAAAGATAAAATCAAGTTAAAACAACCACAGTTCAAAAAGGCCTGCAGTTAGCTAATGGAGAATGCCTTTTGAAAAAGCCAAGTCTTCACTCAGCCACCATCCCCAGCAAAAAACCACAACCCAACAACAAGGGGGGGGGGCAGAAGCAAATAATCCTCAGGAAGTGGATATTACAGTGGCTCACAGATGTGCCACATGATCCTATGCATGCTTGCTCAGTAGTTAAGCCCACTGTGTTCTATGGGGTTTAGATGGGTTGGTGTGCATAGTACTGCCCATTCCCTACAAATCAGAGCATCTGTCATTTGAGCCTTGCCTCAGCAAGACATGCACAGGCCCTGCACAGGCAAACCAGCATTTCCTCAGACCTCCCTCTAGGGAAAATAACACTGGCCTATCTGCCAGAGCAGTTGCAGACACACAAAGACAATATATGTACTTTTTTGAACACGTGAAGGTTGCAATCCTACGCATGCTTACCAGGGAATACCCCCCCAACCCAGTTGGATTTACTTGGATTTACCCAACCCAGTTGGATTTATAAAAGGATGTCACATAGAGGAGGGAGAAAGGTTGTTTTCTGCTGCTCCAGAGAAGCGGACACGGAGCAATGGTTCCAAACTACAAGAAAGAAGATTCCACCTAAACATTAGGAAGAACTTCCTGACAGTAAGAGCTGTTCGACAGTGGAATTTGCTGCCAAGGAGTGTGGTGGAGTCTCCTTCTTTGGAGGTCTTTAAGCAGAGGCTTGACAACCATGTGTCAGGAGTGCTCTGATGGTGTTTCCTGCTTGGCAGGGGGTTGGACTCGATGGCCCTTGGGGTCTCTTCCAACTCTATGATTCTATGATTCTACTTCGAAGTAAACGCGCTATGGCACTGTGAAGCCTTCATCCCTGCAGGATTCCAGACATTTATTGCATAATCTGCATATATATATCATCAGGGTGGAAAGATCAGGCATGCAGCATTTCAGGGAAGATCTACCAAGAAATTAAAAGCCATTTTCACAAGCTAACATTAATAAGACTGCCTGTTAGTCTGGAACTCATCACTGGAATGCTAATGCAAGGCAGACAGTAGAAGAGAACAGCATTTAAAATGTAATCTGTCTTGACACCTATTTTTCATTTGGATTTGCAAAAGATGAGGAAAGCACAAAGCTATTTAAGGGTCATTTGTAGATGAAGACAGTGAAAAAGGGAGGGAGGAAGCAAGGGGGTGAGTGTCCTTGTCCAGCCCCACCTTCCTCAGGCAATATGCAGTCCCCGGATATCCCTCTTACCTCT
The DNA here is from genome assembly GCF_964106915.1 of Podarcis gaigeae. NCBI lineage: Eukaryota > Metazoa > Chordata > Lepidosauria > Squamata > Lacertidae > Podarcis > Podarcis gaigeae. The sequence goes on from NC_139694.1 coordinate 38,880,677, forward strand.
CCAGGGACCTCCATTAATGAAGCAAGAGATGGGGGAGAAAAGCGAGAAAAACAGCGTCATATTTCGAGAGTTTCCTGCAGGGGACTAAGGGCAGAAATGCATATACTAAGGCCATGTTGTACTGTGTATTTTGCGTCTATGGACTGCAATAAAGGGTGTGTGTGTAAATATACTAAGGGCCTCTCCACACTTCCTCTTATTCCGTTGTCCCCCCACCCCACCCCAAAGGAAAACCGCTCTTCAGAGCTCAGTTGAAGCAAATGGCAATCTGCTTTTCCATGGATTTAGGGCAGCACGGCCAGTTCCTCAGCACTGAGTGCTGAACTGGGGGGGTGGGCACCAGAGGGTGTTGCAACCATGGCATAGAGCATGTGCCGAATGGAAGGTGAAGGCTAAATTTTGGCCTCGCACAGAGTGCCACGGAAAGTTGAAAGCCCAAAGTCCTCCCCTGGCTAAAGAGCAGGTTTTCCCTGGGAAAAGTGGGGCAAGGGGATAACTGCTCAGATCTGTGCCCACAAAGTGTGGGTCAAGCGGAAACCGCTTGGACCCATGCTTCCTAGGCAGTGTGGGCAAGCCCTAAGAGGAGTGAGCAGCATGCTAAACATCAGGAACCCTATTTATGACCCCTCACTTCTGCCGACCTCTCACCCCCTAACTTACCCAGGGACTCCCTTCTTCAGTCAAGCCTTTCAAGAAGCCTCACCAACCTTTTATTGCATCCTTCCCCAACCTAGTGCCCTCCAGATGCTGTTGAGCCCCCATCATCTCTGATTATTGGCTGAGGATGATGATGGTTGCAGTCCAACAACCTCTGGGGACACAAGGCTGGGAAAGGCTACTCAACTGATTCCTCTGCTGACCTCCCCTCCCTCTCCCTCTCCTCACTGCTCCCTGTCCGTCCTTGACTGCTTCCCTATCTTGTCTATTGTAGATTACCAACCCTATGCAGAAACAGCACAACTTTGTCAGTCTGTAAAAACCCCCAGCATCCCACTAATGCTATATCAATGGAAATACTTGGTGTAGTAACTCAGGTGCCAACTCACAAGATCTCCTGGCTGCCCTGATGTGTAGCACCATCAGAATCTCAATCTCACACTTACTAAACTGGATTATTGCAGCAACCATCATTTGGCAGATGATGGTGTTTTGTACAAGACTCTGCAGAAGATCACTCACCGGCCACCACCGGCACCCTTACTCTCTCCTCCTGCTTGGTCACTCCCTGAACCTACCACCAAGGAAGAGGGACTCATACTCAAGACTAGGTGTCCAAATAAAAACCCCAGCATTTGATTTACATCCAAATCCTCTGCCAAGATAAGTGGGATTTCTACAACCTGTATACATTATGCAAATTTGAATGACATCTTACTTAGTTTATTTTTCTTTTGATAGTCATGGAGAGGGAGAAGGAACTATTCAGGGCACTGAAGTGAGGCACAACCCACAGAAGTATATATCATATTTTTCGCCCTATAAAACGCACCTAGTTTTCAGAGGAGAAAAACAAGAAACAAGAAAGCAACGCAAAGCCTCTTGAGCAAAGAGGCAGGAGCGCTCCTGCTGTGCTCAAGAGGCTTTGCGTGGCTATCCCCAAAGCCAGAAGAGCAAGAGGGATCAGTGTGCAGCGATCCCTCTTGCTCTTCTGGCTTCTGGGATAGCTGCGCAGCCTCTTCAGGGCAGTGGGATGAAGGCTCCCCGCTGCCCTGAAGAGGCTGCATGCAGCTAAGCCAGAAGCTAGAACAGCAAGAGGGAGCACTGTGCAGCGATCCCTCTTGCTGTTCTGGCTTCTGGGATAGCTGCGCACCCTGCATTCGCTCCATAAGATGCACACACATTTCCCCTTACTTTTTAGGAGGGAAAAGGTGCGACTTAGAGAGTGAATAATACAGTGTTTGCAACAATAAGGGCTAGAAACTTGCTTCCGGTAAAAAAAGGAAAAAAGAAAGCTTGAGATTCTTAAGGAAGCTGAGTTCTGTGGCCACTATCACATTCTACTGTTTTTCCACATTTCTGCAAAACTACACAGCCCTGCTAATATCTCACAAGGTTTGGTCACTGGGATTCCAAGCACAGGCTGGATTGGTCATGGTGTGGTGGTGCAGACTGATGGGTGGCAGCATCAGAAGCAGGCTCACTTCAGTAAATACAGTGGTGCCTCGCAAGACGAATTTAATTCGTTCCGCAAGTTTTTTCTTCTTGCGAGTTTTTCGCCTTGCGAAGCACAGTTTCCCATAGGAATGCATTGAAAATCAATCAATGCGTTCCTAGGGAGACCGCCTTCAGACCAGGTCCGGGGACAGTCTGTCCCCGGACCTCCTCTGAAGGCTCACGGGGGGTGGGGGGAGAAGGACTTTCCTCCCCACCGCCAGCCTTCAGAACAGCCTTCTGAAGGCTGGTGGTGGGAAGAAAAGCCCTTCTCCCGCCGCCAGCCTTCAGAAGAGTTCCCGCAGGGCTGCCTAGGCTGCGGATAGCAGCCTGCTGCCCGGCGTGCGGGGCGCTCTGAAGCAGAGCGCCCATTCGCACAGGGCAGACATCTGCAGCTTGGGGAGCCCTGCAGGACTTCCCCGCAGGGCTCTCCAAGCTGCGGATAGCAGCCTGCTGCCCCACACGAGGGGCGCTCTTCTTCAGAGCGCCCCTTGCGCGGTGCAGACATTCGCAGCTTGGGGAGCCCTGCAGGACTTCCCCGCAGGGCTCTCCAAGCTGCGGATAGGGGCAGCAGGCTGCTATCCGCAGCTTGGAGAGCCCTGTGGGGAACTCTTCTGAAGGCTTCCTCCCACCGCAAGTCTTCAAGACAGGTCCGGGAACAGAGGAGAAGCGCTGCGCGCCTTCCCCTCTGTTCCCAGACCTGTCCTGAAGGCTTGCGGTGGGAGGAGGGCTTTCCTCCCCACCGCCAACATTCAGAATGCTGTTCTGAAGGCTGGCGGTGGGGAGGAAAAACCCTCCTCCCACCGCAAACCCCAGGAACAGAGGAGAAGCGCTGCGCGCCTTCTCCTCTGTTCCCGGACCTCCCACCGCAAGGCTTCAGGACAGGTCCGGGAACAGAGGAGAAGGCGCACTGTCCCCGGAGATTTCCCTATGGGCTTTCGTCTTGTGAAGCAAGCCCATAGGGAAATTCGTCTTGCGAAGCCGCTAAAAATCGGAAAACCCTTTCGTCTTGCGGGTTTTTCGTTTAGCGAGGCATTCGTCTTGCGGGGCACCACTGTATCTTGAAGTGTTGAGCATGGGCGCTACCTATCCAAACACCCAGGCTTGTTTACATCTCGGATGGGAGGATAAAAGAAGAGCATAAGAAGAGGAGCCCTCCTGGATCAGGCCAAAGGGGACCCATCTAGTTCAGGATCCTGTTCTCACAGTGGCCAACCAGATGCCCACGGGAAACCTGCATGCAGGCCATGGGCGCAACAGCTCTCCCTCCTCTCCTGCCATTTCCAGCAACTGGCATTCAGAAGCATCACTGCCTCCAACAGCAAAGGCACAACACAACCGTCAGGACTGGAGGCCATGGATGGCCTTATCCTGCATGAATTTGTGCAGTCTTTAATGCCATCACTGCTCTTGGATGCAAAATAAGATAGTAAAAAATAAATCCCAGAGTGCAGCCCACTAAACCCCACACTTTCCCAAGCATGGGGGTCCAGGCACATGAGGCCACTTAAGTTCCTGGGGTTCAGACCTATAGAAACCACATGGATAAACCTTGTGGTCATGGAGAGTGGCTGCCTTGGCCCTGCATGTCTTTCCCACCCCTCTCTCCCTCCTGAGCCCAGGCCGGCTCACCCTCGGGCATCTCCACTCCCCTGCCTTGTACCTGTACTCCCCAAAGGTCTCGTCCTTCATAGGCCTGGCCTCGGAATCCACCTGAGTGTCTTCTTTGTCTTTCACTAGAGAAGAAGAGAACACATGTCAAATGAGGTGAAAGCCTTGATGGGCAGGGGACCAGCCAACCAACCAGAGCAGAGCAGAGGTTTGGAATTAGGGATTGGGGTGGGTGAGGTTAGTGCAGAGGGTGGCCAAGCAGGCAGGGAGATGTTATTAAGAAAGAGGAGAGGAGCAGCACTGCCTCTCATTCTGAAAGACTGCCTCTCCTCTGCCTCACTGAGGTGTTGGGGTGGGAACTATGGGAAAACTGCAGGTTGGGGGGGGGACCTGTGACAGATGGTTGTTAGAGAGCTGCCCCACAGCTCTTGGGGCTGAGTGGTTATCTGAATGAGGGTTTAGCCATGTGGGCTGGAGATGGAAAACATGCCTGCCCCCCCCCCACCAGAGCATTGAGATGTGCGCTATGGAAATATTATTGTCCAGGGGTCTCTATAAATTCATTTCTTTTGTCCCACAGCCATCTCAAGGCAAATAAGCTTTGAAGCATTATGAAAGCTGCCAAAGCTCTTGGATCAGAGATGAGTGGAAGCATCTCTAGATAACAACATGCCATTTTATTTTTATTTTAGGGGGTGGGGAAGTTATTTGGCGCAGTTATTCAATGTAGTGCTCTTACAAATGTTCCACCGGCCCAAGCATTTCAGTTTGCCAGATGAAACCATCTCCCCTCTCCCTCCCCCAAGCACTGTTCTCAGGATTCTCCCAACCCCGCCCCCCCATGCTATCTGGGAGGGGGAATCCCATTGCACTAGCAGGAATCGTTGTGTTGGCTCCTGCCAGAGTAACTGTTTAGTCCCCCCCGCCCCGCCCGGTCTGGGGCTTCCAAGGCCCAAGGGCAGGCGAGAGAACCCACTTCAGGCAGAGGGCCAGAGGAAACCAAGGGCAGAGCAACAATGAAAAATTTACCTTTCTACAGTAGTGCCTAGTTTGTGCACACACTCACAACACCCCTCTCTAGCCTCCATCCAGGCATGTAAGTGGCATTATGAGACTTCAAGAGCACACAAGGAGAGGGTGCAAAGCAGGGTCAGGGAGGGGTGCAAGAGGGTGGCTGGGGAGAATTCCAAGGGGCAGGTAGAGAAGCCCGGAGAGCTGCATTCGGCCCCTGAGCCTGTGGCCCCCCACGCCTGCTCAGGGGACAGCAAAATAGTAATAAGAGCATATGAACAACACAAAGGTAACGCCAGCTTTCAAAAGCCTCAACTGCTTTGGCTTCTCTGCAAGGAGCCCTCGGAGCTGCAGATAGGAGAGGATGCCGAGAAGCTGGAAGAGGCATTCTCACAAAGTGGAATTCCCAGGCTACCTTAGGGAAGCAGTTACCATGAAAACAGCTTATGCCGGTAACACATCCGTGTCCTAACCTAAAAGCTGTCTCTCCGGTACGTAATGCAAAGATGGGGAACCTCTGGCTCTCAAGATGTTACTGGTCTGCAACACCCACAATCTCTGACCATTGGCAATGCTGGCTGGGGCCGATGGAGTCCAGCAACATCTGGAGGGTGTTATGTTTTCCCTCCCTGTTTTGGACTTACCCAGCCCAGTGGGTCAAATAGGGGACTTGAACTTGGATCGCATGAGTTCAACTCCTAGCTCAACTATGGACTTCACTCCGTGAACTCCACCAACTCCCCCATCTCTCAAGCTCAGCATCCTTGTCTGTAAAATGGGAACGATAACAACCTACCTCACAGGAGTGTTGTGAGGACGAACGCCACCAGGTGCACTAAAAGTGCTATGTAACTGAAAAGTGAGAATAGCCTGGGGGGTGGCCCACGGGGGTCTGCTGCGAGGTGCTAGGGTGGGGCTGGGGGCACCTCACCCGAGTACTTGCCGCCCTTGCTGCGCTTGATGAAGCAGAGAAGAACCAGAACCAGGATAAGGAGAACGATGGCGCTGACAAAGCCGATGAACCAACCTTCCGCAGCAAAGCTCTTTTGGAAATCCTCAGGAACTGCAAAGAGCACAGAGAGGAAATTAATGCTAAAACTTTTGAAGCAGGTGAACTCTGAAGTGCTTTCGCCTGTTGCACAGCTTAGCAGAGTATAGCAGAGTACTGCAGCATTTCTTAGGCAGCACTTGAGATTGCCCAGGCAGGATTCTTCCAATAAACTTGATTCTTGTAGTTTATTATACACAGCAGTAAACATACAAGTCTATCTATAAGTTACTATTTTACAACACAAAGTGCTGGGCTGGGGCCCACCTGTTATATTCAATGCTTTGATGCTTTGCCCATCTCTAAATTCTGACTCCTGAGAGACGTTCCTCCCAAAAACATCTGACTGGAATGTGGAATTTCCCTGTGATGGTGGAAATCCACAAAGTAAGTATGTCAAGATCAGGCTGCAGAGAGAACAACTTACTGTTATCTTGGCAGGGCCGCACTAACTCCTAGAGAGAACACCGAGGTTCTTACCATATACCCCTGCACAACCTGGGTTGAAATAGCACACACACACACACATATATATATATACACACACACACACACACACGCACACACACACACATATACACACACACACACCAGCTGATTTTGTGTGTGTGTGTGTGTGTGTGTGTGTGTGTGTGTTTTGAGATCGGGGGATTAGACCCATCTTCATGCAGCAGCGCATAGGAAAGTACATTCCGTTCATACATGGAGCAGGTCATTCTAGGAAACGCCACCCATATTATGCTGGTTCTTAAATGGAGGAGCTTGTCTTATTAAACACACACAAACACAGGCACGTACCCCTCTACATCCAAAAATGTACAAAATCTGCTCCACGCGTCTGGGGTTAAGGGTTCATTGGCTCCTGCTGGAATACTTCCTCAGAAATGCTGGAGCCATTTGCACCTATCAGTGGGCTGGGTCACTAGTTTCTCTCAAAAGAGAAACATCACTTTTCTGCAATGTTCTCAGCAGTATCGTGAGTGGACCAGCTGGTTGGGAAGGGCTCTCCGCCCATGTATGGCAGCTGGGGCATTTACTCATGAATTCAGGAAAGAGCAGCATGGTTAGAACAGCAGCCTGGAGTCCTCCCTAACCAAGCGTCATCTCTATATGAGCAGAAGGGCCTTTGCAGCCCCATATTGAGAAAAATCAGCTGGCTGCTAATGGCTCAAGAGGCTGCCTGCAACCCTCCACATACAGGCAATTAAAAGATACGTAGGAAGCTGCCTTTTATGGAGTAAGGGGATTAGTCCATTCAGTGCTGTCTACACCAGGGTTGGGGAACTTGTAGACCTTGGCTGGAGCCCACTCCAGTGACTGTTGGGCATGGTGGGTGGGGCTGATGTGACCTGGAGTTCAACAACATCTTGAGAGTCACAGAATCCTTGCCACTACTCTAAAGCTGACTGACAGGAGCTCTGCAGAGGGGCCTTTATCCAGACCCCTCTGGACTTACGAGGAATTGAAACTGGAACCCTCCATGTGCAAAGTGCGTGTCTACCATTGAGCTACAGCCATTTCCTGCATCCATGGGTCTACTCAGACACCCCAAACATGGGGTACTTAAACATTAGCTAACAGCTTGAGAGAACAGAATGGTTTTCACCAACACACATACCGAGATGTTTAAGCAAGCACCAGACAAATGCATCTGTGCTATCCCATTCCCACAGCTTGGGGAAAAGGCAGCGGAAAGCAAGCAATATAATAACAAACAATGAAGATTTCTCTTATAAAATCTCCTACTCCCCCCTCCAAAAAGCTCTCCTGATCTAAGTCAGTACAAATCTAAATATAGCCATTGCTCTCAGAAGTAGGATTGTCTTCCTAAAATTCACTCTCCTGCCATATAAACCAGCAGCCTCTTGTCCCTTTGTCTACATGGCAAGAGGGAACAATGACTCTCTTATCTTCTTTGCTGTGGCTTTAAAAATATTTCAAGACAGCAATCAAATCTCCACCTTCCCCATCTTTTCCCAAGCCTAGAGACACAACCTGCTCCTTTCAGCATCACTTCCCAAGTCTCCACGAGTATGAATCTGACATTTTTGTCAGATCACAGAAGGCCCTTCCTCCACTTAAAAGATGTCACATTTAATAGTGACAACCATAAATAATACATTACCACGCCTAATAAAAAGCCTGAGAAACCAGGAGGGAGGCAATGCTCAAAAGATAAATGCAAGAGGGCAATACAATCAAAGTCTTTGAAAATATAATTGATAGATTGTGAAGCACTAGCTGTGAATTGAGTCCACACACACACACACACACACACACACAAGCTCCTGTAACATCATCTTCAGGAACAGTTTAATGAAGACTGGAGAAGAGCCCTTCAGTTGGAAAGTAACAGGTCTGATCCTAATGTGGTTTTTTCTCTATTAAAAAATAGCCTGTGGAGGAAGACCCTTCGCTTTTAAAAGGCAGGCTAAAGTTGCTCTCTCCTCCAAGGCAGCTACTTCATAGAATCATAGAACTGTAGAGTTGGAAGAGACCGTGAAACCCCCTGCAATGCAGGAATCACAACTGAAGCATCCCTGACAGATGGCCACCCAACTTCTGCTTAAAAACCTCCAATGAGCAGGGCTGGCCCACCCATGAGGCAAGGTGGCCACCTGGGGGGGGGGGCAGAATCTGCAGGGCAGCAGACCCAGCCTCCATGGAACGCATTGCTCACTGCTGCTGCTGCAATGCTCCTTGAAGGCCAGAAAACAGCTGGCAAGGCTGGTCTTCTCCTCCCACCCCTAGGGAGGAAATGGATGGGGCCACCCTCCGAGACCTTCTGAGTTCTGCGCCCACCTGGCATGATTCAGAGTAGGCCCCTTCCCGTGAGAGCCTTCGACTCTCACTTCACCCATCAAGTAGGGTTCCTGGTGACTCCAGGGGCACAGGATCCCTCACTCTGCCTTAATCCATCTTTTTCTATTATTCTCCTGTTCTAATAATGGTGTCAAGAAATTGGAAGAATGAAATCTTACCAACGATTAGCAAATCCTTATGGTAGAATACCTGCAACTAGCAAAATTAACTGGAAAAATTAGAGGAATGTCAAACCAGAAGGTATTTAGGGAATGGAACGTATTTAAAGAATACTTAAAAATGTACTGTACTGACGATAAGAAACTTGCAGAAATACAGTGATATTGGTAACCAAGAATTACTTGAAATACAATAGTGAATTATATGTCTATATACAAAACAAAGTAATATGAATCTGTCCAAAGAATACAGATAATATAAGGAGTATAATGAGAATTATTGGAAGTTATATATTTTAATTTGTCATGTAAGTGTAATATATTGTATTTGTTTATGTTTGTTTTTCTATCTTTTCTTATTTCATTGTTTTTATTCATTTGTATTGTTTTCTGTATTATATGTTATGTCATGTATGTTATGTATCTCATGTATATTTGTCCTTATGAAAATTAATAAAGATTTTCTAAAAAAAAAAAAAATTTTTTTTAAATCCATCTTTTTCTTTGTAGTAACCAAGCTGCAATAAATCTCTTTGTTATCCTTCCTCACCTTTTGGTCTTGTTATTGCTCACTGATCCAGCAAAAGAACCACTCTCCTTAGCAATGCAACCCCTTGGTCCGAAATACCACTTACCTACGCCACTAGTTTCAACCTCTGTCTCCCAGATGGTCTGATCCTCCCCCGTGCGGTGCGCTTTCACAAGCCGGACCCGATACTGCTTGCCTGGCTGCAAGTCTGGGATGCTGAAGGATCCCTGGCTGGAGCTGGCATCCCCTACGGTTCGCCACGATTCTTTATCTGCTTAGAAAACAGGGAGAGACAGGGGGAAACCAGACTGTGCATTCAGTCCCCTCGGCAGCCACACCCTTTCACCTGAATCTGGGTTAGAAGAAGTCAGCGCGAGCAAACCTGACCTTTTCAGCCTTTCATTTTTCCAAGCTTAAGTTCAGTTCTCCATGTTTACACATAATTGTTTGTTTTATTTTTTTTAATTCTTGTAAGATTCACCAGTGGTTTAGTGCGAACATTTTATAAGCAATATTGCTGAATATACACATTTTTTGCAAAGCATGTTTTCCCTAATATTAACACTTTCCCTAATGGAATGCATTTTTGCATGTTATTTTCACTAATATATGCATTGCATGCACCTCGATAATAAGCCTCTTATAATAAACCTCTTATACACATTACTTCCTGCCAACCCAGCAATTCGAAAGCACATCAAAGTGCAAGTAGATAAATAGGTACCGCTCTGGCGGGAAGGTAAACAGTGTTTCTGTGCGCTGCTCTGGTTCACCAGAAGTGGCTTAGTCATGCTGGCCACATGACCCGGAAGCTGTACGCCGGCTCCCTCGCCCAGTAAAGTGATATGAGCACCGCAACCCCAGAATTGTTCACGACTGAACCTAACAGTCAGGGATCCCTGCACCTTTACACATTACTTGCCTGGAGTACTTCCTTGCAATTTTCAGTGAATGTGAATTTCAAAGGGTGGTTGTGTTTTGGCTTGTGCAGAGTTTTTTGGACAGTGTGAATTCAGTAGACTTTCCTTTAAATACAAACTTAATTGTACTTCTCCCCCATCTCTAGCTAGAACAGGCATGGGCAAACTCAGCCCTCCAGATGTTTTGGGACTATAACTCCCATCATCCCTAGCTGACAGGACCAGTGGTCAGGGATGATGGGAGTTGTAGTCCCAAAACATCTGGAGGGCTGGGTTTGCCTATGCCTGAGCTACAAACTGGCCTGCTGATGCTGCCCAGGACCAGTGGTCAGGGATGATGGGAGTTGTAGTCCCAAAACATCTGGAGGGCTGAGTTTGCTTATGTCTGAGCAGCAGACACTAAGAGCACAGGCTGATTTGTATACTGCCTTTCCTCTCCTTAAAAAGTGTATATAACTATGTTATTTCAGAATTTAAGGACCAACCTCCACTCTCCAAGTTGTTGACTAAGAAACTGTCAGTATTGTTACTAAATGCCATCAATATTGTTCTGTTCTCAGATGCTCAGACGGGCTCATGACATCTGCTGCTGGCTTTGGAGGATTTTTGTGAGAAGAATTTGTTCATGCCAAGAGCAAAATTATTGGGAAATATCCATCATCTCACTAGCAGAAGAGGAATGGAGGATAGTCTTCTGCCCCATCCCTGCCTGCAGAAAGGGCATTGTGCGTCAGAGCAGCAATTAATTAGCTCCCACTTACCCAAGCAGATTTCTCTTCAAAATCCTCCTTTGCAAATATTGCTGTTTATCAATACTCGGTAATGTGAATATTTCACTTCAGTGTAAAAATGTCTAACATTTATGCCATTAGCCTAACTTGATGAAGAAGATGAATAGTACAGTGGTGCCTCGCAAGACGAAATTAATTCGTTCCTCAAGTTTTTTCTTCTTGCGAGTTTTTCGTCTTGCGAAGCACGGTTTCCCATAGGAATGCATTGAAAAACAATTAATGCGTTCCTATGGAGACCGCTTGCCAGGCTGGCGGTGCGGAGAAGGGCTTTTCTCCCCACCGCAAGCCTTCAGGACAGGTACGGGAACAGAGGGGAAGGCGCGCAGCGCTTCTCCTCTGTTCCCGGGGCTTGCGGTGGGAGGAGGGTTTTTCCTCCCCACCGCCAACATTCAGAACAGCATTCTGAATGTTGGCGGTGGGAAGGAAAACCCTCCTCCCACCGCAAGTCTTCAGGACAGCCATCCGAAGGCTGGCACGGGGAGAAGGTCTCTCCGCCCCACCGCCAGCCTTCGGAGCAGCCTTCCGAAGCCTGGCGCGGGGAGAAGGGCTCTCCGCCCTACCGCCAGCCTTCGGAGGAGCCTTCCGAAGCCTGGCTGGGGGAGAAGGGCTCTCCGCCCCACCGCCAGCCTTCGGAGCAGCCTTCCAAAGCCTGGCGCGGGGAGAAGGGCTCTCCGCCCCACCGCCAGCCTTCGGAGCAGCCTTCCGAAGCCTGGCGCAGGGAGAAGGGCTCTCCGCCCCATCGCTAGCCTTCGGAGGAGCCTTCCGAAGCCTGGCGGAGGGAGGAGGGCTCTCCGCCCCACCGCCAGCCTTCGGAGGAGCCTTCCGAAGCCTGGCGGGTGGAGGAGGTCTCTCCGCCCCACCGCCAGCCTTTGGAGGAGGTCCGAGGACAGTGGGGAAGACGCGCTGCGCTTCCCCGCTGTCCCAGAGATTTCCCTATGGGCTTTCGTCTTGCGAAGGAAGCCCATAGGGAAATTCGTTTTGCGAAGCGCCTCCAAAACGGAAAACCCTTTCGTCTAGTGGGTTTTCCGTCTTGCGAGGCGTTCGTCTTGTGGTGCACCACTGTATGTCCAAAATCTATTCACTAAACTATTCACCTTTTAGAGGATGAACACTGAATTCTAATCATAAAGAATGCTGAGATGGGAAGATCTGTGCTGTACCTGTGGTCCTCCAGATGTTGTTGTCTACAAACACCCTTCGTCCCCAACCCACCGGCCAAGCTGCCTGGAGCTCATGGGAGTTGGAGTCCAAAAACATATGGAAGGTCACCAAGGTTCTCCAGCCCTGCCCTATGCTCTTTTTGTTTCAGTAGCAAAGAGAATCCACATTTTCCAAGTGTCCATGCCTGCCACTTTTTCCAGCTTCTAGCAACACAGTCCATTTTCTGTTAGCAGGGGAGATTAAAACCAGTGCACACTGCTAAATGTGCAGGATATTTATGGACTTGGTTGACCGATGGAGTCATCTGGTGGCTATGAGAAAGCCTCTATCCTTCCTTCTCAATTACCACACCTGTAAAATTACAGTAAGTAGCATCTCAGTTTCTCTGGTGGCACAAAGACCATGAGAGAAGGGAAAGTTGCTGTGGTTTCCCCTCCCACCCACCACCCACCTCCTTATCCAAAGGGCCACAGCCCACCTTTGCTTGCTCTTACCAGTCTTGCTCATAAGATGGACTTTGATTTCCACATCTCGCTGGTTGGGTCGTGGGGTCCAGACGATGGTGGTGTAGTTCTTCCCTGTTTCACCCAAACTGATATTCATAAAGCTCAGGTTCACTGGGCATGGAGGCAGAAAGAAAAACAAGGTTGCAGAGGAATTTATTAACATTTCAATGCCTTCCTTAAGAAGACGACAGAAAGTAATGCCTGATTAACTCCATGGAGCAGGGACGATGAATCTATGGCTCTCTAGACATTGTTGGATGGCAGCTCCCAACACCCCAGACGATTAGCCTTACTGGCTGGGGACCAGTGGGAGTTGAAGCCCAAGGGCATCTGTAGGGCCACAGGGCCCCTCCCCCAGCCTTGCTACAGAGCCCTCCAGAGGGAAAAACAACATAATCAAGGCAGAAAAAGCATCTGGAAGTGATACCCTATGATCCTATGCATGGATTGATCTTCTCGGCCCATCATCCTGAAATTCTGCATGAAAAAAACCACAGACAAATCTGGAACATGGCATAGATTTTTGTTTTCTGAGAATCATTGAAGGGAGTGGGGAAGGTAAGTGTTGCTTTTCTTTCTTTCTGCTACCAAGAGTGATAGAAACGTCTGGCTGTGGAAGTCTGAAACTGGGGGTCCTCCAAGAACTAAGGTGGAGCCTTTTAAGCTCATATGGTAGAAAGGGGACCTGCCACCCTTACTGGAGCAGGTTGTGAGTCAGATGTGGAGAATGTGGCGGACTGTTGCTTTTGCAGCAAGCACTCACTTGGTTGTGAACAGGTTGTGGCTCAAGTGATGGCACCAGCAGCCTCTATTGGCATTGCTGGCTCTCTAAGCCACCACCCAGAACCCATGTTGCAATGCAGCCACATGAAATGAAAGTAGCACTTCTTCCTGCACCTCCAGAAGCACCGTTTAGCAAGGGCCCTCTCCCCTTAGGCAATCCCACTCCGTGGTAGACAGCTTGTCACCCAGCAGAGAACTTGCTGCATGAGTCACCACTGCTTGCTCTCGTGTTCCAAGCACTCCAGCCCCAACGATGACAAGCTATCATAAATTTAGTTCTCTATTGGCAAAGCACTTGATCGCATCAGTTTCTAAGGTGCAACAAATATACACACTACTCCTGCTACTTAGCTAGCTAGGAAGCTACTTCTTCAGAATTATACTCTAATTTGCAGCAACAATACAACCACACCCCATTCAGCTCACCTAAACCCCCTCATCTGATATAGTGAGTACAAGCAAGTGGCAACCTATAGTGGTGGCGGCTCCAGCTGCTCCTGTTGCTTTAAGCCCCTCCTTGTCCTCCACACCTGGAGGCAGTGTGGGAGAGGATGGAGATTCTAATGGGCCTGACTCTCTCTGGGACTGTCTCTTCGGCCTCTGCCTTGCTACAACTCTGCCCCTGCCTCCTTCTCCCAGACTCTTCCCTCTTCCTCTTCCTCTTCCCCCACCCCCAGCTCCTGTCAGGCAGCTGTCAGTGACTCCCAGCCAGTTGTCAGAAACATGCAAAGACAAGGGAATGTTTCTTACCATCCTCTTTTTATTCAGTACTTACAGAGAGAGGCTATAGAAGCCAGCCTCTGGATAATGGTGTTGTCCCTAGTGAATCTCCATCCCTCATCTCTCCCAGCTCCCCATTCATCACTTCTATGGGTGCTGCTCCATGCCCTCTGCTTCTGAGCCCTTTGCTCTCCTACTTTCAAGGTTCGCCGGGTTCTGGGAGGTGGGGTCTGGAATGCTTTCTAAAGACACTCTGTCTGTCAGCTGTTGCCCCCTGCTGCTGCTTCCTCCTTCTCCTCCTCTCCCATTATTTCCCAACTTTTCCCTCATCTGCCTCTGAGCTGCGACCTCCCTCAAATTCCTGTTGTAAATCTAAGCTGTCTTCCTCTCCCTCCTCCCTGGAAGGGTCAGGCTGGGGAGGCGGTCTCCACCATTCCTCCTCTGCCCAGTCCCTGACAGATCCTGCCTCACGAGTGGCACAGAACCCCATAAGTCACTGGCTCCTTCCCCTGGATCATCCTCCTACCCCATGGCTCTTCTGCCCACCCCTCAGATGCCTGCCCATTCCTAACATCTTGGAACCATTGCTCTTCCTTTGGAATCCACAGATCTCTGGATCCAAACAATTTTGCCCAGTCTTCTGTCTTGCTCCCTGTCTCCCCTCTCTTACTGACCACTGCTACTAAGCCAGGGGTAAATTCTGAACTGCAGGAACTTGTCATGACAACCTCCATAACTGAACCACCAAGGTGAGTCCAAAATGCACATTGATGTGCTGATGCATTACACACACACACACACACACACACACACACCGCACAAGAACAGCACCAGATAGCACAATACCCCCTTTTTAGAATGAACTGACCATCATAGAATTACTGAGCTGGCCTCTTTCTCTGACTTCCTCTAGACTAATAGTACAAACAATAGTTCAACTTGAAAGCTTTGTCACCACCTCATTCACATGAATTGTCTGTCAAAGATAGGTCTGCCAATTGTGGAGAAAGGCAGAGGCAATCTTCACACAACAGGAGAAGATCTCCTAGTTCCTCAGACAAGAAATCAAGAAAGAAAGCCTGGTCTTGAAGTATCACCTGACCAATTATGTTCTATTGGTGCAAGAAGGCTTCCTTGGTTGGCATGGGGGGTTCCTGCAGTTTGGTGGGAGCATGCAGAGTGAGTCTTTGACTGACATCCCTCAGGACACCAGTTCAAGACCCAGGGTGGACTCAAGTCTTAATACTTGTTGTTGTTGTTGATCATAGAGGCAGCCTTGTTGCAAAGCAATGCATTACCTCCAGGCAATGGATCATGGATGCCATGAAACATATCATTCTGACTAGCAGAGTACAAACCTGCTAGAAAATTCTCCATTGGAATGCTGAAGCAATGGAAGAATATTTTCTATATTCATCAGTGAGAAAGCAATGTTACACCTTGGATCTTCTGCTTCAAGTACTCAGCTTATTCACACATGAACAAGGCTCAGGCTTGCATGTTTACCCCCATGCGGCCCCTTTATTTAGTTACTTCTTTCATGGGGGAAAACCATAGTTTACCACTATGTCAGAAACAGGAAACTATGGCTTGCACTTCCCCTTTCAAATCGAAATAGCAAATCAGCTTCAAATCATGGTTTATCATGCACAAACCAAAGCATATTGGTTAGGATGAAATGGCAAAGCACTCTGTTGCCGAAGAGGGAGAAACTAACTGATACAGAGCACATGAAGGGATGAGAGAGCATGCAGGACTTGTTCGCATAGTGCTTTATCACTTGATGTCACTTCTGAAACAAGCCATAGTTATCTATTGGCCCTTGATCCTGCAAGTCCCTGATCTACATGTTGGGATCAACACAGGAATCACTCTCTTTGCATGTGGCGTATGGACATCAGGTATGCCTACTGAGTCCCCCACAAAAGCCTTTGTCTGGGAACCTTTGTCTAAAAGCTGTGCCAGGGACTTTGAACCTTATTAGTAAGAACATAAAAGAAGGTCAGTGAGAAACCTTGAGTACATTTAGCAAAACCTGGAGGGCCAAAGGTTCCCCATCTCTGACCCAGAACATACAGCTGTATCCTATAATCTCTGAGTGTGAATACAATTTCTATTTGAATTTCAAGAGTATTTTTTTTAAAAAAAGGAGCACACACGCTATCACCAATCCAGCAAACAAATACATCAAGGATTATTCAAAAGTCCTCCTCACGACCTTTTCTTATTCTTTTCAAAGGCATCTACTTTAACTTACAAAAAACAAACCCGGCAAACTATGGGTGGCCATGGGAGCAGTGCCCAAGGGCCAGGCTATGGCAGGGGGGGGTGGCCTTGCCCCAGTTTTGTGCTCCTCGTCCTAAGCAGGGAGTTTGTGCAACCTCCGCAGGAAACATCTTTTCTTTCTCTCCCTGGGTTTGACATGGATGGAGGAGCCTGTGTGGCCCTCTCAATGCTCTTGAACTCCAACTCCCATCAGCACCAGAAAACATAGCCAGTGATCCGGGATGACAGGAGTTGTTCAACAAGATCTGGAGGGCCACAAGTTCCCCCTGGAGGGCGTATCCATAAGGCTTCACTTACCTGACTCGCGCATTGCATGCTCTTCCAGAACAAATGGCTCCCCTGGCCCCACACTGGTTTCTGCCCATAGGTACAACTTGTAGGGAGTATGGGGGGCAAGGTCAGTGAGGTTAAAGTCATTGTGTTCAGCACTGATGCTGTAGGAGGTGGATTCCAGCGCCGTCTGGTTGGCTGTCTGGTTGGCTAGGCGCAAGAAGGCAGAGAGGGTTGGAGCATTAACAATTAGGGTTGTCACTATTAGTTGTCACTACTGGCAGTATATTACAAGTAACAGTAGCAGCAGTATGCTTAAAACACCATCTATACCCCCACATCCAAAGTACAGTATGCTTTATTTTTACTAAGAATATTTTTGGGCTGTTTTTCTGGACAAATGCCAAACCAAATGCCTCTCAAGCCCCCTAGTATTCCACAGACCAACCTCACTGCAAGCGGCCAGACAAACCCTTCCACGGACTCACCTTGCTGGAAGGCCAACTTGTATCTCAGCAATTTCCCATTGGGGAATTTGGGGGGCGTCCACTCCAGTTTCAGTGCCGTATCTGAGATGCAGTCCAGGTGGAAGGATGCTGGGGGACTGGGCACTGTGTGTGGAGGCAGGGAGAGAAAAGGAGAGTGAGGATAGTGAGAGGAAGCATTTGGGAAGAAGTGGGCCACATGTGGTGAAAGGAAACACTCCCATTCCAGAAGTTTCTTGGGGCTAGAAAGCTGAAAGTGAGCACCAAGAGACCAGACTGCTACCCCTGGATGTGGGAAGGCCAGGTTCATATACCAGCTCAGGCTCTGTTGTAGGATAAAATGAGGTTGCCCAACGTGTTACGATGAGGTTTGCTGGAATTTTTGTTGTTGTTATTACTGTTATAATTTATGTATGCTTTGCTACTTGCATCTAACAAAACAAGGACAGAGAATGCGGTGGGAGGACTCAGCCCCTAGAGGTAAGAGGAGCATAAAGTTAGCAGCAGGTTAGCCATATGCGTTGAGGGGAGATAAAATGTGGACGGTTTGAGGGTGAAGGGCTTAGGGCACTTACCTCCCTCCGGGGTGTTGAACTCCAGGGCCTCATTGCGGGGTCCCTCGGCCTGCCCATTCAGCACACTCATCTGAAGTCGGTACCGGCTCCAGGGCCTGAAGCCCCCCAGGGTGACTTGAGACACATCCCCTTCAATCTCCAGGTCCCCATGGGGGTGGGGGTGAAGGTAGACCTGACGATGGCTGTGCTCTGCCATGGTCCCAAAGTTTGAATAATAAATCTGGGGAAGGGGGAGAGAGAGGAACAGAGATTTTACCCCCAGTTCTGCTAGCCACACATGCACTCACAGTTGTTTGGTTCTGGCACCCTTTGTGCAAAGTGCCTCTTGCCATGTGCAGACTGCCTCCCTGCTCCAAGAAGAAGGTTTTTTAAAAACCTGATGGGAATGTAACTTTGATCATGTAAAGAGTGATTTTGCCCTTTAAATGGTACATAGTTTTAATATTATTATTATTATTATTATTATTATTATTATTATTATTATTATTCCCCGCCTTTTCTCCTGACAGGGACTCAAGGCAGTTTATAGATAAAATTTAAAGTTTAATCTATATGGGTCCAGAATGCTTCTGAGCATATCTTCACTCTTTCTCAAAGGACCTATTTAAAAAAAGCAAGGAAGCAACATTAAATGCAACATTTTATCCTGGCGTTCAGTGCAGTCAATATGGCAGCTGGACAGAAGGATGAAATTCTGGCTGGGACAGGAAAATTATTGTGAGTTGGCAGAGCTGTTCTGCATTGTACTGAAATCCTTTAGGCCAGTCAGGTGTGTGTACACTCAACTAATTTTTTTTTTAAACCACAACAATAATTCTGCAGCAAAGTACTGTATTCCAAATTCTGCACCACAATTTGTTTCCATAAATTTCTCTTATTTTGCTCTGATTTAGTCTGCAACGGCTTACTATTTCGAATAATTTAGGCTGCAATCCTATACCACCTGATCAGGGATCAGGTCTTATTGATCTCACTGGGACTTCTTTTACAGTAGATATGTCCAGGACTGTGCTGTACTATTATTTTGGTTTTGCTGGTGACAGAGCAGCATTGTAATGGGTCCGGGGAAATTTATTTGAAGAGTGGGTTATAAGTTCTGAAAACAAACAAGTAGAAATGAACAGACTTCTGCAGATGCTGCCCCCTCCCTGCTGCTGAGGTTTTGCCCTTACCTTAAATCCCCGGAGGTGGCCGAAAATTTTCTGTCTGTGAAGCAGGGTCCAGGAAATCTTGATGGTTGTGCTGTTGATCACCATAATTCCCATATTCTCAGGGACAGCTTCAGGTACTGTTGGGAGAGCAATTAATCCCATGCATTAATCCCATGTGGCCAGGCAAGAAGAAGAGAGGGCCTGAGAGCTTGAGCAGGCCCAAAACATTTCTCTACCTGAGACCAACTGGCTGGACTGGCAGGTGGCTCTTACATCAAGGCTGGCACAGGGACAGGGCCCTGGGCTGCGCCTGAGGGGTGTTGACTAGGCTGAAGAGGCTGCCTTGTGGCAGACACCTCACCAACTGCAGCAGTGGCTCACCTGTGGCCCAAAGGTCCCAGAAGGCACCCAAAAAATCACATTAAGGGCTCATCCACACTTCTGTTTGTTCCATGATTTCTAGTCAAGGGTGCAAGAGAGAGGGGGGTTGTTTCTCCCCCCGCTTTCCCTGGGTCGTAACAAACAGTGATCTGCAGAGAACCTAATTGATGTTTGTCCCAATTCAGCAGTAAACAGCAGGTTTTCCCAGGGAAAGAAGTGGGAGAAAAGATAAATCTCTCAAACCCATGCCCATACACACACACACTTTTTCTTGTGACCCCAAGGTCCCTCAAATTTGTAATTAAAAATAAGAATTATTTTTTTTATAAAATTACTAACTGTTCTCAAAGGTGCCCTGTTGTGAATTTATGATGTCAAAAGGGGTTTTTGTCCCTCATCCAACCCATGCATCCTTTTCCTCCCCCCCCTTTTACCATGCCCACTTTTACATTTACACTGGACAATTGACCATAGGTCAATTCAGTTCTTGGCCCCCAAAAGGTTAGCCCCCCCACCCCTGATCTAATGGCAGGGCCAGGCCTGATACTTGGGTGTGGACCTAATTGTTCTGGACAGCAATACGACAAGCGGGGAGGTGCTTTTCTTTAAGTCCTCAAAAATGTGCCAGCATTTTACTGCAAATTTCTCCTAATACATATATCTCGCTATGCAATTTTGTCTACTATACAAAGGTTTGCAAGTGATTATGCCTAATACAATGCATGTTATTTTCACTAATATATGATGTTTTATGGACACTTCCTCCTTGGAGAACTGTAGCACAAAATACAGAGACATGAAGAATGGAAAGGAGAGCTGCCTTTCAATTTGCATATTGTTTCAGAAAGTACACTGCTGCTTCCATGATATCTGTTGCTGCCACCGCTGCCCACATGTCCCGCTGTGCCATCACTGTGTGCCTTGCCATGTCTGCCACGGCCGAAGAAGGAACACTGCCGTTCATGCCAATTTCACACAAGACCCAAAATGGGCAGGATCTCATCCACAATCGTGTTGATTTCAAAATGTCTGCTCAGAGTAGAGCTTGGTTGGCCACAACCCTGAATTAGGTAGGTTTGCATTAAAATCTGAATGGAAGTGAGCTTCTCCCCCAAACTTAGCAACAGCAGAGCCACACTTTTTCTGATCCTAGTAAGACACCCATGATGAAATATGCCTTTTTGAAAAGGTGTTCTGCTGGCTTTAACCTGGCTTTGTTTGAAGTGTTCCTACCTGAGGTGGCCTCGATGGGTAAAAATCCAAACGGACACGCTTGTCACTACATCTCCCCCTTCCCCAATAGCAGCTCCCCCACTCCCTACTCACCTCCCTCCCCAGAGTAGCCAAGGGTGGTGTGCGGTTCAGGTCCTTTGCCAAAGCCATTCTGCGCCTGCACTTTAATCTCGTAGGGCGAGAAGACGGGGGTGTCCGTCACCACCACAGGGGGGCGCTCCACCTCCACCGTGTTCCATTGCTCGTGGTTCCTTGGTCGCCACTGCACAAGGTATTTCAGCATCGGGGCGTTCCACTCCCTGCGAGGCAAGGGCTGAAAGGGAAGGGGTGAGGGTGGGGTCAGAGGAGGTAAAGGAATGGGGAACAGCAATGCTGAGCATTAGAGCACCTGCGCTGGATCAGGCCAGAGGCCCGTCTACTCCAAAAGCAACCAGCCAGGTGTCTCTTAGTGCTCAGACGCAGAGCAATAAACGCATGGAGCTTCCCTTGCGGCTCCTCCCAGCTCTTTTCGCCTCTGTTCATGCAGCTGCCGCTTTAAACCATCATGGCTAAGCTCTTTGGCTAAGACGTATCCTGCGTGAGATCGTGTGATCCTTGGGGGAGGGATCAGGGGGAAGCCACCAAACCTTACGGGCTGTTTTCATTTCATTTATTTATTTAATAAAATTTATACACTGTTTGATTGTAAAGAAAACTTCAAATAGTCTACAAAAAAAGACAAAACAATAAAATGGTTGGAAATTCACAACCATACTTTAAAACATACAAAAACAAAATTAAAATACTAAAACAGATTAAAATTCTGATGATAGTGA
The DNA here is from genome assembly GCF_964106915.1 of Podarcis gaigeae. NCBI lineage: Eukaryota > Metazoa > Chordata > Lepidosauria > Squamata > Lacertidae > Podarcis > Podarcis gaigeae. Next base: position 38,902,085 of record NC_139694.1, read on the forward strand.
GTTCTGTGCTAGTTATGGTTAAGTGATGAAGTACTTTTCTTTCCTTTATTTTGGCACACCTGGTGTTGGGAGAAAATGGAAAAGCAGGCCCCTTTCACTCTGGACTTATCCACCCTTTCCTGTAACCCCCTTCCGCCCAGGCGCAGGTCCAACACTCTGTGTCCAAGCGCTTTCCCAGGAAAACCCACTCTTTAAAGCTGAATCACAAAAAATGGCAATTTGGGTTTTCTGTGGATTGCCTTTTGCTCCAATTCAGTTTAAAGAGCGGGTTTTTGCAGGGAAAGCTTCAGTGACCTACTCAAGGAGCACCCAATGAGATTTGAATTCAGATTGCCTTGGTCTAGGTCTGCCATTTTAGCCGCTGTCTCTTCTTCAGCCCTGAGGCCACAGCACGACAGGCCCCAATCCTGCAGAGGGGATGCTTGAAATATATAAGGGAATTCCTTGTAGGCCTGCCAGGACAGCAGCTGGAGAACCAGTGGTTAACTTTCAAATGCACAGAACAAGGAGCTCCTGTCCATGCCCACACCAGACCTTTTCTCCACCTTCTTCCTCTGTTTGCAGTAGTAAACACTTGCCCTGTGCATATGAAAGAGAAGCCAGCAGAAGGATCACAGGAGGAGCTGAGTTAAATGGATGTCTGGGTATGGGCTTGGCTGCCCCACCCGGAAAAGAAGGGAAACTGCTGCATCCTCTTCCCACGCCCGCCCGCCCCTCCTGGTCAAAGGGATACATGAGCATTGGGGTCAGGAGAAAGGGCTTGTCCAGCAGCCCAGACACTGGAAGCATATCTTTTTAACTCCTGGTGTGTGGTCTTAGCTCCAAAAGTTGGACACGGCCCCAGAGAAACATTGCGTCAGAAGTGTCACACTTTTCCAAGGGTCCAGCAGGGGGAGGCAGTGGCTTAGAAGACCAAGGGGGCCCCACCTGAAGAAAGGCTCTATCTATTGATGGTGTTTCCTGCTTGGCAGGGGGTTGGACTCGATGGCCCTTGTGGTCTCTTCCATCTCTATGATTCTATGATTCCCCACTCCATGCTAAACATGGCTATAGCTTAGGGTCCCACTCTCTTGGGAGCCCCCAAAAAAATTAATGGAAAAAAACTGGATGTACATTTCCAAAATATAAGATAAAAAACAAATAAAATAAAACCTACATACAGCAACAGTGGCAAATGGCTTTAGATACCTAAAAGGTAAAGGTAAAGGTACCCCTGCCCATACGGGCCAGTCTTGACAGACTCTAGGGTTGTGCGCTCATCTCACTCTAGAGGCCGGGAGCCAGCGCTGTCCGCAGACACTTCCGGGTCACGTGGCCAGCGTGACGAAGCTGCTCTGGCGAGCCAGCACCAGCGCAGCACACGGAAACACCGTTTACCTTCCCGCTATAAAGCGGTCCCTATTTATCTACTTGCACTTAGGGGTGCTTTCGAACTGCTAGGTGGGCAGGAGCTGGGACCGAATGACGGGAGCTCACCCCGCCGCAGTGATTCGAACCGCCAACCATGCGATCGGCAAGTCCTAGGCGCTGAGGTTTTACCCACAGTATTAGGTCCATAAATTACAATAGCATATATTCAACACAAAAAACAGCGACAATTTGTTGTTGACAAAGGACAGCTGGACATATAAAGGGCCCCATGCCCTTCAGTAGCTTAGGGCCTCATCAAACCTAAATCCGGCCCTGCTAGGCTCTGACACCTTTCTTCACTGACCTCTGGCTCTTGCGACTTTAATCACTGCCTAAAGCAGAAATTGAAAAGGCAATGCTTTGTTCCTCCAAGACTTCCCGCACAAGGAGGCAAACCTCACAAGGTGAAGGAAACAGTAAGGTTTGTTTTCAAGAGCACACCATTTTTGCTGTTGTTATGCCTTGGTGGGTGTCAAGTGTAAGAACTCTTCATCAGAAGCAAAATGAACTTTTTGCCTCCTGAATAACAGATTTCCTTGGGCCGGATTCACGAATGTGGTTCATTTAGCAGAAGTAGCGCAAGGACTCCCACTAGCACAGCGGGGCTTTCCCTGCTCTCCTCCCCATGTGCCCCCACTTCCTCAGTTCCACTCTGGAGGGTCAGGAGAACCCACAGAAGGAAGGAACACGGAGATTGGTTTCCTGCGCAGGTCGAAATGCTTGTGCTGATGGAACAATCTCTGTAGCAGAACACTGAATTCTACCCTTTGTCTTTCTGTGCGATAAAATGGGCTTTATGTACCCAGTTCTACCCAGTGCGAAAAACCCCACACAGGCTGAAATTTAAGCTACGAGATGCCAATGAGTAGAACTCCCCATCACTTCTTTTTACTCAGTGCTACTCCCTCACTACTAACAAGAGACTGGTCCACTTGCTATCACCTGCTGAGCAAAGCAAAGGAGAACTTTCCCGTTAAATGCTTTTGTTCACAAAAACTTCTTATGAGGCTATGGAACTTTCAACGCTTCTGGGCTTCTTTCCCAGTTTTACCCTGAGTTAAAGATCTCATTCTAGGAAGTGCCTCTAAGATGAAACAAATACAACAGAGTTGGCTTTTTTCTTTACCCACTACAAAATAAGACAATGTCTCGTTTGAGATGCAAAAAGTAATTTACTGCCCTGCACAAAGCATTCTTACACCTGAAACATGGAACAGCAGAAAAGTGGAATGCTTTGGAAAATAAACCATACAAAGCCCTTTAGCACCTTGCAACCTTCTTTGTTCCTGTTGGGGTCTGGAACAGGTGCTGTCCTTCCTTTTTCATCTCCCCACTTCACCACTTAAAATTTCTATGCTAGGAAATGCTTCACCTGTAAATTTCAATCTACTGTGCCTTTTAGGCTGCTGTTGAAGCAGGGCAACCCAGAACTGAAGCTATGTAAAAATTAGTCACTTAAAACACTGCAAGGTTGTTATCCGCCTCACCTCCACTCCCTGCTGTGTTTCAAGCTCATTTCTTACACTTCTGTACACACCAAGTTGGAGGTGGGGATATTTTCACCCCATGCCCATTAGCTGATTTGCTTCCCCACACTGAACTCCAATCACTGGAGCTCTTAGCTGTGCATGTGCTGTCATCTGCGCATGCACAACGGCTGTCTCCAGCCTGCACACCTCAACTTAACCACTCCTTTCATTTTCTAATTGAATGGAACCTGGTTTGAGGGAATGTGAATTCAATAGTATTCCTCAAAAAGCTGCAGAATACAATGGAGTGTGGCTAATGTCAGGGGTACTTCACTTCAAACAACAGTGGGGGGCACACTGGAGCTGGAGTAAATACTGATGTACACACGGCCTGAATGGAAAGTACCGTATTTTTCGCTCTATAAGACGCACCAGACCACATGACGCACCTAGTTTATGGAGGAGGAAAACAAGAAAAAAAATATTCTGAATCTCAGAAGCCAGAACAGCAAGAGGGATCGCTGCGCAGTGAAAGCAGCAATCACTCTTGCTGTTCTGGCTTCTGGGATAGCTGCGCAGCCTGCATTTGCTCCATAAGACGCACACACATTTCCCCTCACTTTTTAGGAGGGAAAAAGTGAGTCTTATAGAGCAAAAAATATGGTAAATTCCTGTTCTTTTATAGGGACATTTGCCAGGTACCATCCTCGTTGTCTTTTCATAGCCAAGTGAAGCCCAGGCTTTTTACTGCAACATGTTATACTGCTGAAAATGGTTCAGAAACTTTGGCTGGTGCAGAATTTGGTCTCCAGGTTGCTCACTGGGGCAAGATGGTATGAGCATATTACGCTGATCCTGGCCCAACTGCCCATTGCTTTTTGGGCACAATTCAAAATGCTGGCTTTGACCAATAAAGCCTTAAATGGCTCAGGACTGCAATACCTCAAAGACCATATGAACCAACCCAGACCCTGCAATCATCAGCTGAGGCCCTTCTTCACGTGCCTCTTCCACGAGAGGCCCAGAGGGTGGCAACATGAGAATGGATATTTTCTGTGGTGGCTTCCCATCTGTGGAAGGCTCTCCCTGAGAGGCTCATCTGGCATCCTCACTACACATCTTTAGGCACCAGGCAAAAATGTTTCTCTAGAACCAGGCCTTTGGCTGATTGAAAATCCTATGGCCTTTTAAATGTGTTTGTGGAGGAGGAGTTATTGGTCTGCTTTTGCTCGTTTTATTATGTATCTTATGTTCTCATTTTGTATTTTTATGTTGTGAATCATCCTGTGATTTTCAGATGAAGGGCAGTATATAAATTTAATAATAATAATAATAATAATAATAATAATAATAATAATAATAATAATAGAATAATAAAAATAAGAAGCTGCTTCCCACTCCTTCACTAGATGGGTAGTTGCCATAGTTTTCAGGTAGATGTGGGTGCAGGATGTCACCAACCTTTTGAGAGTCATACAGCAGGCAGAAGCTCAACAGATGCTGCTTCTCCCTCTAGATGCTGGTGTGAACAGGTGTGTGAATTTGAACTTATTTCTATGGTTCATCTCATATCATAAGTATAAATATTGACATAACTTATATATGATATGAGCTTCTCCATCATGAACTTAGCTTGACCGTGGTACAAACCTGATACCAGCCATCATACCTGTATCCAGAGGTGGGTGCATGTGGCAAACTGTGGGGTTGGAGTCCTGGACTGCACCCACTTCAGACTACAGGGATGACGACACACGTGCATTTTTCTGTTCTTTCCACTTAAAAAGAAGAGAGAGAGAAAAACTCTCCCTAGAACATCAGGGAGAAGTTTATGCTGAAAACGTTTCTAAACTTACAAGCTTATTTGCTTCATGCAGCAATTTCTTTATTTAACTTGAGGGAGCATTCAGGCACATTAAGTTCCCCTAAAGAGGCTGAAGTGATACACCACAGGTTGCAACCTTGCCCTCTGATGGGGAGGGAATGCTAATCCATACCCTCTGGTGTCCCAAACAAAAGTCATCACCAGGAAGATAATTCCTCTTGACAGCAGCCACCATCCTGGGTTAAACAGGAAATGGGAGCCACATGGCAAGCCTCCCTCAGGGCCAAGACTGAACTGCGAGGGGCAACCAATGCCAGGCCAGCTGTGGTTAACACAGAGTGTCCCCTCCACCGCCTGTATTGTGATAACATTTGTCTAGCTGAACTTGGTATTTGCCTCCCCGAACGGAAGCGTCTGGCACCAGCTCCCTCCTGGGAACGCAGCCCACAGTCCTCATCATTATGGCAAGCGCAAGCATTTGGGGACAATGCCGGCAGCAAACACAGTGCAGTGCGAACATGCCGCCCCTTTGCACGGGAATCCAAACAACACAGCAAACCCAAACAGAGCGAAGATAATAAAAGGCCCAAGTGGCGTGTGCGCACTGTGTTGCCTCAATAGAAACACCCCACTCTGGCACCCTGTGTCAGCACACTCCACGTGCCACCTCAGTGAAGAGGCCACTCTCTCACTCTCTTTCTCACACACTTGCTCTGCAGGGCTGGAATAGCGGACACAAAAGAGAGACATGAATGCAGGTCCTCCCTCATGTAATTTGGGCTTCAGAGGACACAGGAACTGAGAAAGAAGAAGCAGCGCCATTAGTCAAAATGTGTGCCAAGAAAGGAGAAGAGGGTGGCGGGAATCCCCCAGAACCAAGAGGGTCATTGGCCTGTCTCACTCAGGGGAAGATTATTCCCAGAATCCTAAATATAGTGACTGAAAGTGAAATGAGTGTGAGCTGGACAGAGCTGGTTCAAATACCACCTCCATTTCAGTGCCCCTGACACCTGTAATAAAGGGTTAAGAATGCTTGGCCTACTTTACAGGGTTGTTGTAAGGAATACTGAGACCATGTATGTGAAATGCTCTGAATGTTAAAAAAAATGTTTGTTTTGTATTAGCTGGGATAAATTTAATTGGGATGGCCTGTGGTTGATTCGTTATGTTAGATTGCTTTGGGATTGACTTTGTTTAAAAGGGCTTTTATATGTAGTATTATGAAGCCCTGACTTTTTTGTTTGTACACTGAGTTTTGGGGAAAGTGGCATAAAGCTGCATGCAAACAAAACAAACAAACAAACAAATCCTTGAGTGACTTTCGTTCAGACCTTAACGTCTGCCTGATTTCGTTCCACTGGTGGCTTCCGCTGGGGACACGCTCTGCATTGTGTTAGGTCCGCCCCATGCTGTGAGCGGCTCTTTGTGTTCTGAATTGTTTAGCAGGCACATTGACAAATGCTGCAGCAGAGGTGCAAGAGCAAAGTGCTGAATATGTGATGTGAGGCATGGAGATAATAATACTGACCAACCTTACAAGGTTATTGTTAAGATTACAAGAAGACAATATGTGTGGCTCAGTTGGACCACACAAAGCAACACACATACAAAGCAACTGGCCTCCAGGAGCATATTGCTTTTGTGCCTTGAAGAAATACCCAAATTCACCTCAGAATTTAGGTTTAGGCAAAATCCAACAGCAACTCTTGCATCTGCTCAACACATAGCTGTCAACGTTTCCCCCTTTTTAAGGGACATTCCCTTATTCCAAATAGGATTCCTTGCAAGAAAAGGGAAAAGTTGACAGCTATGGCTCAACATGCTGCTGTCAGCCAGGCCACTAACACTGTGGAGGAGATCCAGGGATACCAAGACAGGGCTACAAGAGTAGTTATATTTTACCGTCCAGGTGATGATCATATTAGTAGTCTCGTTCCCCTTTCCTTTGACATCAGATGGATTCCGCTTAGGGGCTAGAAAGTAATGGGTCACAGTTAGGTCTGCTTATATATCAGCTCAGACAAAGCACCCACCATGACTAAGAGGCAGGTAATGGCATTTTCTTATGCCAAGCCACTTGTTCCCTCTCTTTCTCACGTCTGGGCTGTGAGTAGCCAAAACGGTATCAAACATGAGGGAGGAAATAGCAGGCTTGGGGGGGGAAATTCCAAGGTTTTCAGGAATAAAAAAAATATTTAGGAGACAGGAGACTTAACAGAGGAAAAACCTTAAAACAGTCCAATTAAGATCTGTGCATGCTCAATGGCTATGAAATTCTGCCTGTTGCAGGCCGGTGGGGAGGGGGGAGAGGAAAGCCTGGTGTGGGGAGGAATGGAATAGTGGGGCTGGAGCCCTGGACAGAAGCACTCTGAGCTGTAACATTTTGCTGCAGGGCCCCATTTATCTGTGTATCACAAGCACGGTTTAGTCTTACAGGGCAGGGCTGGCTCAATAAACTTTGGCAACTGAGGCGAAACAAAAAATGCCACCCCCACCCCCCACTGCCACTGCCAGGGAAGAAGGGCCAAATGAAGATCTACATCAGGAGCAAGGAATAATAATTATAATAATACTTTATTATTCATACCCCGCCCATCTGGCTGGGCGGCTTCCAACAAAATATTAAAATACAGTAATGCATCAAACATTAAAAGCTTCCCTAAACAGGGCTGCCTTCAGGTGTCTTCTAAAAGTCTGGGGGCTGTTTTTCTCTTTGACATCTGATGGGAGGGCATTCCACAGGGTGGGGGCCACTACTGAGAAGGCCCTCTGCCTGGTTCCCTGTAACCTCACTTCTCGCAGGGAGGGAACCGCCAGAAGGCCCTTGGCACTGGACCTCAGTGTCCGGGCAGAATGATGGGGGTGGAGATGCTTCTTCAGATATACTGGACCGAGGCCGTTTAGGCCTTTAAAGGTCTACATTGGAACAAGGGCAGGAGGAGAGTAGCAGCCCCTCCTATTCACCAAGAGGCCGCTGTAGAGGTGGCATGGGGGGTGCCGCCAAGGAAGCAGCAGATTCAGCCTCCAAAGATCATGCAGCACCTGCTGCTGCCACCATGGCAGCAGTGGGCAATGCACTCCTTGGAGTCTGGATCTGCTATCCCTGTGGATCCTGCCGCTCGAGGCCATCGCCTCACCTTGCCTCATGGGTGGGCTGGCCCTGCTACAGGGAACGATGCATATAGAACACCTAAGCCCCAAACATGCTTCTCCTTGGCATTGTCAGCCTCCTTACCTGCAGGATTTGTGACATAGCTGACAGGGTGGGAATTTAGCGGACTGTCCCCATGGTCATTTCTGGCCTTCACATAGAAGTTGTATTTCCTGAATGGAGAAAGGTGAAGCGTGGCCCACGGCTGGTTTCCTGGTACAGTGGTTAACTTTTCCATTTTTCCTTGCCCAAAGTTGCTTTCGTCACAAAATACAGTATACTCTGTAGGGAGAGTAAAGGCCATGTCAATAGTTTGACTAAGCCCCTCCGAGAAATAATCAAGGTCATCACAGCCTTTGACTGGGAAGCCCCACCATAACCAACTGGGAAAGAGATGCATTCTCTGCACATGCTCAGAAGCGTTCATTTCCCTGCAGCCAGTCTGAACACACCAACGAAAATAACATTGGAGCAAATGTGTGACTTAAACAGAGCTTCCAGTTCCAAGTATATCTCAAATGAAGCACTGCATTGCTTCACACATAATACAGCAACAAACCCAGCAAGGAGTCAGAACCAACCCCTTATGGCTTTCTGACAAGAATACCTTCAGGAGACAAGCACTTTCTAACAGTTGTTTGTCACACTTGAGATGTTTAGTTCTATACTTACAAAAATGAGCTGTGAGTCTAAAGCAGGTACTAATGAGATTCTTTACAAACAGATTCAGGTAGAAAAAGCACCTCAGTTTAAATGCCAAAATACATTGGTAGCGGCAGGGAAGTGTTATGATGCATTTACAGCCATGGTCCTTAAGGCCCACCTGGCTTCAGGATGAACTCATTTTCTACCCTGCCTTCTGTTGCAATTGATTGATTGGTTTATTACAGCCATTGGCCCATATCTAAAAACAATACATCAAAATTTATCCAAAATTTATGCAAATAATAATTGGGCCTTCGCCACAGGCAAACCGCAGAGAGATGCCATTCTGCATCCATAGAGAATCGTGGCCAAAGATGCCTTTCAATTTGTAAAACAAGTTCAGGTTGCAGATAACTCTAGTATTTATCCTGTCTTTGTTTTAAATGCAGCTAGATGTGGAGGACACGTGGATAAACTACCAGGGAATATGGTTGTTCTGCTGAGGTGATTTCAGGAGCTGCTGAGAAAGGAAGAAATAGGGGTACAGGAGGAAGCTAAAGTTTATAGGCATAGGCAGGAATTGGGGGGGCAAAGTAAAACACTGAAAGGGGTATCAGGCTAGTTTGCAAAACAAAAAGATAATAGTGTGTGCACATTTTGCATTTCTACAGGTTTTTTAAAAAAATGAAATCTGAGGGTTATGATTTATTTGGTGGGGGGAATAGCTGCCCCCATGTTTCCCCATCCTGACATTGCCCATGGTATGACTGGATCCTGCCCTCTCACCCAAACACATTCCAAGTGTGAGAGTTCTGAAGAAAAGCCAATAATTCGGAGGCTTTGAGTGAGGATTCCAAACTGGTAACATGGCAATGCTGGCTCTAAGCACCTCGGTGCACTCAGCCCTGTTTCCTACCTTTGATAGGCCTGTTGTGATCATCTCCTGGTGTCCACGTCAGCTTCACCTGCCAGTCCTGCTGCTCCGACAGTTCCAGATTTGACACAGGGCCAGGACTGCCTGAAAGAGAGACCATCATGTGAGCCACGATGAGGGAGCAACCACAGGATGAAAGCCCCAAATCTTCTTTGTATCTCCTTTAGCAGTTTTCCCAGAGCTGAACCAAAACATTTTGGATCCTGAGATTAAAATTCCAAATGGCAGCTCTGTCTCTCCCCACCCCACCCCATGGTATAATTAATGTTATTATTATTTCACTAACTGATAGGGCTATCTAGAAATGGAAGTAGTTTTATTTAATAAATATTTGTCTTTTAAACATGTCTCTCTCTCCCATGCACACATATATCAATCTCCTCACAACCCGGACTCAAATAAAACTTGCTTCACAGATGCCTTCGGAGGCATGTTGAAGGAAAAAGCATCACTTCTCTCTCTCTCTCTCTCTCTCTCTCTCTCTCTCTCTGTCCCTCCCTCCCCCACCTTGAGTTCCCTTTTATAGTAACACCAGATTCACCTCAAAACATCAAAAACCAAAAACATGTGCCCCAAATCTACCAGCTGCAGGAACTACCTCACTTACCATCACTTTGCTCTCTCAGTAACTTTGGAGTCTAAAGAACCCAAGACAACCATTTTACAAGAGGTAAAAGAACCCATATCTGATTTCTCCTTTTTTGGTACTTGCCATATACCCAAAGCTTGGCACTTTTCTCCACAGAGTCAAGAGCTGTCCAAGCCCGGCAGGTGTATATTCCTTGGTCAGAATAGTCCAGGTCAGTGATGGTCAAGGATGTGTCATTGATGAAATACCTAGCAGGTGGATAAAATAAGAGTGCTTTGTGGTTTCCCTCAGTCCACAGGCCCCCTCACAACCCTGCCCTGCCCACACCACTCACTTGTCATTGTCAGCGGACTCCTTAACCAGCTGCCCTTTTCGGTGCCACTCAAGACCAGGGCCTGGGATGGTGTCATCGAACAACACTTTGCAATGGAACGTCACATGACCACCCTTCTCCCCTTCTGTGTTTGTAGGCTCCACTTCAAACTGTGTGGCTCCTGGAACAGGGACAGAATGCAGAGTCGTGTCATCTCTCCCCACCATGCCTTGCTATGGTTGGAAGGATGAGATCTCAATAGCCCTCATGGCTTCTCTTTCCCTATCATCCCACAGTGTGACTTGAGCACCTCTCATTGCAGACAGGGCCAGGCAACAAATTCTCAGGCAATGCAACATGTTAAGAAGTTCTCCTGCACACACCTCACTGAAATGAACCAGGTGACCACTTTTGACCTGTTTCCCACACTTTTACCTTGAATGGCACCCCAAACCAAGTATTCCTAAAGTTGCTCTGATTTAAATTACCTTGGCAGTGGCCTGAATATGTTAATTTTAGGCCAACGTACAAGACAAAAGGCAAATTTAAAATGTGAGCATGAAAAGAAAACAAGATTTGCTGCCACCCAGGAGAGGTATCATTCTTACTGTGAGGTTACCAAGACAGGATCCTCTTTCCACTTCTCAGAAGAGGGCAGAAGACTCAGGAGAACCTGAATCATCTCCTGATTTCATTGGGGAAGCAAGAGGCAACATACAAAACTTCAGTATTATCTATAAAATCTGTCTGTGGAGCTGGCTATACAGGAGGATGGAGATATTCAACTAAGGGCCTTAGAGGCTGTGGCTGACAGCTCAGAGTGGGCAGAATGTAGTCCACGAGGTGCCCTCCATATGTTGTTGGCAGGGGCATCCCCTCCCATTTTGACACCTGAGGTAAAACAGGAAGGGTGCTGCTCCTGTCAAAGCTTTGCTTACAAGGGACACACAGTGCAGCTTCTGGCAGCATCTCATGGAACTCTCACAAGAACTTGTCAGACGCCACTGCCGCTACTTCTCCTCACTTTTCTGATGGTCACTGGGCTCCACCCTGCAGGGTTCAGCTGCCCAAGGCAGCTGTCTCAGTCTGCCTCATGGGCAGGCTGGGCCTGGTTGCAGGGCAATGCGAGCTGAAGCCAATGGGGTCTGTGGTCAGGGGGAGGATAGAAATTGTAGTCCAACATCTGACACCAAACTGTCTACCCCACAAAGTAAGATCTGATCCCTTCCCCTGAGGCCTTTCCCTCTGTTTACCTTTAGTGTGACTGCTCAGGCTGGAGAAGGCAGAAAAGTGGAAGACCTATTTTTCATCATACCTCAATGACCTATGACTGCTATCTTCCCATCAAGCCTCATTATGCCTTACTATTTCCTATTCGACTTCTCTTCAAATTCATAACCCATCTGAGAGGTGTGGTGCATTCTGGGAAATCTGCTCCCACCTTTGACAAAAAGGTGGGCAACGATGGAGACATTGTTCTGATCATTCTCAGCAAAGCATGTGAAGTTCCCTGCATCCTCACGCTGGACTTTCTCAAGCTGCAGGGTTCCATTTGTGAATAGAAAGCTCCGGTAATCTTCCATGATGGAGTACAAGCCTTCTGTAAGCCTGGACATAAGAGCAAGAGGGGGCACATCAAGCGCATGAAAAAGAAAATGCTCTGTTGTCAATATGGTTAGTGTTGCTGTCACTTAAAAACAAAAAAATTCCAGAGGGATTCCTATGATTTTAAGATCTACACCATAGGCAGAGGGTGCCTCCAGACTGTCAGTGTTTTGCAGGAGAGATTTCAGTGCATACTGGAATTTCAGTTTTGAGCAATTAAAGTTTGCTATGACAGATTGATGCTAATAATAAAGATCTCACAGCATATATTCACCGTCTCCACACAAATAAGGCATCATTTTCCATTTACAAATAAAAGTTACTACACTTACTCCGTGGCACTCAACCCCAAGCACCAGAGCTTTGGCACAGAGAAGATGAGATATATACAAATGGTGCCATAGCTGCTTAGGACAAAGTTAGAAAGAAAATGGATTTGATGGATCCAAAGGATTCAAGTTACAAGAAAGGAAATTCCAACTAAACATCAGGAAGGGAAAGAGGTGTTCCTTCTTCCTTGGAGGTTTTTAAGTAGTGGTTGGATGGCCATCTGTCATGAATGCTTTGGTTGAGATTCCTGCATTGCAGGGGGTTGGACTAGATGACCCTTGGGTCCCTTCCGACTCTATGATTCTATGAAATACATCAGCCATAGCAGAGAACTCACCAGTTCACAGAGGGCCGAGGTGCCCCAAAAGTCTCACAATGCAGGGTGGCTGTCTGGTTCTCCACCACGTTGTATACTAACCCATCCGGGGTCAGGATTTCTGCTGGCAGACCTGAATTAAATCAAGTAGATAGATATGTTTGAGGCATGGCACCCTCTAAACAAACAACCAGTTCTGTCTCCTCAACGAAACCCATCTAGGGTTTTGCAAGTATATTGGACCTACCTCATAATCAGGGTTTTTTTAAGTGAGGGCGGGGGGGTGGAGGGAGTTGACGACATGGGGGTTTTTTACAATGAGTTTGTACTAAATATTTTATTGTGTCACAAAACAAACAAATAAACAGGGAAAGTACATATAGTGTCTCCACTTTCAATTCATAGAGGATTTTTCACATTTCGTTTACAGTCGTTTAAAAACATTTCATTTACAGTCAGACTTTATTGTTAAAGATATTGTGTGGTTGGGGGAAAAGAGAGAGGAGGGAGATAGAGATAGATCTTTTGCTCTATTGCATAGTGTTTGTGTGGGGTTTTTGTGTCAGCATCACATGGGTTGGCCCTTTATTTATGTATTTTTGTTGGCATTGCAAGAGCTTAGAGAGTGCAGAGCTTGCTTGGTTGCTGTGTGGTTGGTTGGTTTGTATGTGTGAGCAGGGGCACGGGGGTTGGGGTTGGGTCAAGTTAGCCATACAAAAATTTATGGGAAGCCGCCCTTTGAGAAAAGTGAGCCAAGAAGCTTAAACTAGCACAGGGAGGGTTGCCATATTTTGAAGAGCAAAAAAGAGGACACATTTGCCGACTTCTACTTTTAAAAAGTAGGATGTGTCCATGAAAAAGAGGATATGTCCTGGAAAAAGAGGACATATGGCAACCCTAGCTGGTCACCTTCACCCCGTGTTGCTCCCCTTCATCACATTTACAGCACAACAAAACAATGACCTGTCCCCCACCCACAGGATACAAACTGGGGAAATTGTAAGTCAAACAGAAAAAAAACCCAACAACAATTAAACACATTTAGTCATTTAGCATATTAGATCTTTTTGGTAAAGGCTTTTAGTGTGTGTGTGTGTGTGTGTGTGTGTGTATACACACACACACACATACGCACAAATGCGCACATGCACACACACATACTTTTTTGTTATATTACTATTTGGCCAGATGCTAGCCAAGGCTTAACACTCATTGACCAGAATGTCTGGAGGTAGGAATAAGTGTACTTCTCTTACTGACAAATGGGGTCAAGTAAGCCTTCATGTTTTCCTTATATCTCCATAAGTAAAAGGGTTTGACTAGGCTCAGGAGCTAGAGGCCCCTGAACCTAATTCCCTCTTCCTGGAGAAACCTCTCTTGGCCTTCCCTCCCCAAGAGGCAAGCAAGATGTGAAGCGGTGACATCTGTGACAACAAAACGCATAGTGGGCTGGGGCTGATGTGCTAGCTAGCCCAAGACACATCACTAAATGACCCTCCAGGAAAAGTAGCTACTAGAGACTTTAAAGGTAAAGGTAAAGGGACCCCTGACCATTAGGTGCAGTCATGGCCGACTCTGGGGTTGCGGCGCTCATCTCGCTTTATTGGCCGAGGGAGCTGGCGTACAGCTTCCGGGTCATGTGGCCAGCAGGACTAAGCCGCTTCTGGCAAACCAGAGCAGCGCACGTAAACGCCGTTTACCTTCCCGCCAGAGTGGTAACTATTTATCTACTTGCACTTTGACGTGCTTTCGAACTGCTAGGTTGGCAGGAGCAGGGACCGAGCAACGGGAGCTCACCCCGTTGTGGGGATTCGAACCGCCAACCTTCTGATTGGCAAGTGCTAGGCTCTGTGGTTTAACCCACAGCACCACCCACGACTAGAGACTTTACCTTCTTTTTTTAAAAAAACAACCCTGAAAACTGAAATTCACAGGAGCCTGGAACACCTTCAAGCATTATTTCCGATGTGAGAATGGTGACACTGTTGTGTGTGTGTTCTCTGTTGGCTCCCCCCACCATAACAGGCCCAACCTTGCTGCCCTGTGGTGCTGGTCCAGCCCCATGCTCATCCAAGAGAAGCAGATAAACTCACGGACAATGAGGATGTACGCATTGGCCAGGAGACTGCCATGCTTATTATGGGCTTCACACTGGATCACAGCTGTGTCATTGGGCTGCACTTGGTTGAGGATCAAAGCTCCCGGGACCACCTTCCTTCTCGGGTCTGGCATCACCTCTGAAACCCAGCAAAAGAGTTTAGGCCCACGAGAAGAAGCATGGCAGCGTGGCATCCCTTTCCCTCACCCACATTCCGCACCTGCCCATTCACTCACCTTCTAGCGGGATCCCATTTATCCTCCACGACACCTCTGGTTTGGGTTGCCCATCAACATCGCAATTCAAGCGCACATTTTCTCCTGGTGCAAAGATCTCGCTCTCGGGCTCTTTTATCCAGTATGGAGCAGCTGGGAAAAGAAGGCAGAGTGAAAGGGGTGCCTCTCCACCCACAA
This sequence comes from Podarcis gaigeae, assembly GCF_964106915.1. Lineage (NCBI taxonomy): Eukaryota > Metazoa > Chordata > Lepidosauria > Squamata > Lacertidae > Podarcis > Podarcis gaigeae. The sequence continues at coordinate 38,917,183 of NC_139694.1, forward strand.
GCCCCATCTGCAGCCTCACTGCTGACTCCACAGACTCTAATCTCGCCCTCCAGTTCCTACATATCAACTTCTGAAAACTGAAAAGAAATTCAGGACTCCCCCACTGCTGACCTTGAAGCTCTCTCCCCCCCCCCCCCAATTACTGGAGCCACAATGAATGGAAAGCCAAAGTTCAAGCTACTGTCATGCCTTCTTAGGGTTCCTGCTTAGGGTGGCTATTGCAAAGAGCAATATATTTGTGTAATATATTTACTGTCAGGTTTAGCACTTCTCTCACACAAGACGTGGAATGCTGGCAGTTTTACTAGTTGAAGTTTATTAGCAATAACAGGCTTTCAGCAATCTGACCTTCCCAGAACTCATTCCTTACTTCAGGTAGGTAGCCATGTTGGTCTGACACAGTTGAAATACATATAAAAAATTAAAAAATGTCCAGCAGCACCTTAAAGACCAACTAAGTTTGTTCTTGGTATGAGCTTTCGTGTGCATGCATGGTATCTGAAGAAGTCTACATGCACACTAAAGGTTATACAGTACCAAGAACAAACCTAGTTGGTCTCTAAGGTGCTACTGGGCAATTTTTTAATATATTTCATTCCTCACTGTCGGAGTCAGTTGGCTCGACTGGCTTCTGGCCCTTCCCCAGGCCAGATATACACCAGGCCTGCCCCTGCTTCCTGTCAGTCTTTGCTCTAATCGCTTGCTCCGTCTCCTACTTCTTGGAGACTCAGTTGCAGCCAATTCCTCCTCCTCTGGAGTTGAACCCAACTCCCTCCTACCACCTGCCTCCTGCTCCTTCATCTCTGTGCTGCTGCGAAAACTTACAGGCAGCATTCCAGAGCGAGAAGAGCTTCTTTCACTTTCGTTGTGTGAAAGAATCAAGTTCCTATTTTCCTCTGCCTCTTCCTCTCTGCCGGCCATGTCTCTGACATTTGCAGTGTTACTGGTCAAGCTGAAGTTCTAACTTCTTACAAATGGTCAGAATTCCACTGATTGTTGGCTTTCCACTCTACATATGCACAGAATATTGAGCTGCCTCCCACCCCACCATCCCACACAAAACTGGCTGTCAGTGGCAGGGCAAACCACAGCATGGCAATGGCCCACTGCACAGCACCCTGTGACAGCTCATTGCCAGGAAGGAGAAGGAAGGAAGGAAGGAAGGGGCACAATGCATCGGCAGGTGGCTCTGTGTTCCTTGCAATATCTAGAGCCACCCTCGCCTTTCTGGAAAAGAATCCTATCCAGGAAACCTTGGCTGGCGTGAAGGAGAGACCTCTCAGGACAGTGCTGGATGCCCTTGGGAGCGTTCTGGCCAGGGCTAAGAGTCATTTCAGGGTGAGAAGTTTGATGGGGCCACAGTGAAGGAGCTGCCCCCCTTTCCCACCTTCTTGTTGCCTTTATTAAAGGATTTTCATAGTTAGCAAGGATGCATACAATGCCTCAGTCCTTTCTCACATTCGGTGTGAGACGCTGCTGTCATAGAGGTGGGAGGGAGAGCGGGGAAAGCGGGGAGAAAGAGGTGGGGTAGTGATTTTTCATTTTTTCCCCTAGTGTACGTATGTTCAGAGTTTTTGTGTCAGTATTGTAAGGATAGCTTCTTATTTATCTGTTTGTTCTTGTTGGCAGTGTGAGATGTTGGAGAGACCAGAGCATGGTAGGTTGCATTTAGCTGATTGCCGTGAGTTTTTTGTGGGGGGTTACCCCCCTTTTCTCACAGTTCAGACAACAACAACAAAATCTCCTTCCCACTATTCACTTAAAACAAACAAAACAGATGGGAAAGTCACGTTTAGCACCATGTCTAGTTTGGTCCCCAAATCAATGGGACCTAAAACCTAAGTAATGTGGAAGGCAGGTCCTTTGCTGAATGTCTCCCCCCTACTGAAATCTGAAATGAATGGCTTCTCCTAGGAGAGACCCCCTCACACACACCCCACTAGAGTCCTAGTGCCCCGGCTTAGCTGGTGCCCCCTCTTATCCCACCAGCCAAGCATGTGGGCATACCCTCGACAGTCACATAGTAGCTGTGGCGGATCGTGCCGTGGTCGTTGTGAGCAATGCACTGGTATTCCCCATCGTCATCCTCCTCCACACTTGGGATGCGCAGGGTTTTATTTGAGTTCTCAAGGACTACCCGGTCCGAAAGCTTCAGTCTGTTCATGTGGATCCATTCCACAGTTGGTGTAGGGCTGCCAGAGACAGGAGAGAAAGGGTGAGGGTAAAAAATGGCTAATGACTCTGCTTGGGGGTCCAACTAGTTTAATGCCTAAGACCAAGAACCCTCCAGGTGTTGCTGGGGTTCAACTACCAGCGTCTCCATTGGCCCACGCTGACTGGGGCTGATGAGAGAGAGCTAGAGCCCTATAGCATCCGCAGGACCAACAGGAAAGCTGGAAAGAGCCCTGCTACATTGTCCTATCCCAGATCCTCTCCTCCTCCCTGCCCCATACCGTGTCACTGGCAGTAGTGACGCAATGGCTGAAAGCCAGTGTGGTGTAGTGGCCCGAGTGCTGGACTATGACCTGGGACAGCAGGTTCAAATCCCCACTCAGCCATGAAGCTCAGTGAGTGACTTTGGACCAGTCACTTTCTCTTAGTCTAACCTGCCTCATAGGGCTGTTGAGAGTTAAAACAGAGAGTGGGATAACTAAGTATGTCACCTTGAACTTTTTGGAGAAAAGATGGGATCTAATGGTAATAAAAAACAAACATTTAATTGATTAATTTGTTAGATTAATGGCTTAAAACTTATTGATTGGCTAAATGTATTCTTTTAATTAAAAAATTATTTTATTTTAAAAACAAGAACTCATAAAAACTGCCATCTTAGTAGTGAAATCGCCTCTTGTGTAAGAGAGAAGAGGGGAGGTTTCATCTTCTACGATATGGCTGCTAGGAAATATTATCTATTTATTTTATAAATATTTTTATACAACTATATAATTAAAATAAAGCAGGAAATGTCTATATACAATAAAAACCACAGGAAAAAATTAAAACCAGAGACCATCTACTAACTATTACGGAAATATGTTTTCTCAGTTGCCTTCACAAGCTTCCAGTTATAAGAACAGGAAGTGCTCTATTTCACTCTGCAGCAGTTTTGGATTGCATCAAGATTCAGTTAGCTCAATTTTGCTTCCAACACAATCAGCAAGACATAACTGTGAAATCCTAGCAATGTCACATATTTTTCTTTCATCTCATTTCATCTTCACAACAAGGAAGTAGCCTAGACTGAGGGATTGTGACTGGCTTCACAGTCATGCAGTAAGATTGACTTGAACCTGAACCGCTTTGCCCGTAGCTCAACATGCCACCACCGTAAGGCCCTGGCTCCCCTTCTGACTATGCGCACCAAGCAAGGTTGCTCTTAGTCTTCCTCTCGAAGGTACTCTCTACTCTTTCTGTCATCATCCAGACAATAAATGAAACCATGACTAAGAACGCTGCCAAAGTGCTTCCTGGATCTCCTTGGCTGGCACTTTCCCCTTCTTTATCCTCATCAGCCAGCCTGTGGCTGAAGGGCCGGCTGAGCTGAGAGTCCCCAGAGAAGCCAACTAGGAAGACGTTTCCTTAATCACACAAGAAACACTTTGGATTGCAAGCCAGCCTTTAAGTGCCTTTCCTGCTTCCAAGCCCACAGGATGCAGCCAGGGGGGAGAAAGGAGGCTGCCCACACCTGAGGATGGAGCTGGAGGCCTCTGTTTGCTTGCCAAATCACCAAGGAGGGAAAACTAAAATCCAAAGAGGGTCCCCTCCTCTTCTCCACTTGCAATGTAGGGACTCTGGAGACACATTAAAAAGGAGCTTGCCTGCCCGCCCACCTGCAGGTACGTCTCCCCTACTGAAGCTGCACTAAGGAGAATGGAACCTCAATCTCTTGCCTTCTCTCAACTTCCATATGTACACACACACAGTCTTAGACCCATCCATACCTCCCTCTCTCAAACATCAAATGTTTCTCTCTTTCTCTCTCTCATAGACATAGAGAGAGAGAGAGAGAGAGAGAGTGAGAGAGAGTCAGATATCTGCTTTAGGCAACCAGAAGGGAAAGATCTGTCAGTGCCCCTAAACCGTGAGTGGTTAAGCTGTCCCTCCAGGTGTTGATGGCTGGGGCTGACCATCAGCCCCAGCCAGCATGACCAATGGTCAGATTAACCACCCCGGCCCTCAACTAACAGAGTAATGGACGAACACCAGGGAAACACTTGAAGAAGATAATAAGGGGTGGGTAACTTGTGGCTCTCCACATAGACACTGCTGGATTACAGTTCCCGTCATCCCTGACCACTGGGCATACTGGCTGTGGCTGAGGAGAGCTGGAATCCAGTAATATATGGAGGGCCACAGGTTCTGTATCCCTGGGTTGAGAAAGCCAAGAAGTTACACTTCCATGTGATTCATAGTTGCCCCGTGGAACTCACTGCCACAGGAATACTGTGAAGGTAGTTAATTTCAGGTAAAATTAATGTGAATTTAGAGAAATTTATGAAGTATCCTAAGGTACATTCATGGATTATTATTTTTTAAAAGCCAAGATATCCAGAGGCTGCAGAATCATGCGACAGCTGATCCTCTGGGTGACTGTCTCTGATGGAACTCTTCCCCTTCAAGGATCTTCAAACCTTCCTCTCCCCAACTCTCTCCATGGGCGTTTTGGAGTCCTTTTCGGGTAGAGTTTGAGCCCTTTGACAACAGGGATCTCCAAGGCACTTACAGTCCTGCCACAATGCACTCCAGCACCAAGGGCTCCCCCTGCTTCGCCTCGTATGTGTTGGGCATCTTATCTGGTACAATTAGCATTGGCTTCTGGTTCGAGAAACTGTTGGCTGTGGAAGAGAAAGAAGGGAAGGCAACTGGGCAGCAATGGAACCAACAGGGTGCTGAGCCCACTCTGAGCTAATCTGACCTGCTGTGACCCTGTCCCATAGAGCAGTGGCAGCTCCTGCAGAGGCCTAGTTGGTGCAAACTGTGGAAGAGGCAGGAGCAGCACTGCTCTTCAGCAGCACCACCTTAAGAGTGCAGAATAGGGACCATCTCATTTGTCCCTCTGATCTATCAAGGTAGGCATGCTTGCTGCACCCTTTTAACAGAGCTACTCAGCCACAGACCTTCCATTTCTATCTACATTTGCACATCACACTCAGCCAAACCATGGCTTAGTGCCATCACATAAGCATGCAGGCTCCCAGAGAGGAGATTGTGGCTACCATGCTCCTCCCCAGTTGTTCTGCTGCAGCAGTAATCAAGGCGTTTGGCTTGACTCTCTCCAGCCAACTATAACCTCTCTCCATGAACTATAACCAAGATCTGCCCTGTGGTTTACAGCTTGCAGTTTGTCTGGGAGAGCTAAATCATGAGTCAGGTTCAGATATGTGTGAAGTCAAACCATGGCTTAGTGCAGTGCAGCACTAAGTGCTCTTTTCTTCTGGAGCTCATATGCTTGTGCGTTCACACAAAGCCATGGTTTGGCTTAAATTGACCCTTCTCTCAGTCCCGCCACACTCACAGGCATGCTTGGTAGGGACGTGGGAGAGGGCCTTCTTGATGGTTTCTCCCAGACTTCGGAACTCCTTCCCTAGAGAAGGTAGACTGGCCCCCTCCTTGTTGTCCGGCAAGTGAAGACCTTCTTGCTCCAACAGGCTTTTGGGAGGTGACTGCTGGCGCCATGCGCTTTTATTGTAATTATAAAAACAACAACATCAAACTGGGCCAAAGACCAGCCAGAATTAAATTGGAGCTTCACACAGCTGTTGAAGTTGACAAGTGAGGGATTGAAGGCAGGTCAGGGAACCTGTTGCCTTCCTGACATTATTGAACTACAACTCCCATCATCCATGACCATTGGTCAAACTGGCTGGGGCCAATTGGAATTGGAGTCCAACGACATCTAGAGCGCAACAGATTGCCATCTCTGCTGTACTTGCCATAGCCTACTGTTCACCCTGTTATACTTCTCCCTTCCTTAGCCTCAAAACTAATTACCAAGAAACTAACACTTTCTCAGTGTATCTTAGACTGGGTGGACAGAAGATCAGATGACTGATGGATCACTGTACCTTTCCACCCCAGAAGGTAGCTGCACTTCAGAAATGCAGGGTATCTGAAGACTTACTGGGGAAAACCTTTAGTTCAATGGGCTCCTTCTGGATGATGATTCGAGGACCTTGGAAATGGGCGTTGCAAATATAGTCAGGGCGGCTGTCCTTCATCTGGACGTTAGCAAAATAGAGATTCCCGTCCTGGCCCATGGTGACTCGGTCATCTTTTGTGATATGCTCGATCTCTGGAGGGGAAGGAGAGAGTGGAAATAGCAAAGTGGGGTGAGAAGCCACAGCACAGAAGACTGATTCTTCCACCCCACCTTATCTCTTGACCCAGCCAACATCATAGGAGAGAGAGGAATCACACCTGTCAGGGGTTCAGAAGGAGAGACACAGGAGGGGGAGCAAATGGAGAGTGAGGAGGAGGAGTACGAGGGGGGTGCAGGCAGTGACAGTGGCCAGAGTTATTCCACAAGCCTCTCTAGCGAATCGGAGGACTCACAGAAGGGAGCGCCGGTGGCCAGAGCGAGGGGGGCTCCAGGGGGGAAGCCCCAGGAGGAAGGGGCTAGCGGGGAGTCCCTGAGCAGCAGTTGGAAATCAGGACCAGCTTCTCCACCAGAGCGCAGTGGGGAGGGGGAGTCCCAGGAGTCAGGACCAGTGTCCTCACCACCAGAGGGAGGAGAGGAGTCAGGTTTGGCAACGCCCACATCAGGAAGCGGGGAAACGGTCAGAAGGAAAGTCACCGGCTGGGCGGGCGTGCCAAGTTCAAATGTACAGGAGCGCGGCACAGCGGGGAGCCCGGGAAGGGAGCCAGGTCCTAAAGCCCGCCGGAGGGAGGGGCAAGACTCAGGAGGTTCAGCGTCAGAGGAGTCCAGGAAGGAGGAAACCCCAGAGGGCAGAAGGACCCAGCGAAGGAAAGAACAGCGTAAGAGGTGGAGCCGGGCTAGAATCTTAAACTGGTGTGGGTGGAGCAGTGAGTCAGAGGGGACTTAGCCGGTCTAGCGTCAAGACGTGGGTCTGCGCGCCCAGAGCTTGGAAATGGAAACTAAACTTTAATAAAGACTTTTGTATATAACATCCACTGGGCGTTGGTCCTGTGTGAGCTGGGACCTAGCGGCAGTCCTGACAGTAAGTCCCCTCTCCTTTTCCACCAATTTTACAACCTCGTGGAGTGTGGGAAAGCAGCGAGGGGTGAAGATTGGTGCTTCGCGAGCTCACGAAAACCAGGGAAATGACTACCGAAGAGAAGATAGCGAGTCTGCAAAACGCAGTGACGCAGCTGACTGCAGAAATTGCGGCGTCCAGAAAGAAGGAGCAGGAAGCAGCTGTTACCTGCCAGGATCTGCGAGCCAGGTTAGAAGTGCTAACTACACAGAGGCTACCGGCCACCAGACCAGAAGGGATTGGGCTGGGGAACAGAGGAGGGAGCCTTGTGTCTCACTTCAATGGGGACCTGCAGGAGTATCCTAACTTCAGAGCAGATGTACTATATGCACTGCAGCTGCTTGACAAGGACTTTAAAAATGAGGAAGAAAGAGTGGGATTTATTGTTTCGCATTTACGGGGAGAGGCGAAATCGTGGCTGCGCAATCTCTGGAGAGATAAGGATCCAGCCCTCCAAAATGCGGGTGCCTTCCTTAAAGTGATGGATGCGTGTTTTTTGTCTGAGATTGATGTGGATATCGCTAGGAAACAGATTCACGGACTAAGACAAGGTAGAGCCACTGTAAGGCAATATCATTCACGTTTTTTCGCATTGGTGAATGTATTGGGCTGGGAGAGAGAATCGTCTGCCGTCAGAGATCTGTTCTGGGAGGGGCTGAACGGAGCTGTGAAAGGCGAAATTGCAAGGGGAGAGAGACCCCAAACCACCAAGGACATTGTGGAGAGGGCACTCACCATTGGGGTTAGGCTGGAAGGACGCTCTTGGGACAAAGAGGAAGGGCATTTGGGACGCACGCCAACGAAAGCACCACCCCCCCTTCCCAAGGAAGCGGCGCGCGCTCGATCCATGCCTCCGCTGGGAGGAGGAGAGGAGCCGATGGAGATAGGTGGTGCTAAGGCTCAGTCCACAGCCAGAGCCCTAACGCCGGGAGCAGTCAAAATGAAGCCTCCTAGAGGGACCAGGAAGTGCTACATCTGCGACAGTGCTCAGCACTTGGCGAAAGAGTGTCCCCAGCGGTTTCACAAGCACACTGCAGCCGCAGCGACAGTAACAGAAGCAGTTCAGCTGAGTGAATCACAGCAGGAAAACTCCACTGTCTGGCTGGAAATGGAGCCACTGGGGGCCAGCCAGACAAGTCAGTGAAGCAATCCCCAGTAATGTTACAGCCCACAGACCCCCTCCCACCCAAACCAGTAGTGCAGCTCACCGCATCCCTTCAACTTCCCAATGGGCTCTCTGTGGAAATCCCCATTACCATTGACTCTGGGAGCAATGCAGATTTTATAGGCATGGAGTTCATCCAGCAACATGGCATAGCCCTTCTGCCAGCGACGGTACCTCTGAACGTCATCACGGTGGACGGCAGGGAGCTACTGGGAGGGCAAGTGCTGCAGCAGACGCCGCCAATGGTGATGCGCATTGGTAATCACCGCGAAGTCATCAGCTTCAACGTCACCCGCCTGTCAGACACGCCCATTGTGTTGGGCATGAGTTGGCTGGACAGGCACAGCCCGGCATTGGCATGGTACCAGCGTCAACTGACCTTCTGCTCCTCCTACTGCGCAGAACACTGCATCCTCGCTAACCAAGAAGATGAGGGGTACAAAGACGGACCACAGCTGCACTTAGGCATGTTGCAAGCGGTACCCGACAAGTACAAAGAGTTTTTGGAGGTCTTCTGCGAGAAGGAAGCGGACAAGCTGCCTCCCCACAGACCCTACGACTGCAAGATTGACCTCCTGCCGGGGGCGACGCTCCCGACGGGGAAGCTGTATTCCATGTCTGAGGATGAACTGCAGGAACTCAGGGAGTTCATAGATCACAACTTGAAGCGGGGATTCATCCGAGAATCCAAAGCAGTGGGGGGCAGTCCCGTGTTTTTTGTGAAGAAGCGGGACACGCCCCAAAAGAGGCTTCTAGTTGATTTCAGAATTTTGAATTCAAAAACCAAGCCCACAGCCTTCCCCATGCCCAAGATAGATGACCTGCTGGCGACGGTGCGGAAGGGGCGCATCTTTACCAAGTTGGATCTACGCGGAGCGTACAATCTCATACGCGTGAGGGAGGGTGACGAGTGGAAGACGGCCATGTTTACGCCGCTGGGCACCTATGAATATAGAGTTATGCCTTTTGGATTACAAAATGGCTCCCACTGTTTTCAAGCATTCATGCATCATGTCTTGGCGGGTCTTCTCTACAAGAAGTGCGTCTGCTTCCTGGACGACATCCTCATCTTCTCGGAGTCGCCGGAGGCTCACGAGAGAGATGTCAGGGAAGTACTGCAGCGGCTGCGGGAGCACCGGCTTTACGCCAAGCTGGAGAAGTGCCAGTTCGACAAGACGGAGGTGGACTTCCTGGGCTACAAACTGTCCGACAAGGGACTCGCCATGGACAGTACCAAGGTACGTGCAGTGCTGGACTGGAAGAGCCCACGCAATCGAAAGGAAGTCCAGAGATTTGTCGGCTTTGCCAACTTTTATCGCAAGTTCATCAAAGGTTTCGCCATGCAGACAGCGGCCATCACTGACACCCTCAGTTCCAAGAAGAAGAAGTTCATCTGGACGGAGCAGGCAGAGCAGTCCTTTCAGAAGCTCAAGCACCTCTTCGCGTCCGAGGAACACCTGCTACACGTGAACCCCAGCAGGCCCATGAGAGTGGAGACGGACGCGTCAGACAGGGCCGTGGGGGCCGTCCTGTTGCAGCAAAACCACCAGGGGGACTGGAGGCCGTGCGCTTTCTACTCCAGGAAACTCAGCAAGTCGGAGCAGAACTACACCATCTGGGACAGGGAGTTACTGGCCATACATGCAGCTTTCAAGGCGTGGCGGCATTTCCTCGTCGGGGCCAAACACACGGTGCAGGTCCGTACAGACCATAAGAACTTGGAGTACTGGCGCACGGCGAGGTTCCTGAACCAGAGACACATCCGCTGGGCGGAGTTCTTTGCAGATTTCGACTTCAGGATAGAATACATCCCTGGAAACAACAACATCATGGCGGACGCGCTGTCCAGGAAACCGCAGTATCTCGAAGAAGAGGCGCCGGCGGCAGCCAAGCATATTTTCGCACCAAAGGCGTGGGCATGCGCGTCAGCCACGGTGGACCTGGACGCGGTGCGTCACACGCTGCAGACGGACTCCTTCGCGCGAGCCAAGATGGAGGAGGTGCGTAGCGGCACGGCGAGGGACGACGACTTCCAAATACGCGACGGCCTGCTCATCCGCAAAGGAGCCCTCTACGTGCCGGGAGACAACCTCCGCGCGAGGGTCCTGCAACAGCTGCACGACGCGCCCAGCGCGGGACACTTCGGCAAGGAGAAGACGGTGGACCTAGTAGCCAGAGACTTTTGGTGGCCCAAGATGAGGGGGGATGTCGCGGAATACGTCAAGAGGTGCGACACCTGCCAAAGGGCCAAACCAGTACACCAGCCGCCGGCGGGCCTGTTGGAACCGCTACAGACACCGTTCGAACCGTGGGAGAGGGTGGCCCTGGACTTTGTCACGGATCTGCCCAGCTCGAGAGGCAAGACGGCAGTACTCGTGGTAGTAGACTTGTTCACCAAGATGGCCCACTTCATTCCTTGCGCGAAGGTGGCCACAGCCGAGCAGACCGCCAAGCTGTTTATAGACCACGTGTTCAAGGTGCACGGCCTACCACGATCCATCCTGTCCGACAGGGGGCGCCAGTTCATATCCAACTTCTGGCAAAAGCTGATGGGTTTCCTGAACGTCAAGGTCAGCCTGGCGTCGGCGCGACACCCGCAGACTAACGGACAGGCGGAGAGAGTCAACGCCATCATGCAGCAGTACCTGAGATGCTACGCGAACCAGCAGCCCTCGACCTGGGTGGACTACCTACCGCTAGCCGAGTTTGCCTACAACAACACGAAACACGTGTCCACGGGGGTGACACCGTTTTTCGCCAACAATGGGCGGCATCCCAGAACCTTCCCGGGTTTAGAGAAAGTGAGGGAGGGGGAGCCGCAGGGAGCAGAGGCCGTGGCAGCGGAGTTGCAGGAGATCCACGAGCAGCTCAGGAGGCAGTTAGAGATGGCGAAACAGGCTTACAAAGTGCAGGCAGACCGACACAGGAGGGTTGGGGAAGACATCCGGGTAGGAGACTGGGTCTGGTTAGCAGCCCAGGCAGTTCCGGCCAGATCGTTGGCCAAGAAGAAGCTCGGGCACAAGCAGCTAGGCCCTTACCAAGTAGAGGCGCAGATCAACCCAGTGGCCTTCCGGTTGACACTACCGGAGGGGTCCAGAATGCACCCGGTCTTTCATAGATCAGTGCTCACACCCTACAAAGAGCCCCACAGGTTTCAGGCACCAGGGACAGCGCCAGACCCGCTCAGGGAAGCGCCCAAAAAGGGGGGGTCGCCGAGAAGGGGGCCACTCAACGAAGCCACAGAGATTTTGGACTCAAGGTGGGGGGAGGACGGGATTGAATATCTTCTCGCCACAGAGGACACCCCGGCCAGCGCCAACAGGTGGGTGCCGGATTACGCATTGGAGGAGCAGTTGCTCAAGGAAGAATTCCATACACTTTTCCCGCACAAGCCTATGCCGGCGGGCTTTTTCGATGATTGTCTGTTCACACCCACACTCTCGGCCAGCACTTTCCGGGGTTTCTCGTCAGCGGAGGACTCGGCTCCGGGAGGCAGCTCCCCAGAGGGATCGCTCTCAGGTTTTGGCACGGGGGGATCTTATTGGTGGGAGGACCAACCCGAAGTGGGATGGCGCACAGACATGCCGGAGGGACCCTGGGAAGTGGCGTCACCTCAGGCGACAGGGGGAGAAGGGGTTTTGAGTGATTTGGGGGCGGCCTCAGATTTCGAACACACAGCCCAGGAGATGGAAGCGGAGGGAATCGCAGTCGACGAGCCCATGGAGGACTTTCCGGACTTATCACGATGGCTGCACGCCTCGGGGGACGAACTGTATCCTGAACTCACCCCGACAACTCTAGAGCACCCGGAACCCGCACCTGAAGAGGGGGAGGGGGAAGGGGGGGCTTCGAGGGGGGGATGGATGTCAGGGGTTCAGAAGGAGAGACACAGGAGGGGGAGCAAATGGAGAGTGAGGAGGAGGAGTACGAGGGGGGCACAGGCAGTGACAGTGGCCAGAGTTATTCCACAAGCCTCTCTAGCGAATCGGAGGACTCACAGAAGGGAGCGCCGGTGGCCAGAGCGAGGGGGGCTCCAGGGGGGAAGCCCCAGGAGGAAGGGGCTAGCGGGGAGTCCCTGAGCAGCAGTTGGAAATCAGGACCAGCTTCTCCACCAGAGCGCAGTGGGGAGGGGGAGTCCCAGGAGTCGGGACCAGTGTCCTCACCACCAGAGGGAGGAGAGGAGTCAGGTTTGGCAACGCCCACATCAGGAAGCGGGGAAACGGTCAGAAGGAAAGTCACCGGCTGGGCGCGCGCGCCAAGTTCAAATGTACAGGAGCGCGGCACAGCGGGGAGCCCGGGAAGGGAGCCAGGTCCTAAAGCCTGCCGGAGGGAGGGACAAGACTCAGGAGGTTCAGCGTCAGAGGAGTCCAGGAAGGAGGAAACCCCAGAGGGCAGAAGGACCCAGCGAAGGAAAGAACAGCATAAGAGGTGGAGCCGGGCTAGAATCTTAAACTGGTGTGGGTGGAGCAGTGAGTCAGAGGGGACTTAGCCGGTCTAGCGTCAAGACGTGGGTCTGCGCGCCCAGAGCTTGGAAATGGAAACTAAACTTTAATAAAGACTTTTGTATATAACATCCACTGGGCGTTGGTCCTGTGTGAGCTGGGACCTAGCGGCAGTCCTGACAACACCCCATTTCATTCATTCATTCATTCATTCATTCATTCATTCATTCATTCATGAATTGATCAGGTGGATCAGACCAAAGGTCTCCCTTCCAACCGTAGCCTGCCATATGCCTCAGTGAAAGTGGATACTTACATCCTGTGCTCTGCTTTCCCCCCACAAGACCTCAGATCTCCTTCAGGTAGCAGGCCATGGGATCTGAATCCCAGTAATCAGTTCCAAGCAAAACCACCTTGATTAATGCATTGAGCTACACTTTCCTGGACAAAAGTCCATCTCCTAGGGTACTTAGAATGGACTTACATAGAATCAGACCATCTACCCAAATACTGCTTATTCCACGGATAGGGAGCTTGTGGCCTCCAAAAGTTGTGGGACTACAAATCCCATTTTATCCCTGGCCATTGGCAATTCAGGGCTGGGATTGATGGGAGTTGGAGTCCAACATCTAGAGGGCCACAGACTCCCCAGCTCTGATCCGTTCTGACTGGTTGAATCACAGATTGATCCAGGGACCTGCATACATACAAGGCAGGTATAATGTGATCCCCAGCCCCCATTTTTGTTTTCAATTTACCTCTTGCATGTTGCATAGAGCTATGTGTTAAGAAGCCACTTGTAATAAATACTGTATACATTAAAAAAATACATAACTATAAAGGCATGTGTCCTAACATTATACTATCCGACAATGAGCCTATAACCCAAGCCTCTTCCCTCCTGAGTTGAGTAACCTAACTGCTCACCCTAAGAAGCAGGCCAACTGCTGGCAGACAGTAGTCCTCACATTGGTCATCTTTGCCACATGATCACACCTGGAAGGGCAACCAGGGATACTCACTGTTGTTCAGCCAGTAGATTTTGGGTGGAACAGCACTTTCAGGTGGGTTGCAGGGTAAGACCGTATGGGTCCCTTCCTCCACTGCAATAGGTGCCACCTTCTCCTTTGGCCACTGTGGAGCACCTGGAAAAAGACAGGAAGCAAGGGAGGAAACTGTGTGAGCAAGAGACAGCAAGTGGGGAAGACTCCAAAGAGATCAGCCGAGAAGCATCGCTTGCAAAGTCCTCTGGGTTCACTTCTTCACACATCCAGTTCCTCTTTCCCTCTTACAGAAGACGTACATCCACAGGTCTTTGGGAGGAATTCAGCACCACACTATTCCATTTGTTCCATCAGAACAAACATTTCAGCTTGTGCAATGGAGCCATCTCCCTCCTACCCCCTCCAATGCTGCTCTGGGGGGTTCTGCTTGGAGGAGTGTGGTGTGAATGGGGGTAGGAAGCAGGGAGAGTTTCACTGTACTAGTGGGACTTGTCCTGGTTCCTGCTAGCACACCTACTTAGATGAACCTGGCCCTCTGAATATTATTCAGTGACTGGAAATGCCTCTCAGGGCCAAGAGCTCTGGGAACGGGCAGGAGATATGCAGCCCAGAGCACATAGCACTAAAAGGGGGGCGGTCCTGGGTTCCTGCTCTGTATCCTCAAAATATCCATGTGAAAACAAGGGTGGGGAAATGCAGAGACAGAAGAGATTAAAAAGAAAGAGGGTCTTGAGGAAGTATTTTCTAGGATTGGAGGAAAAGTGCTGTCCTAGAAGTGATTTGTGCTGCAAAAGAGGCAGAGGCGCTTTTATTAAAAAGGACCTTGGACTGAGGGCAAAATGGGCTCGGGTTGCTTTATCCAAAATGCACCACCCCCTCCCAAAAACCCCCCATCCTTCTTTCCTAGGGAGAGGGAATAGGATTGCCACCTACTATACTGCCTTGATCAGTGATGTGTGCAGATCCTCTTATTGCACTGGCTGCTGAAGTTCAGCATTAGGTGGGCAGAGATTCATTCATCAAGTCCTGAATATCTGCAGTCTCTCACTTGTGCTATTGGGGAGGGGAGAGATTTTCCAATCCGCCCAACGTACACATACACTGATGCACAGAACAGCTCCAGCATGTGTTTTATGAAAGCAGATGCATGACAAGGCATGATGGTGTTTGGCCTTGCCTACTCACAAGTAGCAGCTAATGAAGTAGAGCTAAAAGAGGGAAACACTGCTGCAATGCCCCAGAAGAGGGCAGGGGTGGCAGAATCTGCCAGAAGAGGAGGAGGAGGGTCCCGGGAGAGGAGGGGGAGAGAGTTCAAGCAGTGATGGGGAAGAGGGTCGCTGGGCACTTGCAAGCGCAGGCTTCTCACTTGGGACAAGTACCGTGCAACTTTAAAGGTAGAATGGGAGGGGGGTGTCAAGGGCTGGGACAACATCTTTGGTTATGCCCAGCCATGGATCCTGGAACTCTGCTTATGAACCCATGAACTGTGCCTCCTATACTGCACATCAGTTGAGGCTGAGGCTGTGTGCTGATTTTATCAATAAAGCTATTGGGATTTCCCAAGCCAAGAATCTGAGGGGCTTTCATATGAGGGCGGAAGCCAGGGCACACTGAAGAATGTAGGGGAGCATGGATTTACGGTACCTGGCCTCTGAGGTTGTGGCCTGTGATTTGACCTTCCTGGCTCATAGTTCACTCTCAAAAACCACTGAATTCACAACAAAAGCAGCAATAATAATATGCAGTAAAGGGCAAGTGGATTTTCTTTTGGGATTTTTAGTAAAGGTAAAGGAAAAACAATCAGAAGGTTCCAGTTCTGGAATACAGAAGAGAATGTTAACAGACTGTAAAATTTCCCTTCCTCTTAAAAATTTGTCACCGCCACCATTAAAAAGAAAAAAGGTGCATTTTTGGTGTCAGTTCTCTTTTGTGGTTACAGTCAGGATCAATAATGTGTCTCCTCTCCCCCCCCCCCCGCTTCCCCCCACACTTTTGTTTTAACTCCTTCCCTGGCAGGCATGGGGAGGGCGAGGCCAAGCCAGAGGGTGGGGGAGGGGCCCACAGAGGTGCTGATGGAGAGGACTGGCAATTACATCACCCCGACACCATGAATCCATGGCAACAGTTTCCATGGAAACAAGAGCAACTGGCTGCACTCCAGGGAGTCCAGGCAGGTAAAAGGGGAGGTGGGAGGGGGAAGAAGCTGGGGATATACATTTATTGTGAGGGGGAGGGGAGAAATTTATTACTCAGATAACTGGCGGGGGGGCGTGCGCGTGTATGGCAGCATACATGAGTGTGTGCGTATGCGCAGAGCTGCAGTCGCAGTCATTGTGTGGCAGAAATGAGCAACATCAGCCAAGCCTGGGCCAGGCATAGGGTGGGTGTGCATGGTGTGCAGCTGAAGGTGTGATGTGGGGCAGGACTGGCGGACGTCCCCATGCAAGGGGATAGGGTGGGGCTGAAGCAGGGACACCATGCTGGGCAAGACTGAGGGGCACCGAGCGAGGGTGGGTGGGTGGGCACTCACTCTCAGCTATAATTTGGCTTTCGGAGCTCATGGCAGTGCCCAGAATGTTGCTGGCATAACAGCGATATCTCCCGTGGAACCTGGTAGGCGTATTCCCATTGTTTGTCGTGATGTTCAGGGTCCCTCTGCCGTTCCATTGCATCATCCCCGGCACCTGCTCAGGATCAAATTCGCGCCCATCCCTGGTCCACCGGAACCTGCCAAGTAGAGAAGGTGCATCAGGAATGAAAGGGAGACCATGCTGGACACAAGAGGCTGCTGCACAGATCAGGAATGCAGCGGGCATCTCTTTAGGCAGGAATTTGGGAGATACACATGGGAGGGAGCTGGAATCATTTTCACAGAAAGATCACTTCTAAGGCTTGCAGCTGGCAGGAAAGCGTTCTAAAGAGGGAGATATATGCAGAAAATTGAGGGAGGGTGTTTCTTTTAGGAGATGGTCAGGGATGAGCCCATGTAAAACCAGTATGCACCGGTAGGGGGAGGTGAGACTGGGAAAGCAATGGTGGGAATGAATGGTTATGGGAATGGAAGGCAGGGGGACAATAATTTCTCTCATGTTCACAAGAGCTGAGCTGAAGGCAAGGAAGCAGATTAGGAGCTGAGCAAAGGTCAGAGGAAGGTGAGGAACATTACTGGAGCAGCATAAGAGGGAATAAAAGAGATATTAGGAACAGAGTGGAGCTGCGCTTGGAGCACTATGCAATATCCAGTCTCATAAGAACTGGAGAGACCAGATCCTACGGTGGGAGGTGGAAACCCAGGGCTGAATGCGTTCTGGCTTAGAAATAGCCAAGTATGGTGCTCAAAAATGCAATTCCTAGGAACAGAATTTCTACAAATATACACTCTTATGCATACATCATTTCTATTTTAATTCTTTATTAGGAATTTGAGTCTTGGCAAAATTTGGAATTTTGTTTTTTTATTCAGAACACTGTAGCTCGGAGGGTTGAGGGGATATGTCAATTACACTTTCTCTCATTTTCTCATTTTTTCTAAACCTAAGTTTTGCTTGCCAAATTTACACATAAATGAGCAGGGTGGTATTCTTTTTTTTAAAAAAAAACATTCTTATGAATATTTGACAGCATTGTAGTGCTCCTTTTCCTAAAATATACATTTCTGCAAGCAATTTCCACTGATATGTTGCATGTCTGTATGTTATTTTATATATCCATTTTTATGCACACCTTTTCCCCAATATGTACACTTTTTTGTTGGAGAACTGCAACTCAAAATTCAGATACATATGAATTTTGAAGGAATTTCAGTTCATTTGTTGTTTCAGGAAATGTAAATTTGGCAAATTTGCAAACATGCAAACTAAACTGAATTCCCCACCCCCATCCCTAGCAAGTATAGAAGATCTGATATCTGCAAGCGTGTGACCAAAAGTATAATTGTTTACAGGGCTAGCAATTCAGCAGTCAAGATCAAATATTGTACCTTTTGAAGAACACTGAGAGACACAGAGCAAAATGCATACATACTGTATCTACTCAGACATAAGTACTGTTGAGTTCACTAGGTGACTAGGGCTTACTCCCTGGTAAATGCATATGGGACTGCAGCCTTAGACTGCTGCAAAATACAATGGTTAGATTTGCTGGTTAGCACTAGCCACTGAGACCACATCTTCCTAGTATTCAGACAGCTGCAATGGTTCCCTATCAATTTCTGGGACAACCAAAAGTGTTCGTTTTAAACATTTAAGGCCCTTCTTAGCTTAGTTAGAATTGAGGTATACAAAAGCCTGCCTATTTCTGTATGAATACGCCTGAGTATTAAAAACATTCTCTGAGGTTCCTTTCTGGCTGCATCCCCCCGCCCCAAGAAAACACACACAGAGTGCGTGAATAATAGAGAGGAAAGTAGGTGAGCTCTTAATGAAATCCCCACCCCCTGACTGCTACCTAATTTTAGCCAAAAAAATAAAAAATTCCCCTGATAGCTTTCTAGAAACAGTAGCTAAGTGGCTTGCCTAAGACCACCTAGTGACTTCTTAGTGCAGAGTGGAGAGAGACCTGAATCAGGGACTCTGGTTCACAGCCCAATCTTGAAGTCTCTACACAAAAGGTGCAAATTAAAAACACAAAATTGCAAAGCAATCCAAACATCTAGCTTGCAGGCTTCCCAAATTATTCCCTACTTTGCCTCCTTATAATCAATCAATGCAGGGGGCGGGGGGGGGCAGCAGTTCATCCATGTCTCTGTATCCTGGGCGACTGGAGGCAGAGATGACTTGGGGCCAGCTCCTCTGCAGGTGGGAGCTCCTTACACTTAGCACGCCCCCACCGTGTTTCCTTCCCAGTGTAAGATGCAGCAGGCATCAAGCAAAGGAGGAAAATGTGCCTCAGAGCTAAACTCAGAGTGACGCGGAAGATCTGAAATCAGATCTCCTGACATCTTTGACTTGGTTTAAAACCAGCGCTGGTAGTGATGGGGGCGGGGGGGGGGGCAAAATGAGAATGAAGACGCAGCGCTGGGACCTAACCTTTTCTTCCCGTGCTGAATCCTCAGCCCTGAACCTATGATTATCACAGCAACACAAGTGCCTGTCTTGTCTCTAAGAGCTGCCTGAGAAGGGGGAGCAATTTCAACCAGGGAAACATCCTGGATGGAAAAGGTTCGCTCTCCCTCCCCCTCCCCCCAGCAACACAACACAGCACCAGTCCAATCTGACCCCTGACCCCTCTCCCCACCATGACTGCTTTTCAAAAACAGAAAGAGAAATCATTAGATCCAGTGAGAGATCTTCCACATCCTATCTGGTAAGGTCACATTCACACCATAAATTTAAAGCACATTAAATTCGCATGGCTTCCCCCAAAGAATCCTGGGAACTACAGTGTGTTAAGAGGACTGGGAACTGTAGCTCTGTGAGGAAGTAAACTACAATTCCCTTCAAATGTATAGTGCAGATATCAGCGCACCAACCTAAAGACAAAGCATTTTGGAGGCTATTTTTGTCATACTTACTTCACTGGGGGATTCCCAGTGGCCTCACATTTCAGGGTGGCCTCGTCATTTGGGAAAATAACAATCTTCTTATCTGGCTGCTCCGTGAATTCAGGTGGCTGTAGTACTGGAAAACCAAGGTGGGAGCAAGAATCAGCAACCAGGACCCCTAAGATGGGAGGGCCACCCTTTGAAGCCCCCAGCCTCCCCCCGCCCTGGACAGATTGCAATAAAACGGTTATACCTTGCACAAAGATATAACAGGATAGTGTCGGTCAGATTCAGAACATGGTAGGAGACCCCTCCCCAACAATGCAATCACACGGACTGGCCCTTCACCTTGTCCTGCTCCCGCCCTGCAGCCAGATACACACTCACACAACATTTCATGAAGACTCACAGTTTGTCCGGTCAACTGCGCCAGCCAGGAAGCAACAGAAGAAAAAGGGAGAAATAAGTCTTTGTTAGTGGCCATTTCACAGAATCACTGCACAGCATGGAAATAAAACATGCAATTTTTCGTGCAAGATGGGGAAAGCGGTGGGAGCACAATCAGAGCATAGGTATGCAAAAGGAGTGTGTTTGAGGCAGGAGGCATACAAGGTGAAATTGGAGTATACAAGACAGGGGAGTGTACAAGATGAAATTCTGCAGGACAGGACAGGCACACATGGGACAATCAGGGACAATCAGGTGCCTGTCTGCAGTCTGAGTGCCCGGGGTGGACAATGGTCATCAGTCTGCACATTAGGGGGCGCCACTGTGTGCTTTGACTGGATTTGTGTGTGTCCTAGAGAGTGAGGTAGTTTGTGGCTAGAGAGTGTGAGAGGGGCTGCTGTGCAGAGCAGCAGGTACGCAACTATGTGACACAAGTCATGAACGAGTGAGGTGCTCCATGGGGAGCAGGAGAGCAGCAGGCAATTCATGGGGCAAAAGAACTCCTCCCAATGGCCTATTTGTTCAGCATTCATCCTGATCTGCTTGCAAAAAGCTTAGGCAGTAGTTAGATTATAGCCAGTCTTTATTGGGCATTTGTTCTGATCTGTTTCCTAGTTCTGCTGGATCTCTCAGCGGCGTTTGATACCATCGACCATGACATCCTTCTGGACCGTCTTGAGGGGCTGGGAACTGGGGGCACTGTCATACAGTGGTTCCGCTCCTTCCTCCTGGGCGGTGTTCAGAAAGTGGTGGTGGGGGATGAGTGTTCAGACCCCTAGGCTCTCACTTGTGGGGTGCCCCAGGGTTCTGTCCTCTCCCCCATGCTTTTCAACATTTACATGCAGCCGCTGGGAGAGATCATCAGGAGGTTTGGGCTGGGTGTTCATCAGTATGCAGATGATACCCAGCTCTACCTCTCTTTTAAATCAGAACCAGTGAAGGCGGTGAAGGTCCTGTGTGAGTGTCTGGAGGCGGTTGGAGGATGGATGGCGGCTAACAGATTGAGGTTGAATCCTGACAAGACAGAAGTACTGTTTTGGGGGGGACAGGAGGCGGGCAGGTGTGGAGGATTCCCTGGTCCTGAATGGGGTAACTGTGCCCCTGAAGGACCAGGTGCGCAGCCTGGGAGTCATTTTGGACTCACAGCTGTCCATGGAGGCACAGGTCAAATCTGTATCCAGGGCAGCTGTTTACCAGCTCCATCTGGTACGTAGGCTGAGACCCTATCTGCCTGCAGACTGTCTCGCCAGAGTGGTGCATGCTCTGGTTATCTCCCGTTGGACTACTGCAATGCGCTCTACGTGGGGCTACCTTTGAAGGTGACCCGGAAACTACAACTAATCCAGAATGCGGCAGCTAGACTCGTGACTGGGGGCGGCCGCCGAGACCATATAACACCGGTCTTGAAAGACCCACATTGGCTCCCAGTACGTTTCCGAGCACAATTCAAAGTGTTGGTGCTGACCTTTAAAGCCCTAAACGGCCTCGGTTCAGTATACCTGAAGGAGCGTCTCCTCCCCCATCGTTCTGCCCGGACACTGAGGTCCAGCTCCAAGGGCC
The DNA here is from genome assembly GCF_964106915.1 of Podarcis gaigeae. Taxonomy (NCBI): domain Eukaryota; kingdom Metazoa; phylum Chordata; class Lepidosauria; order Squamata; family Lacertidae; genus Podarcis; species Podarcis gaigeae. Next base: position 38,938,497 of record NC_139694.1, read on the forward strand.
TTCTGGCAGTTCCCTCACTGCGAGAGGCCAAGTTACAGGGAACCAGGCAGAGGGCCTTCTCGGTGGTGGCGCCCGCCCTGTGGAATGCCCTCCCATCAGATGTCAAAGCGATAAACAACTACCTGACATTCAGAAGACATCTGAAGGCAGCCCTGTTCAGGGAAGTTTTAAATATGTGACATTTTAGTGTATTTTTCATCTCTGTTGGAAGCCGCCCAGAGTGGCTGGGGAAACCCAGCCAGATGGGCGGGGTACAAATAATAAATTATTATTATTATTATTATTATTATTATTATTATTATTATTATCTGCAGGGATACGGCCTGCATTCATCCTGATTTGCTTTCAGGGTGTTCTCATTAGTCATGCATTCATCTCATGCTTTCCAAAGCATTTACCTGTCACTTTCCAACTTGCAAAAAGTCAGGTTCTTTTTTTTATGAGGATTTCTTGCACTTGGGTGCTTCAGGTTTAAAATATGCAAATCTAAATTTGCAGTATGTGCCTGAATTCCTCCCATCAAAATAGTGCGAGTTTGGAGGCACCCAAAATGTACAGGCTGGATCATGGGTAGGCAAATTAAGGCCCAAGGGCCAGATCCGGCCCAATCGCCTAAATCTGGCCCACGGACAGTCCAGGAAACAGCATGTTTTTACATGGGTAGAATGTGTGCTTTTATTTAAAATGCATCTCTGGGTTATTTGTGGGGCATAGGAATTCGTTCATTCCCCCCCCCCTAAATATAGTCCAGCCGCCCACAAGGTCTGAGGGACAGTGGACCGGCCACCTGCTGAAAAAGTTTGCTGACCCCAGGCTGGATTAATAAGGTCCAATGTGAAGAAAACATCCTCTCTATCTTGCTGATGGTGAACAAACATCATCAAGTCATACCCGCCAACCAGAATGAAAGCAGTACAGTGGTACCTTGGTTTTAGAACAGCTCAGTTTATGAGCAACCTGGAAATAAAATGGTGCAAACCCGGAAGTAGGTGCTCTGGTTTGTGAACTTTGCCTTGGAGGCAGATCATGTTCCACTTCCTGTTGAGTGTGCTCCGTTTGTAAATTGAGTCCCCCGCTGCTAATCAGAGGCTTCCTGTTGAGTCTGTCAGCTGTTGAGTCCCGAGCACCATGCAACACAGAGGTGATATTTGGAGCTTCTGTTTTTGCTATTTTTTTGTGTTTTTGATTGTGTGGCTTTTTCACTTTTTGACTGTGACTTGTTCTTCGTTTTATGGGACTGACTTGTGACTGTGGCTTGGGGCTTCGTTTTTGTGACTGTGTGGAACCCAGTTCAGCTACTGATTGATTGATTGATTGATTGATTGATTGTGCGACTGAAGAAATGGATAAAAGTCCCCCATCCAAACAATGACAATCATCAGTTCACGTAAGAAACATTAATTTTTATTTTTATAACCTACAATACTGTCTTATTTATTTTATAGTACTGTACATTATTGCTTTCATTTTATGGATCAATGGTCTCGTTAGATAGTAAATTTCCTGTTAAATTGCTATTTTAGGGGTTGTTTTTTTTAAAGTCTGGAACGGATTAATCCATTTTGCATTACTTTCTATGGGAAAGCACACCTTGGTTTTAGAACGCTTTGGTTTTGGAACACACTTCTGGAACAGATTAAGTTTGGGAACAAAGGTACCACTGTATTTTGTTTTGCATCTTGATCTGGCACAGTCAGAGATCTGTAAAGAGTTGGAATTTCAGGATGCGGGAGCTATACTAGACTAGGTTATTAAGTGGAGGTTGGATGGTCATCTGTCATGGATGCTTTAGTTCAGATTCCTGCATTGCAGGGGGTTGGACTAGATGACCCTGGGGTCTCTTCTATTCTTCTTCTGTGAGTAGGCTGCTGGGCTCTCCCAGTTCACTTCTCAAGTTCTTTGTTCTGAGGACACAGTGCTGGTCGGCTTCTGTTCTCCATTTGGGGCACAACACAGTGTGACTCATAGGAGGGGCTATGTGGGGTGGGGGTGGCAGGAGCAGTTGTATAAAGGATCCTGTTTTGGGGCATCTAGGTAGATTGAATGCCATTCTGGAACCATTTTGGAGAGCCAAATAGGAAATGGAGAGTGAACCAGGAGGTATCATGTTTGAAGAAGACTGAGGGGTGGTATGTGTGAAGGTGCACATGCAGAACAGCAAAAGCATGTGTGGGATTGGATATAGTGCATCCACTCCTGCAGGCATTTAAAATACATTTAAAACACTTTCCCCAAAGAATATTAGGAACTGTAGCTTGTTAAAGATGCTGGAAACTGTAGCTCTGTGAAGGGTAAACTACAATTCCCAGGGGAAGTTACGTACTTAAAATGTATGGTGTGTACGCAGCCTGCATATATCTATATAGCTATCAGATGGCTGATGGGACATAAAAGTCCCTTACAACTTTCCAGTTCTAAGATTATACGAAGACGGAAATCTGCCTTTTACCAAATCAGAGCAACTTGTCCCGTATTCTCTCTACACTGACTGGCAGCAACTCCCCAGGGTTTCAGGCAGGGACCTTTGTCCGCCTTACCTGGAGCTGCTGGGTACTGAAACCAGGACCTTCTGCATACAAACCAGGGGCTCCACCATTGAGCAATGACTCCTCCCTTTCCTTCCCCAGTGGTCAACCAGCACTGATTGGCTGCTCTGTCTCCCTGCATAGTTGGCTTCCCACTTTTGGAGGGGGCGGTAGCTGCCTCTTCTCCCCCTGGCTACAGAACCCAGCTGTGTGGCTAGCCTGGTGTAACACTAACTACAGACCCTCCAAGTGCCCCTATTTTCCAGGGACAGTCCCTGAATTACAGAAGCTGTCCTTGTTTGCGATTTGATCCTGGAATATCTTGCTTTTCCTTAGAACATCCCTATTTTTGTTGGAGAAATATTAGAGGGTATGAAGGCAGCCCAGTACAGGGAAGTTTTTTTTTCATGTTTAATGTTTTATTATGTTGTATATATGTTGGAAGCCGCCCAGAGTGGCTGGGGCAACCCAGTCAGATGGATGGGGTATAAATAATAAAATTATTATTATTATAGAATGGAACATCCCTATTTTCATCAGAGAAATGTTGGAGGGCATGTGACTAGGATTGGCAACTGACCATATGACCTTCTCATATCTAATGGCAACTATATGCACAGAAAACATCAGGGGAAGCTTTTCATAGAATCACCTGCCAGTGGCTACAGATCAAGCTGTTGGTAACAAGCACAGCTACCATGGATGGTTGGAAAAGTTGGCAATTTTACTGTGAGCGGGTGTTGTGTAGTTTTAAAAAAGTTTTTTGCAGATAAAATCGCTCAGATTCGGGAAGAAGTAGACTCCACCGTGGGAGCAGGGCCGGGGCGGGAGAGTGCTAGAGTCCTGTCTAGTCAAGTTGTGTGGGATCAATTCCAATCTGTTACCTCCGAGGATGTGGACAGGCTGCTTGGACGAGTGAAGCCAACCACCTGTCTCCTGGATCCTTGCCCATCCTGGCTTATAAAAGCTAGCCAGGAAGGACTGGGCGATGGGCTTCGAGGGGTGGTGAATGCTTCCCTCCATGAGGGAGCCTTCCCAGACCCGCTGAAAGAGGCGGTTATTAAACCGCTTCTTAAAAAAACATCTTTAGATGCAGCCACGATGGCCAATTATCGCCCAGTCTCAAATCTTCCATTCTTGGGCAAGGTGATTGAGCGAGTGGTTGCTGAACAACTCCAGGGACGCCTGGAAGAAGCAGACCATTTGGATCCCTTCCAGTCGGGATTCAGGCCTCATCATGGGACTGAAACTGCCTTGGTCGCACTGGTTGATGATCTCCGGCGGGCTAGGGACAAAGGTGAGAGCTGTTTCCTAGTTCTGCTGGATCTCTCAGCGGCGTTTGATACCATCGACCATAACATCCTTCTGGACCGTCTTGAGGGGCTGGGAACTGGGGGCACTGTCATACAGTGGTTCCGCTCCTTCCTTCTGGGCCGTGTTCAGAAAGTGGTGGTGGGGGATGAGTGTTCAGACCCCTGGGCTCTCACTTCTGGGGTGCCTCAGGGTTCTGTCCTCTCCCCCATGCTTTTCAACATTTACATGCAGCCACTGGGAGAGATCATCAGGAGGTTTGGGCTGGGTGTTCATCAGTATGCGGATGATACCCAGCTCTACCTCTCTTTTAAATCAGAACCAGTGAAGGCGGTGAAGGTCCTGTGTGAGTGTCTGGAGGCGGTTGGAGGATGGATGGCGGCTAACAGATTGAGGTTGAATCCTGATAAGACAGAAGTACTGTTTTTGGGGAACAGGAGGCGGGCAGGTGTGGAGGATTCCCTGGTCCTGAATGGGGTAACTGTGCCCCTGAAGGACCAGGTGCGCAGCCTGGGAGTCATTTTGGACTCACAGCTGTCCATGGAGGCACAGGTCAAATCTGTATCCAGGGCAGCTGTTTACCAGCTCCATCTGGTACGTAGGCTGAGACCCTATCTGCCTGCAGACTGTCTCGCCAGAGTGATGCATGCTCTGGTTATCTCCCGTTGGACTACTGCAATGCGCTCTACGTGGGGCTACCTTTGAAGGTGACCCGGAAACTACAACTAATCCAGAATGCGGCAGCTAGACTCGTGACTGGGGGCGGCCGCCGAGACCATATAACACCGGTCTTGAAAGACCCACATTGGCTCCCAGTACGTTTCCGAGCACAATTCAAAGTGTTGGTGCTGACCTTTAAAGCCCTAAACGGCCTCGGTCCAGTATATCTGAAGGAGCGTCTCCACCCCCATCGTTCTGCCCGGACACTGAGGTCCAGCTCCGAGAGCCTTCTGGCGGTTCCCTCACTGCGAGAGGCCAAGTTACAGGAACCAGGCAGAGGGCCTTCTCGGTAGTGGCGCCCGCCCTGTAGAACGCCCTCCCATCAGATGTCAAAGCGATAAACAGCTACCTGACATTTAGAAGACATCTGAAGGCAGCCCTGTTCAGGGAAGTTTTTAATATGTGACATTTTAGTGTATTTTTCATTTTTGTTGGAAGCCGCCCAGAGTGGCTGGGGAAACCCAGCCAGATGGGTGGGGTACAAATAAATTATTATTATTATTATTATTATTATTATTATTATTATTATTATTATTATTTAAAAACCACAACTAGTTCTGTAAATATCCATTCAAAGTTTAGACCAGGGCTGTTGGGATCCTCCCAATATGCCATGTATCAGACAAAAAATCCAGCTAGCCTTCTGACTAGCTGGCTGCCTCCTTGCACCCCACCCCCACCCCCACCCCACTGCCAATTCCCTCAGTACAAGCTGAATTGATTCTTGGAGGAAGCGCGGTGCCTCTGGTTGAGTCAGCGACAGGTTGGGAAGGGGCTCCAATCCAATTAGAGGAGGAATAGAGTCTCTTGGGATCCACTTGCCTGCTCATCCAGACATAAGGGGAGGTGGGAGAAGAGAGAGACAAACATGGGAGGGGGAGGGGAGAGGGCAGGAAGGAGCCAGGGTGGAAGGGAGAGACCCTGAGGCCTGATGGTGAGACTGGGGCAGCTGCAGGAGAGCTCACAGCCACTGGACAAGCGCTCCAAATTAAATCATGCAAACCGTAACTTCTTTTCAAAATGTTTGGCTCCAAAAGGCAATACATGTTCCCTCTACAAAGGGAAAAAAGTGGGAAGGAAATGTTCAATATTATTAGAAAAACATGAGGCATTATTCCCTTCTTAGATGCCTGGGTTCCTAAAGGGATTGGGAAATGGATCCCAAGAGGAATTCTTCTGTATCTATTACAAACAGCTAAAATTTTTACAGCAAGAGGTTAGCTTCAGAAAGAATCACCCTATATAAAGTGTTAAAGTTTGCTAAATTCACTTAGTGCAAAATAGTTTAAGCCTGCAATCCTAAAAGAATTGACAAGAAAGCAAGTCCCACTGAAATGAGTAAACACTCTTAGGATTGTATTACATGTGCAATGGATTATTGATCAGTGCTGTCTGAATTTGTAAGCAAGTGCTGAGAGTGTTGGTTAAGAAGATGAGGAACATCCATTCAGCTCAGATGGCTGATGCTTGGTTATTTAAAATGAATTGTTGTTATTTCTATACTGCCCTAAATCCAAAATTCACAGGGCAGTTTCCAATATAAAAGCACAAAATACATGCCATAATAGCAAACAAAAACAATACCCCCATATACAGATTGATCACATATAGCTCTGAACCTGATGACCCTCAGTTCCAAAGAGAGACAGGAGACTTTTCTAGAAACCGAGCCCGTGCTTTGCAACTCATTTGCAAAACATCATTGCAAAACATACTGGCCTGGTATCATTGGGCTGCGGCCCAGCAGGAGTCTTGGACTGGGTCTCCCGTTGCTGGGGAAAGGATTCCACTTGGGAAGAACATGGCTGGAAGAACTGGAGAGAGAGGTGCCCTGCTTTGCTGGTGCCCCGCCATTCTGGCTGCCCCGCCCCCTCACCACACCCCCAATGATCCATCAATGCTATGGGTCCCACTATCTCTGCTTGGGGCCCCAATGAAGCCCCCAATTGTAGCCATGATGCCCTGCGGATGGGTCAGGCTGAGGGCGAGGCAGCGGAAACTTGGGGGCAGCCGAGCCGTCCTGTCGACAACACACAGCAAATGCACAACAAGGCGATGATTGTTCAAACTGAAGCTCTGTGCCTTTCTTATGCACTCTGAAAACTTGATTAAATATCATGGAAATAAATAGCATTTTGGCACATTTGCCCCCTTTTCCCCCCCAAGCATGCTCTACTTGAACGTTTCTGTTCTGTTCTGAATGAAATATATTAGACGTTTAGGCTTTTAGGCTATCCTAGCACAGAGGCAATGCCATAAAACACCAGGAACTGCCTTAAGCTAACACAGGCTGCTGGTTCATTTCGCTCAGACAAAAGGCTTCCAGGATCCAACTAGATGCACTACGAAGGACACTGGCCACGGTGCTAGAGCCCCAGCCCTGCATGCCTGAGGTCCCGGGTTCAATCCCCAGCATCTCCAGGGGGCTGAGAGAAGACTCCCTGATGGAAACTCTGGAGGGCTGCTGCCAAGGGCCAGACTCAGGAAAGGGCAGCTGCTCATGACAAGATTTGGCTTGCTGTGCTTCTTCTGGGTCAGAAGTACAGGGTGGGCTGGAAAGTGGGGGAGGAGCTTTAAGCCCTTGAGGTGGTCCTGCTGCGGACTCTGCCCCCTCATGTCAGCACCAATGGCAAAGAGCAGACATTGGGGAAAGGGGGCTGATCCAAATGGGACCTGTGCAAGGGCAAAGGTTAAAACCCTCTTCCTTCCGCATAACATACCCCAGTGCAGATCAGCCCCTCCCCACTCATGCATGCCTGATACAGTGGTACCTCGGGTTACATATATTTCAGGTTACAGACTCTGCTAACCCAGAAATAGTGCTTCAGGTTAAGAACTTTGCTTCAGGATGAGAACAGAAATCGGGCTCCAGTGACGCGGCAGCAGCAGGAGGCCCCAGTAGCTAAAGTGGTGCTTCAGGTTAAGAACAGTTTCAGGTTAAGAATGGACCTCCGGAACGAATTAAGTACTTAACCTGAGGTACCACTGTATTTGTAAAGGAAAATCAAGCCTGCAAGGGTCAGCCCTGGTGATTAATGCTGCATCTAATGTCCCCCTTAGGCAAAGAAATTTCCCAGCTCTGCTATCCACAATCCTTTTAACCTGCAGGTGCCAGGAGTTGAAGGGGGGCATCTGCATTCAAAATCCTATTGAATGTGAGTTCTGTTGCTTCAGAGTCTGCAGGGATGACTCAGGGGCTTCTCCTTGCTATAGGCCAGCCTTCCAGAACCTGGTGTCCTCTAGATGTTGCTGGCATGACCAATGGTGAGGGGTGTTGGGAGTTGTAGACCAGAGGCATCCTCACCTGCACTAAAGGGCCATCAAGCTGGCTACACCTTGGGCTTTTCACCACTTGGCCAAGAGCTTTTTATTCCACAGGGCCTCTGAGGAAGACCAGATTAGTTCTGCTGGGGCCACGTGGGGCTTTTAGTTCTGCTTCTCTGTTGTCGTTTTATTGTTTGGATTCTAATTGAATTCTGGATTGTTTTAATTTGTATTCAACAGCAGTGAGCTTCCTTGAGGGCAGAAAATTAATTAAGGAAGAGCAGGGTTGTCAGAGTCTCATCTCCACACAAGTAACGCCAAACATTCTCGCACATTAGACCTGCAAGAAGCAAGTTGCAGGTAGCCTAGAGTTCATACTAGTCAACCTCCTAGACCAGTGCAAGGTGTTTTTGTTTTGCATATGTGTTCTACCAGTGGATTTAGAATGGACTGAGCACATGCCATTCTGCTTTATTAGTTGCTCTGCAGTGCTTCCACAATGTCTTGAGTCCCATCAGGGAAAAAGGCAGGGTGTAAATTAATAATGATGATGTTACTGCATTATAGAGCAACAAAAGCAGAAGAGAAAATGGATCATTTCTGGTATTAAAAGTTCCAGGATTTCAAAAAGAAGTCACAGGACATGGAAATGGAGTGGTATCTGCACTGAAAAACATTTGCAGCCGCAAAGGGCATTGAAAGCAGGATCACATGTAATTACGTTGGAGGCAAGCATGACCACAAATCATCATCATGACAGCACGATAAAAAGTACACATATTTTTTCAATGTAAGAAGGAAAGCACTGGGAAGCTTGAGGTAATTTTGAGCAGAAAAGCAGTGGGAATGGAAAGGATTAAGCATATTCTTCCCCCTCAACCCCCACTCCCCAATTTCTGTTGTCCCCAATTGCAGCCTTTTCAGTTGGAAAAAAAAGTTGTGAGAGATATTGTTCTCCTCTGTCCCATTCAGAAGGGGCACTGAGTTCATCAAACTCAGGCCCACATCCACCCTGCGGGGACAGCCCTGCCTTATTCTTGAAACAGAGATCAGGGGACTTGTGTGCTCTCCAGAAAGCATAGCCAGTGGTCATCATCATCATCATCTGGAGGGCCAAAGACCCCCAACATCTGTCTTACAACTTCTGCCTTAACCACACTCGCTCCTCATACCATGCAAACTGAGGAAGAAGATGCCACTCTTCCCTTAATAGCAGGTATTGAGCTATTGCAATAAGTATGGAATGACTGTCCCCTCCCAACACCTTGTATATCAAAAAAGAGTAAGTACTCAGGTGCAGCTGACAAGAGTGGCTGGGGAAACCCAGCCAGGTGGGTGGGGTATAAATAATAAAATAATAATAAAACAAAAAAGCTTTTCACACATTACATTTTGTTTTTAAGGTGTGCATCCAAAAATGTAAAGTGTGGGTCGATTGATCAGAAAGCCAGGAGTGGCTGCACTGCATGGCGAAGAAGAAGTGTGGAGCTGGCCCAGAAAAGCATGGCGGGTCATGGCAACAATGAAAATAATGGGCAGCCCACGTAAAACAATTCAGTACATTTTTGCAAGGTCACCTTTGGGATTCAAAAAGAAAAAGGTCACAAAAATGGTGAGACAAAACCAGCACCTGGGGCAGATCTGTGCAATCCTTTAAAGTATGGCTTCCAGCAGTTTCCCAGGAAATGTAGTTTTCTTGTCACAGAACTACAATACTCAGCATTCTTAACAAACTACAGTTCCCAGGTTTCGGTGGGTGTCACATATTTAAATGTGCTTTGCATAGATGGTGGGGATTTGCCCAGCTCCATTTTTTTTCACCACACCTGCTATGGTGAATATGTGTCACTGCTATCTCTGGCAAAGCATGTTGAGCCTGGGCCTTCCTCCCAACCCCTGAAGATGGCACAGATGGGTGCGGATCACCAAGACCGTTGCAGCATAACCCCGGTCCCCATCCCCAAGGTCGTTTGCCTGAGGCATTGCCAAGATGCCCAGTGGACTTCAAGACCATACTCACAAGCCCCCTCCTTTTCCTCCTCTGGAGCAGGAAAGGATGGCAGAGGCTGCTTAGGAGCCAGACCAGGAAGCTCCAAGCCTCCACTTCCCACAGCAAAGGCGGGCGGGTGGGGAGGTGTCGTTGGCTGCCCTTCAGCAGAGGTGTCCTGAGGACTTGGGCAGAGCTGGAGTCAGAGAAGCAAAGGAAGGACAGGGACCAGCAATCACAAAGTTGGCTTGGTTAACATGGACAGCCAACCATTGTGGGGCCCTGATTGAGATTTTTAAATTACATTATACTAGCGTTGGTTGCATGTGACCTGTTTACTGAGTAGCCATCCTGATTTGTTTGCACAATGTTTGTGGAGAGGTTATATGCTGTTTATTAAGCACTCGCTTCAATTTGTTTGAGGAGAATATATGATGCCATGTGAAATCCTCACTTTCCATAATGGATAAAAATGCTATTCTTTTTGGAAGTAGGTTTATTGTGAAGGAGCCCAAACCCACCTTAATTGCATAACCTGAATTTGTCCCAATCTACTAATGAAGAACCACATCTTTATAATATATTGGAAATCTCCACTGACCTGGCATCCTTTCAGGGATGCATTTCTTAACCTTCTCCAGCTGCTTCCAGTGGCTGAAAGCAGGGCCCTTTTTGGTGGTGGCACCCTGTCTCTGGAATGCTGCCCCCAAGAAAGCTCACCCGATAGTTATTCTTATGTCTTTTCAGACCTTCTCATCCTCCCAGCCCTATTCAGGGATTACCTGGATCTGCTCCTGTGATGCTCCTGTGTTTTTATTACATCTGCTGTTTTAGTGGGACTTATTTTGGGTCCTAGAATTGGACTGTGAAAGTGATGTCAACAGACTTTCCATACACTGGGGTTTACTGCTTAAGGGCTGTGCAGTCATTGCTGAATCACCTAGAGATTACAAGGGTCCAGTAAGTGCTTCTGATGCAGTGAAATAATAAGCAATCAAATCTTTTATCCAAGTCACTGTTCAGTTTCCCCCAGCAATCACAGCTGTGGCATACTAGTAGGCAGGTAAATAATGATCCACAATAATACAAAAATGCCATATACTTACAGGTTGGACTATTCAAAGCAGTTCCCAAACATTATCTTTACAGCCCTGTAAAGTAGGCCACTGTAGCTGTCTCCTCTTTACAGATGGGGCTGAGGCTTAGAGGGAACAGCTTGCCTGGGGCTACCTTGTAAGTTTATGACCGAGATGAAACTCAGAATTTCTTGGCTCATAACTTACATTCTTAACCCATAGAATCGTATACTGTTTCCCAGTTTGCACATAATGGTAAGCCAGAATGAAACCAACTTGGTCTTACTGAAATGAGCAAGCAAGCTGGTGCCCACTGCTCACATTTGTGCCCACTCTTCCTTCCTTTGCCAGACCAAGAGGAAATAGACCAGAGCCCTGGAATAGCATTATGTGCAAACCAGAGCTCGTGGTTAGTTTCTCTCGAGGCAAGCGGCAGGAACCAGTTTCTTCTTGGCTTGATCTCATGATTTATTTGGAGAGAAATTAACCACAAGTGCCAGTTTGCACACAATGCCAAGAAAGTCAGTGCTCTGCTCTGCTCTGCTTCCTCCTGGCACAGAAAAAGGGAGCAGGAGCAAACTGAATGGCAGACCAGCAGACTTGCTCATTCCCAGCAAGCTGGATGTGGAAAAAATATGGCCCTCCAGTTTTTGCTAAACTATAACTCCCATCAGCCCCAGCTAGCTTAGCCAGGGATGATGGGAGTTGTAGTTCAGCGACATCTAGAGGGCTACAGGTTCCCCACACGTGTGGTAAACCACAGATTGTTGAACTCTGGTTATGTATGAATCAGGCCGTGAACATCACTGAGAGGGTATCATGAGTCCCCACCAACTACACCAACACAATCTTTCTTTTCTTTGTTTCCTCCATCTCCAGCACTTGCGTGATTTCAACCTACAGTGTTGGTTTGTTTAAAAATTGCTGTCTCACACCACTTGCAGCATCATCACATTTTATTATATGGGAAAAGGGATAGCCGATAAAGAACTAAGAAAAAGCACAACATTCCTCCTTGCCCTGAAAAGGTCCCTAGAGCAGAGGTTTCCTTCTAAAGCTGCTATCTGGCTGTACAGTAATGTAGCTTTTCAACTGTGAATGAAAGCAAGTCAGTGGATCCCAAGGAACTACACCCTTGGGTGTAGAAGGAATTAGTTACAGAAATCCCAGGAACACTTGCAACTACCTTTGAGGAGGCTCAACAGCTCTGGCAGGAGAGAGGAGGGCAAAGCGGCCAGGGAAACAAATTATAAATCCTGTTAGCTTAACGCCGCTCCCTCTGAAGTTGTCAGAGGAAAATCAGGAAACAATTGATTTGTAAAGCATGCAAGAATCCAATGTGGATTTGCAAAGAACAAATTATGCGGAGCCAAAAATAATTTCCTGCCTTTGACAAAACAGCTCATTTCATAGACAGTGAGTAACGCAGTAGAGATACCATTTGAACTCAGCAACACGTTTGGCATTAGTTGAGCCTGACTTTCCTGCAAGTAAATATCTGGACTGAAAAAGCAGTCGCCTGACATGGAAGGCACAACTGGCAGGAAAGGAATGTCCAAAGACAGGGGTGTTGATAGGACTGAGATCAGTTTTGTGTGAATTCCTTGGAGGAGGGAAGAGAACAGCTCCAGTCATAGTACATGAAGCAAAAGGCTTTGAAAATGCTGTGAAGGTTGGAATTTAAATCCTGCCTATTCTTAGTAAACTAGAATGTGAAACCCTGAAATTGAATTCAGCCATGTCTGGAGTGGAGGGTGAGCAAGTAATTCTGACTTCTGCCCCAAAAGAGCTTGTGAAAACGCTCCTGTTCTCTCACCCAAATATGGCCCAATAAGAAATGCCAGCAAGTGGGCAGCTCACCACCCCACCCCCACCACTTCTAACAGTCCACATTGTTATTGCAGATTCTATAGGAACAGCAGCCCACAATGGGCATACAATGGATGTCCTGGCATTTGTCCTCAGTGACAAATTCAGCCCCAGCTCTGTAGCCTCCTTCCCAATGGGTGATCGTGCTGGTCACAGATACTGCCAACCAAACCCATGCAGAGCTTGTCTGAGGCCCCGAGCAGGAATCTTATTCATGAGACTTGCCACCATGGCAGCAACACCTAATCTGAACTGACGCTACGTGCCAGTATGTAGTAACGCTAGTCCAGATTTTACTATCAAAGCCTTGCAGTGCATAAGGACAGACATGGGCATTTCACCTTTTGCCATTTTGCCCATTAAGTCCTCAGTCTGCTGGGAGGCACGGGGCATTCTTGGCATAACAGCATAAGTCTGGCTAAGCCCTCTGTGGCCTGGGGCAAGCATACCCAGCTGCCTTCCCCCCTCTGTGTGGGCCTGTGACTCTCCCCATTCCTAAACCCATTTCTCAGGCTGGGCTGTCTTCTGCAGAGTGTTTCTGCTGCTGGATTGATTCTTCACCTCACTCACACTTGGAGCCATCCTCTCCTTTTCCCACAGAAACCCCATTGGCCACAGAACCAAGCCTACAGGAGAAAGGAGGGAGCATCACATTGGGGAGCAATTCACCACATAGCTCAGGACACGCAGAGGACCCCCCCCCCCCTTCCACACACTCAACCCTTGTGACCTTCACTCAAATGGCAATGCTTTTCACAAGGCTTTTGAAAAGGGTGGCTGTGCATCCAGCGCACATCTGAGAGCCCCAGCAACAAAGACACAGAAACCGTTTCCCATGCAGGTTCCTCATCTGTCCCTATCTACCCATAACACAAGACCAGGGCAGCTGAGGCCCAGTCGCCATCAAAGAGGTACACCTTTGTCTGAGATCCACAACTTCATATTGCAGGTGCTGAAGTCACATTCCTCCATACACAAAAATATATTCCACATAGTGAATGAACTACCACGTGAGGGAGAATTTTTCATTTCTTTGTATGAAGGAAGATTCAGTCATGATAAATTTAAACTACAGACCAGGGCTTCTTGGACTAAATGCTTTTCCATGCAAAAATAAATAAACCTCTCACACAGAAACCTAGTAGGTCAGGGAGAATGCTAACCTTGAACTCATGCTTGTGCCTGTGTGGAATGAGGTCTGCTCATACCATAGGACTTCCCCCCTCTCCTTCCTTCCATGCACCCTCTAAATTTGTTCTAGGTTTTCCCCCAACCCCCCAGAGCAGATTTAGAGGGTGGGGGCAGAGAGGGAGTTGCGTGAGTGGACCTTGTTCCATGCATACAACAACTTGGTTGAATTCTGCCTCATCTTCCTGACATGCTAGTTTTCCACGTGCAACTGGGTTTTTTGGTGGGGTGCGGAGATTTCATTGTGAGTCCCCACCTGCATTCTACAGCCCGAACCAAGGTTTTCCTCCCCGGTAAAAATTAGGCTTGAGAGAACAGCATAAGCCACACAATCATCTCTGTAGAAAAGAAAAATGCCATTCATCCCTTTTGACTCACAAAAGCACTTAAGCCAAGGGACAAAGTAAATGGGACAGCAGGAGAGCCATTAGTTTAGATCCAGGTCTCCCCTAATCAAATACAAAATTGAAGGGTCCTGTATTTTTTATTTTTTTTAAAGCAGCAAAAAGAGAACACTTGTCCATAGTTGTTTCCTTAAAGGCTCTTTTCTTGTCCAATTCATTCCAGTTACCCGAAAGCAGCTGAGTGGGAGAAAGAGAGGCTGACACTACTTTCAAGCCTCATTGCCATGTAGGGACAATTTCTGGTGCTGGAAATGGGGCATCTCAGTGCAAAGGGAGGGAAGGGTTAACCCTAGCCCTTCCCCAGACATGATCCTCTCCCCAAAATGCATGGAAATCAGGCTTGAAATCAGGTTTCCATTGTCCTCAATTGGAAGCTGGTTTTATTATTACCGGTAATCACTGTGCAGTGGGGAGGGGAGGCTGTGGGCTGAATGGGGAGACCACCATGGGCCAGACTTGGCCTGCAGGGCAGTAGCTCCCCATCCGAGGGATGCAGGGAGATAAGTGAGGGGCACTGAGAAGGTTTGCCCATCCTCTTACCGGCACCCCCCTTTTGCACTAAAAGAAAAGCTCCCCAGCCCAGCCCTCTTAGCATGTATGTATATGATTGGAACAGACCCCAACCCCAACAAATGGGGCTGCCACCACCGGGTCTAGTTTGGCTCCAAGAATATGAAGAGCTTCCACCAGGCACCTGGCCAGGATGGAAGGAGCTGCTTCCATTCTACACTTGGGGGGGAGGATGTTTTAACGTATTGTAATTTTTTCTTGATTTGTTTTATGTGTTTGTAAACCACTTTGAGGTTTCTTTTACAATCAAGTGTTGTATAAATTTCATGAAATAAATAATTTCTGCGGACCTTCTGACTTCCACCTCTTAGGGTGGGGAAGGGGCTGGGACGCTGGATTAGAAACACAGGTCCTCTTTCGTCTGCCCTCTTCCTAATAATCTAACCCAGAGGCTCCCAAACCTATTTGGCCTACTGCCCCATTTTCAGAAAGAAAAAAAATTACTCAGTGTCCCGACGGCTTAAGGCACCACAGCTTGCCTGCCAATGGCCAAATAGGCAGACAAGTTGCAATTGACTTCCTAAGCCTGGGTGAAGCCAAAAAGGGTTCACCCATGACTGGGAAAACCCCTCACCTCCAGCATGACCTCCAGACCCAAGGGAGGCATTGTTGCCGCCCCACAACAGTGACTGACCTGGCAGTAAGCGTCATTACACAACAGATGAAACATGTACGAACGGTTTTTCAAAATTTTCTTGTCCTCTCTTCTTTCTTTATGCTTCCATCACCCCCTATTTTTTATTCAATGCCCCCAATTGCACCTGAGGCTACTACCGCCCCCCTGGATCGTTCCATCAGCCCCCCCGGGGGGAGTGTATCGCCCACTTTGGGCATCACTGATCTAACGCCTGCTTCCTTTGCACAACAGTGCTGAAAGGACAGCTCTTCTATGCCTGCCTCCCAGGCCTCAAGAGCTGTCCTTGGTGCTGAAATTGCCTGCAAGCACACTTCCATGCAATCTGTTTTGCAACAAGCAAGCAAGCCAGTGTCAAAAGAATCATTGGCCTCAGCAGGGAAGGGACAAGGAGGAGGGGCTGATAACTCCTAAACTCATCAAACTGTAGTCAAAGCACAAAGATGTCTGAAGAAACTGTGTCAGTAATGGCAATGTGATTTAGTAGAAGGATTTGTGGATTTGGGTCTAGAAGGCCAGGGGTCAACTTCCATCACAGCCACAGACACCTGGATGGTTGCGCTAAAGTTGCTATCTTAGGCCTACATTTCTGTCCAAATCATGGAATTGTATGTACAGTCCATCTCAACAGGGAGGTTGTGAGGCTGGCAGAAGGAAGCGCTGTGAAGTTGTCTGCACACTGAAAACACTATAGAAATTAGTTTATATATTTAATGACTAACAAAATATATTTAACGACTCACAAATGTATAATTTGTACAGAAATGTGGTCATAAAGGCAAGGTGTAGGTGAGTGCCAGAATCAACAGCTGGGTATAGCTCCACCTTTCTTTTCGTTGGCCCATGCTTCCTGCCCTTTCTGTCTCCATTTCCACAAGCTCTGCACATCCACACCTTAAGTGATGCACATCTCTGTAGACTTACATTCATTCTCAAACCTTTGCTTCCTGACCTGTTACGATTGGCAAAATTTGCCGCTTTCATTAGTGTGAAGCACGTTGGGTGCTAACCATCCAAATAGGTCTGAGATGAGGGTGCGGATTGGATTAATGACTGCTGGTGTCGCAAGGCACTAGTACTTTCCTCAAGCAGGCAGGAGTAGCACTATTTCTCTATGCAGTTTCTAGGGGGCAGGGCATTTAGGGAGCTCCCCTCTGGCAACACGATGCAGGTCCCCCATTTCTTTTACCTACCTACCCCTCCCTCCCAGTTTCCAGATGGAATTGCTCTCTGCTGCACCAAAGGTTTAGGGAAAGGAAGGCAGGTAGACTGAGCTGGGAGGCACTATTACCCAAGGTTATGTGATAATATAAAATCAGAGATAAATGCCTGCAACAGGGCTCTGAGAAAGCAAGAAGAATTGTAAAAGAAATACAAATGCAAACTGTCTGAAAAGAACCAACCACATGTTCTGACACAACAAAACATGGCCAGAATGCATCACCATCACCACAAGCTCTCACATTTGGGAAACATGCCACAGGCGGCAGTGGTAAACCCCACCCTACCGCTTTCCAAAACCGCACGTAGGGGGAAAGATACTGATGCCATCACTACTCACATCCTTTGGGGAACTCGATGGACGCTGCTGGATCACAGAGGAGCAGAACCAACGGCCAGAGCATCAGCAAACCAGCCAGCATTGAAGCCATTTCACCTGGCACCCCTGGCCAGGGCCTCTCTCCAACTCTGGGCAGTGGCGCAGCAAAAGGGGAGCAAGCAGCATGCACCCCCCACTGTGGCTTGTGGCTGTGGGAGGAAAGAGGGAGGGAGAGAGAAAGAGACCGTTAGTGTAAAGAAAAAAGGGAAGAAACCCTGTGTAATAATCATTGTCCCCCTCCCCCACAAAACATCCTTTCCCCCAAGGACGACAGCACAGGCAGCAAAAAGGAGCTGGAGAGGAGAGGGAGTTAATGATGCCTTCTGCGTTTATTTATTTGCATCAGCCTTCACTCCAACTTGTTGGAGGAGCATGCTGTGTGTACAAGTGGGTGAACCACCAGCCCAGTATCCCCAGTCCCAGACCGCCCCCATCAACAAAGCAGGATTACTAAAGAGAGAAGGAAAGAAGGGAGATCCCGAAATCCAAGTCAAGGCAAGATGTAGCAGGTCTTGGCCTAGGGTGCCGTGTATTTTCGAGGCAGGAAGGAAAGGGGAGGGGCCCTTTTGTTCAGGAAGGGAGGGTGGGTCACGAGAAGGCAGAGCGGGTGGGGGGCGGGTGAGTGAGGAAAGGTTTATGGGGGCTGGTGGCTGAAAGAGAAAGAGAGAGGCGATGGTGGATGAGGAAGAATAGTGGGTTGATGGATTGAGATAGCAAAGTAGGGAGGGTGGGAGAGACAGAGGGAGAGAGGGAGAGAGAGAGAGAGAGAGAGAGAGAGGGAGGGAGAGAGAGAGAGAGTGCAGAGGATGGAAAGAAAGCAGAGAGATAAGAATATATTATTATAAATGGAAAGATAAACAGATACATGGAAAGGCAGAATTCTAATAGTTCACACTGATGCTGTGCTCTTTATCCACTGATTGTCAATTTCCATACATCTCCTGCCCTTCTCCCCTAACAGATATTTCTGATGAATGGAAGAATTTTTTTTTACGCAAGCAAACTGTGCAATGCAGTACAGCCTCATGTTCAGTAGCTCCAGAGGTTCTACTGATGTCAAGATATGGATGTGCTGGAGATATAGATTTTCCTGGTTTTTAGCTGCATCACTTGCATTGTACATTGGGCAAAGTCCAGACAAATACCACCAGGAGAACCAAAGGAATCCCAAGAAACTGAACTCTCCATGGAGCAAGGTGGGTGTGCAGGTGGGTGTAGCTTACAGAATCTGTTTTTTATAACAAGCCTATTAAAATCTTCCAGATGAAGGAGTTTGCCTAAGAGAAGCCTGTAGAACTTCTGATCTTCCGAGTCAAACACAGAGCTTATCAGCCACACATGGTCCCCCCCCTCCCCTGGTAGGCTCAACAAACCTGGCTTTGCTGCCTGCCTGGAGTTGCATAAACATGAACATTTTCTAAACAGCCCGCCAGGCCATAAGACATGGCTTGCATCTGGTTTGGTCGGACGTAAGTTGTGCAGGCCCAGCCTAACGTTATCTAATGGATTCACAGGAGATGGAAACATTTGAGACAGAGACTTCCCAGCTCATGCTCTTAATCAGCATGACGCCAGGAGTGCATTCAGATGTGGAGAATATTCAATCAGTTTTCCTAATTATAATGCCAGTACTTCCGTCTCATTTTGTAATGCTCCTTCACATCACTGACTGACTGGACAGTCCTATGTGTCAGGTCCACATCTGATTGTTCTGATATTACTAGCTAAAATCCTGTAATTCTGACAGGTGATATATGTGAAAGCAGGTTCTGCCAATCAAGGGGTGAAGGGCAGGCTTTGCCTTCTTCACAGCTGCGTCCCCATGACCCAGATGAATGAATGGCAGCCACTTGTGTACAGTATATGGAAGGAAGTAAAAAGGTTCATTTAGAGACACCACTGAGATCGCGTCTAAATTTGCTCCCTGCCCAGGTAACAAATATTAGGCTTATGCCTCTCTATTTAGCGCTATCCAGAGCTAGCCTTCCTAGTCACTTTAAAGCATGGATGAGGAGCCTATGGCCCTGCCACCAACCCCAGTTTAGCATGCCTAGTGGTCATGGATGATAGGTGCTGGAAGTGTGACAGAAAGCTCAGAACTTCTTGACATTTTGCAAAAGACATGTGCTTGTGCTATTTTTTTCACCACTTCCTTCAATTTTAAATGCCCCCCCCCCCCATTAAGGCTGGAGTTTGCCCATGCACACAGGGCATGGTTCCACTGAAGATAAAATCTATACAACAGAAGCACTCTGTAGGCTGCCAGCACTCTTACAACTAGCTTTCCATACAGGAGGGTGCTTCTAGGCCAGCACCAACAGCCATACCCAAAAACCAGAGGATCAACCACAGTGAATCTAATGCATACATTCCAGCATGTACCCCACTGACTCACAAATACTTTTTTGGGGTGGTATTTCCACACTGCCATAACACATGAGTAGAATAGCTGTTCATTTCTCTGTTGGCCATAAAGAGCTGCTTCACAATGAGTCAGAGCATAGGCCCACAAAGCCCAGTCTTGTGTACTTACAGAAGCTCTTCAAGATTTGAAGCAGTGGCTTTTTCCAGCCCAGAACATCTCCAACCCTTTAGCTGGTGATGACAAGGACAGAACCTGGGACCTTAGGCATGCCTAAATATGTGATCTAGCACTGAATTTCTGCAAATCTCGATAACAGAATATGAGGATGGAGACAGATTTCCTGGCAAATGGAATTTGGGCCAAAAGCTAGAGCACTGGCTAGGGTAGGATGACATCTGAACCAGCCCTGGAACCAGTTTGCAGAATGGCCTATTTGGGCTTCAGGGACAGCCCTGGATTGTGCTTGGTTTTATTTTACTTCTAAATGAAATAAATTTAGGAGAAAAAACAAAATTGTGTTAGATGCTGCATTGTGTGGCCAGAGCCCTCCAACATGGCGGGCAGGACAATGTTATCATCTATCTTGCACTATGCCATGCCAGAAGCCTCAGATCACATGAGATGTGTGTGTTGAATGCTCAGAGACCTCCAGCACAGCAAGCTAGAAATGAAACATCAAATTCTTCCTGTTCCAGTGGTGACCTCAGAGTGCGCAGATTGTCACAGTATGGTCTGGCGACATCAGCTGGGCATGTTTAGCTTCCCTGTATATGCCTGGAGTGCACTGTGGGACCCATTCCAGATTCTACAATCCAATCCTTTGCTTGAGTGGCAAACAGTTTTTCCATTTCAGGCACTGCTAAAACTACCCAAAGTGAAACCAAGACAAATGACCATTTGCTGACTTCTCTGCAACCTTCTGATGAGCGATGTGACCTGGTACCCTTCACTGGCTTCTCTCTGAATATACATCAAGTGCAAGAGGATAGTAGAATTGCCCTCCTGACCAGCAGAACAATGCAGACAACAAAGCAAAGACACATGCGCATGCCGGTGGCGAATGATTTGTTTGTAAATGGGTGCTGGCATTTCTTAAGAATGTAAGAGATTCCTGCTAGATCAGGTCAAAGGCCCATCAAGCCCACCATCCTACCATTGCAGTGACCACCTAGATGCCTGGTGGCATGTGCTCCAAGTCATTTTCCAGGGACAGTCCCAGAATTTTGAAAGCCATCCTGAGCCAAGGTGGTGTAGTGGTTCAGAGCAGTGTACTCGTAATCTGGGGAACCGGGTTCGCGTCTCCGCTCCTCCACATGCAGCTGCTGGGTGACCTTGGGCCAGTCACACTTCTCTGAAGTCTCTCAGCCCCACTCACCTCACAGAGTGTTTGTTGTGGGGCAGGAAGGGAAAGGAGAATGTTAGCCGCTTTGAGACTCCTTAGGGTAGTGATAAAGCGGAATATCAAATCCAAACTCTTCTTCTCTTCTTTGTGAGCCTGCATCTACTCATGTCCCTTTCTAAAATTTATTTAATGATGTGTGTTTTTCTTTTTGTAAATCTACCAAATAAAATCTGGATGGTTTTCTCAGGATGGTACAGGCTTTGTGTGCTATGTTCCATTGGTGGAAATGCTCTGCGGGGGGGGGGGGACAAAAAAATGTGGGGTTGAGGAGGGTCAGTTGGGCAGGAGAGGGTGAGAAACGTCCCTATTTTCACCTGAGGAATGTTGGTGGGTATGTGATGGGAAGCCTGCATGTTTATGGGCCCCTACATTCCCTGACTGCAACTCCCCATTTCCCTCCCGTGTCTCCTGCCTTCCTCTATTCATCTGGCAATTACCAAGCGAGGGGCTTATATTGTTAGCACGGCGGGGGCTCAGTGAACAGCAGCCGGGATGCAGATGGAGCCAAGGGGGCAGCTATGGGGAGCTGAATAATTTAAGGGGGAGGGGGAGGGGGCAACCTGTCAGCTGTGGCTGCGCGGGATGGGGGGTGAGCTCACAGGGGACAGGCCATGATTCTGATTATGCTACCCAGGAAGGTCAAGGCAATGCAAATAAAGGAGGGGACGAAAGAGGAGGAATCGCAGGGTGTGAAAAAGAGAGATGTTTCTGATCATCCGTCCTTTTAAATCATAGGAGAATAGGCAGAATGAATGGAGTATGCTTGCTTAGCCTAAAGAAGTGGAGATTATTAGGCATCGGGGGAGACAGAGCTACAGAGTCTCAAAGGCTTTTTTCTGAAAATGTCAGACAAGGGGAAAAATAAGACATGATGGCTAAGGAAGCAAGGATTCCCTTATTGGATCAGGCCAAGAGGCATCATAGACCAGCCTTCTGTTTGCAACACCAGCCAGCAAAATGCTTCAGGGGAGACCCCAAGCAGGGTGTGGCTACACCCATTGTTTATGCCCAGAACAGTTGTACCTCAGGTTAAAGACGCTTCAGGTTACATACGCTTCAGGTTACAGAATCTGCTAACCCAGAAATAGTACCTCTGGTTAAGAACTTTGCTTCAGGATGAGAACAGAAATCATGCTCCAGCAGGAGGCCCCATTAGCTAAAGTGGTGCTTCAGGTTAAGAACAGTTTCAGGTTAAGAGCAGACCTCCAGAATGAATTAAGTTCTTAACCCAAGGTACCACAGTATCTAGGAAGCATGGGGGTAGACTGCCTCTGATCCTGGAGTTTCTATTTTTAAAATGTTGATTTGTCGTGCTAATCGCCATTTGATAGACCTGGTCATTATTGTATTTAATCTTTCTTATATATATAAAAATCCATTTAAACTAGCATCCATCAGTGTATTGTCTATTAGCAGGCTATGTGTCAGGTGAAGAAGAACTTCCCACAGTCAGTCCTGAACCTTCTGCCACTTAATTTAATTAGGTGACCCTAAATTGTAGTATTATGGGAATAAGAGAGAGAGAATAATCTTTATCCGGAATAAGAGACATAAGTCATAAGAGACATAAGCTGTGAGACGTAAGTGAAGCCCCCTCCCCCACACGTCCGCAGTGGGATTGGGAAATGGAGAAAGGGGTTGGACCATAGAGCTAAAACAGTATAGAATAGCATGCCACTCTGAACTTTTGTCACTGAACTTGAAAGCTTCTGTTTCCTGTCAATAAGAATTTGTCTCTATGATGCCGCTCCAATTTACCCAGTATCAGTCTTCACCCAACAGTGTATATTCAAGTTGTTACACGAAATGCTGTTCAAATGGCACTGGGACTGGGAGTCCTTAGGGTGAACAGGATAACCCAACTTTCAATTACTGTAACTTTATATCCTTCAGACTTTTTGGGGGGCGGGGGACAATGTCTTTAGAAGTCCATTAATGTAAAACTGCAGCCCCATCCTATCTAATACTTGGAGAGCGTACATTGTCTCCATAATTATTGCAACAAGCCCTCTGAAACAGGCCAGTATCCCCTGTAGTCAATGTCATCTGCCCAGTATATAATAGCCAACTAACTTTTAACACCAACTTTCCCCAACTAAAAAAACTAGATCAACAGCCAGGGAAGCTAGGGAGCCATAAATATGCTGCCCGACCTCATTGTTCACTGGTTTGAACCAACGATGTTTCTAGCACTCATAATTGCAAAGACAAGAAACAATCTATGCCTAGTGGGTCAAAACTTGGAGGTGGGGAGATCTGTGGCCTGAACTCATGCCACAGGCCGCATCCAGTCTGATCTCTCGCCCCCACCCCCACCCCCACCCCACACCCACACACCAGCCATTCACAGCAGGATCATGGGGAAGCAGCCAGCTACAGACAGACATTCTGGTGGCAGGAATCCTGCCAAAGCAAACAGGGAACTGTGCTTGGCACAATTCTGGACATCCACAGTGGTCACTGCCCCCCTGAGCCCATCACAATGTTCTGTGGCAGATGGTTCCAGAGAGCAGGGAAGAGCTCCCTTCACACAAAGGACTGCTAATATACACAAGCGCATGCTCATGCACAGAGCAACCTGGCCTGAGCACCTCAACCTAAATTGCTGCAGATTCATTAACACTCCTACCCTCCGGGTATTTGGATTGCAATGTGAAGTCTGCTCAAAACATATAGGGGACTATAACAGACAGAGAGAGCCCTATTGTAGTGAGATGGGCAACTTGGAGTGCTGGAGATTTTGGGTGCTGTTGACGGGCAGCAGAGTAGACAATATACAAATCTGACTCACAAAGCACAGTCCATTGGGAAGTTCTCCTGCACAGCTCTTGCTGAAATGCATGGGAGCTGTGCAAGGGCTGTTACTATACACATTATCATTGCTCACTCATTGCAGTGGGGCTTATGGAGGAGAACTTCCAGTAGGATTGGTCTTGTGTCAGTTAGACTGTGTGCACACCATAAATTAAAAACATGACTTCCACCAAGGAATCCTTGTTGCTGTAGTTTACCCCTCACACGGCTACAATTCCAGGACCCCTGAGCAAACTAAAGTTTGCAGAATTCTTTGCGGAGGAGGCCTGGCCTTGTGCTTTAAATGTGTGTCAAGGGGGTGGTGTGTACACAGCCTTAATCAGAAGGGGCTCCCATTGGCTTTTCTGTCTCAGAAGCCAAATTGTCTCAGGCTGGCACACAGACACACAATGCAACACACACACATACACAAACACCTTTCAGTCTTAATCCTCCCATCTACCCAGGCTAGGTCTCCTATCCAAAAAGCCCTTGGTGACCTTCTCGCTCATCTCTCCCCTTGCTGGCTCTGCTTGACCCAGCCCTGTCCCCCTGCTTGCTACCCGACCCCCCCCCCACCTCTTTTAACCTTTTCATATTTCATCTCCCTTGGTAAAACAAACATCCACAGAAGCAGGAGAATTAATGAAGTAGGTGACAGGCCTTGTCAAAAGCCCTCTTAACAGGGGCTGGGAGTAGGGTTTGTGGGGGGGGGGGGAGAGATGGGGGTGGGAATGACTGGAGAGGGGAATCTGATGACAGGCCCTAATCAAAAGGAACTGGAAGAGAAAAGGCAGCTCCCCATCTCCTCCGCCACTGGTGTGCCATGTCACGACAGCCTCTCCCCATATAAGGGCAGGAGATTTTTTATTTCCTCAAGATAGTACTAGAGCTAAAATGTCCCATGGTTTAGAATCCTTTTAACTAGGACTATTGAACCGATTAAAGAATTTTAAATGTATTGATTAGCCGTCTTTTTTTTAAGCTGTGCATGAATTAATGGAGCAACTAAAATTCATTTTCCAGAATATTGCCAAGACCTCAGACTGAACAATGTATAAAATCACATCAGGGGAGGAAAGCCCATAACTCACTGCTTGTGCATGTGATTTGGATGGGGAACCTCTGAGGTTCAGCCCCAACATCTCCGGTTGAAAGGGATCTCAGAGCTGCCAGCAGCTGCAGCACAAAGCAAAGGGGCTGCAGAGTTTTGTGGCGCGGTATTAAGCAGCATTAAAAATAAAGAAGCAGCCTGTCCGCCATCTGACCTGACGCCCTCTACAGGACAAACTGAGCATTGCAACAGAGCCCCTCCAATCCTCTGGAATTAACTGGATCTCTTGCACTTTCATTTGGAGATTTATCTGAGGCTTCAGTGTTTAGTGAGAAAGTGAAAGGCTAGGAGGGATTAGAAGCTGCCCAGCTCACAGAGATCATGCCCTGCTCCACTAGGATCCCTCAGCTGTTATTGTTGTTGTTTTTAAAAAATGCTTGTTTGCAGCTAATATTCTGTTTTTCCACAGATCTCATTGCCTCTGAGACGCAACGGCTGACCACTACCCTCTGCT
The DNA here is from genome assembly GCF_964106915.1 of Podarcis gaigeae. Lineage (NCBI taxonomy): Eukaryota > Metazoa > Chordata > Lepidosauria > Squamata > Lacertidae > Podarcis > Podarcis gaigeae. The sequence goes on from NC_139694.1 coordinate 38,963,773, forward strand.
GATGGAGAGCATCGTGAAGCACATGCATGGCCTCTTCCTCTCGCAGATGTGGGTGTTGGGTGGAGAAGGGGGTCCTAGGAGAGCTGCATCTCTCATGGCTTAAAAGCCGCTCTGCCTTCTAACTTGTGGCAGCTGTGAGCTGCATTGAGCCTAGTGTATTAGGAAAACTCAACACACAAAAGAGGATGGTGTCTGCCTCTACAATCCCACCCTGGGCTTGCATTAGCACCCTGTGGAGCAGTGCCTTTAAGGCCTGGGTGTTGCTCAGAAGCCAGCTTTCATCTCAGCAAACAAGGACAGAAAACAGAAGACAGAACTGGGGTTCAAGATGGAGAACTGGGTCATAACTAACAAAATGAATTTCAATGCGGCCAAATGTCACATTCTACACTTAGGCAGGAAGAACAAGCTGCATAAATATGGGGGGGGGGCTCACCTGGATTACCAGTAGCACATGTGAAAAGGATCTGGGGGTCTTAGTGGACCACAAGCTGAAGATGAGTCAACAGTGTGATGCAGCAGCAGCAGCAAAAAAAACAAAACCAAACCACACACACCTGGAGAGCACCAGGTTGGGGAAGGTTGATATAGTACTTTGAGTGTTCAAAGATCCTACATTTCCCCTCCCCTAAATTTACTGTTATATCTTTTGTAAACCTCTTTCAGTGTGTGTGTTTTTTAAAAATAAAATCAAGAGGCCTATACATTTTATGAAATAAAAAAGTGAAGTGCTTCATGGGCACTAGCCTGTTGTGCTCCTTGCAACAACTCTGTAAGGTAAGTTGCCATTATCATTACATCTTCCATATTGTGGAAGCGGCTGGATGGGGCTGAGGCTGAGAGGGAGAAGCTTGCCTAAGGCCACCTTGGGCGAGGAGGCAAAGGCAAGAATCAAGACCAGGTTGGGGGGGGCTGTTTCTTGATTTGTGGCTCAGCACAACCCTAAGCTGGTTTTCTAATTCGTATTGCATTCAGTGAGGCTTATCCCATTGAAAGTGTGTCTAGGTTTGCAGTCTTCACTACTTTGCTACTTCAAATACATCTGCATAAGAATCTAAGGCACCCTGAGAAACAGAACTAGCCTCAAATCTTTCTCCACTGAGCTTCAGGGCTGGGAGACATCTCACCCATGAAAAGGACCCCCACTTCTAAACCTTACTGGTCCACAACCTTTTCTTGCCTATCTCACTCCAACCTTCAGAGGCAGGTCACACACAGTTATTCCCATTGTTCTGGCAGGGAAAACCGAGTCCATATAATAGTGATGCCACTGAGCAGCCCCCATGTGCCCGCAAACGTACACAGACACATACAAACACAAACACACAACCCTAATCTGGTATTATGAAATGTCTAAATAGCCCTTTTCACTCGACTTAAAAATATATATACATATCACATTTGCCCTCACAACAACCCCATGAAGTATGTTACTATTATTCCCAGAAGAGTGTGCAACAGCATTTCTGCTTGCCCAAGAGAATTATCTCCATTCTATAGGTCCTTTGGTCCTCCAGATGTTGCTGAACTATAACTCCCATCAGCCCCGGCATGGATGGGCAGCGGCCAGGGACAATGGGAGTCGTAGTTCAGCAACTTCAGATGGGCCAAAGGTTCCCCACACCTGACAGTGCTACACTGAATACAACCTATGATAAAGTAATAAGAACCACAACAGCAAATTTGTATCTCTTCCTGAATGAATAAATGACGAGCTATTTATATGCTAGGGATATATATACTAGAAACACCAACATTGAACATACTGTGGATTGACACTTTCTGCTAGAAATTGCTCCTTGGCACTCCATAGCTAATGAATTGAAATACAGTTGTTAATGGAGGTCACCATTCTCACTGCCTCTCCTCCATGTAGTTCAGGGGTGCCCAAACTTTTTTTCAAAGAGGGCCAGATTTGATGAAGTGATCATGTGTGAGGACCAACCAAAGTTTTTGAGCTTTTTTTACAATTTTAAACCAAAGTTGTCAAGGGCCGGATGAAAACGACCGGATTAGGCCCCCGAAACGGACTTTGGACATCCCTGATGTAGTTAAAATATAGCAACAGGAAAGAACAGATCTTCCCTTTTTATCATTCTGATTTGGGAGGCAGGGAGCACTGCCGTTGAATGACACTGATCTACACTGGCAACAATAGGGTCTTGTGGCACCTTAATCTGTTTTAAAGGGGCTGGTGGAACATCATACCTGTGGGGCAGTTACAGATTTAAGGGGTCCAAGTAATAAACTGTAACTGTTGGGGGGAGTGAATAGAATCACAGAATTGTACAGTTGGAAGGGAGACATCTAGGCCAAACCTCAGCAGTGCTGCCTAGAAAAGATCTCAACTTAAAAGACCTGGTGGCAGAGGAAGCAACCACAAAACAAGGGATCTGTCTAATATATATCCCAATAGCAGCTGCACAATGTTCTTGCACAGGCAGGCTAGACACACATTTACCCAATTCCTGCTGTCAGAGGGGACCACCTCTTCTTGCTTCATGGCACAGCCATCACCTGTACTGCTCTTAGGCTACATACACACCAAACATTTAAGACATATTTCTCCTCCCTCCCCCACCCCCTGAAAAAGAATTCTAGAAACTGTAGTTTGTTAAAGGTGCTGAGGAATGGCAGCCCTGTGATGGGTAAGCTACAGCACTTGGGTGCTTTCAATGCACGGCCGTGCACAGCCTTAGAAACAGGCATTGTGGGTGTGCTTAGTGCTGACCTGGGTCTCTTGTCAAATCACACCCTCTGTGGTTTGCATATTGTGCGCAGTTCGGTCACCATGAAGCCTTGGAGTTTGGGGTGACAGTTGGCGTAGTTTGTCTCATGAGCACCTGCTCTTTATTTTTTGGCAGGTGTTGATTTGCAGGCACTGGCCAGGTGAGGCGCATGCCACGCATCCTGTGCGCAAAGAGCAGCCTCTTCCACTCCCTTGCTGCTGCCCTACAGGACAGTGCCACTCTGTGGTCTCCATAGCAACCATGGGCAAAGATAAGCTAATGAGCCTTAAGGACTCTGACTACTACACACACACAAAGGAGGGGAAGGCAGGGGAGGAGGAGGAGGCAGGATCCATAACTGTCCGCAGGGAATTCAACCCAGGGGAATTGGCTTCTGCGCTAACCACTAAGCCCCAATCCTTTCCCAGAATCAGAAAACAGAGTCCCAGTTTCATTTCTCTTCTCCCTGCCTCTCTCAGCAAAACACAGCAGATCTGGCCATGGCAGGGGTCCCTGCACAGGGAGATAAGGAAGGTCTGGTCGGCTGAAGGGTGAACAACCTCCATTTCTGCTCCTCCCTTGTCCTCATTTGCAAAAGAAAACATGCAAATCCCAACAAGGGAGAGGGATGAGGGGAAACATATTTATCGGGGAAAGAAGCAGTTCCAAGGCTGGGGGGGGCGAGCCCCTTAAATCCTCTCTCTCTCTCTCTCTCTCTCTCTCTCTCTCTCCTTATATTTCCACCCTGAGAATTGCCCTTCTTCAGGTTCTATCGGCAACCATCCAGGCTCATCAGGAAGCCTAAAAAAATTAAAAGCCCACCCCTGAAACCCACAGATTATGATGGTGATGATTACATTTGCATAATTACATAATTACATTTGAGGCCAGAGGAACATGGCCTGGCTGTGAGGCATGGAGGCCGCTCCCTGCAAGGCCCTTTCCACCTGGCCTAGGGGGCTGGACCCACACTCACCAGCCCCACTGAAGAGGCTCCTCATGAGGCCAGAGGAACACGTGTTGTCCGGCATCATGAACAGGGCATAAAGGAGGAGGGCCATTTAACAGAGAGCTGCAATAATATTATTAATCATTTATATACCATACTTAACATACAAGTGCAAGAAAGCAAACCTTGAGGCTGCCTGAGGGGGCTTTAGGAAGAAGTGGAGGAGGGGGAGGAGGTGCCCCTCCATCAGAGAAGGACTCTCAGCAGGGCCATACGTGGGTGGAAAACTCTGCCATTGTACATGTTCTGGCGATTTTCCAGCAATGGAGAAAGGGGGAAACAGTGTGTGTCAGGGACGGGTGTGGATATGCCCCATCCAAAGTCCTCTTGTTTCCTCAATACACCCTTTGGAATGATGCCATTCTATGGGTGGCTCTGTAGATAATTCCCTCCCATTGGAGCAAAGAAGGAATAGACGACCCCTTTGCCTCTCCTCTGGCTGCAGGGACCTCTCCCTCCTTCCTCCATTAGTGACCTTTAGGACTGTGCTGTTGTTTAATTTTAAACTTGGAGCAATTTGTGGCTTCATTTTGCAGATGGAGAAGTGATGCTGGTAGATCCCTCTTGGTTCGTGGCGCCCCCTGCCCTGCCTATGCCCACCAGGTACTCTCCGTACAGGACAGCACCATGTCGACATAAGGCTGCCTTGGGTCGATTTTCCATTCTGTGGGTTTTGGTATTATTTCAGCATAGATCCAATGATGATAGATATAGATAGATATAGATAGATAGATAGATAGATAGATAGATAGATAGATAGATAGATAGATAGAGATAGATGATAGATAGATAGATAGATAGATGATAGATAGATAGATAGATAGATAGATAGATAGATAGATAGATAGAGATAGATAGATAGATAGATAGATAGATAGATAGATAGATAGATAGATGATAGATAGATAGATGATAGATAGATAGATAGATATAGATAGATAGATAGATAGATAGATAGATAGATAGATAGATAGATAGAGATAGATGATAGATAGATAGATAGATAGATAGATAGATAGATAGATAGATAGATAGATAGATAGATAGATATAGATAGATATAGATAGAGATAGATAGAGATAGATAGAAAGTCTTCTTTACATCTGGTTATGGTTTAGAACTTATCCACAGACACATGTAACATCTGTGATGCGGCTGTATGAGAGCAGAAGACGCTGAAAGGGTTTCCTAGGGTTACTAAGCTGCTTTGAATACTCAAGGCCATTCAGACTATCTTTCAGGGCACCTGGAGTCTATTCTTAGCCCCAGAAAGAGAATGGAGTGAAGGGAGCTGGAGAGAGGCTGGAAGGCCAAATGCTCATAATTTCTGAGAAGTGTCTTGACAGCAATCCAGTAATTCTGGGGATGGTGGGAAGGGAAGTGGCCTTTGCAGGGGAAAGGGTGGCTTTCCCCCTTTGGTTTATAAAATGAGATTGCAAGATTCTAAATTAGCATTCAGTCTGGACTTAGGGGTGGAGCATTGGCACTTGCTGTCCTGTTTTGCAGCCTCTGTGCTGCTCGGTGGGTCTGAGAACCTGCCTGCCCTTCTTATCCCAACAGGTTCCTTGGACCCCTCCAAGCTGCAGAGGAAGCTGCGTGCACATTATTTTAAAGAAACACAGCAAACTGCAAAAAATGTCTTCTCCAGATCTTTATGCAAAGTATAGATGTTTCAGCATTTTGTAATCTTTCCCCCCAATAACAACAACAACTGGCTAGAATCAGTGTATTTATGCGCAGCGACCCAAAAGAGGCAGCTGCCATGGGGGTTCCTGCTCAGTCATGGATAAGAGCAGACGCAAAGAATGGTGGCAGGACTTAATCTCTTGCCTTAATAGTTGTGCAGAAGAGTTCTGTGAGTCTTTCCCTGCTCAGCTCTGAGTGAGAAACTGCAGCTGCCAAAATCCCTTCTTCTACATAAGGATTAAAGGTACATGAACTTGCCATCCTAAAGGAAAGGTGGGGAACCTCAGGCTCAGGGCTCCCAGGGGCCCCTCCAGGTGCTTTTGACTCAGCCTGGATGGAGGCTGTGGGGTGTGCGTGTCTGCACATGCGTGTGCACACTAACCTCTGACTTTTGCAGGGCTGCAGTGTAGTCTACTGTACAAAGGCAAGAGTCACATTTGTTGCTCTGATCACTTTTTCGCCAATGGCCGTGGTCCAAAGGCACATTGACAGGTAGGGAACTGGGTCACATACAGGGTGGGAATAAATTAAAACTTTTAAGTGTGGTTTGTGTTCATGGGTGTACATGGGTGTACATGTACACACCAGTTACACGCACAAGAGCAACAGTTTGGCTTGGATTGCTGAGGGCAGATTCACATGTCCAAATGATCACACATTACTCTGGCCCTGAAGACCCAAAGAGAGACATGAGACTTTTCTAGAAATCATGCCTGTGCTTTTGCAACTCATTTGTAAAACACTCTGGCTTGGTGTCATTGGGCTGCAGCCCAGCAGGAGTCTTGGACTGGGTCATTCCCATTGCTGGGAAAAGGATTTCATGTGAGCCTCCTCCTTCTTGGAACAGGCTGATTCATGCAGCTGGAAGAACGGGAGAGGCAGAGGCAGGGTTATTCCCTGCGCCACCTCCCCGTTGCCCTGCTTTGCTGGTGCCCCACCATTCCTGCTGCCCCTGCCCAGCTCACCACACCCCCAATGATCCATCAATGCTATGGGTCCCACTAGCTCTGCTTGGGGCCTCAATCAAGTCCCCGATTGTAGCCATGATGCCCTGCGGATGGGTCAGGCTGAGGGCAAGGCAGCGGAAACTTGGGGGCAGCCGAGCCGTCCTGTTGACAACACACAGCAAGTGCACAACAAGGCGCTGATTGTTTGGGACCCAGATTCCAGAGGAGTGATGGCAGCTCAGGCTGCAGGATGACTGCAAGGGTCCCCAGAGCATGTCTGTTTCACAGAGCATAAAGCCAAAGAGAGGGAAGTGCAAAGGCCTTCCTCTCTTGCCAGTCCAGCCGCATCTTGGCTCTGGGCCCACCGAGGTAGGAGGGGCTGCTCAGAGTGGCAAGGAAGAAACATGTGACACGGTAGAGCCTGCGTACACACTTTACCTTTTAAAGCATGTTTCAGGCATACAATTTCCCCACAAAGAATCCTGGGAAAGAATCCTTAGGCAAGAACCAGCTGCACAAATATAAGATGGGGGACACCTGGCTTGCCAGTAGTGAATGTGAAAAAGACCTAGGGGTCTTAGTAGACCACAAGCTGAACATGAGTCAACAGTGTGATGCAGCAATAAAAAAAGCTAATGCTATTCTAGGCTGCATCAACCCAAGTCTAGTATCCAGATCAAAGGAAATAATAGCCCTGCTCTATTCTGCCCTTGTCAGACCACACTTGGGGTACTGTGTCCAGTTCTGGGCATCACAATTTAAGAAGGATATCGACAAGCTGGAACATTTGCAGAGGAGAGAGACCGAAATGATAAAGTAAATGAAGCCTTATAAAGAACAGCTGAAGGAGCTGGGTATGTTTAGCCTGTAAAAGAGGAGAATGAGCAGAAATATGATAGCCATCTTCAGATATCGAAAGGGCTGTCACATGAAGGATGGAGCAAGCTTGTTGTTGCTGTTGTTATTGTTATTTCTCCTGCCATGGAAGGTAGGACCCAAATCAATGGCTTCAAGTTACAAGAAAATAGATTCTGACTAAACATCAGGAAGAGCTATTTGACAGCGAAACGGACTCCACCGACAAGAATTGGACTCTTCTTCCTTGGAGGTTATAATGCAGAGGTTGGGTGGCCATCTGTCATGTATGATCTAGTTGAGATTCCTGCATGTCAAGGATTGGACTAGATGACCCTCGGGATCATAGCTGTCAACTTTTCCCTTTTCCTCCAAGGAATCCCATTCGGAATAAGGGAATTTCCCTTTAAAAAAAGAAAATGTTGATAGCTATGCTCGGGATCCCTTCCAGCTCTACAATTCTACAATTCTATGAGTCTAAGTGTAGTTTAAGGGTGCTGGGAATTGCAGTTCTGTGACGGGTAAACCACAGTTCACAGGATTCTGCTTGGGAGAGGGGGAGCTGTGTGTTTTAACATGTGTGGCATGTACCCAGCCAGAAAACCTTTCAGGTTAAACACTTGCTCCTCTCAGCCTACTTGCATTCAATCTCACTCATTACACTCATTAACAACCCTAAATGGTTGTGACAGGTGATCTTCCCCCAGGTGAATTAACATCCAGTAGACAAGCAAAGGAGACCTCCTGCAAGGTGCCCTCTCCCCAGGACTCCAAAATAGCCTGTCTCCTTCAATGTAACAACCCCCACCCCAAAGAAGCAAGTGTGACGTAGTGCATGGAATACCAGCAGCCCTGTTACCCATTGCAAGCTGAAAACAATGGACTTTTGCCCAACAAAGTCAAGAGAGGAAACAAAAGCAAAGAGCAGGCAATAGCTTCTCAGACTGCAGCCTCCTTCCTTCGCTCCGTACAGATGCGCGGCTCAGAAAGTCTCCATTTGCCATGAACGAGAAGGGAAAGAAAGAAACCTGAAAAGTGGGAGTGTGATATCTCTGCCAAACCCAGACCCTGCCACTCCTCAGAGGAAGGGAAGGTGTGTTGTCATCGTCATCACACACATATGCAATTGAACTGCCTTCATTCACTTTGGTGGAACTTACGAGTCAGGAAGATGCTTCAAAAGGCAACACAACTGACACTCCTAGTTGTGGAGGCGGGAGAAGGTGACAGAGGTGCCAAGAGGTTGGAGGCAGCCCTCCTGTGCTGTGTTAGAAATCAGCCAGGCACCAGGCGCATTTTGTGATTGGCAAAGGTCCAATTGAGGCCACCCGGAGATCTGGGGATGCCAGGCTGATGACGGAGGAAAGCAAAATGTCACTTAGGGAAGGATCTGAAATACTTTCCTTGAAGCTTGAATTTGTTTTATTATGGATTGTTTTATTTGATGTTTTGGTGTGTTGTGAACTGCTTTGAGATTTTTTCCCCTTTAAAATATAAAGCAGTATAGAAACAAAATTAATAATAAAAATAAATTCCACTGTAAAAAAGGCACCTAGACATTCCATTCTGGTGCCTGTAACCTACGCTTAAGGTGCCCTTTGACGATTAGATTATATATCTGAGTTTCTAACTCTGGACCCAGAGTCCCATGCTCAGCTTCCCCCTCCCCAGCCCTGAATACTCCCTCCCTGCAGCTGCCATTGCTGTCCTACAAAACCCCCTTTAGAGGGCTGGGTCTCTGCCCCTGCCCGCTTACTTTTTGTAACCCTTTGGGTGATATATGCTGGAAAGCAAAGCCAGGCTCCAACCACTGGCCATTTTTATTTGCCCAGAAACCTTGGAGCCCCACTGAGGCTCAGAGACATTTCTGGAGAAATTTTAGATGGTGGGCAATGCCCAGTGAGGCTTGCTAACACTCTCATCAAGGCACTTGGCTGTGAGGCCCCAGATTGTGGCCCCAAAGTCTGCACTTAACATCTTTACTGAGGGCAAATTTGATATTTGAGTAGGACAGCAAGTAACCTGAGCTAACCCTGAGTCTCTGCCCTACCTCCTCTGGAGGACTGGGGATTGCCACAAGGAGAGGCAGGATGTGGAGGGTGGTGTGCAAACGTTATATTCAGTAAGAAATCTCAGGATAATTTGGTTGAATGGCTTTCGCTCAGGGTCAGAAGCAAGTCAAAAACATGTTGGTGTCTCAACAGTTATTAATTCCAGATGGCACCAACACTAGACACCTCTGCTAATTAATATGGGGTGTAAAGTTCACTGGCATGAATGGAAAATGCTAAGACTGTGGATCTTCTATATTTCACTGCTACCTCAGCCAGAGACCTATGGGTTGGATTTGTCCTGTATGATGTGGAAACCTCACTTTTTCTCAAGGCGGAGATCAGCCTTATAAATTAGACAAGAGCCTCACATACATTTTTACTAGCCCCTTGCCCCTACTATGCGAGTCACTTGGAGCTGGTGAGCAGCCTAGCCAGCTCTCTTTCAGTGATCTAAGCTTCCTGACTTCATCACCTTTATTGCAGCACTTAATTGCCAGAGGTGACCAAGCAACTGGCTATTTACAATGGTGGCAGGGTTTTCAGCTCTGTGTTTCCAGCTATCTTCTCTGAAGCCCCTTCGGTCTGCTGGCAAGTCAGTGGTCCAGCCTTTGAGGAGAAAGGGCCCTTCCCACATCATCACACTACAGAAAGGACTGGGCACCCAGACACCTGGGGTCCACCATCCTCTGGAAGCTGGAACAAAAGTCCACACTCCTCTAGCAAGGCCTTGTGGTGGTAAGTCAGAAGAAATTGGCTTGTTTGGAAACATCTCTTTTATATACAATATGAGTGAAGGACTTTGAGGAACAGCAGAGGGGGAAGAGACTGAGAACCCAGCTCTTTCCCCATCCCATCCTCTGAGTTTATTCCTGCAGGTGCTGAGTGGGGGCAGCGGGACACACACAGAGAGACTCTAGGCAGGCAAATACAGCAAGATGAAAAAGAGATGCAGGGAGATGAGTCACTATGGGTCTGGTTACAGAGATGGACGTGCAGGTGCAGCCCTGGGTGGGGCAAGGGAACTGGGGGTACAGTTGCTGCGCTAGGCAGCAGCAGCAGTTCTGGATGAAACCTCCAGGCCCTGAGGTAGCTGCAGGTGCTAAGAACCCCAGCCTCCTCCTTCCCTCTCCCTGCCCCCAAACAAAGCCCTAAAGTCTCCACTCTCAGTCTCCACTCCTGCTGCACTGAGAAGCAGAAGGCTGGGGACAAAGCAGGAGAGAGACAGAGAGAGAATCCCAGGAACAAAGAGCTTTTCATGAAAAAGGCAGGAAAGAGAGATTGTTGGGTCTAATGTGGATGGAAGAGGTGAGAGAGCTGGGTGGCAAGAAGGAGAAGAGTGTGGGGCATTTGTCAAACCTGTGCGGAGGAGGGGGCAGATCAGACAGCAGGGAGGGTTTTGGGTCAGATCCGAGGGCATCCGTGCAGCTGGGCAGAACCGGCCTTGGTATTCCTCTCTATCCTGCCACCAGCTCTATTGACAAGGTGGATTGATGAGGAACATGCCAGACCATAATTCCTCGTTGCCTGGGCAACATGCCGCTATCCGTCCCTCTCCCCACCACGCAGCTCCTGCCTCAGACAGATTCCTCCCGTAAATCAATTGCCACCTGCTGCCCCTCTCCCCCCTCCCCCCACCCATCACCTCCTTGTCAGGGCGGGGGGGGGGGGGAGAGGCAGGCTGGGGGCATCCAGGGTTATCTTCCACAGCTCCGGGAAGGGGGATTTTTTAATCATTAAGGAAAGGTTGGGAATCCAGCTCCTGACCTAGGTAGGGCGCACACCCCCAGGGGATATTCTCCTGCAGAGGTCCCATGGAAGTGAATGGAAAGCGCTGCAGAAAACCATAGCCATGCTGTGAGGAGGACAGCGCTATTTATTAAACTGGACTTTGTTCACAGGAGGGGGGGTTGATCTGTACATATATCCTTGATGTGAGGAACTCCTGGGCTTTCCTGGGTGGGCTGCTTTAGCATCAGGCTTTGGAGCCAGGAAAAGGAAAGGAAACTGGGGAAATAGATGACGTTTGGGGCCTTAACCTACATAGATGCCCAGGATATCGTAAATAAGGGTGTTTTTTCCTTAACAGAAATTCAAGAGCAATTACCCAGATACTGGAATTATGTGCTTCAATGTTAATACTCCCTCTTGTTATTAGGCTGGTGAAAGTGATAATTAAATAGCATCTCTCCCTAATAAGGAGCCAGCCAGACAGCAAAACAATATTGCAATCTGCCAAAAAAGGGGCGGGGGGGGAATTGGATGGCAAAATGTTTTCCCTCCCCATCTTCTGACTGCCATAAAATCAAAATCAGATTTGTTCCAGCTGAGATTTGGGGTTATTTAACTTCCCAGGATACGATGCCTATTCATGCTGATCTGCCCAACATTTGGGGGATCTCAGGACCCTCATCTTTCAGGGCAGAAAATGCCATTGATTTTCATTCATTTTCCTAACTACTCACTTGATTGCAAGAGGATTTATGTCTGGTGTGTGTGTGTTTAATTGGCTGTGGTTGTGCTGTGTCTGGTAGAAATCCAAGGATTGGAGTGTTCACAAATGCTGTTTTCCAGCTCAGAGGATTTCTTGGTCAGCAGGTGTTCAGCCCAAGATATTAGACTTCTGCTGTGAATATTCTGGGTTGCATTTCCCAGTAAGAGATTTCTCCCTGGCAAGGGCATATTCCCATTTAAGCTCAGAAATTATTTTCCCCTTATTGGAATCGAAGGGGAATTCAAGGTGATTAAGAGGGAGAGGGGAGTTGTCTTCCTGATCTCTGCTTTTTTGCTATATATAAAAGTGGATTGACTTGAGAGGGGAGAAACTTTCATGCCTTCCTCTCTCAGAAGCAGCCTTTGCCAACCTGGTGGCCCCAGGTGGATGGGACCTGTAGTCCAAAGCAACTGGAAGACTTCAGCTTGGTGAAGGCTTCCTGGGATTTTGCTCCCCTAGATGGGGCAAGAGGAAGAGGATGTGTGCTTGGATTGGTCAGTGTAGTTTTGCCCCCCAAGATGATGGTGATAGTGAACTGGCAATACCCTGTTCTCTGAAAGAGTGAGCAGTGCTTGCTTTCCTAAACAACAGACTGCTTAGTCAGTTGCACCTCCTAAATGCAATTTTTTAATTTACCTCTGTAAATAAATGTAAATGATTCGGTGCACATGTTCAAAACACTCAGTTTTTAAATTGTTGGTTTGTCATCAAATTAATGGGTTCTGAAAACAGATTCTGGGGCAGAGCTCTGCTCTGATTCCAGTACCACACTGGGGGCAGGGGTGCCTCCTTGAATAAAGTATTGGGGGGGTAAGCCCCGCCTCACATAACAGACCACAAGACAAGGCATGATCACACCATTTGAATGGCAATGCCCATCAACTTGGGGGGAGGCTGGCCCCCTCAAATATTTTATTGGGGAGGGGAAAGGACCTTGGCCCCTAGGAGTTGGCTCGTATGGTTGGGGGGCAGAAGAAGGAGCCAGATACAAGCTGAGCCTTTGCTTTTACCCATGCACACACAACCTGCCATCAAGTCCACAGACACTTCATCAATCTCAGCAAGCCTGTGACGTGTGTGTGTGTGTGTGTGTGTGTGTGAAATACGGCCTGAAGTTAGCAGCAAATCATCACACACAGGCACAGACCTGTGCAAACCACCAGCATCCGACTCTCTCTTGTGTGCAGCAGTTCACTTTTAAACAGAGAGGGGTCTGGGCTCATTTGAAGCCTCTGACCTGGCAGCGGGGGGGGGAGCAGATGTAGGCAGTTAGGTGTTCTCTTCATTTGATATTGCTCCAGGTGTCCTCACATCTGAAGGATGCCAGCCTCACCCTTCAGCTTTTAGGGCTGAGCCTGGGAGAGCGGTTGATCCCACTCAAACACTCCATGCATGCAAAGCACAGCAGATTTTCACACACACACACCGATGTTTTGGGGCTGATGGGAGTTGCAGTTCAAAACATCTAGTAGGTGCCAGGTTGGCACAAGAACACATCCTGGAAATTCTTTACTTCTAGGAAACACCTCCACAAAGGCACCATGCAAGCACTGCAGGCCTGGGCTGTGCACATGCCACCACACACCATATCTGCACAGCACAATAAGAGAGGCGCATACAACCCTTTTCGCCTTTACACACAACCTGTCTCTCCTCCACACACAACTGACTGCACACGTAGGTCTGCATAATGCACTCATCACACGCACACCAGTATTATGTTTCAATAGCCATGAATCCATCAACAGACTTACACCAAACCCTTTGAGAAGACCTAGAAACCCACCAATCATTCACATTCACACACACACACACACACACACACACACGTTGTTACATTACCCTGTTGCACATGCCTGCAAAGCAGATTTTCATAGACATATAAACTGTCAAAAGATTGTGGACCTCTGGCTCATGTCCATCGCCAGCACTGCCCCCCCCCCCGAGAGAGACACAGCAGCAACACCATATGCACAAAACCCCAAGCCCTCCCCACTGCCCCTCCCTATTCTGCACAACACAACACAGCCCCCCTCTCTCACACACATACCCCATGCGATCAACATTCCTTCTCACCTGCAAAATTCTGTTATTCACATATAGCCAACTCACACGCACATTTCAAGCTCTGCGTGTGCAACCCACAACCTGTACACACATGCACAACCAGTACCCATCTTCCAGTGCCATCTTCCAGTCCTTACTCACAATGATTTCATTCCTGCCTCCCAGTGCTATTTACAAATTCTTCCAGAATAGCACAACCTTGCACAACGCCTCCAAAACAGAGCGATGCTCCGAGTAACTACTTCCCACACACAACAGTCTGATACCTCCTCTCAGACACATGCAAAGTGTAGTTTTAAAGAGCTCCCATCTTGCCTTCCATGCATGCAGAAATAATTGAAAAAGATGTGCTGCCTGAAGCAGCAGTCCAAATGGTACCCTGCCTCCCACCAACAATTTAAATATATATATGATACATTAAATAATTAACTACTTGCTGCTCTTTAATGGCCGCTGCCCAAAACCTGCCGCCTGAGGCAGACCATCTCACACTGCGTAATGGTCATGCTGGTCCTCCACCGAGGACAGGAATGGTAGAGCCTTCTGATTTAGGCCCAGATCCAGCTGCCACACCCTTTCGCTACTCTCCCTCCCTCTCCCCCTCCAACCATAATTCAACATCTTCGCCCACAAGCTGCCCGCGATTCCCACAGCATCCTTGCCAGCACACAATGCTTCCCCTTCTCACACACCAGGTCCACAGCGTGCCCTTTCCCCCACATACAGGCACATGCTCCAGCCTCCTTAGCGCAGATGTACACAGGAGAGACTCATCATCAGACACCATTCGGCTATCCTTCCTCCCTACCCACACACCCAGCTCCCTCCCTCTCTCTCACACACACACACAGTCTTGTCACAACCCTTCTAGCGCACACAACTCATTCGGCTTCCACTCCTGGAATACTCCCCTTCCTCATGCAAGCCCTCATCCTGGCATACAATGGTGCACACATCTGTTTCCCTGACACATCCCCATCCCTGGCACATATTCTCACACTCAAGGGGCCCTGCTGCCTCCCTCCCTCCCGCCTCTTCTCTCTCACACACCCCTTATTACTGCCCCCCAAAAGACCCCCATACATCTTCCTCTGAGAGGAAAGAGCTAAAGATGGCTTGCACCTAGAGATTTTGGCCCCCCCGGCCCCCGCCATCTTCTCCAGCACATCTCTTGGCCCTTACATTCCCATGCACCCTTCCCGCAAGAGGGGTCCCTTTCCCTGCACCCGGAGGGTCTCCCCTTCTCGGCCCCTTCTTCCCCGATTCCCTCCCCTGGAGCCTAGCCCCACGGACACACATTCAGTCCTCCTGACCCACAGCCACCACCACACGCCCCGCAACTTCTCCTAGAGACAGATGCGCATCGAGGGCGGGGAGGGGGCGGGCGGGCTGCACCAACCTATTTCTTCTAACCGGACTGTGCGTGTTCCACTGAGGAACCCCTCAGGTCTCCTTTATACCCCAAATTTAGAAGAGCCCCCCCACCTCCAGATCCTGACAAAGGCGGGAGGAGGGACAGCCCTCCCAGCGAGGGGACCCATTCTCTCCCCCAACACCGAGGCTCCTGCCGAGGCCGGGGAGGGGGTCCCCGCGGCAGCCCCTCCGGCCTCCTACCTGAGCCGCGCCCGTCCCTCCGCTCGCCCCGCAGCCGCCGCCTCGCCGACTCCTGCTGCTCCTGCTGCAGAGCCCGATCGATGTGACATAATCGGCGGCGGCGGCGGCGGCGAGAGTCCCCTCCCTCCCCGCCCCGCCCTGCCCCCTCCCTCCGCCCTCCTCCCCTCCTTCCCGGGCTCTGGTTGGGCCCCAAAGCTGGACGGGGAGGGGGGGATAAGGTAGGCATCGGCTGGGGCGGGGGGGGGAGAAGGGAGTGCCCCCCTCCACTCCCGGCCCTGCGCTAAGGAGAGTTGGGGTGGGGCGGACTGGTGGGGGGAGAATGAGCGCAGCCTCTCCTTCTCCACTTTTCTTCCTCCGCTTGGACGGGAGGAGGGGGTGCCCTAGCGGGTGGGTTGCACCTCAAGGGTCTGACGCCGGACGCCTGGGTCCCTCCCCCGCCCCCGAGCCTGGGGGGAAGGAAAACGGGCCGCAGCAGGGATGCCAGCAACGGCATCCAAAAATCTTTGGCTTTCTGCTCGCATCTTGGAGGAGGAGACGGTGCAGCAACGAAGTAGTAGGGTGGGATACGCACAGAAAGACATGTTTTTAATTGATATATAGATAAATGTAGCCAAGACCTTCTCCTGAGCTGGGCTCGTGGGAGAGGGAAGGAATTTAGGAGCCTCAAAACGGGATTTGGAAGAGCTATTTGAAGGTCGCAAGCCCCACATCTTCCAGTCTCTCTCCCCCCCCCCCGTCCTCCGCCCTCATACACACACTTTTAGAGGGTGCCCTTTTGGTGCCACCTTTGTGTACGTGTGAGAGTTGACAAAAGCAAAACGTTTCTTAATAAACGTCCAAAAGACTCTGAAATGAGGAGTTTCGAAGGGAGAGCTTTCGGCAAATCTTAAGAGCGGGGTGTCTTGATTAAGAAGGTGCCAAGGGAGATATAGTTAAGGGGGTACAAGTTGGCATAAAGGATCCCTGGCTTCCCTGGAGGGACCACAACCAACCCAGATTCGAGGGGTGCCGGGTGCTGCGATTTCAGTGCCAAAAAGGGTCTGGCCTTTCTCTGGCTGCCAAAGTGGCCGGCGGGCCGAATGGCTGTGGCGGAACGCAGCCAAAGGACGGAGCCGCGCCACCTTCCTGCCCTTTCTCATGCCAGCTTGGCTCCTCTGTATCTGATAGGCCAGGGAGCAGGCAGAGAAATGGATCCTGGCGCCTGTAGGCTTTCGATGTGCAAAGCAGCGTGGTGAAGGAGGGAGGAGGCATGAGAGGAGGAGGAAGACGAAGCAGAAAAAGCAAGCGCCTGGAGCTCGCCAGCAACAGAGATGAGGAAAGCATAGGATGAGGAGGAGCAGCTACAGGTGGCGCCAGGCCACTCCAGCACCTGCCGCACAGGGGATCGGAAACGAAGAGAGATGAACAGGAGACGCAGGAGACTCCGGGGCTGGACACAGGCTTTAGGTGAGGCGACCTGAGCAGCGGGGCCGAAGGGCTTCTCCCCAGGGCAGGAGCTTTCGCAGGGCAAGCAAATGAACTGTGAAGATCCACAGCACCGCAGGAGGCTTGCAGGGCAGGTGGGCGCAGGACGGCTCATCCCAGAGGAATGTGGTGGTATCTTTGTTCTGTCCACACCTGAGGAATCATAGACCAAAACAGGGGTGGGGAAAGCTCTGGCCCTCCAGGAGTGGTTGGGCTACAGCACGCAGCCAGCATGGCCAATAGTCAGCGAGGGATGGGAGTGGCAGCCTGGCAACATCTGGAAGGGCGCCGGCTCCTCAGCACACACACATCCCCGCTGGTTGGTTGGTTGGTTCTTAAATCAAATTCCAGGCAGTTGTTTCAGATCTAGGAGTGGCTCAAGACCCTTTTCCCCCCACGTGGCTACATGCACAGCAGGAGCCAAAACCCTGGGCAAATATAGAATCAGAGCATTTCAGAGTTCAAAGGAGCCTTAGAAGCCATCTAGTCCAACCCCTTTTCTTAGGGCTTCCTTTTACAGACAATTGGTCCACAGCTAAAGCAGGGGTGAGGAACGTGTTCCAGCACATTGTACAAAGGGAACATTTGCATGTGTTGCTCCACCCTTTTTTGTTCTGGCCACGCCCACGGAAAGGGACCCTTGGGAGTTTCCTCAGAAGGGAATTTATTCACTTTTATTTGTTTTTATTCATTTCATTTCTATACTGATTTGTATTTTTAGAGGGGGGGAGAGAATCTCAAAGCAGTTCAGAAGAATAAATTACAGAAGAAAGTTGAATATAAAGTATACATTCAAAGCAACAAAAATAACAGGAAACTAAATATTATCTTAAATATTTCAAAATAAAACTTTGCAGAGGATGTCAACTGCAGAATCCACATTTAAGGCAGCCAAGTTAACAAAACAAATTATCTTAAATGTTTAAGTGGAAGCTCAGGCTTGATGACCTGAGAGGCAGCCAAGATGGTCTCTGGCCTCTGCTTTTGTAGCAGGAGTCAGTCCAGGCCCCGCCCTCCCAGGCCAGGTGGAGAAAGGCCTGCAGGGCAGAGAGCAGGTCTTCTGGGACTCACAGCCAAGGCTCAGATCTAGGCCAAAAGGGCTTTCCATAACTGGCAGAAGCTCTCTGGGACCTTCTGTAGCAACACTCACTTTCTCAGCCCTTCTCTCTGAGATCCTTTTGACAGGAAGTGCCAAGCTGAGCCAAAGGTTCTCCACAGACACAGACATGCCGCCCCGCAGCCAGCGTCCTCTTGAAGCTCACAAGGCTTCGTGGGGAAACACGGGGATGTTTCACAACCTCCTCCCCAAACATACTTCTCCCCTGCTTGCAAAGTCAGACTGGCTTTGCCAAACCTGGGACCCCCCCCCCCCATTCCCCAACCCCCCAGCTTCATATGCCACCAGGAGGGCAGGTAGTTAATCAGATCAGATGTATGTCCCGCTCCCCACAACAATAAGTCCCAAAGCGATTTATGATAATAAAATACCATAGTGGAAAGTGCACAAGCCGCTTGGCATTATACAGCCCAATCCCATTGGTGGTTATTCAAAAATAAGTTCTCAGTGTGGCTTACCCTCAAGTAAGAGTACCTGCTGACCATCATTATTTTGTGGGAGGGATTCAAACACATATTAAAAATTTAGGTTTGTGCAATTAATGTGGATTAAAGTTCTAAAGGGACATGGGGGTGCTGTGGGTTAAACCACAGAGCCTAGGATGAGAAGGTCGGTGGTTTGAATCCCCACGATGGGGTGAGCTCCGGTTGCTCAGTCCCTGCTCCTGCCCACCTAGCAGTTTGAAAGCACAAAAAGTGCAAGTAGATAAATAGGTACTGCTCCGGTGGGAAGGTAAACAGAGTTTCCGTGCGCTGCTCTGGTTTGCCAGAAGCGGCTTAGTCGTGCTGGCCACATGACCCGGAAGCTGTACACCTGCTCCCTCGGCCAATAAAGCGAGATGAGCACCGCAACCCCAGAGTTGGCCGCGACTGGACCTAACGGTCAGGGGTCCCTTTACCTTTAAAGTTCTATTAATATAACAAATCCACTTAAAAAAAATAAATAAGTGTACTTTTTGTGGTGAGGAAAGCAGCTGGGAAATGCACTGAAAAGTGTGGGATGAACAAATGGCGAATGGGAAAGATGTATAAACATCCCAGAAGGAAACCAGGATGAATGCTTCTCATGTAGCCTCCCCACAAACAAATCAGAATGGATGTTCAAAAAAGTCCAGACATTTTGCAGATAAACCAGACCATCTGGTTTAGGTTAGGTGCCCTAAATGTGGACAAGACTGTAACCGTATTCTTTAATCTAATTCTAGTCCTACACCATGTATAAACTGTTTTTCTGTATTCCTCCTAAATCCATCAAAGCTGGCTTTAAAGAAACACACACGTCCTAAGTCTCATCCCTGAAAATAGAACTGAAATTTAATTTGCTAAAAAAAATATATCCTAAGATTTCTCCTCTGTGAATGTTGTTGAGTAACCAGCTGATATATGCTAAAGTCTTTGTTTATTTGACTTCACATTTTGACATCTAATTGTATTGGATTTCCATATTCGACAGCTGACATGTAAATGGTATATTATATTCAAAAGTGGACAGAATTTTAGTGTTTTGTTGCATGATGCAGCATGAACACTTTGATGTTACTATCATATAATTTCGCAAAAATACCCACAGTCTATTACACAATGGTCTGAGGACCTCATGAACATATTTCAGGTTAGTTTTGTGTGGATACCTATCTGGACATTTGTGGGGGCTTACATATATAAGCGCGGGTGGCGCTGTGGGTAAAACCTCAGTGCCTAGGACTTGCCGATCGTATGGTCGGCAGTTCGAATCCCCGTGGCGGGGTGAGCTCCCGTCTTTCGGTCCCAGCTCCTGCCCACCTAGCAGTTCGAAAGCACCCCTAAGTGCAAGTAGATAAATAGGTACCGCTTTATAGCGGGAAGGTAAACGGTGTTTCCGTGTGCTGCGCTGGTGCTGGCTCGCCAGAGCAGCTTTGTCACGCTGGCCACGTGACCCGGAAGTGTCTCCGGACAGCGCTGGCCACCAGCCTCTTAAGTGAGATGATCGCACAACCCTAGAGTCCGACACGACTGGCCCGTACAGGCAGGGGTACCTTTCACCTTTACATATATATTTATCTTAAGATGCATGTACTGTGTGGTTATTGTATTCAGATTGTGACCTGTCAGCTTTTTTTGTTACTCTTTAGTATTATTTATATACTATTTTTTAAATTAAAAAATTTCTTTACTTTCCTCCCTCTTTTTTCTTTGTTAAATCTGCAACTAATTTTTTTTAAAAAATCTTGCAAAATAGTACGGGACCTGGCTTCATCCCCATAAATGGTAGAAACTAAAATAGAGGCAAAATCTGGGGTGCTGCTGGTTCATATTTTAAAAAATCCCAGCATGTAATTTGCGTACTCTGCAGGACCATTGGAGATTCTGGACTGGGACTCCTTTGACAGACTTCTTGGTTTCCTAATGCCCTGGGAATCTGCCTGTTTTCTCCAAGGCGTCTCTATAGCTGACACGAAAGAGATGGTCACATGGCTTCGGTTCACCACTCAGTTTCAAAGAGCTTATTGTAATAAAGAAGTTTTGGAAACAACTCAGATCAGCAACCATTTGCATGGGAGCAGTTTGCAATGCTGCGATTTCACAAGAGGCACAGACATCCGCACCATACATTGAATGCCCATTTAGATCACATAGCTTCACCACAAGAATCCCGGGAACTGAACTTTGTTAAGGGTGCTGGGAACTGTAGCTCTGTGAGGGTAAACTACAGTTCCCAGGAGCCTTTTGCAGGAAGCCCTGACGGTTGAAGTGATATAAATGTGCTTTAAATGTATGGTGTGGATGTGATCTACAGGGCTAAGGGGCAGAAATTCACTGGGGCACCTTCCTGCACCAGCCCCGTTGAACAGCATGACCACTGCTTTCTCTTCCCTCCCTCTGTTCCTGCTCCTTTGTTTTTAACAGCAGCTGCCAGGCACACAAAAATACAGCTGGTTAAGCTTTTTGGGGTGGAATTATGAAGCTAAAGTGATGGAAGAAACTTTCCCTGCATATCAGAACATATCATTAAAGGCATCAGAGTGAGGCCAGTTTGACAACCCTAAAAGGCAAAACATACATCTTCATATAGTAAGATTTCCATTCCACTCTAATCTTTACTTAAACTGTCTTTCATAGTGCCTAATCAATAAAGAAATCAAAATTACCAAGTAAAAGAAAAGGAAGAGGCCCTGATAGACCACTGACTTTCTCTCCAGAAACTGGCTGGTCTTGGTTTGTCACTTCCTCAGCTTTAACATCGTAAGAAAGTTCCCAGTGAGTCAGAATGCTCAAAGAAGCAGGCAGAGACAGCTTTCGGTTATTGGGTGCTATTAAGTGTGGCAGAGGGGTGGAAGGCAGAGATCCAAGGGGCACAATCCCCAGGGCAGTTTTTCTTGCCTGAGTCCCATTGAAACTAACAAGCACTTGCTAGTGGACTGAGACATACTGACTAGGGGAATTGGAAATGCAATTTTGGTTTTCTGACTCAAATGGAGTGCCCCCCCCCTGAAACAAACCATTAAGTGGGATCTGGGCCTCTGCCACAGTTTCCTCCCCTCCCTGGTCCTTTGGAGGCAGATCCACATAGACTATACATTTAAGCACAGTCAACATATATGGTTGTCTTCCAAAGAATCCTGAAGTTTGTGGAGTGTGCCGGGAACTGTGTCTCTGTGAGGGGGAAACCAACCCCTCCCATACTTGTACCACCTCTCATGGATGCTTCAGTTGAGATTCCTGCATTGCAGGGGGTTGGAAGATGTCTCTTGGGATCCCTTCCAACTCTATAATTCTAAGATTCTATGATCTTCTGTAGTAAACAGACCTGTAGTTGCCAGCCAGCAAATGTGGGAAGGGGACAGAAAAGAGGCTCAAGGAAGAAATGAATGGGAGAAGCAAGCCATGTTGATGAGGACCTTGTAACAGCCTCTTAATTAGTAGTTTTAAAGAAAGCAGTCTGAATCTCTGGGTTGCAACTGAAAGTCCTTGCCTGGGTCTAAAAGCAGGCATAGCCTCTGCACTGGAAGTGACACCTTTACCCTTCTGACAGAGAGGAGTAAAATATTTTGCTGAAAAACAGCAGCCAGTTGTCTAGGTGTGCCTGTGTGTGGGTGCAGTCAGTGAAACACATGCAAATCAGGATTTGAACAGGAAACCTTCCTTTACTGAAACTAAAGAAAAGAAGGCTCATATAAACTACTGTACAATTTCTCCACAGGAATTCTAAAATGGATGGGGTTTTCAGGTCATAGAGTCCTTTCTACATGTCAGTACATTCAATGTGAGTCATTGATGTAATAGCCAATCGAGAATTATCAATATTTTTTTTACATATTTCCCCCCTTGTTCCATTGCATGCCCAGCTTCTGTGCTGATTTCAAGGCTCCTTTAAACCAAAGCTTCCTTTTGCATCCGGAAAAGGGAACTTGTGTTTAATTTTAACTTACTGGAACCAAGAAAAAGAACCAAGAACAAGAACCAAGAGAGGAGGAGGAGGAGGAGGAGGAGGAGGAGGAGGAAGAAGAAGAAGAAGAAGAAGAAGAAGAAGAAGAAGAAGAAGAAGAAGAAGAAGAAGAAGAAGAAGAAGATTTAAAGTCACAATATTGGTACTGAAACTAATCATGTGAGGGGAGGTTTGGGAAGGGGGTGTGCAAACACACTCAGAGTACTCCCAGACCAGCAAACCATGACTTATCATTTCAGCCCAAGAAGGTTGCCTCTGAATTGGCTCTCTAATGTATAACTTCATTTATTCTATGGAAAAGGCAAGAAATGAAAACTGACACACCCCCGCCATGCATTTCCACCTAGAACTATCCTCCCCTGACTTCCATGGGTCTTACTCCCAGGCAGGGCTTTTTTTGAGGGGGAACTCACAGGAACTCAGCTCCGGCACCTCTCAGGTGGGTGCCATGGCCATTGTAAGAGAACAAGGGAGGCACTCATGGTGAGTTCTGGCACCTCTTTTTTTTTTTAGAAAAATAGCACTCCCAGGTAAGTGTGTACAGCACTACAGCTTAAGGGACAATTCAGAAATTCTGTATGTGAACAGGAAACACTTGATTAAAGGTGTAAGGTTGCTTTTAGAGGAAGAGGCAGATATGCAGCCACTGTGAAAAGGGCCAGGTGCAGGAGGAAACCAAACAATATTTATTCTTATAAAGTATAGGAAAAAAATTGCCCACGTTGCTGGATTTTATGGGGAGCCAGCATTGCAGCCAGTTTTGGTAAAGCAATAATAGCACTAAAGGCACCTAGTGTGGAGCAACATGAGACAATCCATTTTCTATATCTTCTTGTTCTCCTGGACATGTGTTTTTTAACCAGCTCCTTCTGATTCCTAGAATGTCCTAAAAGCTAGAAACTCCCCATCCCGTTCAGTCCTGTAAAATATTCCTTCTACTAAAAACCTGGTTTCTGATACAAGAAAAAGCTGAACTTAGTCACTTTATAAGATGATGATGGTGGTGGTGGTGATGATGATAGGGTTCCAGGCCTATGTTTCTGAGGCTAGCATGTGTTTGAAACCCTGTCTGGGTAAAAGCAGCTGAGAGGGAGCTTCAGGGAGAAAGAGAGGGAGGGGAGCGGGTTAAGTACTGCTCTGGACCCTGTTGCTTCTCCGCTGCCACACCGCAATGATCTAGGTTCCCCAACCCACATCTGCCACCAAAGGTATGGCTTCAGTTGTCCAGAGTGAGTGCAGATCTATGTCCCCTGCCTCCCCCAGAAGCGCAACTCACTTTAAAAACAACCTTCTTGTCTTTTATGAGATGTTATTGCAGAGCTTTCCAAACTTTTCATGTTGATGACACACATTTTGGACATGCATCATTTCGCAACATAGTAATTCAGTTTTACTAGCAAACCAGAAGTTAAACTAACCCCTTTGTAGCCCTGGGAGGAGCACAGGGAGCATTTGTGCGACACATCTACACACTGCAGCTGACACACTAACACGTCGCAACACAGAGTTTGGAAAGCTCCGTGTTACTGTGACATGTTGTTACTGTTATTGAAATGTTGTTTAATACTTTGAACTTATTTGTTGATTTGTTGCAAAATTCCATCGTTATATTTCCACTCTACTTACCGACTTGCCAACAAACTCTTTTGACAGATTGATGTTGTATTTGGCTATGTGTGAAGGGCCTGCTGAAGTGGATGTGGACAGGCTGCTTGGACATGTGAAACCAACCACCTGTCTCCTTGATCCTTGCCCATCCTGGCTAATAAAAACTAGCCGGGAAGGGCTGGGCGATGGGCTCTGCAGGGTGCTGAATGCTTCCCTCTGTGAGGGAGCATTCCCAGAACCGCTGAAGGAGGCGGTCATTAAACCGCTTCTTTAAAAAAATCTTTAGACCAACTAAAGTACGGCCAACTATCACCCAGTCTCAAATTTTCCATTCTTGGGCAAGGTGATTGAGCGAGTGGTTGCTGAACAATTCCAGGCACACCTGGAGGATGTGGACCATTTGGATCCCTTCCAATCAGGATTCAGGCCTCATCATGGGACTGAAACTGCCTTGGTCGTGCTGGGTGATGATCTCCAGTGGGCTAGGGACAAAGGTGAGAGCTGTCTCCTAGTTCTGCTGGATCTCTCAGCGGCTTTTGATACAATCGATCATAACATCCTTCTGGAACGTCTAGAGGGGCTGGGGGCACTGTTATACAGTGGTTCCGCTCCTTCCTCCTGGGCTGTGTCCAGAAAGTGGTGGGGGGATGAGTGTTCAGACCCCTGGGCCCTTACTTGTGGGGTACCTCGGGGTTCCGTCCTCCCCTCCATGCTTTTTAACATCTACATGAAGCTGCTGGGAGAGATAATCAGGGGGTTTGGGCTGGGTGTCCATCAATATCTGGATGATACCCAGCTCTACCTCTTTCAAATCAGAACCAGTGAAGGCAGTGAAGGTCCTGTGTGAGTGCCTGGAGGCAGTTGGAGGATGGATGGTGGCTAACAGATTGTGGGAAGCATTCACCACCCCGCAGAGACTGAAACTGTGGCTTTTGGCATGCAAGGCCGATGGTGTTCCCAGTGAGCTCTGGCCCTTCCCTCATCATGTTGTCATTGTTATTTATGAACAGAAATACAGGCAACAACCGATTTACATGCATCCAATTGACATGCGATCATGTGGATCGCAGCAAAGTGGCTGGAAAAGGGGGCAGAATGGGGGGGGGCAGAACAGGGTCAAACAGACTTAGGCGTGCTCCGCCATCACACACGATGACCCGGAACACAAAGCAGCGGCTGCCTGTATCCCTTAGTGCCAAAACAGGCAAGGAAGGCAGTATAAAAAATAATCATCATCATATTGAGAAGATCCCTAAGAAAAACACTTGTGCCAAAAAGAATTATTGTGGAAATAAGAAATATTTAGGCATGGGCATAGCCAGGATTTTTGTTAGGGGGGGAGGCTTTGTTAGGGGGCCAGAACCCCCTGCCCCACCTTGGCTACTCCCATGTATATAGGCATGTACTAAATTTTGTCCCCGCTCTGGGAACCATATCACCAAAGTCTGCCCCTGGTCCTGGGTACTCAGTAGGGGGCAATCATAGCCGCCCAGTTGTAGTGGCACAAGGATGAGGCACTGAAGTGATAGCATGTGCCAGGAGAGAGATGGCTGGGAGTAGCTGGAGGGGAAGAGGGGGTGCTTCACACTGGGAGACGAGGACACATGATGCAGCTGGTGCCACTTGCTCGTCTCTGAGCATCTTCATCAGTGAATGGGAGCAGCTGACAGCTCCATGAGCAGCCTGCACAGTGCTCCCCGCCCCCCTTTGGCTGCCTGCGTGGTGAAGGGCAGGTGAAGAACAGATCTCAGCTGTAGGTAGAAAATGAAAGACAGAGAGACCCAACCTCCTTCCTCCTTCACTCCCAGCCCTGTGCTGATCCCAGATCCCTGAGGCTAGAAGCAGAACTTTTTTATATAAAAGGGGGGATTTTCACTGATGGAGAAGAAACGCAAAAGAGCACTTAAAAATAACGAGAAAGGGGTTTTTTTAATCTTCATTTTAGGACACATTTATTTCTAAAGAAGAAAAATCATGAAACAGGCATTTTAATAGCAAATAATTGGAATTTAAAGAAACTTGGCATTGAACCTTAAATGGAAAATGTCCAGAATTCCAAAATATTTTTGTAAAAATATCCCACTCAGCATAAATCTCTGAAACAGGCTGACGTTGTCTTCTGTCTTTGGTTGAAAGAAATAGGACAATAACAAGTCAGAGTCCATAATGGGCTGAATCTGTCCCATTCAGAACTATATTTAGCTATGTGCTACCTGTCTGTCTTGTCATTCTTGTTTGTGTGTTCACTATAAGATAATGCAGTGTGCCTTGAGTGTGATGAAAGAGTTGCAACTGTGACCAGAAGTTTTTCTGCCAGAATTTATGAGCAACATCTGGTGAAGATGCTCAGACATTGAATATCCTCAGTCACACCTGTGCTGAAGGTGAGACACTCCAGAAATTACTTGCCACTGTAAAGTGATGCATGATGGGGCAAAAAAACTTAATTTACATATATGCTCATAGAGCAGTGACTGACCAGGAAAGATACCTTGGAATCATAGTAGATCGCTTGACCAAGATAATTAACCCAAAGTGAACTAGCTTTGAAAGAGGCGAATTCCATGCTAGGGATAATTAGGAAAGGAACTGAAAATAAAACTGCCTGCATGACTGGTGTGTTTTTAAAAGGCTGGTGTGCTTTTCAAATATTTGCATTGTGACAGCCTTTGATTCCTATCTTATATTTGTGCAGCTGGTTCTTGCCACCTATGTGTAGAACTTTACAGTTGACTCTGCTGAGATGCATTTTGTTAGTTTGGGCCTATTTCTCCAATCTGTTAAGGTCCTCTTGAAACCTGATTCTGTCTTCTGCAGCCTTAGCTACCCCTCCCAGTTTGGTGTCATCTGCAAATTAGATGAGCACCCCCTCAATAGATTCTTCATCCAAGTCATTTATAAAGATGATGAACAACAACGGGCCCAGGACAGAATCTGTGGCATCTCACCTGTTCCTTGTCCCCACATATCACAATATTCCATGATGGGAGGACTGTCTCCTTTGAGAACAACAATTATTTTCTCCAACCAAGGCTCCTGGTCTTGCGCAACCTTCATGTTTGCCGACCCCAGACAACAAGTACAAATAAGGGACTGGGAAGGTGTGAAGCTCTGGGCCAACACCAATGATAACACCCACACACCCTCCAGGAAAAGTGTCCTCCATGAGATGTTGCCTCCAATCCAAGGATTTCTCTAGAGACCTGCTGTTGCCTGTACCTTTATAAGCATGGGTCTGGGAGTTGTTCCAAGTCACCTCCAAGGTAGAGAGAGTCTGCCACTTCCCTTGGCTGCTCCCATGCATGTGAAGAATCATTCCATCCCCAGAGCCTCTCCGCCAGCCTCTCCCCCTCCATTAGAACTTCTCCACCTTACCTGGAACGACTGACCAAATGGCGAAGGAGGACACACACAGGATGTCCTTAACACTTGCATTGAGTGGGGAAGGAAGTTCCACAGAGGCACAGCCACCCACCCCCACCCCCACCTACCATCTGCTACAGCTCCCCATTTGTTGTACTTTGTTGCCTGTCCTGGGTAGGGCCCAGCAGAAGAGCAGGGAGATGGGAAGAGTTTGAGGAAATATGGAGAAAGAATATGCTGAGAGTGTGACTACATGAACGAAGATCTCCTTGAGAATCAGTGGAATCTATTTCTTTTGGGTAAAGGGGGAGACATAAGACCATTCCACCCAACTCTCTTTTAGGTTTTGTCTACCATCCTAGGGTTCCCTTGTTTTCATACAGCGCTTGCTCCTGTGCCTCTAGCTTCAAGCCAGTCATGCAGGGGAAGGTTGCCCCCCCCCCGACATGATGCAGATTTGGGCAAAACTCTCCACCTGCTACATGGCGGTCCTGTTTAGGGAAGTTTTTAAACGTTTAATGTTTCATTCTGTTTTCATATATGTTGGAAGCCACCCAGAGTAGCTGGGGCCACCCAGACAGAAGGGTGGGGTATTGTTGTTGTTGTTGTTGTTGTTGTTGTTGTTGTGGAATAAAGGTAAAGGGACCCCTGACCATTAGGTCCAGTCGTGGCCAACTCTGTGGTTGCGGTGCTCATCTCGCTTTAATGGCTGAGGGAGCCGGCGTACAGCTTCCAGGTCATGTGGCCAGCATGACTAAGCCGCTTCTGGCAAACCAGAGCAGCGCATGGAAACGCCGTTTACCTTCCTGCCGGAGTGGTACCTATTTATCTACTTGCACTTGATGAGCTTTCAAACTGCTAGGTTAGCAGGAACAGGGACCGAGCAATGGGCGCTCACCCCGTCGCGGGGATTTGAACCACAACCTTCTGATCGGCAAGTCCTAGGCTCTGTGGTTTAACCCACAGTGCCACCGCGTCCCTATTATGGAATAGAATGTCCCTATTTTCATTGAAGAAATGTTGCAGAGTATGATACATTTCCCTGTGAGAAGCAGCCATAGAAATAGGAGCTGTATAAAAAGGCGCGCCCTTCTTCGGAGACCCCTTTGCCTACCTCTTCTGGTGGCCTTTTCTCTTTTGCCATCTGTTGCCATCTTTTCCTCCAGACCACACAGCCTTGTCTTCACCACCCACCACCTTCCTGGCCCCGCATCCTTGACAGCTACAGGCATTAATTCTCTTCTGTCCCCACCACACGCTGAGAGTGGGTGTGATTTTGCACATTCACGACTGATTTCACCGCTCTAGAGTCACTGGCTTGTGAAAGGCAAGGGGACAGAGAAGGAGCCACCTCACCTCCCTCTGCCCACCCCAACGCTCCCCCCCCCGTTCACCCCACCCATACGCACACTCCGACACCCCCAACCACTTCTCCTTCCCTAAGAGGCTGGACATGTGCCCAGGGATGCCCAGAGGGAGGTTAGAGGATCTCAAAATATGGGGAGTATCTCAGACCCAGAGCAGAAGTGGTGCTGGGGGGGGAGAGCGGGAAGGATGCAGTCTGAATAATTCATCCATCCTCCCCAGGCACTGCCTGGCAAAGTGTGTCTAAGCAATGGCAAGCCCACTGCTCAGAGCCACTTAGCCAGCCAGCCGCAGGCTAATGCACTCACAATCTGTTTGGCCAGCTTGATAGCTCTGGGGATGAGGGAGGGGTGCTGGGACGGGGGACTTCCGTTCTCAGCAGGTCAGTGGCTTCACTTTGGCCAACTGCACAGAGGCACATTTGCCCACTTTCTGCCCTCTGCCCTTGTGCCTGTGCCCAATGGCAGCCCAAAGGGGAGGCATTTTGCTAGCCCACAGGCATTTAGCCAGTGCAGCTTTCCCAGACAAGGAGGCAAAATGTGACAAAGGCTTCACTTGCTAAACACCTGCATGGAAGGCACAGGGGCAGCATTTGAAAAGTGGCTGCTGTAATCAGGGGTGGGATCTGGAGTCTCTGCCATCATACGTGCTCAGAGGACAGCCTTAAGAAAAGGACCAGGAAGCGGGGGGCTCACAGAATCAGGGCCAGGAAATAGACCAGGAAATAAGTTGTGAATTGCAGGTAAACAGTGCAGGCATTAGTAGGATCATATCTAGAGAAGAGGTGGGCATGTAAGAAGAGCCTTGCTGGAACATATCCATCTTGTTGAGCATGTGAAGCCAGCCCTACCAGAAGGCAGGGTGAGGGAGCTACCTCAGGGGGAAGGTGGAGAACAGTGCCAAGGTGTTAGAAGACAGGGCTGTGTGGCAGCAGTCTACCTTAGTGGGCAGAAATCAGGCTGTGATGTGCCTCATTAGTGAGCCTGTGGCCACCAGTTGTGGTGGAAGACACTGCCCCTTTGCTAGTGCAGAAGTTGAATGACAGTCCTGTGAACTTCTGTTTACAGCAAAATTAGTCGCCATTTTGCCCTACAAGTCCATTTTGACTAAGGCCTACGCCTGGTGTCCCTGCCTATTGACTTTCAGGAAGAATTTGAAAACATTCCTGTGTACCCAGACATTTGATGGCTGGTTCCTGGCAACCCTGGATGAGGGAAAGTTTGAATGTTTGAACTGTAACCTGTTTTAGACTATTTTAACTGTTTTTAGAGCGTTTAAATAATAATAAAAAAGTTTTGTTATGGATGTGTTTGTCACTCTGGGCTCTTTGGGAGGAAAGGTGGGGTATAAATTAAATCATCATCAACAATTATAAATGTCATCAGACATGGGCATAGTCAGGATTTTTGTTAGGGGAGGGGCAGGCTTTTGTTAGGGGGAGCAGAACCTCACTTTTGTATTGATTTTTATTGATTTTCATTGATTTAGGGTGGGCATCTCCTCCCCCCAGGCTACGCCCATGTCATCAGATGTGGGGCAAAAGCCTTGGCTCAGCCAAAAAGGGATTTGCAGGCTGAAATATACTCAGAGTCGCAAAGTGATTTCATGCTCTTTATTCAGCTCATAGTGGTGAGGAGGAATGAATGAAAGTCCCCTCAAAGTATCTGCCTTATATACATTATTTACACAATGGGCTGCACATGATTGGCTAATTCCGGAATTGTACTGTAAACCAATCAGGTTGTGGATTCACTTCAATCTGGAGCATGATTGGGTGGTTCCTGCCAACCAATCATACTGCTGCATTGTTCTAGGACCAATCAGACTGCTGCATTCTGAATCCTATTGTTCTAGGACCAATCAGACTGCTGCAGTTTGGATCCTATTCGACTCAGTACATAACACCCCTCCCCTCTAAGTTCCAGTCCTGCCCGGGAGGTCGCATTCATAGTCCTCAAGGTACGCTGGTGGCCTACGTGTGCGTTGCGGCCTGGGGTGTTCCCTGGTCCGGGGTTCAGGTTCTGGCTCGTGTTCCAAGGATGCTGGCTGTGATGGGGCTGTTTGGTCTGGCGCCACCGGCTCGCTCAGTCGTGGTTCTGGTTCCGGTGTCCTTTCAGCGTCCCGGGACCTCTCTGTATTTACTGGTTCTGCCTCTCCTGCTGGCCCCTGCTGCTCTATGGGCCTCACTGCCCCACTGTTCCCCTGGGACTCCTCTGACCTGTCCTCCTCCTCCTGGTTTTCTCCCGGGAATCGTCGCCGTATCTGGTCACAGTGGCGGCGCCAGCATTGCCCCCCATCCGTTAGTACCTCGTACGACACGGGGCCAGTGACCCTGGTGACTGTGGCAGGTACCCATGCAGGGCCTGCCCCAAAATTCTTTGCGTACACTGGGTCCTGGGCCTCGAAGGTCCGGGGGTTCCCGCCTTCCCCCACCACTACCTCATCCTGAGCTCTATCGGGGTGAAGGCGGTCCAATCTGATTGCAAGGCGCCGACCCATTAGTAGTTCAGCGGGGCTCCGGCCAGTCGTTGAGCTGGGGGTGCTGTGCTGTGCTAGAAGGAATGTGGCAAGGCGGTACTCCCAATCCCCTTGCGTCATGCGGCGAAGGGTGTCCTTGGTGGTCCGCACCATGCGTTCTGCTTGGCCATTGGTGGCAGGGTGGAATGGCGCCGAACGGATGTGGCGGATGGCGTTCTGCGCTGTGAAGGTTTGGAATTCTCCTGACGTAAATGCAGTCCCGTTGTCTGAGACAAGAGTGTCAGGGAGCCCGTGGGTTGCAAACAGCCTGCGTAGTACCCGGATGGCTGCGGATGTAGAAGTGGACGGTACCAGTGCGACTTCCAGCCATTTGGTGTAGGAGTCCACCACTATGAAGAATGTTTTCCCCTGAAAGGGGCCAGCGAAGTCCACATGCAGGCGTGACCATGGTGCTCGGGCGGACTCCCAGGATTGGACTGGGGCCCTTGGGGGATCTGGGCGGGATTCTTGGCAGGCCTGGCAGTGTTTGACCCAGGCCTCTATCTCTCCGTCAATCCCCGGCCACCACACATAACTCCTGGCAAGGGCCTTCATTCTTACTACCCCTGGGTGTGTCTCGTGTAGGGCTGTGAGGACCCTTTTGCGGAGGGGCTGGGGAACAACGACCCTGCTTCCCCATAACAGGCACCCCTTGTGGGCCGACAGTTCATGTTTGCGGGTTGTGTAGCTGGCGAATTCTGGCCCGGGGCTGCTGTTGGGCCATCCCCTCCACACCCAGTCCAGGACCCGGGAGATGACCCTATCTTTCTTGGAATGGTGTGCAACTTCTTGTGCCTGAATGGGGCGGTCGGGAAGCAGCTCCAGGCTCATAACCTCTTGTGCAGGTGCCGGGTCGGGGCCTGTTTCTGGTAGTGGTAGCCTGCTGAGGGCGTCCGCATGGCCCATCGCCTTCCCAGGGCGGTGAATCAGTGCATACTGGTAGCTGGCAAGGAAAATTGACCACCTGAGGACACGAGGAGACAGCACTTGGGGGGTCTGCTTTTCGGGGGCAAACAAGCCAAGCAACGGTTTGTGGTCAGTCACCACGGTGAAGGGCCGCCCGTACAAGAAATCATGGAATTTTTTTACTCCCTTCACGATTGCCAGGCCCTCCTTGTCGATTTGTGAGTAGTTCCGCTCGGTTGCGTTGAGTGTCTGGGAAAAGTATGCCACCGGTACCTCTCTTCCATCTGGGAGTTGGTGTCCCAGGACAGCGCCAATGCCATAGGGTGAGGCGTCGCATGCTAGCACCACCGGCAGCCTCTCGTCGAAGTGTGCCAAGACCGAGTTTGAGACAAGCAAGTCCTTGACTGCCTGGAATGCGGCCTCCTGGCGCTGGCCCCACACCCAAGGGGCCCGCTTGTCCAGGAGTCTGTGTAGGGGCTCCGCTACCGCCGCCTTGTGGGGAAGGAAGGAATGGTAAAAGTTCAATAGTCCCAAGAAGGCCTGAAGTTCAGTCTTGTTTTTGGGCGCTGGGGCATCACAAATGGCCCGTACCTTGTCCCCAGTCGGGTGGACCCCTTCTGCGTCCACCATGAATCCCAGAAAGTCCACCTGGGGCACTCCTAGTAGACATTTTTCCCGCTTTACCTTGAGACCCGCTGTCTGGAAACGGTGCAGAACGGTGCGGAGGCGGTCCTCAAACTCCTCTGGTGTGGGCCCGGCAATCAACACATCATCGAAGAAGGGGGTGACGCCAGGAATCCCTTTAAGGAGAGAGTCCATTAGATTCTGGAATATGCCTGGTGCCACGCTGACACCGAATTGCAGCCGCTTTACCCTGAATGCTCCTCTGTGCGTCACAATCGTCTGTGCCTCTGCTGTTGCCTCATCTACTGGCAGCTGTTGATATGCTTGGGCCAAGTCCAGCTTGCCAAAAATTTTCGACCCAGCCAGGGTGGCAAGGACATGGCTGACCACTGGCACTGGGTATGCATGGGCCGTGAGGGCCTTGTTTATGGTACATTTGTAGTCTGCGCAGATGCGGACTGAACCATTAGGCTTGACAGGTGTGACGATTGGGGTTTCCCAGGGGGCATTAGGTACCGGTTCCAGCACTCCTTGCTCCATGAGCCGGTCCAATTCCTCGTCTATACGGGGTTTCAGAGCGAACGGGACCCGGCGGGCCTTGAGCCTGACCGGTCGTACTGCGGGGTCAAGCTGTAGAGCAATGGGGGGGCCCGTATACTGTCCCAATTTCCCATCGAAAACCCCCGGAAATTCCTTGCATATGGCGTCCACGTCCACTTGTAAGCTAGTGTGGTTCACCCCGGTGACAGCTAGCCCCAGTGGTCCAAACCATGCCAATCCCAGTAAGCTAATGTAGGGGCCCTTGACCACAAGCAAGTCTAGTTGCCGCGTCCGCCCTCGGTATTGCACCCTGAAGGTCCCCACCCCCATTGTGGGGACCTTACGTTTCTGGAAGTCCCGGAGGGTGAATGGGGCCGGCCTGAGTTTGGGACCCCCAGTAGGACACAGTTTCCTTAAGGTCCTTGCCGAGATTATGGATAGAGTTGAACCCGTGTCAAGCTCCATGCGGCATGGGGCCCCCTCTATCTGTACCTCTACATAAATTTTCTCTATGTTGGGGTGGGGCAACTGGTATACCTGGAAGTCCGTGAGCTCCGTCGAGTTGCCTTGGTGCGTTGGGCCCCGGGACCTGGGGCTCTTGGATTGGTCGTCTGATGCCTGGCGTCGGGTGGGCCGAGCCCGACACACCCGGGCGATGTGTCCCGATTTTCTGCACTGTCTGCACTCTGCATTGCGGAAACGGCAGGTCCTCCTCTCATGACTTTCTCCACAGCTTGCGCAGTTCCCTCCTTCTCGTCGAGGCAGCTGTGGTATGTGGGCTGCTTGAGTGCGCTGCTGTACTCGGTGCACCTCCTCCCTGTCAGATCCTGAGTCGTCGGTGAGGTCTTCATGGTGGACCCTCGGTTGGGACGGCTGGCTCGGCCGTGCCTCTTGTGTCGACCTCTCGGCAGCTTCCGTTGCCAGGGCCTCCTCCAGAGCGACCTGGAACGTTAGGTTCTTCTTAGCGTAGAGGCGTCGTTGCAGCCTCTCATCCCTCAGGCCACCGACGAGGCGGTCACGAAGCATGTTCTCCAGCTCTGAGAAGTTGCAGAACCGGGCGGCTTGGCGGAGAGAGGTCACAAACCCAGTTATGGTTTCCCCAGGGGCTTGCCGCTTTGCGTAGAAGGCATTTCGACGAGCCACCACTGAGGGCTGTGGCGAAAAGTGCCCCTTCAGCTGTTCCATTATTGTTTTGTATGGAACAGTAGCCACGTCTTCAGGCGCAAGGAGAGCCCGGGCGATTTCAAATGTCTCCTCTCCGCAGACGCTGAAGAATATTGCCCTCTTCTTGGCGTCTTCATCATCGGTGACCCCTTTGGCTTCTAGGAGGAAGGTGAAACGGGAGGCGTACGCTTCCCAGTCTCCAGATGCTGGGTTGAACGGCGAGAAGCTGCTGTCAGTTGCCATTCTGAGTTCCTTGTGTCCCGGAGCTGAAGCCTGGATACACGCTGCGAGGCAGCAGTGCGGCAGGTGGCGGTGCTGCGGTGCTGTGTGTGGCAGTCAGCTCAGCGGGATCCCACCTTCGTCGCCAGTGAAATATACTCGGAGTCGCAAAGTGATTTCATGCTCTTTATTCAGCTCATAGTGGTGAGGAGGAATGAATGAAAGTCCCCTCAAAGTATCTGCCTTATATACATTATTTACACAATGGGCTGCACATGATTGGCTAATTCCGGAATTGTACTGTAAACCAATCAGGTTGTGGATTCACTTCAATCTGGAGCATGATTGGGTGGTTCCTGCCAACCAATCATACTGCTGCATTGTTCTAGGACCAATCAGACTGCTGCATTCTGAATCCTATTGTTCTAGGACCAATCAGACTGCTGCAGCTTGGATCCTATTCGACTCAGTACATAACACAGGCCCTGCCAGCCACCTGATCCATGGTGCCTGCAAAGCCTTCTGCAAAATGCTGGGCAGGAGAGCACCTGGCAAGCCACTTGCTGTCAGTCTTCAGAAGCCCTTTTCAAAGTGTTCTCCTTTTCCTTTGCCTCAGGCATCACAATGTCTTGCTGGCATCTTCCTCTTCCAACAGAAAGGAGGCAGCCGAGCAAGAAGCAAGCATTTGTTCCAGCCTCTGGGTTTCAGTTGTACACATCTCTTTGAAGCCTGAGGGCTTGT
Organism: Podarcis gaigeae; assembly: GCF_964106915.1. NCBI lineage: Eukaryota > Metazoa > Chordata > Lepidosauria > Squamata > Lacertidae > Podarcis > Podarcis gaigeae. Next base: position 38,999,278 of record NC_139694.1, read on the forward strand.
CCACACTTCTGCGTGTGCCCTGCCTAGAAAGCACAGGTCCCAGAGGTATTTCCAAGGGAAAGCCCATTCTTTAGCAATAGATCGGAACAAATGGCAATCCCGCAAAAACCCCGAATTGCCGTTTGCTCCAATTGAGTGCTAAAGAGCAGTTTTTGCCAGGGGAAAGCAGTGGAAGTGTGGCTAAGTGGCCCTTCCTGCGGCTGCACAAACCAACAAGAAACCTCCCCTTTCTGGACTTTACCAGCAGCCCTAAACTTGAGGCAGGGATAGATGAGACCCCCTCAGGACTAGATCCCCCACCAAATCTGAGCAATATAAGGGAGGCCTTCCCTCCCCAACCACTTTTTTTCTTTGTTGAAGGAGGGATAAGCAAATCTGTGGGCCCAATTCCTCCCCACTACTGTACTTTTAGAGCGCATTCGGAGCATATTCTTTCCCTCAAAGACTCCTGGGCACTGCAGTTTATTAAGAGTTGCTGGGAACTGTATCTCTATGAGCGGGCAAACTACAGAGCCCATAAGTCTTTGAGGGAATAAGTATGATGTAAAGGATTAGTGTGTACACGTCCAAACAGTCTGACCTAGTAAAAAAGGCAGGTAAAAAGCGTAAAACAAGGCAATTCTGAGGCCCATGACAGATGCTGCCCGCTGTTCCTTGGGGTGGTTTTGCTCTAGTGTACTGAGCTGAGACATGGGCAGAGAGGAACCAGGCTTAATTCTTTGAGGGAAAGAATAGCTTTAAAGCTATAGTGTGTGTGTGTGTGTGTGTGTGCGCGCGCGCGCGCGTAGCCTTCACCATATTTATTAATTACCTCTTCACTTTAAATCTACATGGAGCAATGAACAACACCGGCATTCGAAAACAATTCCTAGCAGCAGCCGTCCATGCTTCTCCTTCAGCAGCCCTGGTGCCTTCCACTTCCAGACATTTTCAATTACAGCTTCCACGAGTCCCAGCTAGCACTCACAGACTGTCTGGAAGGCACCAGGTTGCTGAAAAATTGTCCAACGAGATCTCTTTGCAGCCATGTAAAACAATAGACAGCTATATGCTCTGTGCGACCAAATCCATTCTATTATGATTATCATTAATATTGTTGTTGTTTTCCATTTATTATATGACTTCTAACTGCACTAATAAACCAGGGATGGGGAATCTGTGACCCTCAAGATGTTGTTGGCTTCCAGCCCTCCTCATCCCTGACCACTGGCTGATGGTTGTTGAGACTCCCATGAATGTTTTGAGTTTCCCCATCCCTGCTCCAGGCATTTTATAGCCTCACACATTGTTGTTGTTGTTGTTTAGTCGTTTAGTCATGTCCGCCTCTTCGTGACCCCATGGACCAGAGCACGCCAGGCACTCCTGTCTTCCACTGCCTCCCGCAGTTTGGTCAAACTCATGCTGGTAGCTTCGAGAACACTGTCCAAAGGCCAGTGGGAATACAACGGCATGCCTAATGATTCTACGAACTACAAAATGTTGCAGTGTATCCTTACACCTGTTCAGGGTCCAGCCAGCCCTTCTTTGGGATGTTGAAAGGGCCCCATACAGGGAGTGTTTTTTAATGCTTTGCTGTTCTGCAAGCCTTGGGGTTCATCTAAGCATGGCAATACCTTCCTCTTGTTTCCCAGAGGTCCAATTTTGGCTGCAATGCTATTGGCACTCAAGCAGCTAAGTTTGCTATTAGAGGAAATGATGATTAATCCAAAGGTGGTTTGTTGCTTTCAAAGTGTTTTCAAGGACCATCTCCAAATGGCCATACAGAAAAGAAGTGCCCTTCCCAATGCCCAATAAATCCCACTGAAATGTATTGGCATAGGAGGCATCCTGCTGAACTGCCCACCTCAGCCCAGAGACTTCCATCCTCACACCCATAAAAAAATCAGCACTGTTTCTAAATGGTCATTTAGGGGAAAGCATTGGCCGAGGTTATCTTCTTCCTATATGCTGCTTTGTATACCACAGGATAAAGCTATGCAAACACTTCTTCTTCCAAGCAAACACATTCCAGTGAGTTGTGAATCTGCACCTTGACTTGGGGGGGGGGGCACCATGAGACAAGCTTCCACTCAGGCTCCCAGGGTATCTCCCAATGCCCAGAGAGTGGCCAACATAGGAAGCCAGACTATCAGCACTCGGGCATCTTCCTCAACAGCCCTCTCTCATGGTGTTCCCCAGTACAAGAACACTTCAGCTGTGAGGAATGTCCAGCCCCTGGGCACCATCATGGCACCTCTACCAATGCATCAGGCTGTAGAACCAGCTGTTTGTGTCCATGGACAGGAGCCCTGATAACATCCATGTTGGCTGCAGCCCCTCCTCAGGAGCAGAAGCAAAGGAGGTGAAGGGGTGATATGATAGCCATGTTCAAATATATAAAAGGATGTCACACAGAGGAGGGAGAAAGGTTGTTTTCTGCTGCTCCAGAGAAGCGGACAAGGAGCAATGGATCCAAACTACAAGAAAGAAGATTCCACCTAAACATTAGGAAGAACTTCCTGACAGTAAGAGCTGTTTGACAGTGGAATTTGCTGCCCAGGAGTGTGGTGGAGTCTCTTTCTTTGGAGGTCTTTAAGCAGAGGCTTGACAACCATATGTCAGGAGTGCTCTGATGGTCTTTCCTGCTTGGCAGGGGGTTGGACTCGATGGCCCTTGTGGTCTCTTCCAACTCTATGATACTACTATGATCTCTACCCTCTGATTCACTCATTACACCCCTCCATGGCTGGGAAGATCTCAGGTATGCTGCTGGAGACAGATAACTCTGAGTTGCTGCTGATGCTGGAGTCACCTGAATCCCTCCACTCTAAGATTGAGGAAGCTATTGCTGTACTGCAGGTGCACCAAATCTCTGAAGCATTCCACAAGATGGCAGCATTTCTTCAGTGACCAAGATGGGTTGGATCCTATTGGTACTGATAAAATGACCTCTTCTACTTTGCCTGTTGCTGCAACTGTCATGTCTACACTGCTTGTGCAGCAGCCTTCATTGTTACCATAAATTTGCTGCATGTGGTCTAGCTCTCTAAATTAAAACACAAAAAGAGAGAGAGAGATTCCCAAGACTGAGAAGCTTAAACATCCTCCATCATTCTGTCACAATGTAAGCAGAGGTGTAGAGTGGGGAGGGCTATGGGAGCCATAGCCCTGGGTACCGGTTTTGCGGTGGTGTGAGCCAGGCGCCCCCATGCAGGAATCCCTGCCCTGCCCATCACTGGGGTCTCTTGGCCCTGGAGCCTGGCCTTGCCACCATGCCCCCAGCCACCAAGGGCAACGGCAGCTGGCCAGGCGAAACAGCACAGCCCCGTGAGCCTGGCAGCAGTGAGGGTTTGGCTGGCGCGGCAGGTTTTGTTCACTCCCTGCCTGTCTGGTGCACACACACATGTGCACCCCAGGCACCAATAAAGGAAGCAACACCACTGCATGTAGGTACTTTATAGCATATCTAAAGTGCTCTTCCTGTGTGTTCAGGTATGCAGGGGCAGAGGAAGGGGATGCGGTGGGTGCGGTCCGCCCCGGGTGTCACCACTGAGGGGGGGTGACAAAATGCTGGACAGCACTCACCGCGGGGCCTGCAGCACGCCCTTGCCACTTGTCTCTCCTGCCCAAACTGTCCACCTGCTGCCTCCCCCCAACTGTAGGGCAACGGAGTGGGAGGAGGCAGGCAGACTCCAGAGGTCCCGCCCTTGCCTCACCCCGCCCCTATGGGAGGCTCATCCCGCCCCGCCCCGCCCCTATGGGAGGCTCATCCCGCCCCGCCCCGCCCCGCCCCTGGGCACGCCGCCCGAGCAGCTTCCTCTACCGCTGCAGGTATGCCACCAGCATATTCCATACAGCAATCTTGCCAGGTACCATTAGTGTTCTTTTGAGCAAACAGTGTGTTGCATGGAAGTACTGAGTGAAAATGTGTCTGAAGAGACATTTGAAGCGAAGGCCTTTAAGTGTGCATGTACTGATAAAAATAATCATGCGCAGCCAGCCAACCTTTTCAGGTGGTGAACATAGCATGACAACCACACTGGAAAGCCTGTGTGAAGTGGTTTCAGTGGAAAATGGCTAGATTGTTCCGTTGACATACAGCAGCATGATCGTAGCCTACACAGGCAGATGGGTCATGCCGCGTTATCTCAGAGAAGGAGTAAGTGGGCACTATTCACAATCATAAAAGCAGAATGAAAAGGAAAGATAAGTGGCCACTGACTATCCTGCTATGAGTCAGGGAGGGGCTGATCTGGCCAGTGGGCCAGATCCTGATGCCCTCCACCACCTGGACCACTTTGCCAAGAGTGGGTAGAGTTGCTCACCTGTCAATTGCCTTATTTTTTTTTAATTTGCTTTTTATTCCAATTGAACAAAATTAAATAAAAATAAAAAGTGCATAAAGAGGAAAAAAGGAGGAAATGTATATTATATCACTATAAATGCAAACAACTACAATTCCATATATGCTTGTCTAGAACATAGGCAGTGCTTTTTTTCTAGAATATTAAGTGCCAGTACAGGTATATAAATGTTGTTATTATCCAAATACATATACTGATATTTATAACCTACTATATTTTTTATAAACATGTTCCAAATATTGTCCATACACATAAGCAATCCATTCACAACTTGCAAGTGTTGTCACAATGTCAATTCATTGGCTGAAGGGGCCCTAGATTTATCTTCCCAGTGCATCCATATCAGTCCTTTGGCCATAGTAAAGGCACGGAGAATCCATTTACATTGTCCAGTTGTCAAATTCCATACAGTAGGTACGTAATTCAAAAAGAACACTTTCCTCTGAAAATTTTACCTTTTTCCACACAGTCATGTTTATCCAATCCAATGCTTTCCCCCAAAAACTTAGTAAGCATAGAATATTGTAAAAACATGTGTTTCACAGAAGTCTTATCCAACTGCCTGGTGTTAACGCCATGACCTCAAGGGAAGCACTGGCACCAGGCAGGTGCCATCAGTCTATTTCCCTTAATAGTCAGCTGAAAACATTTGTTTGTGCAGGCTTATTCAGACACATACAACAGGCTGCATGCTTTACTGTGTTTTGTTGCTTTGGTATCATTTTCTAATGGTTTGAGGCATGTTACCACACAAAAAAATAGGAAGCACTTTGCACTTTTCTAAGCCCGAAATCTGTGCTGGGAAGCATATCTGACTTACACCCACATTTCTTGATCAGGTGCAGCCCAATCCTTAGAAATATAACCAGGGATGGCAGAATTAGTCCCGAGAGGGAAAAGCACCCCCATCCGGCATGTGGGCTCCATCACCCTGGAAACTCACCTGTCCTCACGAGGACTATCACCATTCAGTTCACACAGGTTCTGCTACATGACACATGACACAACGCATGTCTGTTGCTGTGCGACTCTACCCCACCCCAGGAAACCTCCGCCGTGCCCCCACAGCCTAGGAGGGCGACTGCTGTCTTCCAGCTATGGCTTGGCATGGTATTTTACAGCATGCCAACTCTCATCCTGGGACAAGCTGTCTTCGGCTGATGGGGAGTGACTCTGCCCAGCTGGGTCTCTCTCTGTCTGCCTTGTGGGTGCATCAGCCTGGCCAGCGTCAGCAACTAATCCAACCTGACAGGTCCAATTGCTTAGAAAAGTCCCAGAGATTTCCAGTGCCTCCCGGCTCTGGCTGCAGCTGCACTGACTCAAGAGGAGAGAAGCAGGCAACCCCTGAAGCAGTTGCAGGAGGAGTTCAAGCCTGGTCTGCATCCCCACAGCAAATACTTGGTGCCCAGAGATACTGGATTTGGGAGGTGAGTAGCAAACCCTCCTCCTTTTCACAAAGGAACCATTCCCACACTTACCCCATCTAAACAATGGAATATATGATGAGACAGGGCAAAATGTAGTTATTCTCTCTCTCTCTTTCCCCCTCACTGAAAATGAAATATTTAAATTGTATTATCATTGTAATTTAAATGCATGGCCGTTTATATCTGAGCTGTGGGCTGCATTGTGAAAATTATGTAGAACGGCAGATTATAAATTTGAACACTGGTATAAATAAACACAACCTAACACCTTCCACTCAGCAGTAGTGTATAGTTTTCTTCAAGGTCTTGCACTGGGCTGGGGCAGAGTGACTGCTATATGCAGATTGTGGGGGAACTTAAATTGGACCACTTGCGTGGTGGAGCGAGTCCTCAATCCATCCCTTGCATGTGGCACAGAGTCCGTTCCAGGGCTGGGTACTGCTCAAGCTGGACTGCTGCCTTAGGTGAAAATGAATTCTGCTTCTCCCAACCACATGGGATGGCAGGCAGAAGGGACTGCCCCCTCCTTCAACAGAACACAGGGGTTCTTCATTGCTGCCCTTCCAAAGGTAATTGAAGGAAAGGGAAGGCCTGGTGACTGGGGCACACAGTGGCCCCCTATTGCCCCAAACCCTATGGATGTAATATCCTGGGACTTGGGTTGGGGAAACCACGAGCACGTTTTCTCAGCCTGCCCCAGTGCTAATCAAGGTGGCAGCAAACAGGAAAAAATGCTGGAGGAGGCGGCAGGAGGAAGCAGTCCTTGGGAGTCACCCCTGCATCAGCTCTGCACTCCACGCCTGTGTTTTTGCATTTTGTATGCGTGGGGTCAGCCCACACCAGTGGACCAACACCCCTCCTCCATCTCAAGATTTCCCTTGCGGTACTCAGTAGGGACGCGGGTGGCGCTGTGGGTTAAACCACAGAGCCTAGGACTTGCTGATCAGAAGGTCGGCGGTTCGAATCCCCACGACGGGGTGAGCTCCCATTGCTCAGTCCCAGCTCCTGCCAACCTAGCAGTTCGAAATCACGTTAAAGTGCAAGTAGATAAATAGGTACCACTCCAGCGGGAAGGTAAACGGCGTTTCCATGCGCTGCTCTGATTCGCCAGAAGTGGCTTAGTCCTGCTGGCCACATGACCTGTACGCCAGCTCCCTCGGCCAGTAAAGCGAGATGAGCACTGCAACCCCAGAGTCAGCCACGACTGGACCTAATGGTTAGGGGTCCCTTTACCTTTACTCAGTAGGCAGGACAGTGGGGGCAAAGCTAGAACGAGTTGGCTCTGCCTTCCATTGTCTCTGGCGCCACCTACTGTTGGCCTCCCGCCACGCTACCCCACGAGGCACCAGGCGCCACTAGCGTTGGCTGCAGCATCTGGTAATAACCCCGCGATCCTCCGCGCCCAATTCCGCCCACACTGCACCGGTGCCTTCTTTCTTCCCCCCTCCCTTTTCTGTCTCTCCCTTGCTTCTCCCCTAGATTTGCAAATCTCCCTCAGCTCCTGCTCGGCCTCTCCATCTCTCTCTCTCAGCTGCTCGCAGATTGAATTATTTCATTCTTTGTAAACGAGCTTCAGGAAGCGGCAGGACGGACGAGAGACGCAGAGGAGGGCGCTGGTGAAATGAAAGAGGCGGGTAGGAAGGACGGATGAACTGCCCCCCCCCCATCGCCCATCACCAGCCTTGCTGGGAATCCAGCCTCACCACGCCCTTTCTCGGCCCATTTGTGCTGCTGTCTGCTGCCATCTAGTGGGAGTCCGGGTTGTTGCACATTCAGAAAAGCGGGCGGGGGTGATCCTGGTGACTCCCTTCCCTCCCTCGTGCAACACGCGGACTATTCTTCTTAGTGCTCAGGCCAAGGAATGTTGCATAGGTTCGAGCTCAAGAACAAGGCCACCGAAACGTATTTTCCGCCCGGTGGTCGTCCACATGGGTGTCCTTGATAACCCTTTACCCCCCAGCCCCCCAAACAGCCGAGACGGAGTATCACCTGCCAGAAGCAGGCAGTGACCGCAGCTCAGTTCATTCAGGCAGATTCGCGCCGCTTGATGTCTCTCAGCTGAATGCAAGATGAGGCTCCACATCTTGTGGAGGGAAAAACACGCGCATCAGGTTGGGTTGGCATTATCGTTTTGTCTGTGGCAAGGCATCTGTGCCGTGCTTGTTTGTGCATGCAGGGCAGCCGTTCATTCCTTAGAAGCATTTATTTCTTTGTAGCCCTATAAGCAAGTCCTCAAACACCACTTGCTACAGGCAGGCAACCAACAAGTGAAGAAGAACACACTAGCAGGGATGCGAGGGGCTGGCCTGGAACAAGCAACAGCCCAATGCAGTAGCCTTCCATCCAAGTGTCCCTTGGGGGGGGAAAGCGGGGGGGGGGATTGAGGAGGGTCAATTTGGGGGGAATGAGAACGTCCCTATTTGCCTTTGATGAATGTTGGAGGGTATGCAATAATAAAAGATGGAGTAGCCCACTGCCATGGAGCCTCTCTGTGCAACCAAAGCTAGCCCATTGGGTATTGCTAATGCTTGCCAAAAAAAGAGTCATAAGTCAACACAAGGAGTACAGGCCTTGAGAACAGCAGAAGCAGCTGAAAAGAGAGTTCAGGGATATTTTTGATAAGTGTAAACTGTGTGAAGGCACACACCTTGGTGCAAAAGGCCAGTGCAGAACTTCCTTTACACCCCACCCCCATAACTGTCTGTCTGCATATAACTTTTAATATACAACAGGCAAAGAAAAGCCTTTGGCAATGGGGTGCTCAGACAGTGAAGGGTTTTTTTTGGGGGGGGGGCTTATTGCAACAACAAAAGGGTGTCTCATTTTCATCCCTGAAATACTGGATACTGTGTGATGGTCCCCTACAGAATTTAAAATGCTGGGTGTGATCTTTCAGATCTTAAAGTAACTCTTCATCCTGTATTGATGTTCAGAAGGAAGATGAGGAGGGGAAGAAAAGAAGAGAAATCAATGTCACACTGTTAGGCAGATATCTGGTGCTTTTGAAAACAATGAAGCAGGAAGTTAGCTGAATGCAGATACTGCTAATTAGGTTACCAAAAGGCCATGTTGGTAATATTCAGTGAACAAAAACTCCCTCCAGGGACAAAGCTTTAAATGAAATGAAAAGAAAAAAACCAACCACCATTTCCTCTGAAAATCTGGCAAACAAGAGCAAAGGTACATCTGTATCTGCAAAGCCTTTCAGGTCTCCTAGAACTATGGGGAAGCATAGTCAGGGTGCCCTTTATGTGAGGAAGTTAGATATTATTTCTTGAGGGATGAGGGTGGGCACGCCAGGTAGCAGGCCTACAGCAAACAAACAGACACGGTGATATTACCTAACGATGTTGCCATTTTTTGTTAGTTATCAAACCCTTGGAGATTTCTTAGTTGGGTAGTTGTCTGCCTTTTAAAACATTAATCTACATTTCTTTGATAATGCATATTGCTGAAATCTAAGTATTACTGTCCCTTTGAGGCACTGGGGAAAGTAAGGTAACTTGGCAAACCATCCTATACTGCTCTTGAGTAACTTTGCACTGGGGGGTTAGGAGTGGGGAGGTGAGGGACACTTTCACGCTGCAACAGGAATGGCCACTTGATCCAGTACACACTCAAGAGCAGCTCAGGAGGCTAGGAGAAAATACGCTACTTTAAAAAGCCCCCAAGTGTCATACAAACTGGAGACACATCCTCAAGGACCCTTGAAACATCACCAGTGCCCACCCATCAGGCATGGTGCTGGTGCTGGTATTCACATAGCACAGAGAGAGCCAATCTACGCAGGCGGAAACGGGTGATTGACAGGTGGGCAGCGAGTGGACTCAGCTACCTGTCAAAAAATGGCCTGGCCACTTTTGGGTCCAGGGTGCCAGACTCAGAGCAGTTTCTCACTCTGGCATTGCAGCCTGCATTTCTCCCCCTCCCTCCCCCCCCATGGGAAGTGCTCTGTCCTGGCACCACCTGTGGTTGGTGTGTGTTTACATCCAGTGCCAAAATGAGGTGCTTCTTGGGATCCTAGGTGAAGATGTGTGCTCAAGTTCCCGTGTATGTTTTAGAGATAGGCTCTTTGCAGAAAGTACCTCTTTGCACAAAGGCCACAACAAAGCCAAAATGGCCTCAAAAAATAAATAATCTGCCCTCCCATCTCAGCCCAGTTGAAATTTGCCTCCTTCAGTTAAAATCATGCTCCCAGCTATTGTTCAACTAATGCTTTAGTTGATTAATCTGCTACAAGGCTGATGAAAGATTTCAGCAGCCCTGATTTCTATAGTTCCTTGAGAACTGGGATGGCACAAGTGGTGTTGACCTATAGGCTGGAGGCTGTCCGCAAAGCATCTTTGATTGCTCCACACTCTCAGCAGCCCTCTCACATTTTATTTAATCAAGGAGAGATTTAATAAAATGTAGAGAAGCAAAGCCAGTAAGGTCCAGTTATAATTTGTCATTCCCAGTGCATTTGGCTCTATGATGGCATGGAGGTCACGTCTGAAGTCACACCACCTATATAAATTAGATATTTAGAGGGAGAAGCAATTTAGCTAACTTCAGAAAGCATTCCTCTGCTGACAGCAGCCGAAATGCATTGCAGATGTCTTATTAAATTAAATAGGACCTGTTTGTTTGTATATTTAGGTTACTTCCTAAACAAACAATGAAAAACAGTCTTTTTATATTTATATATAAAAGAAGTAAGTATTTTGTTCCCTATGGCAAGGAGTGCTAGGATGGGAAGCATCCATGTAATCCACCTTGTCTTAGACACAAACCAGTGATGCATCAGAGGAGCACCTTGCTTGATTTGGTTCTTAGGGGGGTAGAGAGAGAGAGAGAGGTTGCACTGGAAGGAAGCAGGGACGTGGCAGGGGCTTTGTCATGTGCCAAAGACACACAAGAGCAGAAGCAGCAAAGCAGGCTGGGAGGTGCTGGGACTGCACAATCATATGGGCCTACTCAAGCTATCTAGGCCTAACTGCTAACTGTGGAGTCACTCTGGCATGTGACTCATTCTCCTTATAAGAGCAGCCATTGTCTCTCTCTGCTCTCTGTAAGATGTCAGTCAGAGTCTGTCCTCCTCAGCTGTGAGCAGAGCAGTATGTAATCTCAGTCAAACTGTTTGAAAGCATGTTGTTTATGAAGAAGTTTATTTTAACTCAGTAAAGCTCTTATTCTTTCACTTAAAAACTCTGCATTATTAATCTACGCTGCGCATCAGGCTTAAACGCTGTCCTGGAAACCAGGAGCGCCAACCACCAGCGTCTTTTGGCACACACACAAATATTCATCACCAGATCCCTGAAACGCCCAGCAATAAGTTTCACCTGTGAATGGACTTTGACTACGCTTCAAATGCAATAGTTTCCCCTCAATGAAATCTGTTTGCACATTCAACAGGTAAATGCAGAGAAGCGAAATTATGGAGAGGGTTTTTATTTTCATTATAAAGTGTCTAATGTTTTCTCTTTAACATTTTCTAAAACAATGCAGGCCCTGCTTACAGAATTAACAGTCTTTCCTTTGTTTTAGCAGGTCTCATATATGAACTTAAATCTGAGACAGCTGATTCACACAAGCAATTAATCCTCTCATGTTACGGTGTCCAGCGACGAACATTGTGGGAACAAAACCACAGTATTCTGAGGTTCCCTCATCCCTGCTGCCTGGGGCTGATGATGGGAGTTGGCTTCCAAGGTCTGGAGGGTCACAGCTTCCCAGCTCCTGCATTAAGGACCAACCGTGCACATGTTGTGTGAACAGGCCTGCCAATAAGAGGAAATAAAAATGACTGGTTACTTGTCTCTCTATTGCATCTGCAAATCCCCATCCCAGTAGGGAACAAATGGTGTAAAAACACTTGTGTACCATTTTGGCTAGCGAGCTAGCTAAACAAACAAACAAATAAATAAATCTCCATCGTAATTGGTTATAAACAAGGATCCGTGGCTCACATTTTTGGGTTCTTGGTGGGGGGCAGGGATAAAAACACCCCAATATTCCATCTTTGACCATGGTCTCTTTTTTGACAGCCACTGCCAGAATGGAAATAGCTGTCAGGTGGGAAATGGGGGGAGGCCCTCACTTCACGATCTTGGTTTTACCCAGGTATGGGAAATGGCACTACCTGGGAGTTTGAATCAACACAGCAGCATGATGATAAATGGGCAGGGCAAAAAGGATAGATTTCTAAGTACATGGTAATTGTTCCTTGATTATATCAACAAATTGGCACTGTTGCTATGACCACCTGCCATGGGGAGATCAGGACAGACTGTCGGAATGTTTTGTACGGAGGTGTTGAAATGGCGTCTGTCTACTTTTATGGCTCTTGGATGAGTGTAAAATCCACACAGGAAATAACGACGTTCGTCTTCAACCCGCTTGTGGAGATTATCAGAGATCACAAAGAAAGGAGATAACAACAAGAAGATGAGGAAAACAACAAAGATTGAACAGAACTGTGAATATTATTTTGACAGAACTGTGTAATTAAAGCAGCAGCAAGAGAGATGATCGGATCCCTTTCGGAGCTTGAAGCATGGGTACCCCCAACAAAAATTTTAACAATTTGGCTGTGTAATTTGGAATTATTGTTATTTGGAATTAATGTGATGTGATTGGCCTGTTAATAAAAAATATTTTTTTAAAAAAACTGACCATGGTCAAAGATTGAATATTGGGGTTCAGATCCCCCCAAAAACCAAAAAATGTGAGCCACGGGTCCCTGTTATAAGCAATTACGATGGAGATTTCAGGATTTATTTATTTAGCTAGCTAGCTAGCCAGCCAAAATGGTACACAAGTGTTTTTGCACCATTTGTTCCCCACCGGGATGGGGCTTTACAAACCATTGGAGCAATGGAGAGACAAGGAAGCAGTCATTTTTGTTTCCTCTTTCACCAGAATGCAAAGGTGGCGACAGAGGTGGGGAAGTTTTGCTTGCTGTTTAACAAGTAGGAGCCCTGCCAGAAAGAAAAAAAGGCTAATCTTGCTATATAAATAGGACTTCAAGGCCACGCCATCCGTTTTGGCTCCTCTGCCACTTGGCCCCCTCCTCTTCCTCACTGCCAGCTATTAGCTGCTTTCCCCCTGGCGGCAAGAGAGACAGGAAGACGCAGCAATGGGGATGGGGAACCTGTGTCTCTCCCGGTGCTGCAAGGACTGCAACTCCCATTATCCCTGACCCTCGGCCATGCTGGATGGGGCTGGAGGGAACTGGAGTCCAGCAACACCTGGAGAAACACTCTGATTAAGATTTTGCTTGGGTTTGTGTAATTGATTAATCAATATGGTGAGCCGGCTCAAATATATATAATCAGTTAACACATGCAGACTATAAAGTAAAGCACACTGGACAATTTATTAAAGCTCCAGATTCTATGTACTTTGTCTTATATTAAGGCAGTCCCAGGCTTGCCTGCTTCTCAGCACCCAAAATCTATCAATGTCCAAGAGTATCCGAGACCAGAGTTCTCCGCTGGCTCCAGAACACAAAGCAACATCTTGGCTCTAAGGATGGCATCTTCAGCGCCTCCTCTGACATCAGTAGCCCATGGGCAAGTCCAGAGTCCGGCCAAGACTATGGGGAAGCTTCCTGTTGCAACCATCTATCAAGCCACAGGAGGCCCAAAGAGGTCCATCGTTTCCGCCACTAAGGAGAGATGCTCCAGGAAGGAGCTGATGGACACACGCAGAATCCGGGCTTCATCTGCTCTCCATTGACTGCAAAAAAATAAAAAAATATGTATTTTGTGTAGACTGAAACATAAAACGTCAACACTTGCACTACACTTAAGAGTCCAATGAACATGCCACTCCTTCTGCCAATATCCCCATTCTATTCCAGTCCTTGAGCTTCCCTTTTACTCTTGGCAGACACTGGGCACCTGGTCCAATACATTTGGATGCCAGAAAATATACTGTTCCACTTAATTAATTTATTCTTGCCATACCACCACCTGAATGCAAAGTACTCAACAGAGAGGGAGGAATTATTCTTATTATCCTCCTCCTCTATATAGTATCATCAGCTTGTATAGCACTTTGCGGAAAATAGGAGGCGATAGATCTCTGCCCTGACAGGCTTACAGTTTAAAATTTGGCTAAAACAGGGAAGGAGAGGGACGTGGGGGCAGGCGAAGGAGGCGATGATTTGACTGACAAGTGCTCAGGTTTAGTTAGAGGCCTGGCTGCTGCAGTGTCGCTGCTCCAAGGGCTTCATGGGAAAGGTGATGGGAGGAAGGACTTGAAGGAAATAAGCGAAGAGGATGCCCAGAGGGGTTCTGAGAGGGGGTACCAGGCATATGGGGCACCAGGGAGGAAAAGGCAGAGTTGTTTTGGGGAACAGAAGACATCTAGAGGTTGAGGAGCAAAGTTCACAGGCAGAGATGTCTCAGGATACAAGAATGCTGTCCTAAGGATGGGAGAGCATGACCACAAAGGGCTCTGAAGGCAAGAGCAAGGCGTTTGTGATACATCCGAGGGATGAGCATCATGTTATGGGAGTGGTGTGAGAGATGAGTGATTTTGGCAGCTAAGTCAGCAAGGGGAGACAACAGAAGGTCGGGGTGCAGAAGGGCCCCAACTCAGTGGGAGAGCAGCCACTTTGCATGCAGATGGTCAATCCCTGGTAGGTCTGGGAGCTACGCCTGTCTGCCCACCTGAAAAACTGCAGATGGTCCTGTGCTAATGGATGAGAGGCAGATTCCTCCGTCCCCAGGAAGTTGTCCTCTGTGCAGAAGCACAAGGATCCAAACGCAGGTCTTGCTCAGCACACCTCTTTCTTTTACTTGCACCCCACTCTGCCTCCAAGTTATGCTCAAAACAGCCCTGCAGGGTGGGTCAGGCCAAGAAACAGACTCATTCAAAAGGGTTCAGCTCCAAGGGCCTTCTGGCAGTTCCCTCCTGTGAGAAATGAGGTTACAGAGATCCAGGAAGAGGGCCTCCTTGGTGGTGGCACCCGCCCTGAGGAACGTCCTCCCATCAGATGTCAAGAAGATAATAAACAACTTCTAGAAGATATCTAAAAGCAGCCCTGTATAGGGAAGTTTTAAATGTTTTATATTTTTATATCTATTGGAAGCTGCCCAGAGTGGCTGGGGCAACCTGGTCACATGGGCGGGGTACAAATAATAAAACTGTTGTTGTTTAAACCCTGGTTCAAGTCCAACACATCATCCACCTTGTCTCTCATCCTCCTGCAGCTTGTGCAGGAGACTTTCCTGCAGGCTGCACCCAGGACTCAGAGCCCAAAATGTGTCCCGATTGCCGCCACACCTTGCCTCTTGTAGAAGGGGGTTCCTGGCCAATACTCACACATGCAAGATGTCCTCCGTCACGTCCAGTTCCTTGCTGATCCCTCCTTTGCGGGGCTCGGGGTCAGGGGCCAGGGAGCCCAGCGCAATCTGGGCCAATGATGATGATGGGAAAGGGATCCGCAGCTCACTGATGTTGGGGGTAGCGATAAGGAGCATAAAACGAACAAGAAAATCATACACACACACACAGGCACACACTGCCTACCTTTCCAACAAGAGACACTCTCTCTATTCAAGGTCACCTTTGTATTCTATGTTTAATATTTCTGGGAGAGCGTCTAGTCCCCGGTTTTTGACTGCAGAGCTCTGACACGGATTTGAATCCCTGCTTCTCCATGACTGTGGATGGGAGAAAACTCAAGACCAATGTTCAAATTGCAGGGTGGAGGGCAGAGGGGGGCCACGTTTGTGCCGATCTCTTTTGCTTAATATTTTTTTTGGGGGGGGGTTGCATCAGGGAAGCAGGGGAAGATGTGTTATAACTAGAAGAGGGGGGCCCAGGGCATGTGGATTTCATTCAAGGCCTTCCTCCCTCTTTCCCTTCACCCCTCTCAGTCACCATTCTGTCCTATTTGCAGTTAGGGGTCAAAATGCATTAAAGGGCAACTTATCCCCATTTCTCTCCCCAAAGAATCCTGGGCACTGCAGCTTACCCCTCACAAAGCTACAAAGTGCCCATAATACTTTGCGGGTGAAACCCTTGCAACCCACCACCTTGATATCCCAGCAGCTCTGGAAATGCAACTTTAGCACACGTGCATTTCATTCAAATGCATGTGGTGGGTCTGCGCTTAGAGTCCCTTCAGCAAGACCCCGGCAAGTGACCAGGGGCTCCGGCCCCCTGCCCCCTCCCAGCAAGAGTGCCCAACCTGCCGGGTCCTAATCGCACTTTTAATTTAAATCCCATTTCGATCTGCAAGCGGGGAAACCCATTTCAATGGCCTTTGCCCCTCCCGCTTCCTCCAGGCAGGATGAGGCCGCACCGAGGCAGCCGGGGGCCTGATCCCCCCCCTCGCCCCGCGATCCCGGCGCTGTCCTCCCCCCCCCCCAACCTAGTCCGGGAAACTACTCCCCCCCCCCGAGGAAATGAGGCCCCGAGCAGGAATGCCCGCCCCTCTTGGAAACAAGTGGGGGGGGGACCGCGATGCCTCCCTCCAAGGGACCCAGGCGTCCGAGAGCCCAGCCCGCCCCCTCCTCCGCGGGCGCAATGCTCTGCTTTTCCGCCGGATACAAGGCGAGGCCTGGCCGGGACACAGCGCTCCCTCCGGCCGCCGCCGCCGCTCCTTCCATCGCCGCCGCCTCCCCCTCCTCCCCCGGGGGCGGATCCCAGGGAGCGGCCAGCCCACGTGGGAGGATCCTTCGGAATCCACCAGCCGTAGCTGTAGCAGCGTCGGAGAGGAGGGCGTTCATGAATATTAGAGGGAAAGAGACCCAATGTGTGGAGGGTTGGGGTTTGCTTTTATTTTTAATCTATTTTGTTGGTTTTTCCGCAGAAGAGCAATAAACACAAAAGCAAAACTTGTCACTCGGCCAGTCACTTTTGGTATAAAGTACAGCAATCCCGCGATTTAAGTGTATTTAACTGTCTAAGTGTAGGGTAAGCCCTGCCCTACATAGTCACATGACACGGCACACACAATTAAATGGAAATGGCCATCAACAGTTGGGGGGGTTCACGGCCCCCTCAATTTGGGGGGGGGGTGCGGGCTTAAGAAGAATTAGCTCCTAAGCCAGGGTATGTGTCATTGCTGGATCAATGTCTTTGTTTGCTTGGCTATTTGTAGAACGTGCTGTGCCTTTTAATGACATTTTGCCCAAGTATCGCACTGATCTGAACATTAAAGATTTTGGTAGACACTGCAGCCTGAGTTTGAATTCTTCTTTGAGTGGGAGCCAGGAAACTCTCCTCCACAGTGGCTTTTTTGGAGGTTCTCCTTGTGGGAGGGCCCATAATAGCCTATCGCTTTAAGAAAATGCTAAGAAACTGATAAAGCTATCTATCTATCTGAATAAATTAAAAATGCTTCTTCTTGGTCTTGGCTCTTATGTCTTTCCTGTTACTGGTGCAGACCACTCTTTATTCCTGTATACCAGGCATGTCCAACTCCCAAGCAAGTGTAATCTACTCCCAGTATTAAAACAAATGGCAGTGATCTACCCATTGTCATTGCCAAGAGCTTTTTTGACGGGGAGGGGAGAGTGATCAACCTGCGATCAACCTGTTTGACATGCCTGCTGTATACATAGAAATGTAAGACTGTTGTCACCCTGCAGTTCACATTGCCACCAATAGATGGCCACGCACAGTACAATGGGATGGTGGAGCAGCAGGCAGGCAGCCCAGGGAAGCCACAGATGAACAGCAAGGACAGGCTGAGGTAGCTCTGCTGCCACCATGCACCTCACACCAACACTGCCATTTTGGCCTCAGCAGTGCTGGCCCCTGAGAAGGAGGGAGGCAGCAGCGGATCAGGATGGTTCCTGGGGAGCTGCCCTGCCCTGTCCTTCCTGTTCCTCTGCAGCCTGCCTAGCCCACCTTTTGCAGCAAGGAACATAACAGGCAAATGTCCTGGAAAGTGTGGGATAATAACGTTTGATGTGATGTTTTATAACTGCTGCACAAAGAAATCAGAATGAATGCGTGATAAACAGTGGTTGTCATAGAAATTCCCCACATATTTTTTTTTTTTTTTACAAACAAATCAGGATGTGTGCTCAATAAACAGCATGCCTGGAAGTGAGTAAAGAGCCTTGTGAAGTGGCGTCCTAAGGATTCACTAATTTATTATGGCATAAGATCGACTAAACGACTAAACAACAACAAAAGATGTAGAGTATTGGTCCACTTGCCTGGCCTTACTAGAAACTGCTGAGTCTGCTCGACCATTTAGGCCGTAGGGTTGCCACATTTCAAACAGTGAAAATCCAGACAGAAAAGCTGTTGAGCTTTCTTTAGTTTCTCCATACATCCAGATTTCCCCTGAACATTTAACTGATTTCTGCTGCTCACTGCGGTATTCTAGATATGTCCAAGAAATTACAGATGTACGGCAGCCCTACATCGGCACTATACATTTAAAGCATTATTGCATTACTTTAAGCAGTCATGGCTTCCCTCAAAGAAACCTGGGAGCTGTAGTTTGTTAAGGGTGCTGAGAATAGTTAGTAGACCCCTATATCCTTCACAGGGTTACAATGCCCAGAGTGGTTTAACAGTCAACCTCTCTTCCAATGAAACTCTGGGAATTGTAGCTCTGTGACAAGTATGGGGAGCTCCTAACACCTCTCAGCACCCTTAAGAAACTACAGCTCCCAGGATTCTTTGGGGGAAGCTGCCAGGGATGCTGTCGTTGCATCCTGCATTGCAGGCATTGCAGATCCAGCATTAAGTAGAAGGGTTGACTCTAAGGTCCCTCCCAACCCTAACATTTTATGAACCTGACAATGGCCACCCGCAAGGCACAAGCATATGACTTTCCCATAGCTGCAACTGTTTGTTGCTACTCTAGAGCTTTCCTCCAATCTTTCTGAAGTTCAGAAACTTTTGCGGTGAGATAATAACTTTATGCCAGGAAATTTCATGCCTCCTCCTATCATCGGCATCAGGGAATGATTATCGCTCCCTGTTTACTGGCCTGCCAGGGAACCAAACCATTTGCACTCCTTGCTTGGACCACTGTGGTTCTCGAGCCAAGTGCAGTTTTCCAGAATCATAGAACCCTGGAATTGTAGAGTTGGAAGGGACCCTGAGGGCATAGCTGTCAACGTTTCCCTTTTTTAAAGGGGAATTCCCTTATTCCGAATAGGATTCCTCTCAAGAAAAGTGCAGTTTTCCAGAATCATAGAACCCTGGAATTGTAGAGTTGGAAGGGACCCTGAGGGCATAGCTGTCAACGTTTCCCTTTTTTAAAGGGGAATTCCCTTATTCCGAATAGGATTCCTCTCAAGAAAAGTTGACAGCTATGCCTGAGGGTCATCTTGTCCAACCCCCTGCAATGCAGGGATCTTAACACACGCTCTCCCATCCAATCTGAAACCATACCAGACACTGCTTAGCTTTGCAAATGTGCTAGCAGTTTTATTGCTGCGCCATCTTCCACAGTGAACAGTGAATGGAAAAGGAAAGTTGGGGTTGGAAGAATAAGGAGATGCTGAGTGTTAGTCCGTCCAGCCCATAAGTGCCCAGGTATGGTGATAACCCCCCCACCCCACCCCATGCTTTTTTTAAAGAGACAGATTCATGGAGAAGAGAGTCTGTTAATGGCACTGGACATGAAGACTGAATGGATCCTCCAGGTATTCTTTGGAACAAGGCTGGCGCCATTTCTTAGGGGGGCTTTGGCAAAGTGTCCCCACCAAAGCAGGCTGCAAAGTTCAGTAGGGAATCAGCAGGAGGCAGGCATGATGAGCTGCCAGCTGGGCAAGCGCTCCAGGGAGTGGGCTGTTGCAGGGTGAGGCTCCCAGAGGACAGTAAGCGTCTCACTGGTTACAAGCTTGAGAATGAAGCAGGCAAAGAACAACACTCAGGATGTTGGCTGATTATATGACAATGAATATTTGTTCTGCATTTATCCTGATTTGCTTGAGGGTGTTTACATCTGTTAGTCGTTTGCTCACTCAACACTTTTCAATGCATTTTCATGTTCCTTTCAATCTAAACTGTGAAAAGCTTATCTGTGGGTGTTTGTTTGTTTTGGAAAAAGTAGATTTCTTATGCTAGAGCGACAGAGCCTTTAATCCAATTTAAGGGTGCAAACCTAAAGTTCTCAGGGATGTGCTTGAATCCCTTCGCCAAAATACTGGCAGTCTGGAGGCACTGTGTGTGTGTGTGTGTGTGTGTGTGTGTGTGTGTGAATGAGAGTAGACCCAAGACATCTTGTTGCCACCAGTTGCCAAACCTTGACATAAACCATTCTGGTCCTTGGGCTACTGTGGCCATGTGCCCTGCTTTACAGAGGACATTCCTCTTTTGCAATAGCGGGCAACCCTTGGTCTACTAACGCATGCCAGGGACGTGGTGGGAAATTTAAATGCTGACTGCTTTAAGCTGTACACCATGGATTGCAAAGGTGCTGCCTCCCACTGTCTCTGGCAAGACCCACTGACATAGAGCAAAAAGCTTTGCTGAGGGCCCCCTAAGACTTTGAACCAACCCTGTTCCAAGGTATACTGCGCCTGCACCTGGAGGCCCCCCTAGTTTTCATAACTGAGACCGCTGCTAGCTCTTCTCTGTGTATCTGTCTATTTTTTGTTTTTTATTTAAACTTAAATTGAGGACTGAGCCATGCGACAGGAGGCTGCGCCTTGCTAGGAACCTTCAAGGCTGTCCAAGGAGTTCCCTGTGAGAAAATGGATAACCCCTCAGTGTGATCTGTATCTACTGAGTGCGGTGAATGAGAGATTAAACAGGTGAAAGATGAGGAAATTGTTTTAATGGGGATTCCATGTGTTCAGTGAAGCCGGCGACAGCCAGCAGCCAGGGTCCCTGGGAGAGGGCAGCCTGAAATATACAGATCTCCTACAGGGCTCTCAAACTTTAAAAGCCTCCTTAACATTTTGGAAATCTACTGCTTGAGTTTCCGCATTACAACTAAAGGCAGAGCAACACAGCACTTGCTGGTTTCCTCCTCACCCTGCATTTGTCACGCTATGTCCTACTGCCAATGGTGGTGCAACTCCAAGGGAGAACTTCTGAGCAGGAGAGAGCCTTTCTTTTGCCTTCCAGCTCTCCCCAAAAGGCCCTACCCCACAATTCAGGAGGAAAATGAGTATTGGGGGACTGAGGCAGCAAGTCCTCGTTAACCAGCATTTATTTATCTATTTCTTTTTTTTAATGAAATTTTATTAGATTTTATCATAATAACACAACACAAAATATAAAAAATAAAGAAAAAAACAGAAAAACAGAAAAACAGAAAAAACAAGTATAATTTCAAACCCTTACTTTCTTGTACCTTACTTTCCCGACTTCCCCATACCTCCCCTCTCTGTATTCCAAATTCAATTTTGTTTCTTCAACAAATCCTTTTTTTAAAAAATATATATTTATTAAGATTTTTAAACATAAATGCAAAAATAATGAACAATGTAACATATATCATAACATAATTTCTTAACTTCTTTGGACTCCCTCACGTCTCCCACTCCCACTTGCATCGTTGTCAATTCTTGCCCGCAATTTATCATCTTGTTTACATTCTTGTGTCCCATTCATTTAGAATATAATCGAATAATTCTCCCAAAGGTTTATGATTTTTCCTCAATCTCACTTATCATCCTAATTGCATCTAATTTAGTGGTGCTCAATTATTTATGATCTAGCCTCCATCTTAACATTCAACCAAATTACAGTGCTTTTTTAAATAAATCTTAAATTTCTTCCAATCTTCTTCAACCTTCTCTTCTCCCAGGTCTCGGATTCTGCCGGTCATCTCGGCTAGTTCCATATAGTCTATCAGTTGCATCTGCCACTCTTCCAGTGTGGGTAGATCTTGAGTTTTCCAGTGCTTAGCGATGAGTATCCTTGCTGCCGTTGTTGCATACATAAAAAATGTTCGGTCCTTCTTTAACACCTTCTGGCTGACAATACCCAAAAGGAAGGCCTCTGGTTTCTTAGTAAAGGTATACTTAAATACCTTTTTCAGCTCGTTATATATCATTTCCCAGAAGGCCTTCACTCTAGGGCAGGTCCACCAGAGGTGAAAGAATGTTCCATCATTTTCTTTACATTTCCAACATTTGTTATCAGACAAATGGTATATTTTGGCAAGTTTAACTGGGGTCATGTACCATCTATATATCATTTTCATTACATTTTCCTTCAAAGCATTACATGCAGTGAAGTTCAGCCCGTTGGTCCACAACCTTCCCCAGTACTCAAACATGATATTATGCCCAATGTCCTGTGCCCACTTTATCATAGCCGATTTAACCATTTCATCTTGTGTATTCCATTTTAACAGCAAGTTATACATTCTTGAAAGTACCTTAGTCTTAGGTTCTAACAGTTCTGTTTCCAATTTCAATTTCTCCACCTGGAACCCTAACTTTTTGTCATTTTTAAAAACTTCATTAATCTGAGCGTAGTGTAACCAGTCTCGCACTTTATCCTTCATTTTCTCCAAACTCTGCAATTTCCAATTGTCTCCATCTTTTTCTAATATTTCCCAATATTTTGGCCATTTGGCCTCCATATTGGGTCTTTTTCGGGCCTTAGCTTCCAGCGGTGAAAGCCACCTTGGAGTTTTATTTTCCAATAAGTCTTTATATTTTGTCCAGACATTAAACACTGCTTTTCTGACAATATGGTTCTTAAAGGCCTTATTGATCTTAACCTTGTCATACCATAAGTATGCATGCCAACCAAAAGCATTGTTAAAACCTTCCAGATCCAGAACGTCAGTGTCCTCGAGAAGTAGCCAGTCTTTTAGCCAGCAGAAAGCTGCGGCCTCATAGTACAGCTTTAGGTCTGGCAGGGCAAAGCCCCCTCTTTCTTTCGCATCAGTTAATATCTTAAACTTAATTCTGGGCTTTTTGCCCTGCCAGACAAACTTAGAGATGTCTCTCTGCCACTTCCGGAAGCACTCCGTCTTGTCCACAATCTGTAGTGTTTGAAACAAAAACAACATTTTTGGCAATACATTCATCTTAATAGCAGCAATTCGGCCTAACAAAGAAAGTTTCAATTTTGTCCAACTGTCTAAGTCTCTCTTAATTTCGGACCAGCATTTTTCATAGTTATCCTTAAAAAGACTCAGATTTTTTGCTGTTATGTTTACCCCTAGGTACTTTACTTTTTTAACCACAGTTAGTTCTGCCTCTCTCTGAAACCGTTCTGACTCTGAATCTGTCAATTTTTTCCCCAACACCTTAGTTTTCTGTTTGTTTAATTTAAATCCCGCCATCCGACCAAAGTCTTGAATCAGTTGTAATACTCTTTTCGTACTAGATTCTGGCTCCTGCAGGGTCAAAACTAGGTCATCTGCAAAAGCTTTAAGTTTGTATTGTTTCGCTCCGACCATTTCTTCAACAAATCCTTACCCTTAATTTTAACTTAATTTTAAAACTTTCTTTTCATTTTACTTGTCCATTATCACTGAAAACCATGTAATTTCTAAATCAACGTCATTCTATCATTCATTAATTTTACAATGTTTCTTGAGATAATCCTTAAATTTCTTCCAATCTTCTTCCGCTGTCACTTTCCCCTGGTGTCGGATTCTGCCAGTCATTTCTGCCAGTCCCATATATTCTATCACCTTCATCTGCCATTCTTCCAGGGTGGGTAGATCCTGTGTCTTCCAATACTTTGCGATGAGTATTCTTGCTGCTGTTGTGGCGTACATGAAAAATGTTCTATCTTTCTTTAATACCAATTGGTTGACTATGCCCAGGAGAAAGGCCTCTGGTTTCTTAGGGAAAGTGTACTTAAATATCTTTTTCAGTTCATTATAGATCATTTCCCAGAAAGCCTTAATCCTTGGGCACGTCCACCAAAGGTGAAAGAAAGTTCCTTCAGTTTCTTTACATTTCCAACATTTATTATCGGGCAAATTCAGCAACAAGTTATACATTTTTGACAAATTCTTTGTATTGGATTCTAGCAGTTCTGTTTCCAATTTTGATTTTTCCACCTGGAAGCCAATTTTCCTGTCCATCTTATAAACTTCCATTATTTGATAATAATGAAGCCAGTCTCGCACCTTATCTTTTAGTTTCTCAAAACTCTGCAATTCAAATTTGTCCCCTTCTTGTTCCAAAATTTCCATTTATTTATCTATTTCATATATTTATATACCGCTTAATACCAGAACTGTCTTTTCGGGCCCTTCCAGACTGTTGGGGGGGGGGTTGTTTTGTTTTTCTGCAGGTGTATTCTGCCACATGGGGACGTGGGTGGTGGTGCTGCAGTCTAAACCACTGAGCTTCTTGGGCTTGCCGATCAGAAGGTCGGCTGTTTGAATCCCCGTGACGGGGTGAGCTCCCATTGCTTGGTCCTAGCTCCTGCCAACCTAGCAATTCAAAAGCATGCCAAAAAAAAAAGTGCAAGTAGATAAATAGGTATGGCTCCAACAGGAAGGTAAACGGTGTTTCTGTGCACTGCTCTAGTTTCGTCCTGCTGGCCACATGACCTGGAAAAACTGTCTGCAGACAAGCACCATCTCCCTCAGCCTGTAAAGCGAGATGAGCGTCGCAACCCCAGAGTCGTCTGCGACTGGACTTAACTGTCAGGGGTCCTTTACCTTTACCTTTTTATTCTGCCACATATCACTGATGAATGATAGCATTGATGGTAGATTTATACTGGACCTTCCACACATGAATTCTGCTTTATTAGTTGCTCTGTGATGCCCATTACATCATTGGAAGGAACTTAAGGTAGGGGTGTGTGTGTGTGTGTGTGTGTGTGTGTGTGTGTGTTTGATGCTGGCATCCATCTGTCTCAATAGACAATGGAGTGCACCTCTGCGGGTGAAGCCAAAACACTGCATTAGCAGCTCTGTAATGACATTTCCAGGGCACAAGCCTGAGCAGTATGTATGGTGGTCCTGGGCTGCCCAGACGACAAGACCCCCCTCTTGGCCTCACTGATGTGGTCCAAAGGAAAGCAGAGCAAAACATTTGGCACCAGCTTGGCTGCAGGGGTTGCCAGAAAGAGGCGTACAAAGTGCCATCCAACCGTCTTAGGGACTCCACTCCAGATTTGTGTAGGGCTTGTCCTGAGCCTTTTCTTCCCCCGAAGATATCCCACAAGGCCACCTTTCCTGGTGGTCGAGCACCATCTACCCCTTACTTCCCTTTACAGCACGTACAGAAACTGCCTTCTTGACCATTGAATCCACTATTGGTCTTGTCCACTCATTCTGCCGGAGCCTGTCTCCTCACCAAAGGTTTGAGACCCATTGACTACCCTCACCTGGATTTGCCAGCCAGTCAAAGCTGTTTCCCAGGATGTGGCCACTGTCATATGCTGACAGCTTCCAGGAGCCACAGGTGAGAGCTGAATGCAAAGTGGGGACCAAAGGTGGATGAATTGCTTCAGGTGGAGCATGACATTTCCTCCCACCAGACGTATGACCCCTCCCCTTGCACTCCATACAGCCCATATGCACCAAATACATACAACAAATATCAAGGACTGCCAATATGGCACCTGTAAGGGCACCTGGTGCCCCTGCCCCTCCTTCTGCTAAAAAAAAGCATTTCTATGGTAGCCAGTCAGCTAGGCTGTGTGTGGGCTCAGTTGCAACATGAGTGTGTGGTGCCCATTTGTAAAGATGGCAATGGGCTCCCATAAGCAGGGCAATACAATAAAAGCAAAAACATAACACAAACATAGATGTAAGAACTGCATCAAGCATGACTAACTGAGGGAGGAGAGGTCACCTCACTTCTTGGGAGTAGAATCATAAGCACACAGGGGCCCTGAATCCAAACTAAGCAGATAGGATGCCCAGTGAACAGCAGGCATGGCATCACTTCCATGCCAGCTTTGGACAAAGCAGTCAGGACAAATGAAAATGGAACATCTGGAAGCCCCCTAGTACTTCTAAGGAGGGGGAGGTTGGGGAGGCAAAGGAGCTTGTTTCAGACCTCTAGAATGAAGAGATCAGGGCAGGAGGACTCTGGTACATCAAGGGTCAAGTGCTGAGGACCGGGAGGCTAGTGTGCTGTCCAATTTTCTGAATTGCTTCTCCTCTGCCAGTTGGCCAGGACCTACCCTGAGTTGCATAAATTATGTTCTGCAGATAAAGTGGGAACATACACACAAGACACTGGCCGGCTGCCCACTCCTCTCAACCCTGCCCCTCCCGGCTCTCAACAAGGCCATAAAAGGGATAGGACTGAGAAGAGGGTTGGGGGAATGCTGGGGGTGGGGAGCAAGGGAAGGGCAGAATTTCAGGAGGTACTTGGAGCAGGGGACCCTCTGGATGTTGCTGGACCCTAACTACCATCAGTCCAAGCTAGCATGGCCAATGATCATGGGGCAATGGGTTGGCTTCTGTACTCCAGCAGCAGCTGGTTCCCCATCCTTGACAATCTTCAGCTTGGGGCTCTCCAGATGTCTTGGGAGTTGTAGTCCAAAAGGCCAAGAAAAAGGTGGCAACCTCAGGAGACAAAGGGCTTATTTGCACTTCCTCTCGTCCCGTGGGAGAGCAGGCGAGGAGGAAGAGGAGAGGCTGGCACCCCTGAGGCCCAGCCTCACATGACACGCGGGCTCTGAGGAGAGGCAGAAGGAAGGGCCCCCTGAAAATGCTTTGTGCACCTGCATATAATCTTGCTCCTTTCTGAAATGTATTTAATGGTGTGCGTTTTTCTTTTTGTAAATCTACCAAAGAATAAAATAAAATACAGTCAGGTTAAGGGGTTTTCTCAGAATGTTGGAGGGCTTGTGTGCGATGTCCCGTTGGTGTAGCGGTGGAGGAAATGTCTCTATTTTCACCTGAGGAATGTTGGAGGGTACAAAGTATGCCAGATATTATCTAGATTCTGTCATTCATTTATTTCTTGGGTTTAGGGAGCTCCCCCCCCCCCAAGCGGTGGCTTAGAAGGCGCAACTGGAATCCCTGGGCCTGGAGAGGAGGATGGGAAGTAGGGTAGGGAGGTGGGCATTCATATTTCTCTCCCATGTTACCCAAAGTGAGATTTTCAGGCCTGGAGTGGTGATACAATCTCTCTGCCCCATAACCCCTTGTCCGATAAGGTGCCAACTGATGTGGAAAAGAAAGGAGGGAACTTCATTCCTTTAAAGTAAGGCTTGGGGAGCAGCACATGTGCAGACGTTGGATTGGTAATCCAGGGCTTCTTGCTTCTATCCAAGTTAGCATTTGGTTCCTACTTTGGACTCCTTTGCCTTTAATAGCTGCATGGAGCAGGCAGAGCATTCAGCAGGTCTGGCTTTCCCCCGGCCCCTCTGATTTCCTGTCTGTCATGGAGCTGCTAAAAGCCAAAGCGTGCACACACCAAGGTTTGCCAGAAAAGAAGGCGATGGCCTTAGTTCAGGCCTACACAATGTGTGGGTCATGTGTGGCCTGCCCTGGAGGGAACGTGGAGTCTTGCTGGTTAGAGCATGAGGGGCTTGGAGGTAGAATGCTTTGGTCCTAGGAGGCCCAATACAGTCACACAAAAGCCAAACCATTCTGGATGTTGAGGTTTCCAAGCACAGAATTGGGGTGAAGTTGGCACTGAGGTCCATGTTGTGATCCAACCGTTCATACATTTGGTGGCGTGATCATCCACCAGCCCTTCTCCTGCTGCTCCTCCTGTTTCCTGTAGGGTCTCCTTCCCTCCAGAGAGAATCCACCCATTGCAGAGTCAGTGTGTTTGGCACTGGGTCAAGTTCTGTCAGCTGTGTTGCCCAGGGGTGGGAAAAGGGCGGCTCAACTGGCCCTCTCCCCTTCACTGGCCCCCACCCTTCCTCTGCCCCTCCCTCTCTCCCTCCCTCCCTCCTAGCTACCCAAGACTCAGGCACGGACTTTCTCACCAACGTTCTCCCTGAGAGGAGCATTGCAGCATCCTCACTGCCAAGACTCAGGAGAGAGAACTCGGAGGGCTTCAGGAGATGCCTCTAAGAGGGATGTATCCAGCATCTCTTTGAATGGACCACAGCTTCTCTTTCCCTGGTGGGTTCTACAAACAAGCTGTGGGCAGCAAACATGGTGAGGTTTCACCTCTGAAGCTACTTGCCAGCTGATGCTCTGACCATGGATGACCAGGTAACTGCTTGAACAGGTAACGCACCAAGGTGGCCCAAGTTTGCTCTTGCATTCTTGTTCTCGGTGAGAGTCCAGCCCCACTGTCTGCCCCACGCACCCTCATTTTATTCTACTGGGCACTCCTGCAATGCCCCTACTTCTTC
Organism: Podarcis gaigeae; assembly: GCF_964106915.1. Lineage (NCBI taxonomy): Eukaryota > Metazoa > Chordata > Lepidosauria > Squamata > Lacertidae > Podarcis > Podarcis gaigeae. The sequence goes on from NC_139694.1 coordinate 39,027,224, forward strand.
ACACCCCACCCTCTGTTTTTATTTATTCATTATTAATTTCATTAAATTTCTATATTGCTTGATTGTAGAGTGTAAACCACTTTTACTCTGCTACAGAAACAACCTTCCTATGAGGCAACTTGTGGGACATGATAAACCAGGACTTTGTCACATGTCTGGCTGGCTTGATGCTGACTGCCTTGGGAACAGGATCTCTTCATCAGCATCTGTAGAATTAGGTGTTTGGTGAACTCTCCGCCCCCAAGTGCAAATGAATTATAACTACATCTGGGGGAGGTTGTGGAGGAGCCAGTTGCTTGTGGGGAAAAGAGGGGGATAATGCAATTGTGTTGCATGCAGAGTGTCCCAGGCTCAATCCCTGGATTCTCTGGTTGATGGATATCTGTGCTGCTGTGACCTTGGAGAGCTACCAGTTGGATAGGCAGGACTGGGCTGGATGGGCTGACGATGTCTGACTCCTTGCAAGGCAGCAGCTCTTTGACATGGGGGTACCATCAGACTTGAAGGAAGCAGTTGATCTATGTATCTGCAAGGTGAAGGGCTGGGGGAGAAATGCCATCACTTGCTGTCTCCCGCTTAGCCGTATCTGTTCATACACTCCTGCATTTCCCTAGGAAATTATGGACACTTGCCAGGGAAAACCATCTGTTCACATTGCCCAGTGCATAGGATCCAACTCCTAGGGGCCAATAAAATATTTGATGGGTATTTCCATTCAGCAGTTGTGTGTGCACCACATCAAGTGATCAATTATGCAAGACAGGGCTTACTTAGCCCCCCCCCCCTATTTTATTCAAGTTGGCACCCCTGGCCCAGTGGCCTCTAAGGTGGCTTGTAACGGGCAGGGGGAATTCAATTTATGTTATCTTTCAGAGTAAAACCTACTAAATTTGTGTGTTCCAAAACACAACCATCCTTTGAAATGCACACTTCTATGAAGTTTGCAGTGCAGTTCTCCAGCCATGTAATGTCTACAGCCATGCATATCTTAGCATAATGTGCTCACCAAAAAGCATTTATTAGTTGAAATTACATATAAAATGCAGTTGGTTTGCAAAAAATGTGTTTCTTAGGCAAAATCGCATGGAAAAATTAGAAGACATTTGTGCCAAAATGCTGAGCTGGGGGGACGTATTATTTAAATGCAGATTTTTGCCCCTTTCTGCTTTACCAATGGGCAACTGGTAGGGCTTAAGGCCACACACTTTTTTAAAATTCTACTTTTGTGGAAGTTTTATATCTCAGAAAATGTTCATCCCAAATATTGATAAAAAATAGTGCACACACAGGTAAACAAATGCCCCACAATGGGGCGTGGAGACATTGAGGAGGGGAGGCAGTCAAGACCCCCACTTCTTGTAAAGTTCACTCTCTGTACCCCCCCCCCCCTCTGCTGTGTATGGAGAGCAGGCACAGAGCTTCCCTTTGCACTCTTGGGGTAGCGTGCCAGTATCGCAAAGTGATGTGAACAGAGGAATTCTGGGGTGGAGAACAAGCCCCATGCATTTCAGACTCTTAGTGTTCACACAGTGTTAAACAGCAGGCTAATCCTCTGTCAGATTTCCCAAGAGCAACAGTTGAATTCCAGTCAGGGCCAGTTCTGATTTTCTCTGGTCATAGTCAAACACACACACACACACACACACACACACACAGTGCATTGGGCTTCGTTCCCACCCTGCTGATCAATTGCGCATTCAGGAAACATCCCCAGCCATTAGCTCCCGCTGAGGAAACATCAGTCAACCATCCCTGATTGTTAGCAAACAAACCATGCAAACAAAACATGGCAGCCGTTACAATACCAACTTTCAGTAAAACACCTGAGCTGGGTTTTTATTGTTTTTTTTTATTTGTCAAATATGAAAAGCATGCCATTCGCAGTTGAGGAGGTCAAGGCAGTTGGTGTCGGAAGCCTGAAGTGAAAGAAGAGAATGGTTGCTGGACCACCAGGAGTGTCCAAACATTCTGTCCCTGACCTGCAGGAGAGCCGATATGGGAGACTGGGCTGGATGGGAGACTGTGCTGACTGCCCAGGCAGGCTAGCTCAGCTGCTATGGGGCAGCAGTGATTTTGGGGTAGCAATGGGGGGGCATTTGATTCAGTTCCCATTTAAGGTGGACTTGCCTACTTCACATTTTCTGAACCAAAACACAGCCACCCTTCAAAATTCACACTTCCTCAAATTTTGCAGTGCTATTCTCTGGCCATGTTCTGGGTACAAAAATGCACATGCTAGGGCAAAGTGTGCATACAAGTGCAAATATTAAAATAACATGCAGAAATCTGTTGCATTAGGGGAAATTGCTTTGCTGAAATGTGTATACTAGGCTAAGTTGCATACAAGACTCTAAATCTTAAGAGAAATTCACATTAAAATGCCAATGAATTTTCACAAGGACCTTTAAAAAAATCACACACTGATGTGGAAATGTAGCAGACTGCTACAACTGAGAAAATGAAAAGTAGAGGGAACCTGAAGTTGGCAGATTTGCCCTTTCCTATTAGGGATTGTTATACTTGCTGTCTGTTTATGCTTCTGAGTTGATGAATTCAGATTCTGCATGCACCACAACACCCATCATCATGGCAAAGGATGATGGGACTTGTAGTCCAAAACTTCTAGAGGGCACTATGTTGGCGAAGTAAGTGCTGTCTCCAAAGAACCTTATATCGCAATAAACCAGACTAATATCCTGCCCTTGATTCCATCCCTGTGTACCCTTGAGTTGCAGCAGTGCATCATTTAATCACGTCTCTGTGTTTCGTCCCTGTGTTTGCCTTTGAAGTGCTGAGTGGCACAGAAGTTGGATTAATGGGATTAATAACATTGTTTGGATGTTCTCCCCTCCCATTCGCCCTCTTACCTTCTGCAGAAGCAAATGCTCAACGCCTCTTCCACGCTGCCTGTCCCCACCTCCAACACCTCCCTCCCTCTATCTGACGACCGGGACAACGCTCTAGCCCAAGTGGAAATCGCCATCTTGGCCTCCATCTTCCTGCTAGCCACTCTGAGCAATGGGCTGGTGCTGGGAGCCCTCTTCCGCCGCGCTCGCCGGGCCAGCCCCATGCACCGCTTCATCTGCCACCTCTGCCTGGCCGACCTGACCGTGGCGCTCTTCCAGGTGCTGCCGCAGCTCATCTGGGACATCACTGACCGCTTCCAGGGCCCGGATGTCTTGTGCCGCGCCGTCAAGTACTTGCAGGTGGTTGGCATGTTTGCCTCTTCCTACGTCATTGTGGCCATGACTTACGACCGCCACCGAGCCATCTGCCGGCCCATGCTGGCTTTCCGGAAGGGCCCAGCCAGCTGGCATCGCCTGGTGGTGGCGGCATGGACCGCATCCTTCCTCCTCAGCCTCCCACAGCTCTTCATCTTCTCCAAAACCAAGCTGCCCAGCGGAGCCCACGAGTGCTGGGCTCACTTTGCAGAGCCCTGGGGAGTTCGGGCTTACGTCACGTGGGTGACTCTGATGGTCTTTGTCTTCCCCACTTTCTTCATTGCTACCTGCCAGGCCATGATTTTCCGTGAGGTCCACCGCAGCCTGCGCCTGGGGCCAGAAGGAGCATTGCGGGGCCGGGACAGCCGGCAGGGGCCCTCCCCCATTTCCGGGGCTGTGTCCAAGACTGCAAAGATGACCCTAGCCATTGTGCTTATCTACGTGTTTTGCTGGGCCCCCTTTTTCCTAGTCCAGCTGTGGTCTGTGTGGGATCCTCAGGCCCCACTAGACGGTGAGTCCTGCAGCAGCATAGGGTGTCAGGTTCCAAACTACAAAACTGGCATCCACCGCAGCATTTCGATCCACACACATATTTGCCCCGCATTTCTGGGCACAGATCTGGGCTTTTCAGGTATGGATCCAAGTGCTTCCCCCCCCCCCACAAAAAAACCCCTCTTTACCATTGTATTGGAACAAACTGCAATCCACCCCAAACCTGAATTGCTGTTTCTTTCAATTCAGCATTAAAGAGTGTGTTTTCCTGGGGGAAATGGCAGGGCAAAAAAAGAAAGCACTTGGACCAGGAGCAGGAAAGTGTGCAGCTGTGCCTAGAAAGCAAATGGTAAGTGTGGATGAGCCCTTAAAAGCACCTTCCTCCTTCCTTCTTATTGTATGCTGAGCAGCAGAACAAGGGCACATGAAAAAGTTCAAGGTTACGGCTAGGACACTATTTCTCTTGCTTTTTTAAAAAGGTCTGCCACTTCTTTGTTTCCTTCTGTTTACAACTGTGGATCCAAACTACAGGCTATGTTTCACATATATAAAAGCATTGTTTACTCTGTTAAAAGAAATAAGCACACGCACAGCTACACACCCTGTCAATCCAGACCACAGCATGGCAGGGAGGGACTTCAATGCCCCCCCTCCCTGCACTTTCCTCCAGCTTTGGGAAATGATTGGGAAAACGGTCGGGGGCTAAGCACCACTATCATGATCCAGAACAAGGACTCCCCGGGGCCAGCTGTGCAGATGACTGTCAGCGTGCGGCTGGGGCCTGAAACAAGCTCCAGAGTTTCAGCCTGGCCAGCTGGGTCCCATTTGTGGTCTAGGAACCTACCTGCTGCCTCCTATTCTCTTATCTCACTGCTCCATGACCAAAGATTCCTGCAATAATATTTTCATGGGCTCAGTGTAAATCATGGCAAAAGGCGGGTGGCAGGGTGGGCACTTTGCATGCACTGTATTGAATTCCATGATCTGTGAATGAAATTTAATATGGACTCATATTACTTCAATTCTATGCCTAATACAGACAGTCCTACAGGACCCTCCATTGGGAGTTGGGGACAAGCAAGGATAAGGAAGAGGAGGAGGATTAAAAGGAATTTATATACTGCTTTTCATTTTGAGAAGAAATAGCAAGATGGTTCACAAGCCAGTTAAAGCCGTCAGCAAAACAATGGTGCAAGTGCAATACAACCTGCAGTGGAGCTGGCAGGGAATAGAACTGGAGGGGGTTGTCTCAGCCCCCAAGGTGCATTCTCTTAAAGATTTTACTTCCTGCCAGTGCAGAGATGGGTGGAGATAATCCCACACAGGATCACATTTCTTCCCTATAGGAGAACAATTGTTTTCAGCTCGGGATATATGAGGTCTCTTTGGGAACGACATCGCCTCCCCTGGAAGCCCCCAAACATGTGAGCAGGCTGTGGTTAACCAGTGTTGGGAGAATTGCACTCTATCTATTCTCAGAGGTGCCCTTGCCTTTATTATTTGTCTTCCAGAGCATGCCCCATGGCTGAGCTCTTGCAATTCCCAGGCTGAGCCTTGCTCCTTTTCTCCTCTCCAGGTCCAGCTTTCACCCTCCTGATGCTCCTCGCCAGTCTCAACAGCTGCACCAACCCCTGGGTCTACGCCACCTTTAGCAGCAGTATTTCGGGTGAGCTGCGACAAATCTTTTGTCCCAGACTGGCCCGTCAGCAGATGAGTTCCCTGCATGAGGACTCCACCTTCACTGCCAGCTTCTCCCTGGGACGGGATGCCCTTTCCTGAGCCAGAGCGCCACTAACACCAATGGGGCACCTAGCAAGGAATATGTTCCTTCTGCTGAATGGTGGCTTCCAAGGCATTGGGGCTTGGCCAGAAAGGTGGATGCAAAAGAAACTCCCAAAGAGGAGCGCCACTCTCTCACCAGCCAGCTCTATAGGGTGGAAAGATGCCCAGCTTAACAGAGAAGCCAGCTCCAAGGACACAGGGGCACTTAGGACGGCCGGAAGACCATTGTTTTCATTGCCCTCTGGAACCTGTAAAGCAATGCCTTTCCCAACCCTGGTGTCATCCAGATGTTTTAGGCTACAACCCCAGCTGTGCTGGATGGGGCAGGTAGGAGTTGCAGCCCAAAACATCTGGAAGGCACCGGGTTGGGGGAGGCTGGGCTAGACCAAGCCACCTTATTAAACACTGCAGCCTTTTTAAGTGAAACATCCTAGTCTTTTGTAGGATTTGCTCTTTTTCATGCTTAGAAGGGGCAGGTGCAAGATGAGAGGCAGCCCTAGCACAGAGCAAAAGAAGGCAGCTGCCTCCTGGACACCATGAAGGTGAGGAGGCAGCTAGTATCCAGAGCTAGTTCCTACCTGCTGAAATTAAGGAACCTGACTTAGGGCTCATCCACACTTCTGCTTGTTTCATGCTGAGAAAACACAGGTCTGAGTGGCTTCCCATTTCTCTTGTGCTTTTGAGGCACAGGTCCAAATAGTTTTGCATTTGTCCCACAGCTTTGCCCAGGAAACCTGCTGTTTACCACAGAATCCAAACAAATGGTCAATCCACAGAAAAACCGATGGACGTTTGTTCTGATTCAACGATAAACAGCAGGTTTCTCTGGGGAAGCGGCAGAAGAGGTAGAAGTGTGGACGAGCCCTTAGTCATGTTTATCAGCTTCAATGGGTCTACTCTGAGTAGGACTAGCATTAGATATCAGCCATTGATTTGATCCAAGGGCCCAACAGGTGCTTGCCCTTTATTCTATTCTATTGCCATATTTCAAAAGCTGAAAATCCAGACACAAAGTTGTTGAGCTTTTTGAGCTGCACTTCCAGCATTGGTTGCCAGGTTGACATATGGCCGGAAGCTGTTGACGAGGGCTGATTGTCCTGGAAATTCCAGGCATATGGCAACCCTATTTTATTCCAATGTGGCTTCTGCAGAAGAACCTACCACTGGGTGGTGCCCCATGTTAAGCTGGTGAGGAGCTGGTTTCCTTCCCCTTCAGAGAACAAACTATCTTAAAGGCAAACGAGCAACCACAAAGGTAGCAAGTCAATACTGACAATGCCTATAGGGCATATGAAGGGAAGACCAGAAATCAGCTTGGAGAACAGCCTTGCAAAATTTGGAGAAGTGTGGATTTTGAAGGATGGCTGCATTTCGGGTCATGTATTGTTTCAGCAAGTGTGAAATAGGTAAATCCACCTTTAAATGCAAACTGAATCCAATTTCTTCCTCAACCCTCCTTCCCACAGCCTTCCTTCCGTCCTTCCTCCCTCCCTCCCTCCCTCTGATAATAATTTCTAGTTCTATTGAGGTGGCTGCATTACCCGGTTGCAGATGGCAACTATATCTGCTGCTGCAAACTTGACCCAAATAACTGTTCTTTATTTCTGTTAAACATTTTCAATAAAATTCTTTTTAAAAGAACAGCAACAAAAACAAGTTGCTAGTTGAATGAATTACTTACACAGCATCGGGTAAAAGGTAAAGGTAAAGGTACCCCTGCCCGTACGGGCCAGTCTTGACAGACTCTGGGGTTGTGCGCCCATCTCACTCAAGAGGCCAGGGGCCAGCGCTGTCCGGAGACACTTCCGGGTCATGTGGCCAGCGTGACATCGCTGCTCTGGCGAGCCAGAGCTGCACACGGAAACGCCGTTTACCTTCCCGCTGGTAAGCGGTCCCTATTTATCTACTTGCACCCAGGGGTGCTTTCGAACTGCTAGGTTGGCAGGCGCTGGGACCGAGCAGCGGGAGCGCACCCCGCCGCAGGGATTCGAACCGCCGACCTTTCGATCGGCAAGTCCTAGGCGCTGAGGCTTTCATCCACAGCGCCACCTGCGTCCCTTGCCCAAAGTAGCCTTTGCCCAAAGACATGTCCCCTCCAGACGGGTGCTTTATTGCAGGTGCATTCATTCTGCAACATGTTATTGACCCAATAATAGTGCACTAGTGGTGGATTTATTCTGCTTTATTCATTGTTCTGTGACGTTTCCCTGATGCTACCACATTATTATCCAGAGGGTACAACCAAAGCACAACACAACACAACAAAAACAGAATTTTAGCTGGAAGTTGCAGGAAATGAAGCTGTATGTCCTCCCCAAAGCTTTGGCAGGCACAAATAGTACTAAAAGCAGGGTCACGAATAGCCACCTGATATATTGGAGCCAGCTCCTAGGGGCTGAGGTCCCTTTGCATGCCCAATAAAATACTTGAGGGGGGCAGCCCTCCCCCAAAGTTGATGGGCATTGCCGTTCAAATGGTGTGAGTGCATCGCATTACGTGATCGATTGTGCAGATCGATTACCTGCCCCCCCCCCAAATACTTCATTCAAGTTGGCATCCCTGGCCTGATACCATCAAGAGCACAAATCATCACGAATGCAGAATCCAAAGGATGTCTGGAGGGAGCCTGGGTGAGGGCTCCAGCTTCTCACATTCTTCAGATTCCCAGGAAGAATATGCAGTGAGTTAAAGCTATAACTGGTCTACCCAAAACTCTGTGGAACTCTGTTGTGCAGGAGGAACACCTGTGTAAGGAAAGGTTTCCCTGTTCACTGTATCCCCCCACATGCAGTCTGGATGCCAATGCAGGGCCCTGCCAATAGTCTCACTCTATTCTGCCTTGGTCAGACCACACCTGGAATGCAGGTGCCAGCTCTGGGCACCACAATTTAAGAAGGATGTTGACAAGCTGGAACATATGCAGAGGAGGGTGGCCAAGATGGTCAAGGGTTTGGAAACCAAGCCTTATGAGGAATGGCTGAGAGAGTTTGGTATGTTTAGTCTGGATCAGTGCTTTTCTTCTAGAAAAAAGGGTGCCCGTACTCCTGAGTACCCCCAGAAAAAAACACTGGCCTGGATAAGAGGAGACTGAGAGGAGATGTGAGAGCCATTTTCCAATATCTAAATGGCTGTCGCCTGGAAGGTGGTGTAAGCTTGTTTTCTCCTGCTCTGGAAGGAACCAAAGGTTTCAAATTACAAGAAAGGCGATTCCAGCTAAACACCAGGAAGAGCTTTCTGGTGGTAAAAGCTGTTCAACAGTGGAATGGACTCCCTCATAAGGTCGTGGACTCTCCTACCTTGGAAGTGTTTCAGCAGATGTTAGATCTGTCATAGATGCTTTAGTTGAGATTCCCACACTGCACGCGGTTGGACTAGATGACCCTCAGGAACCCTTCCAACTCTACAAATCATAGAATCATGAAATCAGAGAATTGTAGAGTTGGAAGAAATCTCAAAGGTCATTTAGTCCAACCCCCTCCATTGCAGGAATCTTTTGCCCAGCGTGGGGCTTGAACCCATGACCTTGAGATTGAAAGTCTCACACTCTACTGACTGAACTATCCTATGAGAATGAGAATTCTCTGACTGTGTGGACCTTGAATCAGGAAGCCCTCTGTGAGTCCAATACAACCTATGGGTTTGGGGAAAGCAATGCAGTTCATCATCAGCTTTATTTGGGTTTCCCAGAACCCAGCAGAAGCCTTGAAAATGCCAGCATTTTATCCCAGTCCTACAGAACCCAAGGAAAGTTTCAGATGCCACAAAATACCTCTAATTCCTGCAGTTTTGGTCCCACGAGTGTTGCTGAAAGTTGGCAAGATGTGCTCTCTTGACCTGTTGAATGGTAGCTCAGAGCCACTAGATGGTGCCCTGCTTCTATAAGCCATTTAGCTGCCATTGGTATACACCCTATTTAGTTCACCTGGCTCTGAGCCCCGCTGCTGCGACCCACTGCACCCCATTCTTCTCCCAGTTCCAAGAATACCCTGGGCTTGCATATATTTAGCTGGGCCGCCATTCCGCGTTTCCGCTCCTCAGCAAAGGAACTCTGGGACGGTGGCATATTTATACCCCTTGTCCCAATGCATCTCACTCGCCCCATGGCTGCAAATACCAGGCGGGGGCGTGCAACTGCTGAGATCCTCCCTCCTCGACTCCCCTCGCCCTCCAATCTATGTTGGCCAAGGCTGAGAATAGAACTGGAGTCAAGTTCCTGCACACAGATGGAGAGAAATACTGTGCAAGTGAAGAGTGGACAGGCGGGTTAAATAAGAACAGACAAGGCAGTTTCAGTAAAACACAAAGCCTATGCAACAAGAGTGCAAGGGTGAGAGGCAGAATTATAAAGAGGTGCTTGACAGCGTTACTGGATCCCCCCTTCAGAGAGAGCAGCAGTGCCTGCGAGTGCTGATCTTCTCCCTCCTCGCAGGATGATCAATAACGATTATCTGATTGAGTGCAAGTTGGATCCAGAAGACCCTCATTTGCAGGAGCCAGGATCTCCCATGTTCCTGCAGTCCGCTATCAACACACCACCCAAAGCAGACCCTCGGGACCCGCGTGGGATCAACCAGCACCTGAAGGTAACAAAGGGAGCTTACCTGCCTGATTTGGGGTGGGGTGGGGATACCTAAATTCTGACTTCCTAAAATCTAAGGGTGCAGCTCTCTCCTACCCACCCAAGGTGGGAGGTGTATCCTTGTTCACCCCCAAACTCCTCCCAGCCCTTCACCTGCAGCACAACCGATTCTTCTCCACCCCCTTTGCTGATTGCTGCTCCTTACATGCCCCAGAACCACACAGAAGGAGACGGCATGGGTCCTCCTGGTCCCAAGATGCTTTGCTCTGCCTCACAACATTCTCTCTCTTCGCTGGAGAATCTTTAGTGACCAGATTCCCTTGTTCTTCCCGGCAGCTGGAATTCTCCGACATTCTTGCTGAACCTTCCTCGTTTCGCAGCTTTGACCGGGTTTGGACCTGGAGCGACATCGTCTTTGAGAGTTCGCGCCTCTGGTGCTACCGCATCATCTCGCTGCTGTGTGCTGTGCCCGTCTCCCTGCTCTCGGGCTTTCTCTTTGCCTGCCTAGGCTGCCTGCACATCTGGTGAGGGTCTGCCCCCTTTGCTCTGCCTCCTCTTGCCCTTGGCTCTGCCAAGGCCCTGGGCTCACGACCAGCCTCTTGCTTCCAGTTGGTTGCACATTCATTGACCATTAGCAATGCTAATTCTAGTGGTTACTTGGGGGAACTACCAACAGGAGGAGGCTGTGTTACTCTAACACAGACTTTGCCAAGCTCCAGGCCCTTTGGACTACAACTCCCATCAGCCTCATTGCTGGCTTGGGCTGATAGGGGTTGTAGTCCAAAATGTCTGGAGGGCACCAGGTGGGCTGAGGCTCTTCTAGCACTTTGACTTGACTTGTCCTGTAGTTTTGTGGGTGCTTCAGGGAGTGGACTAATAATGGCAAACAAATCTCATTTTGCCAAACACTTATCCCAGAGGGAGTTGGTGTTAAAGTATGCGTCGCAACCCACATGCATGTCCAGCACTCACACACCAGTGAGAGGTTTGGGGTCTTCATTTGTGTGCAGGCAAAGTGAGTTTGTTGCACAAGACTGCCAAATCCACTTTTAATTGCACAACCTGAATTTGCCAGGATGTGACTGAATCTGATCTGCAAAATAGCAATACAGTGGTACCTCAGGTTACATACGCTTCAGGTTACAGACTCCGCTAACCCAGAAATAGTGCTTCAGGTTAAGAACTTTGCTTCAGGATGAGAACAGAAATCGTGTGGCAGCGGCGCAGCAGCAGCAGCAAGAGGCCCCATTAGCTAAAGTGGTGCTTCAGGTTAAGAACAGTTTCAGCTTAAGAACGGACCTCCAGAACGAATTCAGTACTTAACCCAAAGTACCACTGTACACTTGATCTGGAAGCACCTACTGTTTGTGTGGTGTCCTTGTTCTGCTAGTTGGGGGAGCAGATAAGTACTGTCTGCCTAACACTGATATGAGGAATGGAGGAATCTGAAGACAGAAATGCTAAATAAATTGGGCACTTGGTGGGACCCAGGAAAAGAAGGACATGAAGCAGAAAGGAGCCTTCCTTCTTTCAAAAAGTTGGAAGAATGGTAGGCATCTTCTGGAGGTGTCTGAGGCTGCACACAGGGTTGTATCCAGTGCTAGGCCTACACAAAGTAGACCCACTGAAAGTCATGGACCTAAGTTAGCCATGTCCACGCATTTCTACTCTTTTTTATTATACTTTAAAAAATTTATTTATTTATTTGAAAATGTGTATTTTAAATCTAGATCAAGATTATCAATATCGCTTACAAAAGAGAACCATAAAACAAATATAAAACATTTCTACTCTGAGTAGGACTAGTGTTGGCTACAACCCCTGATCTCTGGGTTGCAGGTTGCCTGCCTGCAGTTGAAGACATTCTTATTAACAATGCTGTAGGTGAGTATATATTGGCCCTTAGGTTGCCTAACTGGAGTCTAAATGTTGGGTGCTGTGTTGCTTCCTGGAGGCTGCCAGCCACATCTCTCCCCTCTTCCTCTCTCAGGTGTGTGATGCCCTGTATCCAGCTCTGCACAATGGCAATGCCTCCGGTTCGCACTCTCTGGGCCAGCATCCTGGATGTTGTGGTGGCCCCACTTTTCACCAGTCTGGGCCGCTGCTGCAGCGCCATCTACCTCACCGTTACTCAGAAGTGACACAGAGACGCCGCCTCCCCCCTCCAAGACCCACGTGCCAAAGACTTTCCTTCCCATTTCACTCAGATCCACTAAACTGGCTGAATTTCACAGCAGAGAGTAGAACTCACAGGGAGCTTTTAGCCTTGGGTCAGAAAAGGGGAATTGTGGGCAAGGGAGCAGGTCAGAGGGAAGGAAGACAAGGAGGCCGGAGGACGAGGGGAGTGGTGCTTCAGAGAGAAGTCTCAAAATGAAACATCTGTATTCTATTCTCTTATTGTCATGCTTTGTCCAGACCTGCAGAAAGAATTCCACATTATTCTAGGAGTGGGCTCTCCATAGTCCTCCCTGTGATCCTTGGATGAAGGGTGGTCTACATTTAATAATAATAATAATAATAATAATAATAATAATAATAATAATAATAAGTGAGGAACTTTCAAAACTACCCTCCTCCGTCCCTGAGATTCTAGCTGGCTCATCTGTCGGTTAGTATCTCAGAGACAAGGATGGGCATCCACCTGGCTTTGCACACAAGACGGTCTCCGGCTACTGGCCATGCTGTCTGGGGTGGATGGGAGCTGAAGTCCAGCCATCTCTGGCCTAACCCAGACTGACAGCCCACATAAGAATCTCCTCCAGGAAAAGTGACATTTTGCATGGGGGGGCGGCAGGAGGGGGACTAGGGCAACTCCAGACCCAGTGCTGGGCTCTGGGAGAAGATATGTTCATTTCTGTGGGAGGCAGCCCCCGCTCCCTCCAGCCCCTCCTCCCACAGCAATCACTGAAATGTAAAGCTCTGTCGTCTCCCCCTTTATTTAATAAAACAAAAAAGTTGATTTGCTTCCCCTTGTGTTTGAATTCTTTTGGTTCTGTTCTGGCAAGCCAGGCACAAATGGGTGTTAAAGGGACGGGATGAAGGAGGAAAAGGTTTTGTGCCTCACAGAGGGGCTGCAGAGGACATATCCCCCAGCAGCCTTAACTTTGGATTTGGGACATCAAAACGCTGGGGGCAGAAGGGGCAGGGAAATGGAGTGGCAGCAGCGCCAGGCCTCTCCTCTACTGGGCTCCAGCATTCCAGAAAGCTGTGCAGGCCACAACATCCTGCAGCTCCACTCCTGGATCAGCCCTGACCTGGAGACAGAAGTGGCAGGGAGAAAAAGTGGCGGTGGCGGCACACCTCTCGTCCGCTGGCACTTGGAGCTGGGCTTCAGTGGCAGCAGCCGCTCTCCAGCGGCCGCTAGGAGCTGCCGAGGGAGGAGGCTGGCAGTGGCAGCCATAGAGAGGCTCGGCCTCCCTGAGCTCAGTGGCAGTGGTGCTGGAGGGGGAAAGCAAGACATTCCCAAATCCAAACAGAAGCAGGGAATGCGTCTGTGAATCCGGGAGTGTCCCGCTTAAAACAGGGCAGTTGGAGGGTATTGGAGGAATGGCTGGTGGGCGGATGGAAGTTAACAAGAATGTGCAGATTGCAATTCACACCCCTCTCCATCTTGTGTGAGATGGAGCCCAGTTCAGTCTTGACTTTGCTCAGATGTAAGACCCGCTGGATTCCAGTGTGCATAAAACTGCAGTAGGAGTCTGTTTATCTTCTCCGGCAGCCCCTCGCTATTCTAATACCCACAGGCAGATGACAGAGATCGTGCCAGGAACCACACCTTAAAATGCCACGCTGCTGCCAGGAACACTGTATGCTTCAGCTGCTGATGCCCATCATCGTGGTACCCCTGAAAACGCTGGCTGGCAGCAAGCCTGTTGCGTGCACTTATGGAGCAAGGGTAGCATTACGAGAACATACCTCCCTTTCCCAGCCATGCCTCGGACTTGGCTGGGAGCCCTTCTATAGCTCTGTACAGTTGCACTCAGTGCCAGCCGCAGCTGCCCACCACTGTGGTTTTGTTATAAAAAGAGGCTGCTGGACCCGACCAATGGCCCATCTAGTCCAGTGTCCTGCTTTCACAGTGGCAGGACCAAATGCCACAGCCCACTCCCAAATTGCGATTCCCAGCAACTGCAAATCAAAGGCTTAACTGGCAGTGGAGGTAGACAATAGCCTTATCCATGTATTTGTCTAATCCTCTTTTAAAGCCATCCAAATTGGTGGCCATCACTACTTCTTGTGGGTGTGAGTTCCATAGTTTAACTATGTGGTGTATGAAAAAGTGCTTTCTTTCTCTGCCTGAATCTTCCAACATTCAGCTTCATTGTATACAATGAGAGAGGGAGAAAAACGTATTTCTATCAATTATCTCATAGGAATAGTTTTCATAACATAGAGCAGAGGTTTTCAACCTTTTTGAGTCCACAGCTCCCTTAACTGGAGAGCCAGTGTGGCGTAGTGGTTAAGAGCGGTAGATTCATAATCTGGTGAACCGGGTTCGTGTCTCCACTCCTCCACATGCAGCTGCTGGGTGACCTTGGACTAGTCACACTTCTCTGAAGTCTCTCAGCCTCACTCTCCTCACAGAGTGTTTGTTGTAGGGGAGGAAGGGAAAGGAGATGGTTAGCCGCTTTGAGACTCCTTCGGGTAGTGATAAAGCGGGATATCAAATCCAAACTCTTCTTCTCTTCTTCTTAACCAACAACATTCTTTCTGCGGCCCCCCTGTGGGGCTCAGGAGCCCAGTTATGCCACCCTTGCCTGCAGAGCTGGCAGCCTCTCACCAGCAACATACCGTAGCTAGCCATTCGGATGCCTGGTGTGGTGCGCGCGTCTTGCAGCCGGGGCAGGGCGAGCCACCCATGGCTCTTCACTGCCTCCCCCTCAGCTGTAGGGCAAATCTGGACTGGTTGGATGGTGCCTTGTACACCTCCTTCCAGCAACTCCTGCGGCCAAGCTGGTGCCAAACGTCTTGCTCTGCTTTCCTTTGGACCACACTAGTGAGGCGTGTCCTCCATACACACTGCCTAGGCTTGTACCCCAGGGAAGTCACTTCAGTGCTGCCAACACAGCAGTTTGACTTCACCCCTGGAGGCACACTCCATTGTCTCTCAAGACAGACGGATGTCAACAACAATACTGACAGCAGCACTGCATTCCAAAATCCAGAGAAGTGTGAATTTCAAAGGATTTGGTTCAGATGTTTCAAGAAGTACAGATTTTTTAAGTTCACCTTTAAATGTGAACAGAATCAGATTTCTCCCCCATCTCTAGTGATGCAGACTTTTAACACTGCTAGTAGCAGCTTTAGCAGCAGTTCTTAGAGCAGCTGCCCCCCCCCCATTGGCTCATCTGTTACTGTTTTGGTCCACTGACTTTAGATTGGCTGTATGATCTCTGACACACCTGACCTCACAGTAACCCTGTGAAGTACACGGTACTTGTAGGTGTCTCCTAGGACACTATCTACAAGCTGATCTTAAGTTGGTCATAATAGAAAAAAACAACTTTTAAGAGAGACTGCAACGACACTGTTGAATTACAGTTCATTGAGAGTCTCACGCCACTTGCTTCTGTCAGTTGTGAACTGAACCAGCATGATAGATTTTTATCACACTATGTGAAAATTGCCTTACAGATGCCAAGGTGCCAAGGTGTGTAATCAACACAAGTGGTTTTTGGGAATGGTCACTGTCCACAATGTAAGGCTGCAGGCACCCCATACATTTATAGCACATTGAAAGCCCATTATTTCTCCCACAGAATCTTGGGATCTGTAGTTTACCCCTCACAAAGATACAATTCCCAGCACCCTTAAACTACGGTTCCCAAGATTCTGTGGGGGAAATAATGAGCTTTAAATGTACTGTATTGTGTACACAGCCTTTATGGTCTGCACCAAAGTGGAAGGAATTAGCACCAAACTTTAGCAAAAGAATTGCTGGATATTGGCTTTTCGCAAGGAAAAGCAGACAATTGTGTGTTTATAAAGGAAAGGGCAAATTGTAACAAAAATATGTGTGTATGTAGATGATGTGTTAATTTCTACAAAAACTAAACAGGAATATGAACAGGCAGTATCACAGTTACAGAACAAATTTGTTGTGGTAGAATTAGGCATAGCTAAAAATTACTTATCCCTGCAAATTGAGAAAGGCAAAAATGGATCTTTTCTGGCTCATCAAACTGTAAAAATTGATGATCTTATTGAAATGTTATGTTTAAAAAATGCAAATGGGAAGAAAACACCTATGGTGTGTGGTTTCCTAACAAAACTTTGTATCATTCTGCTATAGGCAAGCTAAATTTCATTCAAAGAATCTCGAGACCAGATATAACTTATGCTTTTCACTTTCTAGCAAAATTTGTGGAAAAGCCCACTACGCAATGCTTCTCTGCTCTTAAGAGCGTTGTAACATACCTTCAACATTGTAAACATTATAGATTGCAGTTTACGTCAAGTATTGACAAAGGTTTTGAAATTTTCTGCGATGCATCTCATGCAGTGTGTGTCTGGTATGGCGTTCTGTCATAACGGATATCCATTTGAATGGAAGTCCCAGACACAAACTATTATTTGTCTCTCCACAACAGAGAGTGAATTATGTGCATGCATTCAGGCCATTCGTGATATAAAATGGTATCTGCAAGTATTTGCAGATCTACAGATGCAAGTAACACTATCAGTAAAAAGTTACCTTGCTTTCCAGAGCAGACTCGCTATCCTGTGTTCAGAAGTTTTTTGCAGTGCACTAGTCTTAAGATTACATTTACATTTTGTAAAGAAACTAATTGCTGACAAAATATTTGTATTTCAATATGTTCCAGGTGGGGACGCGGGTTGCGCTGTGGGTAAAACCTCAGCGCCTAGGACAGTTATGGTCGGCGGTTCGAATCCCCGCGACGGGGTGAGCTCCCGTCGTTCGGTCCCAGCTCCTGCCCACCTAGCAGTTCGAAAGCACTCTTAAGTGCAAGTAGATAAATAGGTACCGCTTTATAGCGGGAAGGTAAATGGCGTTTCCGTGTGCTGCGCTGGCTCGCCAGAGCAGCTTCGTCACACTGGCCACGTGACCCGGAAGTGTCTCCGGACAGCACTGGCCCCCGGCCTCTTAAGTGAGATGGGTGCACAACCCTAGAGTCGGACACGACTGGCCCGTACGGGCAGGGATACCTTAACCTTTACCTATATGTTCCAGGTGACAATCAAATTGCGGACATTTTTACTAAAGCACTTCCAAAGGTTACACATGAAAGACATGTAAAAAATATGCTTTATGTTTTTGTTCCACAATAATGAACCGCAGGGGAAATGTTGATTGGTCTCTTTAAATTTGAAGGTTCATCATTGTTCCACAAGATGTGTATTTCTTTAAGGGCCAGAGCAAATAACGTGACCTAGTATTACAGCTGTGAAGCAGTATAGCAGGTGCTGTTAAGTTATGTTTATTAAGCTGTTGGGTATAGTATATAAATAGCAGCACCTGGCTCTCTCAGTACCCTGGTAGATGGGCTGGGTCATGCTTATTGATATATTGTAATTAATGTAAAAGGAGTTTTTGTTTTTGTTATTAAAACCTAGCAAAAGTTATTTTTGCGTTCCTTGTAATGTGTGGTCTCCCCAGCACGCCTTCTGCAGTGCAACTAATCTGCAAACAGCCAACATAAATATCCCCCTTTGTACTTCTCTGCATTTCATTTCCCTTTGACATCACAGTTTACAATCTCTCCCCTCCCAAATATGTATGCATGTATGTGTATGTATGTGTACAAGTGTATGTGTTTAGACACACATGAACACCTACTGCTACACTTCAGGGTAACACTTCATGCATCTGATGATGAGGATTGAATTCTACAAATATAGATGCCCTATTGAATGTGCTGGTCTTTAAGGTGACAACAAGACTGTTATTTTTGCTGCAAGAGACTAAAGTCACTTCCAGATGACCTGATCAACCAACAGTCGTCCTGATTGGTTTGTGGAAAGGCTAGATGATGTTGGGTCAAAATGAGCATTATCCCACACTTTCCAGGGCATTTTCCTGTCACTTTTCTTATTGGATTTTGGGGAAAAATTGGCTTCTTTTGCAAGAGCTCCAAATCAGCTTTAATTCTGCAGCCCAAATTTGCTGGGTTATGATTGAACACAATCTGAAAATGATAGATACGTGGGATAGCTCAGTCAGTACAGTGTGAAACTCTTAATCTCAGGGTTGTGAATTCGAGCCCCATGTTGGGCGAAAGAGTCCTGAATTGCAGGGGGTTGGACTAGATGACCCTCATAGTCCCTTCCAGCCCTAAATAAATAAATAAATAAATAAATGTTGTTGTTGTTGTTGTTATTTATATCCCGCCCTCCCCAGCCAAGACTGCACTCAGGGCGGCTAACATCAAAGTATATAATACATTAAAACATAAAATCAAACAATTGATTGAAATACAGCTTAAAATCAAATTAAAATCAGAATAAAATCAGATGGCAACTCACAAACTATAACTACAGTATAGGGGTTGGGAACATTAAGCGCTCACCAGGCCCAGCTATTTGTGCTGGTCTTATACGGGCCGATGGGAAGAGATAGAGAGGCCACTTCCATGAAGGTCTTGTAGAAAGAGGGGGGGTCAGACGGACCCAACCAAAGGCCCGGCGGAACAGCTCCGTCTTGCAGGCCCTGCGGAGAGATGTCAAGTCCCGCAGGGCCCTGGTCTCTTGCGACAGAGCGTTCCACCAGGCCTGGTCAAGGCCAGCCTAACCTCCTTGATGCCCGGGATCTCCAAGGTGCTATTATTTGTGGACCATAAGGTCCTCCACGGGACATACCAGGAAAGGTAGTCCCATAAGTAAGAGGCCGTATAGGGCTTTAAAGGTTAAAACCAGCACCTTAAACCTGACCCTGTACTCCACCGGGAGCCAGTGCAGCTGGTAAAGCACTGGATGAATGTGGTCCTGTGGCAAGGACCCCCCCATAAGGAGCCTCGCCACGGCATTCTGCACCCGCTGGAGTTTCTGGGTCAGTCTCAAGGGCAGCCCCATGTAGAGCGAATTACAATAATCAAGCCTGGAGGTGACCGTCACTTGGATCAGAGTGGCAAGATCAGGGCGGGAAAGGTAAAGGACCAACTGCTTAGCACGGCAGAGGTGGGAAAATGCTGCCTTTGCTGTAGCTGAATTCAGCACCAGCTGATGTTTCTGAGGCAGCCCCGTGTTTAATGCATTGCAGAGAGCACACCATGGACAACAATGCTTCCACCTTCTTACTTTAAATTCTGTTCAATTACTTCACTTCTCAAAGGCCAAAGGCCTGGTTGCAGAAGCAAGCAGCTGCTTTGCACCTAAAGATATACAATGATGGTGTCAGCAGGTGAGCCTTCCTGGGAAGAGTATTCCATAAATGAGGAGCCATCACAGAAAAGACCCGTCTCGTGCTGCAACCCTCTGGGCCTCTCACAGAGGAGGCACACAAAAAAGGGCCTCATATGATGACCGCAGGATCCTAGTCAGTTCATATGGAGAGAGTTGGCCCTTGAGATATTGCAATCCTAAGACTTTTAAGGCTTTATAGGTCAAAATCAGCATTTTGAATTGAACCCGGAAACTAACTGGCAGTCAGTGCCGTCAGACCAGGATCAACATTATGTGCTCAAACCATCCTGTCCAGAGCAACCAGGCTGCTGAATTCAGCACCAGCTGAAGTTTCTGAACTTTCTTCAGAGGCAGCCCCGGGTTTAATGCAGTGCAGTAATCTAATTTATGGGTCCTCTGTCCTTTAACATTTAAGGTGATTAGTTTCCCTGTGCTGTAATCAGGAGCAAAAGAAAAAGAAACAGGGAGGAGAGATATTTTCTATTTTAACAAGATATAGGTGACCCAGATATGACAGATACCCTTTAATTTTCTTCTGAAATCCTGGCTGCCACCTGGATAGTTATTTTCAGCTGGACAGAGACCCTTCGTAGCAACATTCTCTTGCAATTATTTTATGCTATGAAATAAAAAAGGGATAGAGCCATTAACTATACCATAAACTATACTAAGCCTTACCAAAAAAAACCTCTGCCCTACCCTAGAGGCAGATGCATTCTGGCTTTGAAGCAGACTATTTTCAGAAGAGACTCCCCTATCTGTGGACGGCAGTCCAGACGGAGTCAGCAGGTGGGGAGAGGGAGCTCCGTCCTGACAGCCAGTGACAACTGGCTGGCGCTCTTCAGAGCGAAAGGAGCTAAGCAGGGAACGGCCTGGAGCCATGGCCCAGCAAGGAGGAGGAAGAGAGGAAGAAGAAGAAGAAGAAGAAGTGACCCTGGGGAAGATAGACTCCCGGGACCCCCTCACCAAAGAGATCGATCTGGTGGAAAGAGACCCCAAGCAGATCAACCAAGAAGTGGTAAAGGTGAGAGCATTCCTATTTTAATGGCAGAAAGAAGCACACTCCTGAGGATGCAAAATGATGAAGTTCCCTTTAGACTGAGAGCAGATGGAGCGAGGAGGTGGGGGTGGGGGGGCTTTCAAAAATAGCCCAGGAACAAAAGAGAAAATTTCTTCTGCAGATAGCACCAATGCTCCTTTGCAGTAACTTAAAGAAAGCAGAGTGTGCTCTCTACCCTCCCCCTTACGATATTCATTTGTGCACCAAGTGAGACTTAAAACTTGAGGGATGTGCTTTGTCCCCCATCCACCTCCCCAGAACCCTAAAGTCCACAAGTGGGAGCCGGGTGCAAATGTTGTAAAGAGAGGGGGAGATTAAGGGACAGTGCTCCTCTGAAGAGCTTGTTTTCAGTGCCAGAATTGAGCTCACAGCCCTTTCAGGCAGAAGACCCATCCCTCCTTTCCTTGGCAAGCTTTCTTCGTTTCACCAGCCTCTCTGGGGTGGGTGGGTTGCAGCTGTTGTGAAAACAATTGGGACCTACTGCAATACCTGTAGATCCTGATCAACCTTCTGCTCATCTCTGCTATGACACAAAACTCCCCTAAAAAAGGGAGAGTGGCATATATGCCCCATGGAACATACAATCTAAAAGCGCCTTGAGCATCTCGTATTGTGGCAGAAAGGCAGGACATTAATGTTGTTGTTCATAATATATATAGCAAGGTGAGAACATAAGAATAGGGATGGGTAGTGATGAGCAGCAAATGCAGTTACTTAGATGAAGAATAGGTCAGTGGCTGTTTAGGGCCAAATGTGGCCCTCAAGTGCTTCCCATTTGGGTCCCAGCACTGACCCACCCTTTCCCTCCTTCTCCTGAGGAGAGACCCAGGCAAAGGTCTCTTTAAAGCCCTTTCTCCTTCCAGTATAAACAGCAGAAGCTCTTCTGCACTCAATCCATGAAGCACTTCACCAACAAAAAGCCCATACAGACAAAAGCCCAAAGTCTGTTGCTATTTGCTACGGGAAAAGAGAGTAGATTCTCCAAGAATCCTTTTGTCTGTGGGCTCACCCACACTTCCCTTGATCCGAGAGGTTTTTCTTTTGTTCTGCTGCTTTTCCCGGGAAAGCCCGCTCTTTACTGCT
Organism: Podarcis gaigeae; assembly: GCF_964106915.1. Classification (NCBI taxonomy): domain Eukaryota; kingdom Metazoa; phylum Chordata; class Lepidosauria; order Squamata; family Lacertidae; genus Podarcis; species Podarcis gaigeae. The sequence continues at coordinate 39,048,801 of NC_139694.1, forward strand.
GAACTGGAACAAACGTCAATCAGGTTACAGCAGTAAAGGGCAGGTTTAGGACCACAGAGGTGTGGCTGAGCCCTGTGTCTGGGTGGATATGGCCATTAAGCAAATGCTGCTGTCCATTCAGTGCTTATATTTGTTTCAGAACAACGTCCTTGTGGACAGGTAGGGCTGATCCATACTTCCTCTTGTGCCGCTGCTTTCCCCTGCTCTTTAGCACTCAATTGGAGCAAAAGGCAGCTTGGGTTTTCTGCAGATTGCCATTTGCTCCGATTTAGAGCTAGAGTGGCTTTCCCTGGGAAAGGAGCAGGGCAACCACCCAGACCCATTGATTTCTCAGCGCAGGACAAGCCGAAGTGTGGATGAGCCCTTAGTTGCCAAGGGTTGGCTTTGGGGCAGCTGGAGTGAAGATGGCACGGCAGGGGAGGAAGAGTCAGCTAGGTCTTTGCAGAAAAGGTTGGGCTGTGAAAAGGATTTGAAGAGGGAGGGAGAAAGAGGTAGGAGGCAGTTTGTGGCCTAAGGGCAGTGAGAGAGAATGGCCAATATACTGGACCTCTCACTGAGCCAGAAACAGAGTGCAGATGCCTTAGCTGACACACTCACTGCATTTATTCCAAAGACATGAGCCTCAGGTGCAGGACTGCAAAGCTGCCTACAGCTAAAATTTCCATAAACATGAAATAATGTTTTTGTGGAATAGAATTAAAACAGGAGAGTGAATGGGAGAGCTCAAAGGCAGCTGGAACAGTCCTTCAGCCCATAGTGGCAGTCGCTTCCTCCTAGTTCATCTTTAGAAAGAATTGGTCACCTCCAAAAAATTCAGAGTGGTGGCTATTTCTGTAACTCAGACCCACATCCATTCATTTCTCCCAAGCACCAGAGGCTCATGGAAGTTCACAGGTAGGAATTGGCAATTGGTGGCCATGGGGCCCTTTGAGAAATGCTCTTTGGTGCCAAATCAGGGGCATATGATTTGCTGTCCATGATATTGAGGGGGAGCAGACTGGGACCCTGGCTTGCCACTCCAGTTGTCCTCAGGAACTGGGGCAGGGTGGAGGAGGTCCTAAGAATAAGTAATGCAATCTTCATCTCCCAGTGGACTTACTATAACCTCGCCTATTTGTTGTATAAAAACGATAGCCAGCTTCCTCACTTGATTCCTTGTTTATCCATCCTTCCTGCATGTTGCTCAGAGCAATGCTCACAGCATAACAACAGCCCTGCAAGGTAGTTTAGATTAAAAGGAGCTAATTTGCCCCCAATTGCTAAAAGAGACACTTGCGATATTCCACATATTACCATATTGGCCTGAATATTAGCTGCACCCGAATATAAGCGGCACTTTTAAAATTCAAGGGGGGAAAGGAAAAAGAGACAATACCCGAATATAAGCCGCTCCCTTAAAATTCCGCACACTCACACCCGTTCTGTTTTACACTATGTCTGCAGCGATATCGTAAAAGCCAATTTTTGAAAGGTCGCGAAGTTAAGACACACTTTAACTTTTCATGGTCGGAATTTGGGGAAAAAAGTGAGGCTTATATTCAGGCCAATATGGTATGTCATACACCTGAAGTGAGTTTGATTCCCAGTGACTTATTTTTCCTGCATCCACATCATACATTTAAAGCATACAACTCCCCTAAAATATTCCTGGGAACTGTAGTTTCCCCACCTCAGAGCTACAGTTCCCAGCACCCTTCAAAAACTACAGTTCTCAGGATTGTTCTGGGCAGTGCATACCTTTGAGTACCTCCAGAAAAAAGCACTGCTTTGCAGGGAAAGCCATGTGCTTTAATGTGTGGTGTGCACTGACAAGGAAATGGTCAATAATGCTGTGGGTTCATGAATTTTACAAGCCCATGTATAGCCTGGAAAAGAGAAGGAAGCAATCTCTTTCCCTATGCAAGTGCTTCCAGTCTTACAGGTCACCTCATGGCAATTCTTACTGCCCATAGGTGACCAGGCAAGTGGTGTGGTGTTTGTTTATTGTACTCCCCAAGGCTCCAAGCTGTGTGTGTTTGTGTGTGTCTGGTCATTCCAACTGCAGTGGGGAAGCAAAGGCTCCTCTCTCTGTGTTCCATGTTTGGCCCTCAGAAGCAGAACTGGAGGCAGTTCTCTTTTTAGCTTTATGACTCTGTCAACGGGTGGTTATCCCACCGTGCAAGGAAGCTAACAAGGCTATAAAAAGGACAGATTGAAAAGAAGAAGAAAGAAAATGGCACTCTGGAAGGATAATGCTGACATTTAATCCACTTAATGCTGATCACGTTGCTCTACCTTTGGGAGGTCTGCTCTCATCTCTTCACATTTTAATCTGACTTTTGCTCATGATTTAAAATACAGTCGTACCTTGGATCCTGAACGCCTTGGTGCTCAGACGTTTTGACTCCCGAACGCCACAAACCTGGAAGTGAGTGTTCCGGTTAGCGAACGTCCTTTGGAACCCCAACATCCAACCGGGCTTCCGATTGGCTGCAGCAGCTTCCTGCAGCCAATTAGAAGCTGCACTTTGGTTTCCGGATGTTTTGAAAGTCAATCGGATGTCTGGAACGGATTCCGTTCAGCTTCCAAGGTACAACTGTGCACCAACCCTGCCCTTCTTGGCAGAACCTGGACAGCTCCCAACCATTAAAAGCAGTCTGTAAATTCACACTTTCTCTAATCTAGGATGGATTATGATCCATTTGCACAGAAGTCCAGGGACTATTTTAGTGCTGGGGGCGGAAAACCTACATGACAATCATTCTCCCACAAATGAACATTGGGGGGGGGGAGGTGCAATGCACCAGGAGGTTCTACCAGAAGTTCCTCTGGGTTTGGTCTCATCAGTCTGATCTGTCTGCCACCTCTAATGGTGGATTTCAACTCTGTTAACTGAGGCAGGTGCCTCTTCTTGGTGCATGAGAGGTCTGCCTCTGCAAGGAAATTAAATAGGTGTGCTTAAACAACAGTCATAGCTCTGTAAAGGCTCTGTAGAGCTAGTAAAGGCAAGTTTCCCAAGGAAGGAGGTTTCACAGAACCAGTCAAAGGAGCCCACTGAGGTTTCTACACAGGAAATTGCCATCCAAAGCAAAGCTTTTCTCCTGATTGCCTGAACAGCCCAAAGGATTCATATGGTTAGGAGAGATCCTTGAGGTAAGCTGGACCCAAGGCCACAAAGAGCCTTAAAAATCACTACATTGCAGTATGTTAAAAAATTGCCCATGTAAATGATTGAGGAAAATAGAAAGAATGAAACATGAGAACATAGCCAGAATAACATACAAGAAAGGCCAGTCGGCTGGCACATATCCTGCTTGGGACAGAATCTTCCCCAAAGGTGTTTCATCCTCACATACATTTCTGCCCATTGATTGTGGACCTCCTGGCTCTTCTAGAAGTGGGGCAGAACCAGGGCAGAATGACAGGCCACCTAAGAACAAAAGATCCCATCGAGTTCTCACAGGGGCCCAAAAGGTGTCTGTGAGCAGAACCTGAACAGAAGAGCCCTCTCCTCATGGTCTTCAGAGGCACTTTCATGGCAAGTAGCTCCTGCTAGCCATGTCCGTCATGAATTTGTCTAACTCTCTTTTAAAGCCATCCGTTGGTGGTCATCACTTCTCATGGGAGCGGATTCCATAGTTTAACTATGAAGAGCTTCCTTTTGACTCTTCAGATGTTCATGATGCAAATGTGTGTGACAAAACATAGTTGGCCACTTGTCTTGGGAAAAGGCAGCTTCCTGTGTGGAACAGTTTGGAGTACTGAAGCAGCTGGGATGGGAGGTTGTGTAACCCTATCCTGACGACTGAAACTCCCCACATAGGGGAGAAGACAAATGTCTGTGAGGGTGAGCACAGGCTTAGAGCTTCACCAAGAGGAAAAACGGCTTTGGGGAGAGGATTTTCAGCAAGCACCGTCTCTTGCTGTCTCTCTGCTCATAGCCATTCCATACCAGAAGCTGCTTTGGCCTGGCCATTTTGTGACATGCAGCTGTGTGAAATGCCTAGCTAAGGGCAAAGAGCACTCATCCATCACACGCTAGAACCCAGATCTGCAAGGCTGGTTGCAGCTCCCCCAGAGGCAGAGATGCTCAACAACACCGTCTATTTTAAAATTCATATCCTGGTTAAAATTAAGCGTTGCCTGACTCATGGCTTTTTCCCCTACCTTGCCAGGTGGACTTTGAAGATGTGATTGCTGAGCCAGAGGGCACGCACAGTTTTGACGGGGTGTGGAAGGCGAGCAACACCACTTTTACTGTCAGCAAGTATTGGTGTTACCGGATTCTGTCGGGGGCCCTGGGCGTGCCCCTCGCCCTGCTCTGGGGCTTCCTCTTTGCCTGCATTTCCTTCTGCCACATCTGGGGAGCCATGCCTTGCATCAAGAGCTACTTCATAGAGGTGCAGTGCTGTGGGCGCTGCTATGCCCTCTGCATACGCACCTTCTGCGACCCACTCTTCGAAGCTGTGGGGAAGGTCTGCGGCGACGTCCGAGTGGCCCTGCGCAAGGAACGTGCCAAGGACTGAGGCTCTGTTTGGGACCAGGACAGGACTCCGGGGTTTGCCTTCCTCCAGCTAGAGGCCGGATCTAGGTGGGAGCTTCCGGCTGGTGGAGCTATTCCTCTAACTCCCTGTCCTCCACAAGCCAAGCCAAAGTGGTGGTCTGGAATGGGAAATCCAAATAATAGCCCCTAAACACACACACATGACAGAATCTAGTGGGAAGTACTTTGCAGAAACCTCATCAATTAGGCTGGCATGGCAGGCGTTCTGAGTAGGATATGCCCTATGGGTCATGCATCTGTCTGTCTTCTATTTCTGCCCCCATGAAGCAGCCCTCTGTCTCACTGTGTGCCACAGTATGAATTCCTTTGTGTACAGAATTAAAGCATCATGTCTCATGTTGCGATTAGCTCCATCCTCTCCTAGGACCGACAGTCACAAGACATAAGGTTTCATCCGTCTATTCTCTCGTCCCTTAACGCTACGGTGTGCCGTCAGGGACAGCCTTTCAACACTTCTTTTTCCAAGCAGGGGAAACAGCAGCACGGTGGCAACTGCACAGTTACAAAAATCCAAGTTCAGCCACTAGTGTCAATTCCTGCTTTGAAAAGAAAGGTGACTATTTTCCTTTTGTTAAAATAAACAAAAACAAATCTGCATTGTATGAAAATAAAGCCCAAGAGATCCTTCAGTGCCGTGTTTATTCCATAAAAAATTCCGGCTGGACAGTGCTATCTGCGGAGAGTTTACAAATCCAGTTTATTGCAAGAGACAGCAGGGGGAGATCACAGTACAGAATTGTTTCTGGTAATAGAGAAGAGAATCAATACCAGGGCTGTGTGTATGCTGTGATTCTGTGAGAGAACCAAAAAGGCACAGGATGTGGTATTGGCCACCAAATTCCACTTCCTGAGAATCTCAGCTGTATTTTTTAATAAAAAAAAATAATTAAAGCAAGTTTCTAGCCTTAATGGCTGCAAAGATATGCTTGAAAGTGTGTGGTCCAAAGCCTGTTGATATTTTAGAAACCACAGGAGTGGCTTAGTAAGATTTCCATGGGGTGGAATCTCAGAGCTCTGTACAGATGCTTCCCCCTCTTTTTGACTAGCCCAAGCAGAATAAGTTATGAAAGAGACTCCACGCAAGTTTGCTTGATTTGCATAATTTATACAGGTTGAAGAATTCAGCTTTTCTTGGCACAGAATTTTAAAGCATAGAGTTACACACAGCCCTGATTAATACTGAGCAGCTCAGACTTTTTATTTAAAAAAGGAGAGAGAGGAACTGAGTAGACCTTCCTTGAATGCAAGGGAAATATTGGCACATGGATGCCCTCCCCCAACTACTTATTGCCCCAATGTAAAAGGGTGATGTGCACAGGGATGAGGTTGCACCAGGGACAGGTGTGGGGGGGGGGGGAAGAGTTTTACAAATCCAGACAAATGTGAGAAGCACCAAGGGATACATTGCGGGGTTTGGGAAGCGGGAGGGAAGAGAGGGAAGAAGAGAACACAGCTGGCGAGGGCTTGTGTGAATCATGTCAGGAACAGAACACACATACAAGAGAGAGAATCCTCCTTTTCAACACCTTGCATTGTAACCCACACTAGTCACTATTGGCCCCCCACCCACCCGCCCTTAGCCAAGAACAGATCCAAAGGAACCCTGGTCCCCCACCTCACCACTTTCACATGCAAATCCAAGTGCAAACCATGGGTAGCAGAGGAGAGGCGGATCGGGTGGGGGCAGACAATCCTAAAAGTTGCCATATGTTTAAAGCAGCTCCCCACCCCCACCCCCGACACACACACACCCGAATCCACAACATTAAAACTTCCAGACTCGCCTCCAGGGTGCACAAGGACACTGGATAGCAAATTCCGCTTAACGCATTCGGCTTGAAATTAAACTCCCATAAAAATCAGATCACCACCCTCCCAAATCGTTTTGTAACAGGAGAGAGAGAGAGAGAAAGAGACACTCACACATCTGCCCTGAGTTGGTATTCAGAAGATGAAGGGGAAGGGGAAGATTATCACAGTATTGGGCAAGACATGTTGGGGACACTTCCCCCCAGCCCAAGTTTGGCTCACTCTCCGTTCCCAGAGGATTTGAAGACCCCTCTGCCCCGCAGGAGCACCCTGTTTGAAGAGACCGTTTTGGCAGGGATGGCTCCCTTCTTGCCAGCAGGGGTGCCCTTTGGGGGCTCTGGCTGCTCAGGGTGGGTGAGGGCATCGTCAGCCCCCATGTGCTTCAAGCCAGAAGTTTTTCCAAGAAGTTCCTTGAACACAGAATCCATATTTCTGGCAACCTCCTAAAAATTGAGAAATAGAGAAAAAGACTGGTGAGGGATCAGGGGAGGTGGGGGGGGGGAACTGCAGAGGAAACAGAAATGTTCTATTAGGAGACAGAGAGAAAATGATTGGCACTTTACCTTATCTACTTCCACCCGTTTCTCCATCGGCCCCTGCCTCTCTGAGCTGTTGACTCCCCAGGGCCGTGGGCTAACTTCTGGCCTGGGGCAAAGCAAACAGCACAGAAGAGAGTATCAGATTTAAGACCTCCTATTGTCCCTAACTGCATCATCAGGATTCTAGTCCACATAGTTAAATCTCTGCACTTCTCTGCTTGCCTCTCAGCTATGTTGTTCTGCGCTTCCGTTTCCCAGAGTGATGGGAAGTTATGGGCAGGGTCACAGGGCACATTTCCTTGGGGAAAGAGAATGCTAGAGACTTAAGGTGCCTTTGCATTTTGCAAATTACTTCTCTAACCACAATGACAAGTGTATGGAGGGACATTCCTTATCTTTGTGCAACACAGGAACAGATTAACAGAGATAAGATGCCTTTACTTCTATTCTAGATCTCTGTTCCATACAAACTCAAGTACTGCCTGCCTCCTTTGCTTTTTTTCTGACACTGCTCTGACAAGGCTTATGGTGTCAGTACCAGCATTCCTTATGTTTTCAGCAAGCTGTTTCTCTTCAGCATAAAACTCACTTTGCCAAACTCTCCCTGATCTTTCCAACATCATCTTACCTGCACCTCTGCTGCTCATCTGATTCTTCTTTCCCTACTAATGGATCCCTATGGCTGGATCCGCTCAAGCAGTGGCAGAATGAGATGGCAGAATGGACTATTCCATTTCCATCTGCCTACAGAGGAAAACCATTTTTGAATGCTCTCCCATATATATATAAAAGATTTCGACTTGCAGTGAGCTTTGTTGTTTTTTAGCATAAGGAAGCATCCATGGGGCAGTGACACAGCTCAGGGGCAGAGCAGCTGCTTTGCATGCCATCCCCGGGGCAATCCTCAGCATCGCCAGGGATCCTGCAATGCTTCTGCAGGTCAGTGTAGCCAGTACTGAACTCGATGGACCAGTGGTGTTCCTTCTTATAAGCCTTCTTCCTATGTTTGAGTCTAAAATGAGAATCTCATGTCTACGGTCACTTTACCACTCCAAGACTCTGCCACCTCATCTGCTGCATAGGTTGTAGATCTAACCAAAGGCCCGACTATTACATTGCCGGAGTGGTGGAGTCACTTCTGCATGGCCAGATCCCAGGGCACTCTGGTATCATCAATGCAGTTTGAAGAGAGGTTCAAAAGAGAGTTCGGATGGCCGTCTATCAGGGATTCTTTAGTGGCAATTCTGGCATTGCAGGAAGCTAGACTAGATGAGCCCCGGGTCCCATCCAGCTCTACAATTCTATGATTCTAATGAGAAGCAACCCACCTCCTTTTCTTCTGCCCTGGGCAAGGGCTTCCCATGGACCTTACTAGAGCTCTGATGCCCTGAGCACACCCAGCTGAAGGAGGGCAGACAGACAGCAGTTTAATTCTTTATTACAAAGCATGAACTTGTGGTAGCTCCTAAGGTGCACCGAAGACTCACGTACGCTTCTGGTGGCGAAGCAGCTGGCATCCCCTCCCAGGCTAGCGCTGCAAGCTGTTGAGCAGAATGGCGACCACATCTCCACCCAACTTAGGTACTCTTGCCTGATGGGATGTGTGCAAACAGCCTGCGGCTTCTCCTACATGGCTGCTGCCACTGTGCCTGCCTCTTTGAACCCCTCCTGGTCCTTGGAGACAGCAGGGAAGAGGGCGGAGGGGATTGGGGATTCGACCAGCCACCTCTCTCAGGAGCTGTCTCTTCCTCTGCTCCTGGCGTGTTCTGCACCTCCTCCCCTGTCTCCAACTGCTCAGCCTCTTCCCTTCCTCCAGCCCCGACTCCTGCCTCGTGGGAGGCACAAAACCCCCCAAATGGCTGAGCCCTTCCCCCGCCTCTGCCACACACCCTGCCAGTCCCTGACACCTGGTAATACAAGAGTCATAGAATTGTAGCGTTGGAAGGTCCAGCCCCCTGCAATGCAGGAATCTCAACTAGATCATCCATGGAGAGATTGCTATCCATCTAACGTACATTTGCAACCACGAGGAATTTCACCCACCTACCCATGCTTTCTTCTTCATTGCTCTCACCTTTCAGTTGGGTGAAAGGTCCTGGAGTGGGCAGGCTGCAGGAGGGGGAAGGACAGGCGGCCCCCATCCATGAAGGGCGATGCCAGCTTGCGGATGGGGCTGCTCCCGCCACCACGCTGGCGACCCCCACCACCCGCATCCGAATTCATCCGCAGCCTGGGAAAGAGAGAGAAAGAGCATCTGCTTATAAGACGGATCCAGCCCCAAGGTGCCCAGGCACAGCCATCTCTGGGGTGGAATGCAACCGTTCCTACAGGTGCCGTCATCCTCCACCACGCAGCCAGCGCTGAGATGCTGCCACTTCCTGGGAAGAGGTCTGTCTGCCACACCTTCTCCTACCTGCTGGCGGGTTCAGGGAGCGGCTCATCCACAGAGGGTCCCGTGTCAATCTCTAACCTGGAACTCCGGGGGCTAGATTGTTTCTCGCTGCCAGGGTAAGCGACAGGGGGAAATAGAAACTTGTTAAAAAAAGCCGGTGGGAGGAATTTTCCTCCCGAGCTAGCCTAAGGTGCTTCCCCACGGTCACCTTTCTAGAGGTCCTCAGAGCACGGCCACAGTGGGGAGCTGCAAACACTAACTTTGCTTAGCCCACCCATGAGGAACAGGGAGTCCTGAAGTAACTATTCAGCACAGAGGGGCATCTACCCAGCACTCCCACTGCTGCAAGGACCCTGACTCTTTTCCCTTTTATTTTTCTTAAAACAAACAAGCTTCTGACACAGCATACACAGCATATATTTAAAGCCCATTGCTTCCTGCAAAGAATCATGGGAACTGTAGTTTACTCTGCCAACAGCCACAACTGCCAATAGCCTTACCAAACTACAGTTCCCACGATTATTTGGAGGAAATTGTGCAATTCCATGTATGTTGTGTATGCACCCTAAGTCTCTAGTCCTCTTGGAAATAAAAAGTCACTATATAGGAGCATCACGGGGCACCTGTTTCCAGTACCTTTATGACCCTCTGTTGCCCATTAGTTCTAAATATCCATGAACTGCCCTCCTGAATCTTGGTCTACACATGCAGCTGAGTGCTGGTGCTTACCTTCAAAGCCCCACATGGCTTGGGACCTGGAAACTTGAGGGACTGCCTTCTCTCACATCAAGCAGCCTCAGAGGTTATGTATCAGGTAAACCCACCAAGGGCCCCTGAGGAGAGCATCTTTTTCGTAGCGGCATCTCACTGGTGGAATTCTCACCCCAGGGAGGCCTGCCTGGTGCCTACACTAATATATTTCTATATCAAACCCCTTTATGCTTTTACCAGGCTTTTAACCTCCAATGTATTTCTCCTCCTTGCTCCCTGGGCCACGAACATATCAAACACTGCTTTTCAGTGTTTCTGTTAGTTGATCTACCCGGGAAATTTATGATTTAAGGGCAGAATACTTTTTAAATAAATAGAGGCAGCAGAATAAGGGCCCTAGAGTCTGAGTGTGGTAGACTGGATTGTGCTACTTCAGGCTGCAAATGGAGGAACTTGTCTTTTAAAAAACATTCTCTCACATAAAAGAACTCCATGCACAATGAAGGATTTAAATTAAGACCATTTGACCAAATTAAAGATAAACTGGATGGATGGTTACAATATTATCAGATCAATGAGTTGTATAAGCTTGATAAGAAAAATGGTTTTGCAACGGAAAAAACCAAATTGGAAACGGAGTTGTTAGATACTAATATTAAAAATCTATCTAAAATGTATAATTTGCTGTTAGACTGGCATTCTTCTTCTTCTTCTTCTTCTTCTTCTTCTTCTTCTTCTTCTTCTTCATGTCATTTCCCACCCCCAACCAATGCAGCCCAATCTGCCACCTAAGGACTCTATGACCTCAGGCTCCTGCATGCCTAGACCAGGCCTGGCACAGCACCATCACAGAACATCACAGCTCTTCAGCTCTGTAAAAAGCTGCTTCGTGGAACAAGGCCAAAAGGTTCCTTAAAGAGACAGGCACATTTTAACTCACAACTGCACTTGTGGGTTCTGGGCAAAATGCAGAACTCCGATGATACAGAGAGGAGAATGCAACCCAGCTCCCACTCACCCACAAAGTAATCAAAGGAAATCCATATCAGCCTTAATTGGGCTGAGGGAAGCCACAGACCCTTTTCCTTCCCCACAGGCTGCGGTTATTGGTCAGTGGTAAACGTGGCCTGTCTTGTAAACAGCTCCTTTCTGTTCTGCAGTTGAGTCCAGGCATGGCTTCAGGGCTGCAGGGGAGGCCCTGCGTAGTCCTGCTTAGACAACTCATACATTTTGCACCACTTCTCATCCCACAAGTGACCCACAGGAACCCGCATGCTGTGGCCCAGCATATTAGCTAGTGACTGGCAGCCTGCTTGTGTGGCTTCAGCCATTCTTTGTCAAAAGCAGTAAAAAGAGCTACCTCAGCAACGGAAAGGGTTTCCCTTCCAAAACAGGAAAGCATTTACAAGGTGTCACAACCAACTGCCTGGAACAATGAGGTGCTGTATATAGTAGGACAGCCCCAAAGAAACGATAAAGACGAAGGCTGTGGTAATAGGACAGTTGATGGTGCCAGAGGTTTCCATAAACTTCTTTTGGCAAACCCGCCCCCAAGAGGGAGGGAATGAACCCTTCTTCCAAATAGGACAAGTGAACTGCAGTCACTGGGGGGCATCAACAACAGCCCAAGAGTGGAGACACTCCAAGATTCAGACAGGACGCCATTCATGCAATTAGCAAGTGGCTTTTTATAAAGTAAATTGCAGTCAAAGGGGAGAGGAATCCAGAATGTGGCATATTAGGTGGGGGGGGCAGGGATGTAGCTTTAGTTCTTTGCCCCCAGCCACATCCCTCATCTCGACCAGGCCCCGCATGGCTTCTACTGGCTTTTGAGAAGGAGCTCCTCCCTTGCGTTCCCAGTGTCAACAGCATAGGAACACAGGGGAGCTGCCTTTTAATAAATCAGACCAATGGTCCACCTCAGTCAGTATTGTCTACATGGACTGACCGCCGCTGTCTAGATTACAGACAGGGTTCTCTTCAGGCTGGGACCTGGAGAGGCCAGGGATCAAACCAGGTTCTTTCTGCATGGAAAGTTCTGTCACTGAGCTACCATATCTATATAGTGATATGAACTGGGGCTGCAGTGGGAGATGAAGAGTTAGGGACCCACTAGCACCCATCCCAGGGAGTGCACTCATCCAGTGCTTTGAATGTGCTTTGGTTGATTAGCAGAGAGGACTTCGGGAAGACTTCACCCCCGGCTACCTTGATGCTTCCACTTCTCCAGCTTATTTCATTAAACCTAGCTTTACAGTTTAGGAGTAAGTAACTCTCTTCACACAGGCCAATTGCCACTCTCTTCCCCAGGTCTTCCCTTCAAGGTGTGCCACTCACCTGTCAGGCAGGACAATGGGAGGCACTAGTCCCCGGTTGTTGCCACGCTCACCTCGCCGCCAGCCAACTGGGCCCACTCGCTGTGGCGTAAAGCGCTCCTCATGCTGAACCGCAGAAACAGAGCGAGGCACCGTCTCGGACTGGGAGTCACACTCTGGGAGGGCAAGAAGGCACAAGACCAGAAGCTGGACATATTCTCAATTTGGGTCTGGGCAAGATGTTTCTGCAGATCCCAAAAGGACACATGGTGGCTTAAACGGAGGACTGAGAGCTCTTCCCAAGGACCTCGCCCACCTCAGGGTAGTTGTCATTTGCTTGTGATAGATGCCAAGGCAAAGCCTGAGCTAGACTATGATCCCAGAGAATTCTTGGTGACAAAGCAGATCGAGCCAGTTTTGGTACTTGCGTGTCCATAAAAAAAAGAAGAGGCATCCATAACACATTATTAAACAGGAGGTCAAATATTATTTCAAGTGGCTTCTGAAATGGCCATTGTTATTTTATGGGTTGGAATAATGTATACTGTAGGGGTGCTCACCTAATATTACTGTGAAAACCTGGAGATGGGCTGGTCACTGTATGTATCGGTACTCTCTGTGGGTGCATTTGTGACCCAGGCCAAGTCCTTCCAGTAGCGCTGCCTTCAGTAACTGGGATGAGGGGCAGATTTGGTCCTACCACCTGGGCTGCAATCTGGGGCATGTGGTAACCCCAGCTGCACATAACTCCCCACCACTCACCATCTTCGCTAGCTGGTGTTTCGGGGGTCCCCTCCGTCTCAGGCTCCTCTGCTGTGGCCTCCAGTGGCAACACATCACTGTCAGCAAGAAGGAGGGAAATAAGAGAGTGTGACAGTTACCATTTCCTTGCAGGGGTCTTTCCAGTGGGATGGAGGAATGAGCATTAGCAGCTGCGCTGAACCACATGCAAATTTCTCTCACACACAACAACCCCTCACTGCTCCTTTGCTCACAGCACCCACCCTCTCCCCATCACCCCTTCATACCAGTACTCCTCCTCAGCCAGGGCCATGACCTTCTCATACTGGGGTCCGGGCAGTTGGCTGGTCCCAGGGAAGATGGCCTCGTGATGCACAATCAGGCACTTCACCACCTCGTTGATGTGGGGCTGCACCGACACAGCATCCTGGCCTGCAGGGACGGTCACCAAGGTAGGGCCAAAGCACACAGCTAGGTTGTGGGGATCCATCATGTTCTCATCACTATAGTGAGACAAGCTGAGGGAGGAAGAAGGTGTGTGTTACAGGGGAGGGGCCTCCTAGCCCCAGGGAGCGCTCTCTCTCTCTCTCGCCGTCTCCATCTGGCCACCCAGCACCTGGATACTCACTGGTTGAGGAAAGCAAAGAGGTACCGCAGGACCACCAACACAGCAGGGGGGAGCTGGGAAAGAAGAGCCCGGAGGTGGGAGATACGCTCGGCCGAAGATTCGAGTTCTGAGAAGAGACCATCAGAGGGGGCAGCATGTAATGGACTTGGATTCACATAAACACATGCACAAAGAAAGAGGCCATGAGGTCCCGCATTTGAGTCGGGATTTGTAAGCTTGCTGAGCAAACAAACACACAGCTGAAGTCTCCTCCTCTTGCTTCTTGGTGTGTTATTTGTGCTTTAACCTTCAGAAGTATCTGAAATGTTTCCATGATTAAGTCATGCCATTGTTCCAGCAGCTGAGACCTAGAGGCTTTTCCATTCTGCCCAGCTGAGAGTCTCAGCAGCTCAAAAGCTGCTCCTCTTTCCCCTCACTTCCATTTGTCACTTCTGTACAGCACTGTCAACATTTGGGACTATAAGCTGTACTAGGATCAAGTATGTGTGTGCCTAATGTCAACTGTATGCATGCTAGTTACTACAGGCACTATATATCAACAAACAAACAATAATAATGAAACAGGGGTCTGCACATCTGCGCACAAACTTACGGGCTGTTGCCAGCAGCTCAGGGACAATGTCACAAGGAAAGAGTGGCTTCTCCAATCCCCGAAAATACAGTTTCAGCACTCCAGCTACTGAATCCAAGTCATGGTGCATGTAGCCATCTGCCAGTGGGTCCTCGCCTGGTGAAGAGGGAGCAGTCATTACAGCAATCCCTTTCTTAACCTTATCACATGGTCTCTCATGAGCCCAAAGATCTTTGGCCTTCAGTGGTTGATGGTGCAGTGAGTTCCAGAAACATTGCTATGGTCTAGTTTTGTATGTTTAGGCTGTTCTGAATTATTGTTACATTTGCACTTTTTAAAGTAATATTTTGAAGTTTTAAATGACTCTAATTTATATTTTATTATGTTGTGACTTAATTTTGTGAGTACAATTTTTTTCTCTTGCAGAGCGGGATATAAATCTGTTTACTGATCCTCTTTGGACAGCTGTGTTGCAGGAGCAAAAGCATTTGGACGCAGGACAGTGTCTTTACAATCTCTCCTCCTCAGCCTTGGACAAACTAGCCTCTCCCACTAACTACCTCAAAGGGCTGTTGTGAGCATAAAGGAGGAAAGAATTGTGCATGGAAATTGTATTCAGATTCTTTTTGGGTATGATATTTAAAAAGAGAATGCTATAGAAGCAATAAATACATAATTGTGTCAAAGCAGAGTGACTGATTTGGAGAGAAAGGTGGGTGTCTTTCAGAAGAAGCGCCTGCAGAGGAGGTTGTCCTAGGGGAAGAGCGATGGATCAGTGGGTAGAACCAGGCTTCATAGGCACATACATGCAAGCTCAACTGCTGGAATTTTCATGCAGGGTTGGGAAAGACCCCGGGCTGTTTGAATCCCTGGAGAGCCCCTGCCAGTCAGTGTTGACAATAGGGGGCTAGATGTACCAACAGTCGGACTTGCTATGAGGTAACGTCTTGCATTCCCTTTAGCCTAGAATCACCTCCCACTAATAATCCCATTTATCTGCAGGAAAGCTATGGTGTAAACTTTTACTGTTAGCCACCCAGAGAACCTTAGCTATTGGGCATCATATAAATACTGTAAACAAAATAAATTGAGAACTAGGCAATGAAGAAAAGGCCTCTTTGAAACAGGCTTCATGGCTCAGGTTAAATGCCCAAGCTCCTTCCAGAGCCAGCACACTGACTTCGCTCTTCACCTGCACATCAGCTACGCCTTCCTCCCTGGCGCAACATCCTTCCAAGTCCTTTCTCCCTTGACTCCAGGCTGCTGTACATCCTCTGCTCATTATTTTGTGCCCCATGGGAAACTGTGACCCCCACCACTGCCCTTTCCCCTCCTTCTGGCAAACTCTAAGGCTCATCAAATTTGCCCTCTACTCCTCTCTCTCCACTGCACACCTCATCACCTTTCACGGTGGCTCCCCACTTGCAGAAGGCTCTCCCCAGGGAGGCTCGCCTGGCGCCTTCCTTACATACCTTTAGGCACCAGGCCAAAACATTCCTCTTCCGCCAGGTGTTTGGCTGATTAGCATTCTACAGCTTTTTAATGTCCTTGGGGACGTGGGGTTATTGGTTTGTCTTTGTCTTTTTTTTATTAGGCATTTTGCATGCTCATTTTGTATTTTGTTTTTGTTGTGAACCACCCTGGAATCTTCAGGTGAAGGGCAGTATACAAATGAGATGATGATGATCATAGGCGCCGACTCCATGGGGCCTGAGGGGGCCCGAGCCCCCTCAAAAAATCGTTTGGGGGGCTCTGCCCCCCCCAATAATTTAAGAAAATTATTAGTTATATTATGCTTTGTAAAATCACAAAATTATGTTGGTATTTTTTATTTTCCTTGTTTGACGATAGTTACCTTTTAAAATACATTCAGTAATGAGTTAAAACAAAGCCACTCCCGATCTAGAGAGGGGGTGGGATTGCGGGCTCTCGACCCATCAACAATCTCGCGAGGCTGGCGTCAGCCCCACGAGAAGCAGGGATTCCCCCTAGCTCATTAATATTCACCGCCCACGGCGGCAGCCAATCGGCTGCCGCAAAGGGCGGGCGCTCACAGGTTCACTTAAGGTCGGGGCAGCCCGGGGCTCGCCCCTTTCGTTCCCCCAGCAGCAGCGGTTTGGAGGTCTTGGGCCCCCCCAATATTTTTTATAAGTCGGTATGGGCCCCCGCCCCCCCAATATTTTTTATAAGTCAGCACTCCTGATGATGATTATGATGATGATGCCTCACTCACCTTTCTCAAAGGCATTCCGGATCTCTGATACCTGTGCTTGGGACCCTGGCACTCGAAAAATACCTTCATGCTGGAGCCCTGGGGAGAAGAAGAAGACAGGTCGGGGGGGAGAGAACCCAGTCACATGTTTCAGCAAGGAAATTTCCCCTTCCTGCTGGGATCCACGCACTGCTATGCACAAGCTGGAGATCCTTTTGAAACCTGGGAGTCTGGTCCACATCCCCAAAGGGAAGCATTTGCTGGGAGGGGAGAGGGGCTCAGCTTACCATGGAGATTGATGAAGCGGATGCAGCTCTCCACGACAAGGGGGACAGCCTGGCCTGAGCTCTGGAGTTACGGAAAGGAAAGGAAAATGTCACAGAGCAGCTTCATCACAGAACAACCAGGACTGTGTGGACGCTCCCTTTCCACAGGAGCCCATCAAAAGCATAGAGCGTAATTTGGGGGGCAGAATTCAGCTTCCTGATAATCCCAGCTTTCATTTTTTTTTAAAAAAAAGTTCCCAGCTCTCTTGATTGTGAATATACTTATTTACTGTATTAATGCAGTCATTACATTTATTTTCTCCCATAGTCAGTATAGTGTGGAAGGGACATTGTCCAGAGTTTATCTTAGCCTTGGAATCATTACTTGGCCTTAGGCCAACCACTCTCCAGTCTCAGCCCCCCATCCTCAGTATGGGAAGAGTAATGCTGACCTACTTTACTGGGCTGTTGTTAGGATTACTAGGATAAGAGATAAGAAATGCAATAATGGAAATGCCATATATATGATTATTACGATTGATTGATTGATTGATTGATTGATTGATTGATTGATTGATTTCCATAGTGTTCAAGCCCTAAACCTGTTTCCCAGACATGCAAAGGCACAAGCAGGTGATCTCTCACCTTCAGCTCTATAAAAAGCAAGGGTTCTCTCTCTCTGTCTTATGTATATATATAGAGAGAGAGAGAGCGACTACCAGCTAGTGCTATACCAGCTGATTGGAAGACCTGGGTTCAGATCCCTCCCCCTGCCCTGCCATGGGCCAGTTGCTGTCTCTCAACCTAAGCTGCCTTACAGTGTTGCTGTGAAGGCAAAATGGAAAGCGGAGGAAAGAGCCACCATGTGCACTACCCTAAGTTTCCTGACAAAAGGGTGGGATTTAAATGCAAATCAGTCCATCAGATTCCTGGTCTTCAGTGCCTTATGCAGCTCCTCACCTCCCCAAGGTTAGCAAGACCAGGATGAATTGTGCACAATTTCCCTTCGCCTTCATGATTTCCGCAGGCCAAATAAATCGGTTCTACTTATAGCAGAATTATTATTTTTTTCAGAGCAGTATATACACAGCTCTGACCATGTCCCACCTAGGAAAATGGCTCCACCCTGTCCAGAATATTATTATATAGCTCCGGGTTATAAATACATACCCACTCCTATTGTTATTGTTATTATGCACCCTACAACAATGAAGAAGCGACTCTTACAGATGTGCAAAAAATAAATGCTAAGCAGGCATAAGTGGAATCTCTCATTTACATGTCATTCCTCTGCGCTGCAAATGGGAGAGACCTCTGAATAATGAGGAAGAGTCTTTACAGTCATGTCACACTCAAGCTTATTGGCACTGACAAAGCAAAGAACAGTGTTATGGCCTAGAAATCCCACTAGATGGTGCCAGAGTGAATGCAGGGGTGATCTGGAGAGCACCAGGGCATGAACCATGGCAGGACAGGATGTCAAACATTAACTTCCCTCAGTCCTGTCAGGCCACTTAGGGGTTTCCAAACAAGATACTGGACCACCATGAGGGATAGGAAGTTGGTGCCCTTTTTTATTTTTTCACAAGAATAGGTCATGGGGCTGACACACTATTGTCTGCTCTTTGCATGTGAGATTCAGTCCTGTATACCTGAAGGAGCGTCTCCACCCCCATCATCCAGCCCAGACACTGAGGTCCAGCTCCGAGGGCCTTCTGGCGGTTCCCTCCCTGCAAGAAGTGAGGTTACAAGGAACCAGGCAGAGGGCCCAGTGGCGTAGCGTGGGGGGTACAGGGGGGTCGGCCGCACCAGGCGCAACATCTGGGGGTTAGGGTTAGGGGGCGCAAATCCATGGGTTAGGGGGCGCAAATCCATGGGTTAGGGGGCACAAATTACTTGCCTTGCCCCGGGTGCTGACAACCCACGCTACACCACTGAGAGGGCCTTCCCTGTTGTGGTGCCCTCCCTGTGGAATGCCCTCCCACCAGAAGTCAAGGCAATAAACAACTATTTTACTTTTAAAAGACAACTGAAGGCAGCCCTGTTTAGGGAAGTTTTTAATGTCTGATGCTGTATTGTTTTTAATATTCAGTTGGAAGCCACCCAGAGTGGCTGGGGTATAAATAATATATTATTATTATTATTATTATTATTATTATTATTATTATTATTATTATTATATATTGTTTGCAGGTGTGCATGGGTGGGGCTACGGGTTCAAAGCGCCACAGAGCTGCCCCCGCTGTGTGTCTTGCTCCCCTCTTCCTGGAAATGTCTGTGTGAAGAGATGCCCTCATGCTGTGCACTTCTATCCCTGAAGTGATGTCACACATGTTGCACAATGTACATGCTCTCTCAAGCTCACCTCCGTGGGAAGGACTTGGCTTTAGCTACCAGAAATCAGAGGTGGAGCTTAGGTAATTTCCCCAAGCCATTCTGAGGGCTTGGGAAAATGTCCCTGACCGTCTTGGCCAGCCTTTCCCACCCGACAAAAGCTCTCCCCACCGCCGCAATCTGAAGCACACTCTCCTCCTTCCATTTCAGTCAGTGGATTGGAAGGGGCCATCCACTCAGGGTAACATGTGGTTGCAACATGCAGTCGCTATTCATCACAAGCGCAGGCCGAGAGCTCCCTGTTACAAGCAAACAAAGAAGAAGAACAAAAGGAGATTGGAAGCAGCATGTCCAAAACACACAAGCAGGGAGGAGTGTCACACACATGCACCCGCAGGGATGCATCTTCACACACCTCGGTGTGCAAAGCATGCACACATGCAAAGGCAGCACTTCATGTTCCCACAAACACTTGTGCACAAGTTACACACAACAAATATGTGCAAGCTCTCTTCACAAAAACTAGCGAAGCATCCTCTCCGTGCCTGTCGCATTGCTGGTCCCATCTGCTCTGCCTGCCCACCCCTGCCTGCCCACCCCAGTCCTGTACCTGCTTCCGTGTCTGCAGCCTCCTCCTCCTTGGGGCAGCACGGACAGGAGAGACAGAGTCAGCAAGCACATTACAAGCAGCGGGAGCAGCGGGTGCGACTGGGAAGAGCCAGAGGCAAAAGCAGGGCCAGGGAGGCAGAGAGTTCTTGTACTAGGCAGAGGGCAAGAAAGCGGGGCTAGAAGGAGCTGGGCAGGAGGGCATAGCTCAGGGCAGCAGCCAGTACCTCCAAAAAGGCCTGCAGGTCACCCCCGAAGAGCTTGTGGTGGCAGCACGAGGGCGGGCGGGAACGCCGGACGCGCTGGGACTGTGGCCTAGAACCAAGGTTTGTGTAGGGTGGGGAGGAAGGAAGATGTCAGAGACTCCCCCAGAGCTGGAACTGGACTCCTTCCCATCGTTCTGCTTGGTTCCTCAAGCACAGAATACACAGTGGAAGCCTTCACTGCCCCACTGGGCACAGGGGAAGGGGCAACACGCAGAGTGCCCATCTCTCCACCCCCAACACTGCCATGTGAGTATCCACCATTTTCATGACCCCTTCGGCTTCCTTTTACCTGGCCAGTTCTCGGTCCACAGCAGCACCTGGGAGAGCAAGGAAATAGAAGACAGGGAAGTTAGCATCTGGAGTCCTGGATCTCTGTGGCCATATCTACACCTCAAATTTATGACGAAGACAAATGTGCACAGCTTCATCAGCAAGCATGTGATGGAAGCACCTCCATTTGCCATTTACAGCCTGCTCATTCTCAGAAAGTGGAATTGCAGATTGACACAAGAGCTAGCCAACGAAACGAGGCTTCTTCCTCTCCTGCTTTTTTAAGCAAGACTGGGTACATTTCAACTATAAAAGCCAAATCCTTCACCTCTTGGAATAGTTTTTATAGTGTTCTAAAACAACGTAAAATCCTAAATAAGTTTAAAATGCTGAATTTAAATGTGCCAGCTGCTAGGAGTTTGAGAAGGGTAAGAGAAACAGGCAGCCTTCCTAAAGTATGATGATCAGACAGTTAGAATTGGATGCATGTGCTGTGTGTGTCTTTGAAATGAGTGGAGGTGAGGGAACAAAGCTACTCTAAAAAGGGACAGCTGTCTTCACCCTGACACTGGAATGCCTGCAATCACTTTTCCTATAAGAAACCCTGGAGACAACAGTTTTGTGGGGAGCCTGGAGGATTCTTAGCTCAGATCCTCAGTACTTCACAAACTCTTGGGTTTATTTGCAAGAAAGGCTGGCAATTAAACAGGTATAAAACTACAGGCAATGTTTGTACTCCAAGCCTTCCCGAATTCCCATGCCTCATCTAGCCCAAGGCTACAGTGCCCAGACTGGCAATCTACTCCCCATGTTCTCACCCTTCTCTATCGCCTCCTTCATCTGGTCATGCTTTGCTTGTAGTTTGGTTTGAATGCTTCGTCCGGAGAGATATTCTTTGAATTTCTGCACAAGAGACACCAAGAAATCTGTTATCAGAGAAGATAGCAGGGAGACCTCAGGCTCTAAGACAGAAAGAGGGGCTGGGATTACAGCTCTGTCCCTGGGAAGGCCTAGAGAAGCCTTCCGGAGGCAAGCGGAAGAGAAAGGGACCTCACTCGGGACAGCCTTGCCATGGCCAGCAGGGGCATAAGTTCTGGTGGCCTAATCAAAAGTGGGGGCGGGGAGAGATCTCCAGAGCAGGATCCCCCGCATGACCACAGCCTGGAAAGGAATCTGCTCCCGTGTCAAATGCAAGGGGTCCTGTGCTTGGCTCTCATGCTCTTTCACTTATGCACCACTTTCCATCACAAAACGTTGTGGTCTGGACTGCAGAGGTGGGACTTGCAAGAGGCTGATGAGCAGCCAGGCCCACATTTTGGGCCATGGGGATTCCCATTCCTTTTGGATACCATCTATCAAAACGGCTTTGAATGTTCATGGTTCTAAGAATCTTTGGCTGGGTACCATGATGTAGAAGCTCTCCGTCTCCTGCTGGTTGGCCCGGCGCTTTGCCAAGGCCTGCTTCCCACCAGCGTCAGAGCCGGTAGACTTGAGCGACTCCGTCGACTGACAGCCCTGAAAGGCATCCAGTGCTTCTGGCTCCTCCGCTGCCAACAGGTCCACCAGGCTTTGCAGTGTGGCCTTCAGAGTCTTGTTTACCTGTGGAAGGAAGCAGAAAACTCTACACCGAGAGCCATTGACAGTGGACTGCTGGCGCTTAACAAAGGGAATGAATGTTTCCCTTATAATACAAATGAAGGAGCTGGGAAGGCGGATGGAAGGTGAATGATTATCTTGCCCCTGCCCCATAATTGTTCCCTGCAAATGACACCCAGCTATTCTTTTCTTAAAGGAAAAAAGCAACAAGAAGGAACCAAAACCCAAGTAAGTCATGGGGGCAGCTGACACTGGCAAATCAGTGGGATCAGGAAGGGTTATACTCCAATAATTAATAATAATAATTTTTTATTACTACCCCGCCCATCTGGCTGGGTTTCCCCAGCCACTCTGGGCGGCTTCCAACAAAAGATTAAAAATACATTAAAACATCAGTCATTAAAAACTTCCCTAAACAGGGCTGCCTTCAGATGTCTTCTAAATGTCATATAGCTATTTATTTCTTTGACATCTGATAGGAGGGCTCCCGTTTGCTAATCCTCTCCTTTCTTGTTTTAAATTGCTGAGACTTTTAGTTGTGATAATATATTCATAAATTTGGCAAACTATAAGCTAGCTAACTACTGTATGTGCCTCCCCGCTGCCCTGTTTTATCACAGCAAATGTGGAGTTGGGACCAAACATTTGCCCCCATAATGCCTACCTAGTAAGGTCTTAAGTGACATATTAGTGTACACACACATCCCCTGGGTCTTGGGTGGTGCAGTGCAGGTTAAGCTCTAGGCTTATTAAATGTGTACATTGCTTCCTGCTAAAAAGGAGCAGGGCTGTAGCAGACGGAAGGCAGAAAGCAGCGGGCTTAGTTCTCACCAAATCCCACTGACCACTATGGGATGTGGGACATGGTTCATTCATATGCTCTATATCTGAATAAGATTCATCTCAAATATTGGGGGTGAGGAGGCTTAGTGGCAGAGCATCTGACTTGCATGCAGAATGGCCCAGGTTCAGTCCCCAGTGGAGTCTCCAGGCTGGGCTGTGCAAGACCCTGCCTGAAACCCTGGAGAGCCACGGCCTCCGTACTGGAGGCGGATGAGGTCTGACTTGATATAAGGCAGCTTCCTGTGTTCCTAAAATAAAAACCAAAGGGCTTGGGTTT
Organism: Podarcis gaigeae; assembly: GCF_964106915.1. NCBI lineage: Eukaryota > Metazoa > Chordata > Lepidosauria > Squamata > Lacertidae > Podarcis > Podarcis gaigeae. The sequence continues at coordinate 39,071,720 of NC_139694.1, forward strand.
TCCAAAATATTCCACAAAGCCCCACAAAGCACCCTGTACAGCAGGGATTCTGAGTGTAGTTTGCAGCTGTTTGTACACAGTATTTGCCTAGATGGGTGAGTAACAACCTCCCCCTAGCGCTTCTTCCTCTGACCAGGGACACCCACTGATCTCTGCTGCCACAGAGCAATCAAGAGCAGAGGGGAAGCAAAACAGAAAGCGAAGTCACCAAGGGAGAAGACTCCCCACCCCTTGAAATCCACTGGTGCCTGCACAGACATTCCTCACTTTCTCCCACACTAATGAGAAACTGCCACTCACTCCAAGAGGAGCATGCTTGGGGGAAGCAAAGCGTTGCATGGCTGGTGAGGGCGAAATCATGAAGCATCCCTGGCTCTCATCCATTCAACCAAACGGAACGCCAACTGTGAAATTTCTAGCTGTTGACCTGAAGCCTACCTTGATTTCAGCAAGGCATTTGACAAGGTGCCCCATGATATTATTGTAAAGAAGCTGGTAAAATGCGGTCTTGACTATGCTACCACTCAGTGGATTTGTAACTGGCTGACTGACTAAACCCAAAGGGTGCTCTTCAATGGTTCCTCTTCATCCTGGAAAAGAGTGACTAGTGGGGTGCCACAGGGTTCTGTCTTGGGCCCGGTCTTATTCAACATCTTTATCAATGACTTGGATGATGGACTCAAGGGCATCCTGATCAAATTTGCAGATTGCACCAAACTGGGAGGGGTGGCTAACACCCCAGAGGACAGGATCACACTTCAAAACGACCTTGACAGATTAGAGAACTGTGCCAAAACAAACAAGATGAATTTTAACAGGGAGAAATGTAAAGTATTGCACTTGGGCAAAAAAAATGAGAGGCACAAATACAAGATGGGTGACACCTGGCTTGAGAGCAGTACATGTGAAAAGGATCTAGGAGTCTTGGTTGACCACAAACTTGACATGAGCCAACAGTGTGACGCGGCAGCTAAAAAAGCCAATGCAATTCTGGGCTGCATCAATAGGAGTATAGCATCTAGATCAAGGGAAGTAATAGTGCCACTGTATTCTGCTCTGGTCAGACCTCACCTGGAGTACTGTGTCCAGTTCTGGGCACCACAGTTCAAGAAGGACACTGACAAACTGGAACGTGTCCAGAGGAGGGCAACCAAAATGGTCAAAGGCCTCTAAACGATGCCCTATGAGGAACGGCTAAGGGAGCTGGGCATGTTTAGCCTGGAGAAGAGGAGGTTAAGGGGTGATATGATAGCCATGTTCCAATATATAAAAGGATGTCACACAGAGGAGGGAGAAAGGTTGTTTTCTGCTGCTCCAGAGAAGCGGACACGGAGCAATGGATCCAAACTACAAGAAAGAAGATTCCACCTAAACATTAAGAAGAACTTCCTGACAGTAAGAGCAGTTCGACAGTGGAATTTGCTGCCAAGGAGTGTGGTGGAGTCTCCTTCTTTGGAGGTCTTTAAGCAGAGGCTTGACAACCATATGTCAGGAGTGCTCTGATGGTCTTTCCTGCTTGGCAGGGGGTTGGACTCGATGGCCCTTGTGGTCTCTTCCAACTCTATGATTCTATGATTCTATGATTCTAAGCCACTTCCTTCAACAAAAAGAAAGGAAACAGTCCCAGGACTAGAAAAGCACTAGAAAGCAACATGAAAGGCAGGAAAAGCTGTGTAATACAAAAGGATACCTTTCACTATTGCATTAAAAAAAATCAAATACACTTGGCCCACCAGGGTCTGTTCTGGGGGTCCGCGCACAAAGGCAAAATCATGCAAAATCAGGAACCCCCAAAACTGCCCCCTCCTCCCCCGTAAGGCAGAGGGAAACTTAACATACCTTACAGAAAGGAAACCCGGGGATACTCCCAGAGCCCTTGCGATGCCTTCCCAAATATGAGCCCAGAGTTTCCTTTCTGACAGGTAAATGACCATACAGAACTGCTTTTTAAAAATGTATATGTGATTTTATATTGTTTCATCTAGTTTTATCTAGCTGAGCTTTAAAATTTTGTAATTGGTGTTTTTATCTTGATATGGGTCATTGACCGTAATAAAATGACTTGACTTGACCTTCCCAGAGCCTGGCAAACAAGGAAAACCCACTGGGTGCACAGGTGGTGGGGAAATAAATAAATGGAGACAGAGGAATATCAAGTCCCCCCCCCATTAATTCATTTATTTCTCCACCACTTGCAAAAGGTTGTGGTAGTAGGTGTAAAGTGGGTGTAAGTTGCAGGCCCACTGCTTATGGTTATGTGCTCATTTGCGCTTCGTTTGAGCCAGTACTCAGCCTTGTGGTTTGTCCTTAATGCTTCTGAAGACATGCAGAGTGTTTCCAGATCACTACTGCAGCCTGAGTGAGCAGCAGGGTTGTGGTGGCGGCTCTGCCACTCTGTCTGAGACTGCTACTCCCCAGCAAGGAATTCAGCCTAAATGTGTTTTCTTTAAAATGTGAAGCCATGATTTAATGTTTTGTCTTTGTGTGGAGGAGCAGTCAGTCAGCTGAACCCCAGCCTACAGTCTGAAGACACTAGGCCTATGTCTTGCACAATATTAATCCCAGTTCGTCGCCACCAGAATCCATGGCTACCATTTGGAAATTTCTGGGCTCAAGCAAGTCAGAGGAGAGGGGAGGGGGCTTGACTTTGTTCTCTGCTGACACTCACCTCGTCTGTCTCCAGGGTGATGGAATTGAGACGGGACTGGAGATGCTGGAAGCGGGAAACTAGTTCATTTCTCAGGGGACCCTCGGCCCGGACCTCAGACACCTGAAGATGGCAAGGAGAGAATAAGTACCAGACAAAAGGGTAGGTTCTATAGGGAGCCAGGAATGAGCAGCCCCTTACCTCGTCGCCCTCATGAGGCTGGTAGTCGAAGCACAGGGGAGGACAGTAAGCTGCAGGGTTGGCCTCCATCAACCTGGACTTGTCCCCCAGTGGGTCAAGGGTATCAATGGCTCCTTCAATGGTGCACAGGCCCTGCTGCCAAGCCGCTTGGGCCCGGGACTCTGCTGCTAGGTAAGTCCTCAGCACTTTGCCCAGGGAAAGGTGGAAGCCAAGGTCAAAACACTGGGAAGCATGAGACAAAAGAGACACCCTTAAAACCACATTTGCACTCATCCCTAAAGTGAATTGTCGAATGGGTTGGTCAACTCTGTTTCTGAAAGATGTTCCTGAAGTAGCTTGACAGTCATACTCCTTTCTCCCTCCACCCTCCCAGGAATCCTGGGAACTGTAGTTCCATGACAGTAGCTGGGCAGCGCTAACAGAACTCTCAACGTTCTCACCAAACTACAATTCCCATGATTTGACCATGATAGTTGGTATAAAACCAATATGCAGTTGTTATGTGGACATCCTCTTAGTGACGAAAAGAGTGAAAATTGTCTCAGCACAGAAACAGCCCAACTAAATGCATGGCACTGATTTTTGAACTGCCAAATTATATGGTTCTTGCACCAGCTTGGGTGGAGGACGGACTCACGTCTAGTAGGTCAGCGACATCGCGCACATAATAGTTGCTGATGGCAGCATTGGCAGCGTGCAGACTCAACAAGTAGTCGTTCCGGGCCTTGGCACATTTCAGTTTGCTCTCCATGAACTTGGACTGTCTCTGCAGGGGTTAGAATCATAGAATTGTAGACTTGGAAAGGACCTCCAGAACCATCAAGTCCAATCTCCTGTGATGCAGGAATTCGTAGGAGACTCAGTTAGGCTCAGACTGCAGCCAGCCCTCCCTCCCATCAGCTCCCACCTTCCACAGTTAGAAACCTAGTTCCTGTGCAGGCTATGTTCTTTTCTGACAACGGCAGCAATTTCCCCTCATAAGTCTACCTGCTTACTAGCATCATTTCTATAGCAATAGCTTGACAAACTGTTGAGCTAGAGAAAAAGTAGCTTTGCACTATCTTTATTTGTTTAGGTAGACACTGTGGGGAGGATGCAAAAGACAGTTAACCACCTCCTGCTTCAAATTAACCCCTTTAAGATCCTCTCCTCCCAACATCCTAATATCACATAATCTTCCCCAATGGCTGCTGCATGTTACCTAATAGTAACCCTCACTGAACACAGTAGGACTTGTACTATAAGTCTGCTAACCATGGAGGGGAAGGGGAAGGAGATACAGATTCAGGATAAAGAGCCACTCATTGATGGATTTATCTCATCTTCTTCTAATGCCATTCAAGAGGGTGGCCATCACTGCTTCTACAAAGGTTCAGAGTTGCACTGACATCAGAGAATGATTCATTGGTTATCTAAGAGTATTATAAGAACTGTGTTTAAGTTGCAGAGTATGTAACCCATGTTATTATCCTTTTAAGATATGAGTTAGCTTTTGTATAAAAACAGCCTTGGGAGATGGCCCCAGCCAGTCTGTGCCAAGGAGCATGAGGTCGCAGAGCAAGCGTGGGGCCGAAGGAGCTAAATCAGCCAGCCCCCGCGGAGAAGTGGCCTGTGGCCTGGAGCTCACTGACTGACATGAGGACTAATGAGCAGGAGTCCGCAAGGGGTGAGGACTTGCTCCACACTTTCTGCTGTGCCTGTGAAACAGAATGAAGATCAGCTGCCATCCACCCCCTGCTCTTCTGAGGCACCTTGAAAGAGCTGGAGAGGAAGGATGGGGCTGGTTCCAGGGGTTCCTGGCTTTAAGCACTTTTGCTTTTACATGTGGACACCTAGGACCAACCATTGCATGAGATGTACGGTAAGTTACTTGTGCTATAGATCTTTATTATTATTATTTAAATTAATTAATTTATTTTATACCCTGCCTTTTCCCCTGGCAGGACTCAAGGTGGCTTTCAAATAAAAATAATAAAACATAAAAACCCCTTTTAATGTGCCAACAGTCTTAATTTAAAGCTCATCCTGTCTCTGGCATCATCTGACACCAAAGTTTCAGAGTGTGTTGGTGACAGAGGAAAATAGGAGAAGCACTGGGATCTAAACCTCTGTTGAGAAAGGGAAGCTGAGGGAACGGGTGTCCCTAACAGTCCCTCAATATCTCAGAAGGACACATTAGATTAGATTTTCAATCTGTTTAAAAGGCAGACAATGAAGTTAAACTATTTAATAAACAGACTGGCCTGCATGAGCAATCCTATGCACATTTATTAACTTCCGTAACATTAATGGGCTTACTCTAAAGTAAGTGTGCATGGATCTGTAGCCCTCATTATTAAAAGCCAACTGTTACCCCAAGAACCTTCTGGAATATTTAGAGAAAGGCACCCAGCTCCATGAGGCCCCCTCCCCTACCTTTTCCAGCAGCCGCTCCACTTTCTTGAGGGAGGTGCGTCGGGGGGCCTTATCCAGCCCTGCCCCACCGGGGGACCCCCCAGGGTCAGAATGCCTCCCGCCCCCACGCTTCTCCTCTTGCCGCTCAGCCTCACGCAGCTTCGCCTCTGCGTTCAGGCAGTCAATGCGGTACGTCTGATAAGACTTCATGGCCTGCAGGGAAACAGTGGACATCAAAAGCAGACGGACTCACAGCTGGCCCAGGCTCAGCAGGAATGTCCAGCCAGGAGCCCCAGGTCCTGCCACGCAAAGCAGGCCCCAAACTGCATTCCAGCCCCCTGGGCAGACCCAGGGCCAAGAGTCTTTGGAGCAGACGCAGACTGGGGCAGAGAGGGGGTCCTCACTATATATCCCCCAAGTGGCCTTGTTTAGCTGCATTCAATGTCACCTGCCTATCACACTGCCTTCTTGCGCAATGTCAGCAGCACTGAAAAATCTGTGGCCTGAGGTGGCTGCCGCTATGGAGGAGCCGGACTGTTCATGTGAAGGGGCCTGAGCTCCGTGGCAGAGCCTAGGCCTTGCGCTCTCAGGGCTCAGCGATAAATCCCCGACAGCCCCAGGTGAAAGGATCTTGGGAGCAGGACTAGGAAAGCATAGCTGTCAACTTTTCCCTTTTCTTGCGAGGAATCCTATTCGGAATAAGGGAATTTCCCTTAAAAAAGGGGGAAAGTTGACAGCTATGCTAGTGAAGGAGGTGAGGACAGGTGACCCCACCTAGGCCCGAAGTCACACCCCCCAACCAGGCCTCAAAACTGTCCAAAATTCCTTTCGTCTTCTAAAAATCCAAAACAGCTTTTCTCTGCTCTTCTCTGCTTTTCTCACAAGATGCTGTGGCGAGGGCAAAACCGTTACGAGAAGGCTTCAAAAAGCTAATGAACAGACAGCTTTCTGTTCATGCTCAGAGGAATTCATGGGCAGGACTCCTGAGGGAGGAGAAAGGGAAGGGAACTGGAAGGGGAATATATACTCTGTGCAAATGACTGTGAACCCGTGCATGTTTTTGTGAACTTGCTCCTTCTACCAGTTCATGGATGGTAGAAATAAAAGTTTTTTCTCCGAAACTATTCCTTGAGTGTCTGTTGACTCCCATCTCCCTTTCCCGGGCACAATATTTTTCCCACCCGAGGGCAAAGCCTCATAAGGCTACACTAGGAAAGACCTCTCTGCCGGACAATAATGCTTGTCCCTAATGACTATTATATAAATAGTCATAAATAATATAATAGTTGCCTGCAACACTCATGTAACCACACCATATTGTTGAAATGGTAATCAAGGTGGTGCTGCATTCTCACCCAAGTACTGTACAAAAGACCATTAGCCTGACCATTTTCGAAGCCACGTGACGTGGTTTGTATCAGGAACCCCATTATAGTCTGCAGGCTAGGATTGCCCCTGCTGAGCTACCTGTGAGAGTGCGCTCACTTGGGCTTTGAAGCCTGGTCAGTGGAGCATCAGCATCGTTAACTTATTTGTACGCTGATTTTCCATAGCAAACCAAACTCTAAGTAGTTCAAAACGTCGGGAGAGAAAACAGAAAATTTAAAAGGCAAAATATATCAACGAAATGGAAGTAAACTGTCATCCAAATAATAGTAGTAGGCCAATCAAAACTCCTCATACTGATAAATATTCTATTAGGAACAGTCCTGAATCTTGGGGACCCTGGGTCTGAACATGCACATTCCCCCTCCAGATTTGGATAAAGCTATCCGTGGTCACAGCCCGGCCTCAACAACATCAGCACAAGGCAGATTTCATTTCACTGCTTTAAAAAAACTGCAATATCCACCAAATATCCCTAGAAGAGAGATGGGGATTTTGCCCTCCAAACTCAAATGCACTTCTAGCAAACACAAAGACAACCACAAACAAAAGTCTTTCTAGGCCCATTGCTGCAAGAACCGCCATCACTGGTCCTGTACTGCAAGAGCCCAGAAGGGTGGTGTCACCGGTGGGAGATCTTGCTTGACACTCACCATCTGCAACTCTGAAATTGCCTTCAGTAGCTCGTCCTGCATCTGCTGCTCCATCTCTTTGCTCTGATCAGGGAATATAAAGGTGAGCATGTCAACACAATGTATTCTATGTGTGTCTTGAGATTCTGGACAAGCACAGGAAAAAACATGGAATTTGGGACTGCAGCATGCTGAGAATCTCAGATTTTATGTTTAATAAAAACAAGTTTCTAATCCTTATAGCTGTGAAATAAGCTTGCAGTTGTGTGATTAAGGTTTAATAAATATCAGCTGTGTGAGTCTTTCTAAGTAGGCAATCCCACAGTCAAAGGGCAGGACTTCAGTGTATACATTACCATAACTGACCAAAATTACAGAATTCAGCTTTTCATTGCTGAGCGCATGGACTACATTGGTGCATATTTTTAAGGTGCAGGTCCAGATAAGATCAATGGTAAACCATAGTTTCCACTATGTGAAAGTGATATCCAAACTCAAGTGATTGTCGAGTAGTCTGAGTTTACACACACATGCAACTTGAGAAGAGCCTAAATACAAACAACATACTAGGCCCAGAAGGTATGGTAGTCAAACGTGATACTATGCCCCTTCCTCCATAAGTACACCCTGCCCCCACCCCTTTTATTGGCTCTTTGCTTCTACATCCATGTTTGAGATCCCCAGCTGCTGTTTTCCCAGCTTAGGGGCTGAATAAGGGAGGTGTTTGCCACAGTCGCCTAGCAAACAAAAATGGTTCCCAACCACTTCTGAAATTAACCTGGAAGTAATTGGGGAGCATGTAGTGGCATAGATGCTGAAGACCCACAGAGAGGCTTTCTTCTAAGACATTTCCATTTTAAAGCAAACAAAATAGCTGGCTGAGGACAAAGTGTGGCTTCAGCAGGGGCTAAATTCCCAGCAGCTGCCACCACATGGCACATTATTTTAGGCCTGGCATCCTGGGAAACAGCTCGTTTTTTCTTTCCTTATCAGGAACCTGCCCTTCTATCATCCAGACTACCTACCTTCCGAGCCAGCCTCCCAACATCTTCACTGATGTGCACCAACCGCAGTGCCAAGTGGCCAGTGTAGATTTCACTCAGTGCTCCGTGATCCCGGCTTGCCTGCCGCGTCTGGTTGAGAATCGTATACCAACAATTCAGAGGGGATGGGAGATTTTGGTCCTTCCTGCAGGGAAAAAGCAGAGATGCTTTTTAATCTTTGACTAGATGAACTACCCACCTCTATTGTGCCTTCTCCTGGTCTCTCCTAAGCCTCTGGTTCTTTTTATTTTGTTTTGTTTGAACTGTAAGCCAGGGATGGGGAACTTGTGTGACCCTTCAGGGATGTAGATGATGGTCAGAGATGATGGAGAATGGAGTCCAGCAACAAGTGGAGGGTCATGGGCTCTCCCATCCCTGTTGTAAACTTTCCAGGGCATTGACCTATCTTTTACTTATGTCTCCTTTTTCACTTGTTGGCATCCGTCTGCCTCAAGAGACAATGGAGTGTGCCTCCAGGGGTGAAATCAAACCACTGTGTTAGCAGCACCAAAGTGACCTCCCCAGGGCACAAGCCAGGGCAGTGTGCATGGAGGTCCTGAACTGACCAGATGTCAAGACTCCCCTCTCGGCCTTGCTGACATCGTCCAAAGGAAAGCAGAGCAATACATTTGGCAGAAGCTTGGCTGCAGGAGTTGACGGAAGGAGGTGTACAAGGCACCATCCAACCATCTTGGGGCCTCTACTCCAGATCTGTGTAGGGTTTACTCCTTAGCCTTTTCTTCTCCCAAAGATATCTTGCAAGGCAGTAGAGGTTTATGATCAGCGTTTTCCTTCTTCTAGATGGGCTACCCTCCCAGATTGACAGGCCCATCCACCCTTTGATTGTCTTTGCATGGCCTTTTGCTTTAAAAATATTTATGAAAGCCTTATTGGATACAAATGTTTTAAATAAATAGCTGCTGTCATGTGCAGTGATGACACTCTGTAAACTGTAAGTTACATAATGGTCTCCTGTTGTCCTAGCAGGGTATTTCCAATAATATTTTGAATGGATTATCACTATTCATTTTGTCACCACTGATCACTACTTGATTCACCCCCGAGCACACATTTCACTCTTGAGCTTCATGCAAACATCCTGATGGACTGGTCAATGAGGAGGAAGTGTAGAAGGAGCTTGGGAAGCTGGAGGTCTCTGATCCTGGAAGGAGCCCAACAGGCTAGGAGGCCATGGTCAAAACTCACAGGAGGACTTGGACCCTGAAGAGGGTCCCAGTGGTGTAGACCTGAGGGAAGAAGCAAGTGTATTGCCAGAACAACAGCCCTCCCCAGTGCCATCAGATACCCCAAGCATTACCTTGCAAGGCTTTGGCCCTGTCTCTGGCACCACTCACTGTCAATAAAGACGAGAGCCTTCCTCCTAAGGGGAGGCACCTGGGGATAGCTCTGACAGTGAGCTGTTTCTGAAGATGCAGAGGGGACTGTGCCAGTGTGAACAGACACACTGTGCTCAGCCTACTCAAAGGAATGCCCCTTGCTTGGCTAGTCTCAAGTCAAGCCTGCCCTGCTCTTCAAAAAGAAAGCACAGGTCATGTGTCAGTTGTTGGAACTGCAGTTTATGGCCAGCCATGTGTCCTACAGCTTTGCTGTGCCTTATGAACTTGTAGTTCAAGTTCCAAGTCTGATAAGGAGAGGCACACACAATGTCACACAATTCACTGGTCAGCTGCTCCTCAGACATACCTACACCACAAGCTAAAAACTGGTTTGGCTGTCAGTCCCAAAATCCAGGGCACTTGCAAATCAGTAACAGAATTATCAGCACCCTTCCTAAACTACAATTTCCAGGATTCACTGGCGGCAGCCATAGTGGTCTAAGAAGTGTAAAACTAATATATGTTCGTCTCACTCCCACCATATACCATGTGATGTTAACAAGTATAACTTTTCACAGAATGCCAAACACTGAGTTCCTGTTCCACTTTCTGTTGCCTCATCAGAGTGAAAAGATTTGGCCATCTGCTCTGCAGGAGCTGCTTGTTAACTATGCAGGATCCGAGTTCTCTCTCAAAGGGTGGGGATGATGTTGCTGTGGTGGCATGGGACCAATTATGCATCAGCACAGTAATGGGGTAACCTGGAAGTATCATGATGAATGTGATCTTTTGGTTCTTTGTTGTAAATATGGCTATATAAAAAATAAGGATGTCAGGGAATTCCAACAAAAACAGAAATGCTGTTGTTGCCTTCAGTGTGCAAATGATTTGTAATCGATTACATTATTCTTTTGCATTGTAACAAACGGGGTAGAATAACATAACAACAATGTAATTTACATAATTTGTGTAATTTATGTAATTAATTATGTCAGTTAATTCTGCAGTGAGAAGAATATTGTAGGTTTTTGCAGAAACTGAACTGCAGTGGAACAGAAACAGTGTTTCATATGATGATGTGACGGGAAACTCAGCCAGACCAGAGTTTGGTGATGCAATGCCTCAGAATTCCACCAAAATGCTGTCTGGAGCCTCTCTCTGGTTGGCTGCAGGTACAGGTAGCTGGGGGGGGCAGAGTCCCAGCGGAGAATGGAGAGATGCCATTCTTGGCATTCAGCTGGTTAGGAGTTTAGCTCTTGAACTGTGTAAGATTCACTCTGAGGAAAACATCAATATCCAGAGAAGGAAGATCAAAAGACAATGAGTGGAGTATACAAACAAGAAAAGAGAAAAACTAGGAAGCTGAACTGGGGACAGGAGAAGAAAAGGTATGAGGGAACACTCTACTTGGGTCTCCATCCAGTAAGAAGGCTAGAGGTCTTCTAGAAAGAGGAAAATCCCAAACCAGTTGGAAGGGATGTGATGACCTCCTGGGCCTGTTACACTGCTAGAGGAGCCGAAGAGATGAGATTTATAGAAGGCTGAGAAACTGACAAAAAGTGCCACCTTGTTTAAGAACCCAAATATTAAGACCTAAGCTGGAACACCTATACAATTAGCTTAAGAAACTGAAGTGAAAATAAGCTGCGCATTTGCCAGTATCTTCCTCCATTGCTCACCCCCACCAGAAACAGTTTTAAGAACACATTTTAAAATGATAAAACAATCACTCAGACAAAGGCTAATTCAGGCATTCCTTGATGTGTTGTCAGTGCAGAATGCCTCATGTCTTCTCAAAGGAAAGTTATAATAACTTCAGTTCTTAGAACTTAGTATTCCAGTAGTCCTGTCCTCAGCTCCTGCCCCCCAACCACCTCCGCAATTCCCCCACCATCATTGTCCTGGGACCTCCTCTGCCAGCATATACCCGTCTCCACCTGAAGTTCTGGTGTTCCTTGGAACCACGAATCTTAGCCGAGAAGCGCTCTGACAGCTTCTCCAGTCCCCGGGAATACTCTTGCTCCACCTCCGCCTTCCGGCGCAAGAAGTCGGCCACATCTTGGAGCAACTGCTGCCGACTCTCAGCCTGGGAGTCCAGACCTCGGACTTGCTCCCCCATCTGCCAGCGCATTTCTGAAAGAGAGGAGCAAAGCTATCAGCATCTGAACTGCTCTAGGATACAGGGTTCTCAAACGCTCTTTGGGCACATCCAGACTGCCGCTGGTTTGTGGAAAGGATTCAAGCCTCCTGGAACTTTACGCTTTCACAGTTAAAATGGGTCAAAGCACTCTGTTACTCTAGCATGACTTTCCAAAAGAATCAGATTTATTGCAGTTTGGAAAGTGAATAGGAAACCATGCTGTAAGTAAACATAATTATGCCCAGTGTGAACCACATTTTGTAAGCCTCCCCCATATTGTTATTTATTGCTGTTGATTGCTATTTAAATTAGAACCACAGATTCAGTATTAGAATTAAATAAGAAAAGTTAGAAATAACTTGTTTTATGGAGGTGATTTCAATCTAATTAAATTGAGGCTCCAATAAACACCGTAATTTCACAAAATCACATTAGTGAAATTTGTTAACTGTAACTTTGGGCTGAAAATCATTACAATTTAACAAATTTAAATATGATTTTTCATATTTTTTTCACTCAAAAAATCAAAATTACCCACATGGGATTAATAAAACAATTATTCACCTTTTGTAACAGTTATATTAATGACACGTGGGTGATTATGATTTTACAGCATCTTGAAGACTAACACTTTAATTATGGCATGAGCTTTCTTTTAGCTTGTGCTGTTTTATCTGTGTAAGCTGCTTGGAGTCCTGAATAAAGGCAGGATATAAATAATAATAATAATGATAATAATATGTATTAGCTTATTCCAGAGCCCTGTTCTGATTCTGAGATGCCAAATTGTGACCAATGTGTTTAGAATCTGGTTATAAGCAGTTCTAAGCTGTATATGCGTAACTGAATTATGGATTAAGTAGAAGCTGGCAAATGTGGCCTCTTTTTGCTCTTCAAAATATGGCAACCCTATATATTTTACTATGATTATAATTTTAGCACCAAGTTTTGTTTAGGTTGCTATGAAACTATTAAACATGTATCGATGAACCTAACATACATATTTTTAGAAAATCACGTCTCTGATTAAGATAGAAACACCACGGTTTGCTGTACCTGCCTGCCGAGTATAACAGAGCAAACGAGATTTGCTTCTCATGTGCATAATATCTGGTATGAGTGACTCCTAATGACTTAGGCCTGGAACAGATCAGAAGTTCCCCTCCTTGCTCAAATGAACACGTACAAAAGCCAAGGTTGGGAAAAGGTCCAGGCAAGAGCGCTCACACCTCACATGAGGAAGCATATATCCCTAGATGTGCAGGTGAGGAACCCTGCCAGCTCTATTTGGCCTGAGGACATGTGTGCATGCATGCTTTCACACTCATATTCTCCCTCTCTCGCCCACGCTCACATAGGCACTCAACTCTCCAAACAGAGGCACATATTCATACCCTCACTTTCCTAACTCTACCCAAAGTGCCAGCTTGGTTGGAAAGTTAAATAATGATACAGACCAGATAGGAAAGTTCTCTAACACCTCAGTGTATGTTGGCAAATTTAAGCTAAACATACACCAAAACCTTTCCGCTACTACACCTAGTGATGATGTGCAAAGAAAGTCAGCTGCAAACACGTTCAGCTCCTAACGATTTGCGTCTTCAAAACAATGTTAGCTCTCTTGACGGCACCTACATTTTTAGAGATAGCATCAATATAAAAAATGAAATGTTACTACTAGTTTTAAAACTTTTGCCAGCAGAAGGATTAAAGAGAAGGCAAACTTTTTTGTGGGGGAGGGGAGAGAATAGAAAACGAGGCAACAATTACCGTATTTTTCGCTCTATAACACACACCCGACCATAACACGCACGTAGTTTTTAGAGGAGGAAAATCCGTAGGCATGCCACCCGTAGGCATTCCCTCCATAACACGCATAGACAATTCCCCTTACTTTCTAGGAGGAAAAAAGTGAGTGTTATTGTTAAGTTGTGGGTTGACATAGTAGACGACACAGCGACTTCTCCAAGTAGCTCTTTATTTTGTAAGCTGGAATAGAACTGACTGCAAACAGCTCAGCCGGCCTGCTTTTATAGGCAGCCAGCTGTCAACATTGTAGCAACAACATCCCAGAGTTCCCGCCTAAAATAACTGACGTGGACCTGAGTGAAAACTATCTACAGACCTGAGTGAAAACTATATACAGTATCCCCCTGCTGGCCCAGGGTGAAACTTCACTATATAACACCCCTCCCCACCGAGATAAGGTGTTAGTTACAATCGTAATGGTTTCCTTATATACAGCACTACGCGTAATGGTTCAATTAGGCACAAAAGCATATCGGTTACATTTCCCATACTTAGACCAACAGTGATACATGTCCAACAACATAGTCCTTTAAATAAGTTGGGCGCTTGGGAACTCTGCCAGACCGCCGGGGACTGGTAGCCAAGTCCGAAGGGCCACACAGTTCTTGCTGAGGCTGTGGTGCGACCCTAGGTGGCGTTGGAACCAAATCCCCTGGATCCGCTGCTGTGGGTGGAGCCTCCGCAAGTGGAGTAGTCTGAGTCTGTGGTAAGTCTGGCAGACCCTCTGAAGCGGCTTGGTTTGGCTCCACGCTGGCAGTTTGCGAGGGAGGTGTAGGTGGGGCCTCGCCATCTGTACGTGTCTCTTCTGGAGCCGCAAGCGAAGTTGGGGGCACTTCGGTAGTGTCCAAGTCCCCAACCCTGTGCCTAAGCTGGTCAATGTGCCGTCGCCACAAGCGTCCGTCTTCGAGTGCCACCTGGTACGAGCGAGGTCCAGTGACTCCCACTACTGTGGCTGGCACCCAAGGAATGTCCCCCACATAGTTCCGGGCAAAGACCTGGTTTCCTGGGACAAATGACCGTGGCGCGTTGGCACAGCCTGGGGGTTCAGCCACGGCAAAGTCCGGGTGTAGCCGGTCGAGCGGCGACCTGAGGCGGCGGCCCATAAGCAGTTCAGCAGGACTCCTCCCTGTGGCCGCATGAGGGGTGATGTGTTGCACGAACAAGTATTCGGCGACCCGCTCATGCCAGTCTCCCCGGTCCAGGTGCGCAGGCAAGGACCAGCGGCCTGGATTCACTGTACTGTACCAGCACACTGTCTGATGAAAGGAGAGCCTTGACCGCGTTGAAGGCCGCCGTCTCCCGATGACCCCAGGCCCAAGGCGTCTTAGTGCTAAGGAGTCGGTGAAGAGGCTCAGCCACTGTGGCTTTGTGGGGCAGGAAGATGTTATAAAAGTTCAGCAGCCCCAGGAACGCCTGCAACTCCGTCTTGTTCTTTGGGGTGGGGGCCTGCTGGATAGCGCGGATCTTGGATGTGGTCGGGTGAAGGCCGGAGGCATCGATAAGATAGCCCAGGAACTCTACCTGTGGAACGGCGATCTGGCACTTCTCCCCCTTTACCTTGAGCCCGGCCTCTTGGAACCTGGTCAGCACGGCACGGAGGCGCTCGAACAGCTGCTGGTGTGAGTCTGCAGACACCAAGACGTCATCAAAATATGGTACCACGCCCGGAAGCCCTTGCAGGAGACGCTCCATAAGGCTTTGGAAGATGCCAGGAGCCACACTCACCCCAAACTGCAACCGGTGGCAACGGAATGCCCCCCGGTGGGTGACGATCGTCTGGGCTTCAGCAGTGGCATCATCGACCGGCAGTTGTTGATAGGCTTGGGCAAGGTCCAGCTTAGCGAAGACCTTACCCTCACCCAGGGAATGCAGCAGGTGTTGGACAACAGGAACCGGATAAGCGTGCTGCTGAAGTGCCTTGTTGATCGTGCACTTGTAGTCAGCGCAGATTCTCACCGACCCATCTGGCTTGACAGGCGTGACGATGGGGGTTTCCCACTTGGCGTGGTCAACCGGCTCCAAAACTCATTGGGCGATCAGTTTGTCCAGTTGTTCATCCACCTTAGCCTTGAGAGCAAAGGGAACCCGGCGTGGCTTTAGCTTGATGGGGGCGACTTGTGGATCAAGGCTAAAGGAGATGGGCGTACCTGTATATTGCCCCAAGGTGCCGTCAAAAACCTCGGCAAAGTCTTTGACCAGACCCTCAGTCTCTGCGTTAGAGATGCAGTTGATGCCGGTGACTTCCAGGCCGAGGGCATCAAACCAGTCTAGCCCTAGGAGGCTTGGCCGCTGACCTTCGACCACCACCAACCGGAGCAGGCCCGAAAAATCCTTGAAGGCGATCCGGAACCGGCCAACGCCTACCACGGGAATGTCGTTTCCCTGGTAGTCTCTCAGGTGTACGCGGTGAGAGTCGAGTTGCCTTTTGGACACTCTGGGTACCAGTCTTTTGATGGTGCTCCATGACACGATGGACAGGGCAGACCCGGTGTCGATCTCCATGTCACATGGAGCTCCTTCAATGAGCACCGTGACGTTCAGCTTGCGTCGCGTAGGCGAGTCGGTTTGGCCAATCGTGGTTCCAGACGGGCAGCGGCAGTTGGTGAGAGCGAAACAACTTTCCTTGGCAGACTGGAGTGAAGACTTGGACTTGCGAGTCGATGAAGGGGGGGTGTCAGACGGAGCCGATCGGCAGACCTTAGCGATGTGGCCCCTTCTGGAACACTTCCTACAGATGGCGTCTCTGAATCGACACTTGGCACGGGAATGGTTGCCTCCGCAGCCGGCACATTCCGGTTGGCCCTTGGACTTCTGTTGGAACTTCCTGCGCTCCCGCTTTGTCTGGTGCACGTCATTGTCTTCACTGGAGGATGCCTCATCACTGCTGGCCTCTTCATGATGCACCGGAACTGGCTCCCTAGCAAGACACGGGCTGCTGGACTTGCGGATCTCCTGGGCGGAGCGTTCAGCAGCTTCTGAGGCCACAGCCTCCTCTCCTCAATGGCTTTCTGCAGCGTGAGGTCTGGCTTGGCAAGGAGACGCCATTGCAGATGGATGTCCCGGACCCCGCAGACGATTCGATCCATCAGGGCATCGTCTAAGTCTCGGAACTCACAGTGCATTGCAGCCTGTCGCAGGGCGGTGGTGTAGTTGTTGATTGACTCCCCCTCTGCCTGGTTCCGGTGGTAGAACGCATGGCGGGCAGCAATCTTGGACGGCTTTGGTGCGTAGTGGTTGCGGAGCTTCTCTTGGATCGTGTCCCATGGTGTTGCCTGGACTGCTTCAGGCGCAACCAATGCTCGGGCCGTCTCAAACACCTCAGGCCCACAGAGGCTGAGGAATAGGCCCCGCTTCCGATCCTTTGATACTGCTGTCAGCTCGTTGGCTTGGAGGTAGCAGTCGAACCGAGCGAGGTAGGAGTCCCATGATTCAGAGGCTGGCGCAAACGGCGGTAGAGGCACAAGTGAAGCCATGATTCCGATGCCGGCGTGAAGGGCGATGGATGGAACACCGTGCTCTAGCCAGAACAGTCAGCTCTGAATTGGTTCTGTCCAGTGATTTCGCTCAGTGATTTCGCTCTGTGATTCAGCTCAGTGATTCAGCTCAGTTCAGAGGATGGCCGCATCTGGCTGTGCTCTGATGTCCATCGATCCCACCTTCGTCGCCAGTGTTAAGTTGTGGGTTGACATAGTAGACGACACAGCGACTTCTCCAAGTAGCTCTTTATTTTGTAAGCTGGAATAGAACTGACTGCAAACAGCTCAGCCGGCCTGCTTTTATAGGCAGCCGGCTGTCAACATTGTAGCAACAACAGCCCAGAGTTCCCGCCTAAAATAACTGACGTGGACCTGAGTGAAAACTATCTACAGACCTGAGTGAAAACTATATACAGTATCCCCCTGCTGGCCCAGGGTGAAACTTCACTACATAACAGTTATGGTGCGAAAAATACGGTAATTACCAGGTTAATGTCACCAATTAAGAGTCCTATTCTCATAATTCCAAGTTCATATGCAGGGATTTTATGTTACTTAGTGACCAGGAAAATGCATTCTGAACATACTTATACATACATATGCATATACTTATTTCATACATGTTCAGGGGCTGATCCCTGGTTCATATTAATCCCAGGAGAGCAGGGGAAGGGGCAGTAGTGATGGACCAGGAATGATGGACAACCTTGCATGCCATTAGCACTAGTAACTTCTCTGCAGCACATGGACACAGGGAAGAAGAGCACTGAGCATTCTGTGCTCATGTGAGGCCATAAAACTTCAGGAGCTCCCTTCGTGATCTGAAAATGCACCATTGAACTTGTCTGAAAAATCTTTTCAACACAATGAGAGTCCTTGGCAGGCAAGGAAAGTGAAATATACTCGGAGTTGCAAAGTGATTTCATGCTCTTTATTCAGCTCATAGTGGTGAGGAGGAATGAATGAAAGTCCCCTCAAAGTATCTGCCTTATATACATTATTTACACAATGGGCTGCACATGATTGGCTAATTCCGGAATTGTACTGTAAACCAATCAGGTTGTGGATTCACTTCAATCTGGAGCATGATTGGGTGGTTCCTGCCAACCAATCATACTGCTGCATTGTTCTAGGACCAATCAGACTGCTGCATTCTGAATCCTATTGTTCTAGGACCAATCAGACTGCTGCAGTTTGGATCCTATTCGACTCAGTACATAACACCCCTCCCCTCTAAGTTCCAGTCCTGCCCGGGAGGTCGCATTCATAGTCCTCAAGGTACGCTGGTGGCCTACGTGTGCGTTGCGGCCTGGGGTGTTCCCTGGTCCGGGGTTCAGGTTCTGGCTCGTGTTCCAAGGATGCTGGCTGTGATGGGGCTGTTTGGTCTGGCGCCACCGGCTCGCTCAGTCGTGGTTCTGGTTCCGGTGTCCTTTCGGCGTCCCGGGACCTCTCTGTATTTACTGGTTCTGCCTCTCCTGCTGGCCCCTGCTGCTCTATGGGCCTCACTGCCCCACTGTTCCCCTGGGACTCCTCTGACCTGTCCTCCTCCTCCTGGTTTTCTCCCGGGAATCGTCGCCGTATCTGGTCACAGTGGCGGCGCCAGCATTGCCCCCCATCCGTTAGCACCTCGTACGACACGGGGCCAGTGACCCTGGTGACTGTGGCAGGTACCCATGCAGGGCCTGCCCCAAAATTCTTTGCGTACACTGGGTCCTGGGCCTCGAAGGTCCGGGGGTTCCCGCCTTCCCCCACCACTACCTCATCCTGAGCTCTATCGGGGTGAAGGCGGTCCAATCTGATTGCAAGGCGCCGACCCATTAGTAGTTCAGCGGGGCTCCGGCCAGTCGTTGAGCTGGGGGTGCTGTGCTGTGCTAGAAGGAATGTGGCAAGGCGGTACTCCCAATCCCCTTGCGTCATGCGGCGAAGGGTGTCCTTGGTGGTCCGCACCATGCGTTCTGCTTGGCCATTGGTGGCAGGGTGGAATGGCGCCGAACGGATGTGGCGGATGGCGTTCTGCGCTGTGAAGGTTTGGAATTCTCCTGACGTAAATGTAGTCCCGTTGTCTGAGACAAGAGTGTCAGGGAGCCCATGGGTTGCAAACAGCCTGCGTAGTACCCGGATGGCTGCGGATGTAGAAGTGGACGGTACCAGTGCGACTTCCAGCCATTTGGTGTAGGAGTCCACCACTATGAAGAATGTTTTCCCCTGAAAGGGGCCAGCGAAGTCCACATGCAGGCGTGACCATGGTGCTCGGGCGGACTCCCAGGACTGGACTGGGGCCCTTGGGGGATCTGGGCGGGATTCTTGGCAGGCCTGGCAGTGTTTGACCCAGGCCTCTATCTCTCCGTCAATCCCCGGCCACCACACATAACTCCTGGCAAGGGCCTTCATTCTTACTACCCCTGGGTGTGTCTCGTGTAGGGCTGTGAGGACCCTTTTGCGGAGGGGCTGGGGAACAACGACCCTGCTTCCCCATAACAGGCACCCCTTGTGGGCCGACAGTTCATGTTTGCGGGTTGTGTAGCTGGCGAATTCTGGCCCGGGGCTGCTGCTGGGCCATCCCCTCCACACCCAGTCCAGGACCCGGGAGATGACCCTATCTTTCTTGGAATGGTGTGCAACTTCTTGTGCCTGAATGGGGCGGTCGGGAAGCAGCTCCAGGCTCATAACCTCTTGTGCAGGTGCCGGGTCGGGGCCTGTTTCTGGTAGTGGTAGCCTGCTGAGGGCGTCCGCATGGCCCATCGCCTTCCCAGGGCGGTGAATCAGTGCATACTGGTAGCTGGCAAGGAAAATTGACCACCTGAGGACACGAGGAGACAGCACTTGGGGGGTCTGCTTTTCGGGGGCAAACAAGCCAAGCAACGGTTTGTGGTCAGTCACCACGGTGAAGGGCCGCCCGTACAAGAAATCATGGAATTTTTTTACTCCCTTCACGATTGCCAGGCCCTCCTTGTCGATTTGTGAGTAGTTCCGCTCAGTTGCGTTGAGTGTCTGGGAAAAGTATGCCACCGGTACCTCTCTTCCATCTGGGAGTTGGTGTCCCAGGACAGCGCCAATGCCATAGGGTGAGGCGTCGCATGCTAGCACCACCGGCAGCCTCTCGTCGAAGTGTGCCAAGACCGAGTTTGAGACAAGCAAGTCCTTGACTGCCTGGAATGCGGCCTCCTGGCGCTGGCCCCACACCCAAGGGGCCCACTTGTCCAGGAGTCTGTGTAGGGGCTCCGCTACCGCCGCCTTGTGGGGAAGGAAGGAATGGTAAAAGTTCAATAGTCCCAAGAAGGCCTGAAGTTCAGTCTTGTTTTTGGGCGCTGGGGCATCACAAATGGCCCGTACCTTGTCCCCAGTCGGGTGGACCCCTTCTGCGTCCACCATGAATCCCAGAAAGTCCACCTGGGGCACTCCTAGTAGACATTTTTCCCGCTTTACCTTGAGACCCGCTGTCTGGAAACGGTGCAGAACGGTGCGGAGGCGGTCCTCAAACTCCTCTGGTGTGGGCCCGGCAATCAACACATCATCGAAGAAGGGGGTGACGCCAGGAATCCCTGGAAGTCCGTGAGCTCCGTCGAGTTGCCTTGGTGCGTTGGGCCCCGGGACCTGGGGCTCTTGGATTGGTCGTCTGATGCCTGGCGTCGGGTGGGCCGAGCCCGACACACCCGGGCGATGTGTCCCGATTTTCTGCACTGTCTGCACTCTGCATTGCGGAAACGGCAGGTCCTCCTCTCATGACTTTCTCCACAGCTTGCGCAGTTCCCTCCTTCTCGTCGAGGCAGCTGTGGTATGTGGGCTGCTTGAGTGCGCTGCTGTACTCGGTGCACCTCCTCCCTGTCAGATCCTGAGTCGTCGGTGAGGTCTTCATGGTGGACCCTCGGTTGGGACGGCTGGCTCGGCCGTGCCTCTTGTGTCGACCTCTCGGCAGCTTCCGTTGCCAGGGCCTCCTCCAGAGCGACCTGGAACGTTAGGTTCTTCTTAGCGTAGAGGCGTCGTTGCAGCCTCTCATCCCTCAGGCCACCGACGAGGCGGTCACGAAGCATGTTCTCCAGCTCTGAGAAGTTGCAGAACCGGGCGGCTTGGCGGAGAGAGGTCACAAACCCAGTTATGGTTTCCCCAGGGGCTTGCCGCTTTGCGTAGAAGGCATTTCGACGAGCCACCACTGAGGGCTGTGGCGAAAAGTGCCCCTTCAGCTGTTCCATTATTGTTTTGTATGGAACAGTAGCCACGTCTTCAGGCACAAGGAGAGCCCGGGCGATTTCAAATGTCTCCTCTCCGCAGACGCTGAAGAATATTGCCCTCTTCTTGGCGTCTTCATCATCGGTGACCCCTTTGGCTTCTAGGAGGAAGGTGAAACGGGAGGCGTACGCTTCCCAGTCTCCAGATGCTGGGTTGAAAGGCGAGAAGCTGCTGTCAGTTGCCATTCTGAGTTCCTTGTGTCCCGGAGCTGAAGCCTGGATACACGGTGCGAGGCAGCAGTGTGGCAGGTGGCGGTGCTGCGGTGCTGTGTGTGGCAGTCAGCTCAGCGGGATCCCACCTTCGTCGCCAGTGAAATATACTCGGAGTTGCAAAGTGATTTCATGCTCTTTATTCAGCTCATAGTGGTGAGGAGGAATGAATGAAAGTCCCCTCAAAGTATCTGCCTTATATACATTATTTACACAATGGGCTGCACATGATTGGCTAATTCCGGAATTGTACTGTAAACCAATCAGGTTGTGGATTCACTTCAATCTGGAGCATGATTGGGTGGTTCCTGCCAACCAATCATACTGCTGCATTGTTCTAGGACCAATCAGACTGCTGCATTCTGAATCCTATTGTTCTAGGACCAATCAGACTGCTGCAGTTTGGATCCTATTCGACTCAGTACATAACAGAAAGGGTTCCTTGCAGGCAAGAAATTAAACACCACTGTGTTAAACTAAGATCAGACTAAGCATTACATTAGCGGTGACTATAGTTTGCCATTGAGGGCAAATCGAGGCACCTCACCACCCTCTCGATACCTCCATCCCTCACCTACTTGTTGCCTCCCTTGCTTGCTGTCACCCACCCTCCTCCATTGTACCTTTGTCCATGGCCTCCTCCTCCCCCTCTGCCAGCGCCACAGACATACTTCCAGAAATCAGCTTCCGGAAGTGCTGAGATGGAAGGAAGAGGAAGAGCAGTAATGCCCGGGGCCAAGGTAGGTATTGCTTCCCTTATTTTCTTCCACACTCTGGTATGGGCCAACTGGCTCATGCCACAGGGTGGGACCAAAAAAAGCCCATCTTTTGGTCCTGGGCTCTGGCCAAAATGGGACATCTGGGATTGAGATCAGAGGCTGGGGAGGCTTCTGTCAATCTGGGATGTCCTGCATAAAATGGGACCATTGGGCATTATGTAGTTCATAATACTTTAACTAACAGCACATTGTGGGGGGCAGTTTGGTGCCATCAGGACAGGATTGAGGACAGACATCCAGGGCCCCACTGAGCAGAACAGCCCCCTGAACACAGCAGAGCTGGCTTACCCATTTTAAGTCAGTGAAGTAATATACATTACCATCTAATTCAGCATTATGTCTAGAATCTAAAATTACCTAACTACACTCTGGGGTGGAGGGAGGAGCAGAATCAGGGCCACAGCATGGGGAGGGGCCCTTGCCACAGTCCTGACTGGAACTGCCCACTCCAACACCATGCCCCTTCTATTTACAAGGGGAAGAAACTCTCACTGTCCCAGTATTGAATGAATTGGCTCCCTTCACATATGGGTGACGCATGGGCATCATCTCCAGCACATTCCCTAATTGGTGGGCTATGGTCATGTTTCCAAGGATGCTGAGAACCAGATCTGCCATTTTTACACGGCTTTCATGTCTTCTGATTGTGCCATTCCGCACCCCCCCGCACCCCCCCCCCCGGGCAGAGGGAAGATAGGATATGACAGTTGTTCCACCAGTGTAGCCACAGGAGCAAATGTCTTGTCCACCCCAGGTGTAGTTGATGTACTGTATAGAACTGCTCTGTATTGGTATATTTGATATAATAAATTTCTCTAATAAATTTCAATAAATTTCATTAATCTGACAGAAAAACCCACTCAAGTTTTTACACAAAAAATATTGGGCCTTTGTTAAGATAAAAGTCGTAGCTACCACCCTCTGGAATGCCCTCCTTCAGGTAATTCAAGAAGCAGAGACAGTAATGGCATTTAAACAGCTCTTTAAAACCTGTATGCTTATTCAAGCTTTCTGACCTGTGTACACACTCCTCGGTTTTATAGATGATGTTGTAACCCTCCCATACACGATTTCATTGTGCCTGATCCTTTCCAAGGCTCTGATTGTTTATCTGAGCATACGAACAGCTTGGGAACACCTCATGCTCACTTTTCATTGGTCTAAAAAATATGCTTCTACAGACCAAACTATATCAACTATATGCATCATGACGCGCATCTCTCTGTGTGTGATTTACTGCTTTGTTTCAGGCAAATTCTCTCACAAAAACCTCACTAACCTCATGGCAGAACCACCTTCGTAAAAGCATCATATGGAAAGCTAATTTGGGGGGTGGAAGTTTTAAAAGAACAATTAAAGTATACAGTACCTACAAAAATAGATAGGGAACCCCAATCATTGTATTTGCATTTTCCACATACCAAGTATTTTTTTAAAATAACCATCTAGCAACAGGTCAGACAGTCACTGCATTCTAGAATACCTGGCAGGACATTAAATGTTGATCCACACACTCAAACTTGACACATACAAAGGAGGAACCATAAACACCAACCAAACAACAGCAAACAGAAAGACAAAAATGTGTGATAAACACATGTAAAACAGCTGTAGCAGCACTGGTGTATCCAGAAATGCAAAGCCAAGCAAAAATCATGGCTTTGAGCATATACATATATCCACCAAGGTATATGAACATGCATAACGCTACTGTACTGGCTCAGCTGAGAGCAACTCCCATGTATCCAGACATTAAAACACAAATAGGAAAGCCACACATGCATATAAATCATGGCATTAAAATGTATGCAAAAGGGAATCCAATCATTTCTCCATGGCCATTTGTATTCATTGGGAACAGAAATGGTTCAATTTATACAGGCAAGTGTGTACCACTCAAAAAATCTCACAGCATGCGTGTGTTTTGTACTTTGGCATTGATCGCCGGCTGCAAACAGACTCAAGAACCACCATGCTTGCAGAAAGTTAATACAGTGGTACCTCGGGTTAAGTACTTAATTTGTTCCGGAGGTCCGTTCTTAACCTGAAACTGTTCTTAACCTGCTGAAGCACCACTTTAGCTAATGGGGCCTCCTGCTGCCGCTGCGCCACCGGAGCACGATTTCTGTTCTCATCCTGAAGCAAAGTTCTTAACCCGAGGTACTATTTCTGGGTTAGCGGCGCCTGTAACCTGAAGAGTATGTAACCCGAGGTACCACTGTATTGAAAGACTGCAGGGCCTAAGAAGTGATGCTCTGAGACAAACAGTACAGCTATGACTGGTTTGATTCATCAAGTGTTAGATAGATAGATAAATTTATTGTCATTGTCCGTATATACACAGTATACACAACAACGAAAATCAAACACCCAAGACCGGATTCACATACACATTAGACAGCAGGCATCTCACACAAAGGGTTTGCAGGTGCTCCAGCCATGCTGGATAATGGGCAAATTGCTGATCATCCAAGCTGGGTGCACTACAGGCCTTGGTAATTTTGTCCAAGGCAGCTTCCCCACCCTGGTGCCCTCTACGTGTTTTTGACCACAAATCCCATCAGCCCAGATTGTTGGCTTTGCTGACTGGGGCTGATGGGAATTGTAGTCCAAAATATCTGGAGGGTGGGTGGGAGAAGGCTGGTCTAAGAAATTGACTGATTTACTCAGAGGCAGCAGGCTTGTAAATAACCATGTTACTAGTTGCCTGCAGCTTGTAAGAATTTGCTCCAGGTGACTTGGCAGAGAAGCTTTCATAGTTTAGAAGACATACCCCACTCCACTTCACACGCAGATGGCTAACCAGGTATATGAGATCAAACAGGCTAGTAAAAACTTTTGTGGGCAAGTAAGTTTTGCTGACATCATCTCAGTAAGATAGCAGCTTAAGGCTTCATCTGCATAGAAAGTTGTTCCTTTACAAAACATGGCTCCCCTTGGTTCTGGACAGCCATATGTGCCCACACCTGGAGTTTGTGCTGTAAAGGGGACTGGGTCAGTGATGCAGTTCTGCATGAGAGCAGCAACAATGCAGATTGTGGTATCAGGGGGCAATTAAGCTTCCTGGGAATCTGACCTGCTGCTTTTTTAAAGCAAGTTTCTACTCCTCACAAATGTGAAGTTGTGCCTGAAAGTGTGGGCTGAATAATTTTTCTAGGGGTCAGGAAGTAAGTGAGATGCATCATTCTCACTTTTCCACATGATTACCAAAACAAGGGTAGATTTACATAAAATGTTTTTATATACAGTATATAACTGCAGGATTCAGCAGTACAAGAGTAATACAGCATAATTTCTCAATTTCCACAATCTATCTGGGTGACATGGAATCATAGAATTGTAGAGCTGGAAGGGACCATGTGGGTCATCTCATCCCACCCCCTGCAATGCAGGAATCTTCTGCCCACTGTGGGGCTCAAACCCAGGACCCTGAGATTAAGAGTCTCATGCTCTACCCACTGAGCCATCCCAGCTGCTATATATACATGATTCAGCTTTTGTTGATGAAGGATTTGGGTTGCCATTGTGCAGAATTTTGATTTTACTTAATTCCCATTTATGTTCTTCCCATGGTGTATTTCATAGCCTGGACAGAGAAAAGGGGCCGCAATGAAGTAGAGGAAGCAGCAAAACAAGAATAAAACAGCAAAAGTGAACAAAAGGAAGAGGGTTGGCTGAACCTCCCCCAATCCTCTCTTCAGGACGCAAGAGTTCAAGCTCGCAGCCCTGCAGGGCCAAGGCAGCTAGGAGTCTGCTGGGTTAGCAGAAGGAAGCAAGGGCACAGAGAGACCCCTTCGTTTCCCAGTTTTATCAGCAGAAGCCAAGGCAAAGCAGCAAGGGGATGGAGAAATGGTCCGCAGCCCTTCCCCCAACCCTCTTCACAAAAGCCTCTGAAAAATCAGAACTGACAACTTGGAAGCTGAACTCAACCCAATGAGCAAGAGGGAAGAGAGAAAGCTCAGTTGGGGAAATGGGGAAAGGGGAATGAGTTGGCTGGAGAGAGAGAGAGACAGAGAGGGGAATTAGGGGGATCTAGGTCCAACCCCCACTGTGTATGGCTTAATACTTGCATGAGAACATGGTGTAGAGGTGGAGGTGCTGGAGGCTTGGTACCAAAGACAAGATCGGAAGGCGCTTTGAGCCCCTCTTGGAGGCATCTGTACCAGTCGGCCCTGGTGGTGGCGGAGGAGGGGAGGGGGAAAGGGTGTGTGTGATTGCACTGACAAGTGCAGAGGTCAGAAGTTCAAGGGCCTGCAGTCAGATTTATAGCCCACCGTATCCCACAGCATCAGCGCAGGTAAACAATATTTGCTCTCTCATTCATAAAAACATGGCTTATTAAGAGAGGGAGAGGTTTCACTGATTGCCCTGCTTGAAATTTGTGGTCTTATTTTTAAAAAGAATAAAATAAAGTTGTAAGCCACTTTGAATATTGTGATTGCAATAGAAGGATGAGGAGTAACTCATCTTAATAAATACACAATAAACAACAATTTTGTTTTAATGTTTGGTTTTATTATGGAAGCCACCCAGAGTGGTTGGGGCAACCCACCCAGACAGGCAGGGTATGGAATTAATAATAATGTCTGTTGGGCATAAACTCCACCAAAGTTCACCTGCCAGCTTCCACCTCAGCTGATATTTAGATCACAGCATTTAAAAACAGGCTGGTTCAGCCTTTTCTCTTCCTGAAGCTAAAGGGCAGCCTCTCTCTCTCTCTCTCTCTCTCTCTCTCTCTCTCTCTCTCTCACACACACACACACACACACACACACACCCTGCTTGGTGTCCATCTCCATGATGACAGCCCCCTGAAGTGACCATCTTAGTAAAAACCTGTCAGTTTGTCAAATCAAAATAGCCAAAACCTGACATAATATCTGAGGCGGCAGCAGAACTATTTCTTTGCCTGGCAGAAAGGAAGGTTTGCAGTTGTTGGTTCTTTCATTTATTGAGCGTTGTGTTTTTGCTGCCTGGGAGGGGGGTTTTTTACCTCAGGTGCCAAATAACTGAACTGGACTTGGGTCCTATGCAGCTTGACTTGTGGGTTGTGGGGGCTAAGCCATTTCTTGCTCTGCCTCAGGCAGCAACCATCCTGGGCCAGCCCTGCACAGCTGTGCCACATTTTGCTTCCTGGCAGGGCAGTTTCTGTTAGCAGGAGAGAGAGGGGTTTGTTTTTCCAGAATATTTAACCTCAGCTTCTCTCTTGCTCAAAGCACCTGACTACAGTATGAAGTTTGAAACATTCTTGCTCACCTAAGATGCAGAATGGCAGAGTGGGGCAGGCACCAACCGTGGGAATGGTGCCCAGCTTTGTAAAGCATTGGGGGTATAGGAGTAGTGGTAACAAGAGGTCTGGCGAGGTACTCAAAGAGGAAATTAGACCTAGTAGCAGGGAGAGGCTGCTGCCATAAGACAAAGCAGCTCCTTTAGGCAGGGGCGGGTCTGTTATGGAACTAATGAAGCTTAAGCTTCAGGACCCCTAATCCCAGAAGGGCCCCAGAAGTGACTTTAGTCCCCTTGCTTAAAATTTTGGGGTCTAGTAGATCTAATTTGAGGCTCACTGATTTGAGTAAAATTGATCAATTTTTGTTGTATATATTGTAACAATCCCAAAGTTTGAGAGTTGGTAGCACAGATATTGTAAAGTGTGGTGGCCTGTCGTGGAACAACCCCATTGAAGAAGAGAACAGCGGTTCCCCAGACCTTGTTGCTGGTTGCAAAGGGGCCCCCATGACACTTCAAGCCTCAGGGCCCCAGAAGCGTAGGTCCACCACTGCCTTCCGCCTTGTATATTTTCCAGTGGCAGAAAGGGAGACAAGGCCCCATCTGCACCATGCATTTAAAGCCCTATTAAACCCACGGTGACCGTCATGGCTCCTCTCCCCTTGCAAAACGTCCTGGGAACTGCAGTTTGTTACGGGTGCTGCTGAGAGTTGTTTGGAGACCCCTCTTCCCCTCACAGAGCTGCAGTTCCCAGAACTGCCTGGGAAGAGGGACTAGTTTTTAAGCCACTCTGGGAATATATGGTGTGCATGTACAGAGGTGACCAGCTAGGCTCCAATGCACTGTGCAAATATCCATTAAGACGAACTGTCTTTTCGCAGGGCACATGCAAGAGGACAAGAGCATCTCAACAAAACTGTGCTCCACGCCAACTGCTGCGTGTGGTGCTGGGACCACTTGGCCTTCCTGGCGCCGATACCCAAAGCGCCTTGAACCAGCCCTGCTAGTGGGACCGGGGCACTGCCTTGGTGCCAGGTTTGCTGGTGTCTGTGCTTGTAGCATTTTGAGCTCTAGAAGGGCTTTGAGTTGGCAGTCGAGGTTTGTTGCAAGATAGCAGTGAGCCTAGGCAGGTCCGGAATGGTGCTGTGATCCTGAGGAGGAGGTGAGCGGCAGAGGAGCGCTGGGGCAGAGAGAGAAGCGTTGCTGGCTGATCAACTCACCCAGCCTAGAGGAAGTTGAACGACCGGAACCCAAGAAGGGATGTTGCGTTACAATCAACAGCTTTGCTGTGCAAGGGTGTCTTAACAGGGGAAGTGGAAATTAGTGTTTTACAGCCGAGGGAGGTTACAGGGAGGCAGAGGACGCCCGGGTCCTTTTCCTGTCAGTTCGGCACGCGGGCACGGCGCACGGTTCTCTTTTTTCTGCACCTTAAGAACCTCACCTCTTGCTCCAACCCCTCGACCACGTCTCTCCCGCTAAGAACCCGAGTTTGCAGTCACGCCTCGCCACCACCACCAACAATATTCTCCCGTCTACAAAATCTGGGTCACATTTCTCTAGGTTTGGGTGGGGGAGAGAGAGACAGAGACAGCGTTCCTCTCGCAGCCATATAAATGCAGCTGCAGTGAAATCCAGCGCGGCTGGTATTTGACGCGGGAGCCCCCGAAGGGGGCGGCGTGTGGGCGGGGGGGAGGCCCCTGGCCGGCTGGAGGTCGGTCACGCAGCTGAGGACGGAGGAGCAACGGCGCCCGGGTCCCCCGCGCCCCCGAGCGAGGCCCAGGGGGGCCAGGAGAGCGCGCTGCCGCCGCCACTTGCACCTGCAGGCAGATGTCCGGCTGGCTGCTCCCGACGCCCGCCCCTCGGCGCTGTTGGCGCAGCGGCCACCCGACAGCTGCCCACCCCGGCCAGCAAATGCCTCCCCTGGCACACAATGCCCTCCCACCCCTGGCCTGCCCTTGCGTCCGCAGCCCCACCCCCGGCCCTCCCCGCGCAGCGATGCCCCTTGTCCGGCCCGCAGGCGTCGCCGGCTGCCCCCTTCTCCCCGGCTCCCCCACTGCAGCCCGCGCACCTCCCTCGGCCGCGCCCCCCCCCCCAGGATCCCCCCCCGCCCCCCGTCCTACCTTTCACCTGCGTCTCGTACTCGGCCAGGCTGCCCCGCTCGCGGCGCGCTTTCCCCGGCGCGCTCATGCCGGCGGTGCGGGCCGGGGCGCAGCAGGGCCGGCTTGTCCGCAAGATGCGCCCGGCAGATGCGGCGCGGTGTGCCGCGCTCCCGGGCGAGGCGCCGCCCCCTTCCCTTCTGCTGCTGCTTCCCTTCCCCAGAGGCAGAAGCTGGGGCTGGAGCGGCGCCGTTAACCCGCTGCGCTCCGGCTCCCCTCCTCGCCGTGCCAGCCACAAGCGCAGCCCGTGCCAGGCGCGCGCGCGCTCGCTCGCTCTCCCTCTCCCAGGGCTGGAGCCAAAGGCTTTGTGTCGCCCTGTCCAGCCTGTGGCAACGCAGGCCCGGCCAGCCACAAGCCCCACGGAGACGGGAGCGACGGTTGCACCACCAGATCACACCCTCCTCCTCCTCCTCCTCCGCCTTCTGCGCATCAATTGAGCTGGAGTAACTGAAAAGCCGCCGCCGCCGCCCCGTTTCCTGGCAATTACTAGCGACGAGTTAAAACTCGGCTCACACGGGTCTCTTCAACAACTGGGGCAACTGCACTCGTTAGCGGCGGCGGCGGCGGCGTCTGGCGGGCTGCTGGGGGAGCAGGGGGCTGGCGAGATGGTTGACCTGTGATCCAGCAGGGCTCTTCTTCGGAAACACGAGCGCCCCCCACCCAGCCACCCACACCGCAGCAATGTGTGGGTTGCCCCAAATGTTCAGGCATAGGCTGATATGACCTAGGTCAGTTAGCCTGGGCTCATTTAAGCAGGCATC
The DNA here is from genome assembly GCF_964106915.1 of Podarcis gaigeae. NCBI lineage: Eukaryota > Metazoa > Chordata > Lepidosauria > Squamata > Lacertidae > Podarcis > Podarcis gaigeae. Next base: position 39,102,143 of record NC_139694.1, read on the forward strand.
GCGACCCCAAAGTAGGCACGCGCGTGGACATTGGGTAGAGGTGTCAGGGAAAGGTGCAGCCACCTTGTTACATGCTTGTTACATACATCCTGTGGGGATCTGTGAACAAACTCCAGGGCGACTGACTGACTGAATCAGCAACACAGGAACTTGCCTGCTCTCAAGTCAGACCATTGTGTCTATTGAGTGCCATATGTTTATTTGTTCATTTATTAAATTTATATACTGCCCTTCATCCAAGGATCATGGGCAGTTTTCAGTATAAAAACACAAACACACATAACATAATAAATAAATCAATAATCCCCCCCCAAATTAAAAGGCCATATAGATAGTTTAATCAGCCAAAGTCCTGGGGAAAGAGGAATGTTTTTGTCTGGCATCTAAATATAGGCACCGAAGGCGCCAGATGAGCCTCCCTCGGGGAGCATTCCACAAACACTGGATTAGATCAGCCTTCCCCAACCTGGCGCTCTCCAGATGCTGTTCAACTACAACTCCCATCATGCTTGGTCAATGGCTGATAGGAGTTGGGCATCCATGTGGAGGGCACTAGGTTGGGAAAGGCTGGATGAGGCGCTTTGTTCCTTCCATTGGGTCCTAGTGTGTTACTGAAAAACCCAGAAGCTCTCTGGAGAGATAGATTACACCTCCACAGAGCTGTGAACTTACATTCAGAACCAGGATGCTCTTGTTTACAGTGGTACCTCTGGTTAAGAACTTAATTCATTCTGGAGGTCCATTCTTAACCTAAAACTGTTCTTAACCTGAGGTACCACTTTAGCTAATGGGGCCTCCTGCTGCCGCCACACGATTTCTGTTCTCATCCTGAAGCAAAGTTCTTAATCCAAGGTACTCTTTCTGGGTTAGCGGAGTCTGTAACCTGAAGCGTCTGTAACCCGAGGTACCACTGTATATGGTCCTTTACTCTGGGATGAATTCTTTGCTTTGGGCCCCTGGTGCAGCATTTCACTTATCCATCAAATGCTTGGTTATTTGCCAGTGGTGTCGCATCCATCACCTGTAGATCTGGGTTCACAGGACATCGCTAACAGCAATATAGCTAAGTGCTTGGAGCTACCCTTCAATATTTCTATCTAGTATTTCAGCAACATGCAAATGTACAGATACTAATCAGCTATGATATTTAATTACTTGAACCGTTATGATTGAACATGAAATTGTCACCCTGAGGATGGGTTATAGCAGAAAGGCAGAGTGCAATAAATAAACCAATACATTATGTAAGTCTTTAAATTGTAGAATTCACAACTTTGCACTGCTCTTTGGAAAAGACAAACGGAAGACAGTTCAACTAAAAGATTAATGTCCCTGATTTTGTGCCCTCTATGACCGATAGCTGTGTGACCCAATATAACTGTAGCTCTCCATAGTTAACACCCACAAGCTGCAACTGGAGCTTCCACACTCTGCAGTCCACTGCAAGTGGGACTTCCCAGCACAGGAAGCTGATTTGCTTACAATTCCACACCCTGCGCTGTCTCAGCAGAGTTCAGATGTCCTCTTGCATGCACACCCCCCCCCAGAGCAGCTGAACAGGCACTCTCAGAGTGGAGATTATCTACCCTCTGCCTGCAAAACCACACATCTCTAATTATACATATATGAGGCTTTATTTATATATAAACACATACACAAAGAAGATCTATTCAGAGAGTATTTTCACACTCCTCTCACAGGCAAAAGGGATTGGAGGGAGGCAGCAGGGTGGGGGGCAGAGGCAGGGAGGGGGTGCACTGGCAAAAGCTGCAAGAGCAACATGCCTGCCGCTCAGGAGCCAGGAGGCCTCGGCAGGGCTGCTAAGCAGACCATAGCTGGCACTTGAGGAAAAATGAGGAACTCGGTGAGAGGGGAAGGGACAGAGGGATGGTGACAACCTCACTTTTTGGCCCCCAAACCACAGGCTTTCCTCTCCCTGGTCATCCAGCCCATTCTTTCTTGCCCATCACACACACTTAAAGCACCCCTGCTAGCACTTTGTATAATCCAGTCAATGGGGGCACATGGAGAGCCACTGGGGAATGACTAGGTAAACACAGGGTTCACACTTAACAGAGGTTTTTCATAATAAAGTGGTGTTTGAAGCTCTCAGCAGCAGCAAATCAAAAGGTAGTTAGGAGCTGGGGACGCTGATGAAGTGGGGGCTAGGAGCAGGGCTCTCTGCCACATCACCAAGGTCCTGTCTGACAACCTCCTTGCAGAGCTTTCACCAAGCAAAGATGTGCTTACTATGTCAAATTTTTGATGCTGCCTTCACATTAAGGCCCAGTCCAGCCCCTCCCTTACACGCATAATTAGGCAGAAAGAGCCCTACATGCATAGGGCAGCTGGGGTTCAGCAGGAGGGGAAATTGTGGAGGGGAAATAGGTCTTCCTCTTTCTATTCAAGCTGCTGTTTCTACCGGGAGGCAGTAGGCTTCCTTAATAAGTTTTATACATTTAAAAATCTATTTCTGAGCACTGATCTGAGCTCTAGAAAAGCAATGCTACAGGCATCTCCCTCCTTACAAAGGGCTTACGTTCCTGGGTACCACTCCTATACATGAAATCATGCATAGTGGGGAGGGAACACCATCTAAAACGCCTGTAAACATCCTCTAAGCCACACACTGCTTCTTGGGTTTCTCAGCACCAGAGGAAGAGGACGATGCCATGCATTTAGGCGCCATCTCAAAAAAAAACCAGCTCCAAAGATTCATGGGATTGCCGTTGCAAAGGCTCCTAGGATAGCTAGCTGTATTCTCTCTCTTTTCGGGCCATTTTTGTCCTTTTTATGTCTTTTTGCATATCAAATCTATTTATTTATTTATTTCCTAATGCTGCACATATATGTGGTCACATGCAAGTGGGGAGATGTATGATCAATTAATATCAATCACAGCTACTAAGCGGTTGCAGCTTTTGGGTGCTTCTGAAAGGGAGTGTCATCATCAGACAGCAACTGTACTTAACTGGTTTGGTTGCAGTGCACCTGGAAAACTGTGTGATACGGAATGGGGGGGCATGTCTTCTTCACCTTCTTCTTCGCTGCAATATATCAATTTATTTCCAATTGTCAATGTCAAAAGGGACTAAAATCTATAAAATTCATAGAAAATCAACGTGCCAGTTTGCTCAATTTCTCTAGGACTCCATCACACCTCCCCTGTCCAGCATAATCCCTCAAGCAAGGTGTTAAGACCCTAATCCTGTCAAATCGCTCTGATCAGCCTTTCCTCCAGGCAATGTCAGGTGGCAGACTATGCATATTTGAGACCATTGTTTTCTCATCCCCAGGAAGTGTTTATCTGTGCATATCTCCAGCTCTGCATATTCCCCCCTCCCTCCTCCATATGTTAATCTGTGTAACCCAACCTCCCTTTAATATATTCATGATGTAATCTGTGTAACCAAACCTCTCTTTAATGTATTCATGACGTGTTTTGCACTGTATTCTGGGACATGGAGGGAGTTTCAAAAACTCATGTCACCCCTTTCTCACTGTTCAATCTCGCCTTGAACCTGTTGCGCAATAAACTTGGATCTTCTGCAGTTTGCTCCTGTCTACGGCTGAGCTCATTTTTCCTCCGCAGGGACCCACGGACTTAGTCCGATGAGCTGGGTGGCAGAGCAGCCTCGCACCCAGATTTTGCCGTAACAGTTGGCGCCCGAACGTGGGGCATGCGGTTCTCCCGCGTTGCTGACCGGGGGCCCCGAAATCTTCAGCCGGCACCAGGCCATTTTGCCTGGGAAGATCCTTTGGACCCCCGGCCATCTTCCGGGCGGTAATTGAAAGCCCCAGGAGTTCAGCCGGGGAGCAAAGAGGGATCCAGCCGGCTTATTCATCAATCCCGGGATCATCATAGAAGACACGTGAGTATAAGGAAAAGGAAAAATCCAGTGCACTGGTGGGAAAGGGGTGGAAATCTCCTGGCAACTGAATTCTCTGCCCTCCTCTCTATCGCTCCTTCTCGCCTGTCTCTTGGTCCAATTGGTGAGAGAGACCGTGGACTGCTGCTCGACCTGAAAGGGGGGTTCTGAGCTCTATCTCTTTCTCTAAAAACCCTCCAGCCAGCCGCACCAATTGGGAGTCCGAAAGTAAGACGGAGAGACCCGACTTGAAAGATAGCCGACTCTCCGCAACGGGTATCCCAGTTGAAAGCAAGGGGTTGGAGTTCTTTTTCCGAACTTCCCGAGCGTCCTTGCTAGGGGGCAGGAAGTGGTCTTGCTTTCTATCCAATCCCAGCCGCACTGGTCGGTGCCACGTAACACGTGTATCGTGCGTGAGCCCGCTTCCAAAAGCAAGGGGGATTTTCGGTTCGAAACTCTATCCAGGGATCACCCGATCTGGCACCGCACGGCGCGGGCGTTCAGTAGGGCCCCTTTTCCTGAGATTGACGATAGGTAGGAGGTTGCCAGGAGGGATAGCCCATGAGGAATTGGGCGGGATCGGCAGAGTGGAAAAGGACCCCAGGTTATTGACTAAGGAAATAGGAAGGAAATATAAGGAACCGGATAGCTAGAGCTCTTTAAAAAACTCTCTAAGGAAGTTGCCAAGTGACGAAAGACCCCTCTTTACTATAAATCCCTGTATTAATTATACCAATCTCCTAGATATACCAATCCTTACCGACCCCCTTCTCTTCCCTCCTTTCTGTCTAGACGCGCGTAAGACATAAAATGGGTACCCAGGCTTCCAAACACGAGCGGGCTCACTCTGGGAGGAAGGCTTCTAGAAAGCCATCCCGGTCTCAGAAGGACCCTGACTCTCCTCTTCAATTTGTCATCACGTATTGGAAGCTAAAGGAAGCAGCCCAACTCCTTGCAATAACCAACTAAAGGATGAGAGTATATATGTTTACATGTTGTCTGTTATGTGTGTTGTGTGTTAATACATATATGAGAATATGTGTGTTTACATGTTGTCTGTTATGTGTGTTGTCTGTTCCTTCTGTCTCTGACAGACTGCCTTTCTTAAGCGCGCATAGTTTAAACTGCAAGCTTGCTTCAAAATTTTAAATCTAAGGAAGCCATGCTGGACCTTATCAGTCTTAAATAAGACCAAATGAGAATGAAGGGTGCAAATGTTTACCCCACCTCTTGCTTTGCCGCAACTTTTCAGATTGTGAGTCTACAGTCTATTTTGGAATGTGAATGTTTCTAATGTGAACTAGATGTTTCTGCTGCAAAAGCGTAGTTGAGCACAACTGCTCTCTCAAGCTAAAATGCAGTGTATTTATTTCATGAAGCACATAAAAGGTAGAAGCTTTGGTAGACAACAGCTTTGATAGTCTATCTATAGAGTCCAGTCCTGATACCAGTCTCTAAAATCAACCAGGGTTTCCTGGCTTCTTAGTGGAAAATACCTCCCCCACTTGTTTCTGTCTCTTTCAGGTCCCCCCCCCTTCTTACTTCTGTGCCAAGTGAATTTACTCCTGAGTAAGCTTCCTTCAACAAGGGAGGGGGCACATTCTTTGTTAAAGTACCCGACATCTCACCTTTCTATGTATCGTTATTTAAAAATCGTAGTTAGGCGTACCATTCCTATGCAAGTTCAGAGACATTAAATCAAATCCAGGACTGGTTCTATTATTTGAGTGGGTATATCAACTGAAATAACCCTATGCTTAGATAAAGCTGGGTACTTTTATTTCCCTCTTCCTTAGTACATAATAGGAGCACTGATTGTGCTCTCTTCCCCAGTAGTGCCTGTGTACATAAGTATGTGTGTGTAGTACAAATCTTGCTGTGAAATCTTGCTGTGTACCCTTTATTTTGGAGGGTTGGACTAGATGACCCCAGGGTCCCTTTCAACTCTCCCAAATTGTGGCTGTGTGGAAGGACATGTGTCCGCAAGCATTGCAGGGTAATTCTTAAATTCTGGTGTGGTGATGGAGTTGAAATTCAGCCTAGCTTTGCTCTTTAGTTTTAAAAAGGTGAGAGGTGAAGCTGTGATGTTTTGAAGCACAACTGGTAATATCAAGCATTTGAGTGATTACAGTGTTTATCATTTTGTCTACTATTTAAAAATCAGACTTCAAATTCAATTCAAAGTTTAAACACATACAAATACATATGGGCCTTGACCAATCCTGTAAATAAAGGGGCAGGAAAAATTTTGTCTGCAAATGGTAAGGCCGAAATAACTTAGAATGTTAAAAAAAAATATCCTATGAATTCTGACTCTCTGGCCATTTTTTCCCCCATATATAAGGGCGTGGCATTGTTCCGGGAATAGCCAGAGGGATATTAGCCCTTTCCTGTACATAAAGGAAGCAGTCGCTTTGCTTGGGCTGAAATTGCTAGCTTTTGTTGCTGAATACTTCAATTGCTGAGTTTCTCTTTTTTGTTTTAAATCTAACCCTCTTTTAAAATCTACTCCTTACCCTTCCCTTATTCAAATTCTAATTTTGCCAAAAGATGCAACATTTCAATAGTATAAAAGGTTTCCTGAGACATGAACTCCACACATGCACAGAGACTAGGTCAGCTAACCAAAAAAAAAAAAAGATATAGGAAAAGAAGAGAGAGAGAGAGAGAGAGAGAGAGAGAGAGAGAGAGAGAGAGAGGAAGGAGGGGGAACTGTAGGGAGTGAGAGGAGCCTGGGCTGAAGGGGGAAATTTAGCCAAATTTCCTTATGTAAATCTTGTAAATCCCCTTCATGGATCACTGCCTTGCCGTGGCGAAGGGGCTTGAATAACTCAGAGAAGCTATGAGCTATGCCGTGCAGGGCCACCCAAGATGGACAGGTCATAGTGGAGAGTTTTGACCAAACGTGATCCACCTGGAGGAGGAACCGGCAAGCCACTCCAGTATCCCTGCCAAGAAAACTCCATGGACAAAGACAACAGGCATATAAAAGATATGACGCTGGAAGATGAGCCCCTCAGGTCGGAAGGCGTCCAACATGCTACTGGGGAAGAGCGGAGGGCAAGTACAAGTAGATCCAGAGCTGATGAAGCGACTGGGCCAAAGCCGAAAGGACGCTCAGTTGCGGATATGCCTGGAAGCGAAAGGAAAGTCCAATGCTGTAAAGAAAAATATTGCATAGGAACCTGGAATGTAAGAACCATGAACCTGGGTAAGTTGGAGGTGGTCAAAAATGAGATGGCAAGAATAAATATTGACATCCTGGGCATCAGTGAACTAAAATGGACGGGAATAGGTGAATTCAGTTCGGATGACCATCATATCTACTACTGTGGGCAAGAAACCCGTAAAAGAAATGGAGTGGCCCTCATAGTCAACAAAAGAGTGGCGAAAGCTGCACTGGCATGCAATCTCAAAAATGATAGAATGATCTCGATACGAATCCAAGGCAGACCTTTTAACATCACAGTAATCCAAGTTTATGCACCAACTACTTGTGCTGAAGAAACTGAAATTGACCAATTCTATGAAGACTTACAAGACCTTATAGAAGTGACACCAAAGAAGGATGTTCTTCTCATTATAGGGGATTGGAATGCTAAAGTAGGGAGTCAAGAGATAAAAGGAACAACTGGCAAGTTTGGCCTTGGAGATCAAAACGAAGCAGGGCAAAGGCTAATAGAGTTCTGTCAAGAGAACAAGCTGGTCATCACAAACACGCTTTTCCAACAACACAAGAGACGACTCTACACATGGACATCACCAGATGGGCAGCATCGAAATCAGATTTATTATATTCTCTGCAGCCAAAGATGGAGAAGCTCTATACAGTCAGCAAAAACAAGACCTGGAGCTGACTGTGGCTCAGATCATCAGCTTCTTATAGCAAAATTCAAGCTTAAACTGAAGAAAGTAGGAAAAACCACTGGGCCGGTAAGATACAATCTAAGTCAAATCCCTTATGAATACACAGTGGAAGTGAGGAACAGGTTTAAGGATTTAGATTTGGTGGACAGAGTGCCTGAAGAACTATGGATGGAGGCTTGTAACATTATACAGGAGGCAGCAACGAAAACCATCCCAATGAAAAGGAAATGCAAGAAAGCAAAGTGGCTGTCCAATGAGGCCTTACAAATAGCGGGGGAGAGAAGGCAAGCAAAATGCGAGGGAGATGGTGAAAGATACAGGAAATTGAATGCAGATTTCCAAATAATAGCAAGGAGAGACAAGAAGACCTTCTTAAACGAGCAATGCAAAGAAATAGAGGAAAGCAATAGAATGGGAAGAACCAGAGATCTGTTCAAGAAAATTGGAGATATGAAAGGAACATTTCGTACAAAGATTTCCATAATAAAGGACAAAAGTGGAAAGGACCTAACAGAAGCAGAAGACATCAAGAAGAGGTGGCAAGAATACACAGAGGAATTATACCAGAAAGAAATGGATGTCTCGTATACCCCAGGTAGTGTGGTTGCTGACCTTGAGCCAGACATCCTGGAAAGTGAAGTCAAATGGGCCTTAGAAAGCACTGCAAATAACAAGGCCAGTGGAAGTGATGGTATTCCAGCTGAACTATTTAAAATTTTAAAAGATGATGCTGTTAAGGTGCTACACTCAATATGCCAGCAAGTTTGGAAAACTCAGCAGTGGCCAGAAGATTGGAGAAGATCAGTCTACATCCCAATCCCAAAGAAGGGCAGTGCCAAAGAATGCTCCAACTACCGCACAATTGCACTCATTTCACACGCTAGTAAGGTTATGCTTAAAATTCTACAAGGAAGGCTCAAGCAGTATGTGGACCGAGAACTCCCAGAAGTGCAAGCTGGATTTAGAAGAGGCAGAGGAACCAGAGACCAAATTGCAAACATGCGCTGGATTATGGAGAAAGCTAGAGAGTTCCAGAAAGACATCTACTTCTGCTTCATTGACTATGCAAAAGCCTTTGACTGTGTCGACCACGGCAAACTATGGCAAGTTCTTAAAGAAATGGGAGTGCCAGATCACCTCATCTGTCTCCTGAGAAATCTCTATGTGGGACAAGAAGCTACAGTTAGAACTGGATATGGAACAACTGATTGGTTCAAAATTGGGAAAGGAGTATGACAAGGCTGTATTTTGTCTCCCTGCTTATTTAACTTATATGCAGAATTCATCATGCGAAAGGCTGGGCTGGATGAATCCCTACCCGGAATTAAGATTGCCGGAAGAAATATCAACAACCTCAGATATGCAGATGACACAACCTTGATGGCAGAAACTGAGGAGGAATTAAAGAACCTTTTAATGAGGGTGAAAGAGGAGAGCGCAAAATATGGTCTGAAGCTCAACATCAAAAAAACGAAGATCATGGCCACTGGTCCCATCACCTCCTGGCAAATAGAAGGGGAAGAAATGGAGGTAGTGAGAGATTTTACTTTCTTGGGCTCAATGATCACTGCAGATGGTGACAGCAGCCACGAAATTAAAAGACGCCTGCTTCTTGGGAGAAGGGCAATGACAGGCCTAGACAGCATCTTGAGAAGTAGAGACATCACCTTGCCAACAAAGGTTCGTATAGTTAAAGCTATGGTTTTCCCAGTAGTGATGTATGGAAGTGAGAGCTGGACCATAAAGAAGGCTGATCGCCGAAGAATTGATGCTTTTGAATTATGGTGCTGGAGGAGACTCTTGAGAGTCCCATGGACTGCAAGAAGATCAAACCTCTCCATACTGAAGGAAATCAACCCTGAGTGCTCACTGGAAGGACAGATTGTGAAGCTGAGGCTCCAATACTTTGGCCACCTCATGAGAAGAGAAGACTCCCTGGAGAAGACCCTGATGTTGGGAAAGATGGAGGGCACAAGGAGAAGGGGACGGCAGAGGACGAGATGGTTGGATAGTGTTTTCGAGGTTACCAGCATGAGTTTGACCAAACTGCGGAAGGCAGTGGAGGACAGAGGTGCCTGGCGTTCTCTGGTCCATGGGGTCACGAAGAGTCGGACACGACTAAACGACTAAACAACAACAACAAATCTTGGAACCATTGAGGGAAATCACCCTTAATGTGTCTTTTGCTCCAAGGGCTACGTAAGACAAAAGGGTTAAAAAAAACAAAAAAAAACCCTAGCCCATCAAAAGTCAAGAGCTTTCCAGGTTCCAAATCTTAACATGCCAAATTATTTTCACAGGTAAATATCAAAGCATACTTTGTTTGTGTGCATTTTAGGAACAGCATTTCCTGACAGGCTTCTTTGACACTTTTTAAGTTACAAATAATCTGTTTTCATTTATTTAATCCGTTTTTCCATGATGTCTATGAAGTTAATCGAAGCACAACCAAACATTGTTTGTGGAATGGTATTTGTTTACCTTTTGCCTGAGCATTTCTTATTAATTCTGTCATTTTGGCTAGTTCAAGGTACTTGCACAACTTTAAATTGCCATTCATTTTTTCATGGTATTAAGTCATTTCCCAGTATTTTGCTATTAACATTCTAGCCGATGTTGTCACATCAAGAAACACTCTTTTATTTTCATTGTTACTTCAGATTTCTTAAAATTCTGTGTCTTAGCATTTATTTATTTTGGTTCCTCATAGGTCATTGTGTGTGTGTGTGTGTGTGTGTGTGTGTGTGTGTGTGTGTGTGTGTTATTATTTAACTGTGTCTTTTAAGTCCACCCTGCCCTTACAGGATATCACTTCTACAAGTGTGTTACTACAGATCCAATGAAAAGCTTCGCCACCACAACAGAAGACACCAAAGTTTTCAAAGTGGCCACAGCTATCTCTTTCAAAGGATATAGACTGCCGGGGGAGTGGGGCTGACAAAGGGGGGTGGAGTTGAATTACAAGGACATTTCTGAATTTTGAACCTCAAGATACATACATAACATATCCCAATTGTCTTAAGATATGCAACTGATATTTAATTAGTTTGTTTTGTATTATGTGTTATTACGTAGGAATGTTCAAATGTGTCTGACAGTGTGTCATTTCCACAAATGGGGGGGCTATTTTTGTGGCTATTTTTGTGTGTAAGTGTTTTATGTCTAATGTCTTATTCCTTACACCCCAGTGGAGGATCCTCATACATTTTATGCTTTTTTCACAGATCAGGCAATCATGTAGTCCAATGTTTAGAATTAGATAAATTTATAACCACATTTCGTTGTTTCACCTGGCACTCTGCCAACTTCCCTACCCATTTTAAAATGTACTAAAAACTCACTTTACCAAGGAGAAGCTTCTAAGATACATGAAGGTGAATATGCTTTGGTTTAGCAGGAATAATCCCTTATAGAGTTAAATTGACTTATTTGGACGAGTGCCCTTTAAGAATGGTTTTATTTTAAAAGTTAAGAACCATGGGGCAAGATAAATTCAAATTGGACTCAGTTTGAATTGGGCAAGTGTATCCAGGCTGCAATTAGCTTTTTGGTCCTTAATGTACAAGTGAGCAACTTCCCATGACTGCAAGACCAGAGCCTATGATAATAAAATCCCATAGAATGGCTAGGCAAGGACATTTCTCTCCTGACGTGCCCAAACCTGTGCCAGCTGGGGTGAGTGCCAGGCAACATGGTTAATATGAAAGCCCTAAGTGGATTCACCAGGGATTGCCACTACTGTGAGACCACAGAAGAGCTACCTTGACACCTGAGAACACAAAAATGGCGGGGGACAAAGCAAACTGCATTTTTTCCAGTCAGTAGTGGACCTTCCTGCTAAATGTAAAGCATAGACCACTATTGAACAAAATACAACAGGTGTCCTTTTATGCGATATCCTATATCCAGCTATCTGCACTACTATACTTGCAAATGGCCTTAAGAGGCATGATTTGCAAGTCCCCTTCAGGTTTGCACAAACCCACACATCTAGTACGGTAGATACAAAGTTATTATTTAATGCCTATCTATATAACATACACATACATTGTATTGGTCCGTGTTGCTCCCTCCTTTGCTGCCCTGCTCAACCCACCTCCTTTTCCATTGGGCCTATTCCCACTCACAGGGCACCCCTACCTTCACCGAGATCTAGGGTGCGGAGAAAAGATTTGCAAGTTCTTACAGAACTTTAATGCAAATCTATCTCCGAATGGGGGACTGATATGGAATGGGGGGGGGGGCATGTCTTCTTCACCTTCTTCTTCGCTGCAATATATCAATTTATTTCCAATTGTCAATGTCAAAAGGGACTAAAATCTATAAAATTCATAGAAAATCAACGTGCCAGTTTGCTCAATTTCTCTAGGACTCCATCACACCTCCCCTGTCCAGCATAATCCCTCAAGCAAGGTGTTAAGACCCTAATCCTGTCAAATCGCTCTGATCAGCCTTTCCTCCAGGCAATGTCAGGTGGCAGACTATGCATATTTGAGACCATTGTTTTCTCATCCCCAGGAAGTGTTTATCTGTGCATATCTCCAGCTCTGCATATTCCCCCCTCAGTGGCGTAGCATGGGTTGTCAGCACCCAGGGCAAGGCAAGTAATTTGCACCCCCTAACCCGTGGATTTGCGCCCCCTAACCTGTGGATTTGCGCCCCCTAACCCTAACCCCCAGATGTTGCGCCCGGTGCGGCTGGCCCCCCCTGCACCCCCACGCTACGCCACTGTCCCCCCTCCCTCCTCCATATGTTAATCTGTGTAACCCAACCTCCCTTTAATATATTCATGATGTAATCTGTGTAACCAAACCTCTCTTTAATGTATTCATGACGTGTTTTGCACTGTATTCTGGGACATGGAGGGAGTTTCAAAAACTCATGTCACCCCTTTCTCACTGTTCAATCTCGCCTTGAACCTGTTGCGCAATAAACTTGGATCTTCTGCAGTTTGCTCCTGTCTACGGCTGAGCTCATTTTTCCTCCGCAGGGACCCACGGACTTAGTCCGATGAGCTGGGTGGCAGAGCAGCCTCGCACCCAGATTTTGCCGTAACACTGTGATAGGGAGTCATGAGTCACCAGGGACACTGAAACATGTGCTGGTGAGCCATAGCCAGGGCCGGCCCACCCATGAGGCGAGGTGAGGCAACTGCCTCAGATGGCAGGAGCCACAGGGGCTGCAGATCCTGTTGTAGATCTTTATTCCTCTCTTGTTCTTGATGTAGATCTTCACTTCTCTGCTTCCCTGGTGGGAGGGGGACACCATTTCATGGTTCACGTCAAGGGCCAAAATGTTTTGGACCAGCCATGGCCAGAGCCACCATTGGCAGCATGCCCACTGCATGTCTGGGGACACAGCGAACACCAGTGTGACATGCGTGCAGCCAGGTGAAACATTATTGTCACGTCAAGTGGCTGATTAGGCAGACTCTTTCAACAGTATTTGCCCTTAAAGGTGCTTAGTGACCCAACCTGCACGCAGTCAATAATTTGCTACAAAGATTCTGGGTTGCTAATTGAAAACAAGCAGACACACATGATGTGGTCAGAACCTCCTATCTACTTAAGGCCCATTATAGTCCTGACTCCCGACTAATGGGGATTTCAGTGGAGAACAGATTGAAATGAGATGCTAATTTAGAATTTGGGTTAGGGTACAATTGCACAACTCTTTTCGAGCTCTCAAAACTGCAGAGAAGTTGACAATGAGACAGAGTTTACAGAAAATCCTAAGAGATGCTGTGCCATTTTTTTCAAAATGACCCTATACCAATACAATTCTGCACAATTTAATTTAAGAGAGGTCTCACCATTTATGCAATTTTAAAATTGTGTTTAACTTATTCATGGGAAAAGGCCAAGCAATCTGACCACCAGGAATTCTTCTTGCCTCCTCACCTGCCTCTTCACCTGTTTAGTCCTTTATGAATTGTGAGAGTTCATTAAAAACTACTCAGAAAACTTTCAAACCTACTAGAATGTGATCTAAACCTCCCTTTAAATCCATCTCAGCCAAAAGATGGGAACTCACTCAAACTCACCAACAGATGGTACCTAACACCAAGGAAACTGGCACTGATATGCCCAGGAACCGGACCAAAATGTTGGAGAGGCTGCACTTCCACAGGCACATGCCTCCACATGTGGTGGGAATGCCCCAAAATACAACCTTTCTGGACATCAGTCCTACAAGAGATATGGAAAATAACTAAACAGGTATTTGAACCGGCTCTACCAAACATCTTCCAAGATAGTAATGTCCACCCACATTATACAGAGCTTATAACCCACCTACTCTCAGCAGCCTGAAGCCTCGTAGCCAGATACTGGAGAGACCTCTCAGGAGTAAACATGGACCACTGGTACCAAATGGGAAACAGCCTTACTAGAAAAGCTAAGCAACAGACTGAAACTGACATGGGGAAAAATAGAAGAGGACTCTTTCAACCCGGTATGGCTTCCCTTTATCTCATACACAGCCCAACAAGATGACAAGAAGAATACCACCAACAGCATACAAATCAATCTGGCTTACTTGACCCAACAAGCCCCCCCCCCACTTCACAAATGCAAACAAACCTCACTGCAGACAACCACAGACAACCATTCACACCCTAGGCTCCCCCAATCCCTCTCACTACCAAGGAAATGTAATAAGCAAATAGAAGGAGAACCTACCCAGTTGATGCTGACACAAAACCCCACATGTACACTGTAAAAAAATAAAAATTTCACCACCACCCCTCCTCTCCCCCCATCTTCTTCCTGGCCTTATACTGTACTCAACACTAATGTCTCACAACAAATGTAGCTGATCTGTAGAAAAGACTGTACAGCCTGAAAAAAGAGACAAGGCACTTTTGTAAACCAAGAAAATCTTTAATAAAAATATTTTTTTTAAAAAAGAAAACTTGTAAGGCCCTTCTCATCAGTACAAGATTTACAAACTTGTTCCTAAAAACAAGTGATAGCAGAGACCTTCCAGAGGCTGAGTTCTGTCCCACTGCCATATGGATGCATGGATATTATTATGGGACACATACAGCACTTATCTCTATGTGCTCTTCCATTCCTTTTCCATTCCCAGTCCTCAACAAGGTATTCTGAATTCTGTAACCAGAGATTTAACAAAAAGTAAATCACACTGGTGCCATGAAGTGTGCATAATTTGTTCCAAGCAGAGAAGTTTGTGTTTCCAAGGCCCATATACAGCAAAACCAATTATGCAACTATTTATTTGCTGATGAACTGAATGATGGCAGCTTCCTAGTCTTTAATTGACAATTCTTACACCCATGTCAGCACATCATCAAAATTGGAAAAAGAGAAACCAGTGGGAGGGAGACACATAATGACTGTCTCTAGTGGCCGTTTACCACTTCCATATGAGCTAATAAAAAATATTATAGGAGTCAAGAGCCACAAAATGTCTTAAGCCATTGTTCAAGCACTAGTAAAAGATTAGAAAGGCAGACTCCAGCTGTGAAATGATAAAGTAATAATACACCAATAGGGGTGTGCAATGGGCTTTTGTGGGGAGGGAAACCCCGACTTCCATGATATACAAATACTGGAACTCAGAGACAGAAGGTTTGAAATTACAGATGGAAAAACAGAAACCACAGATGAGTCAGTGTGTTATTTGTAGTGCCATTCTCCAAGTGCAAGAAACCATGTGTGTGTGTGTGTCTTATACTGTATATCTACACACATAGAAGATCAGATGGTTCACTCTCTTAACCCTTGCCTACCATCTTCAATATTTTAAACAGGCATCTGGATGCTTAAATCCTTTTCAGGGCTAGATTCACCAGAACTGAGCCATTCACCTTGGGTAGGGGGAGGGAAAGGTCCATTGCCACTCTCTTCCCACATTCTTGGATTTCTCTGCTACATCCGCTCCATTCAAGAGTCTAAAGTTCACGGGGGAATTCAGTTACAGAACCGTGGCAGCCACAACCAATGACACTCAAGGTCTCTTCTGAGTCATGGTAACTGCCTTCTGAAGTTGCTCTCTTGGCACGAGCTGAAGAGCATCCAGGGCGTGAATCAGCTGCTCCCGGGAATTGCCAATGAAAGTGTTGCTAAGGAAAGCTGGGAGCCCCCCAACGCCATCGCGCAGGGTATAGAGGGGGACACGGATGAGCCCCATCACCTGAAGCCACAGAGGAAGGAAATCAGGTCAAAAATGCCCTTCTGACCCCTTCCCTCCTCTCCTTCTCCCCCCCCCCCCCATGAAGCAACCAGGAGTATGTGAGTTCAGGAAGAGGGCAGGATATCATATTTGGGCACACAATTTAGCTCCCTGAAGATTTCAACTTCCTTTAAATAACAACATTAGTTTCTAGCGCCCATGGCTTCCAAATATTTTGGGGCAAAACCTGGTCAAATCTCAGGAACCAAAGAAGGTGCTGAGTGATCAGAGATGAGGCTTCAGCTCCCTGCAACAGTGGCGTAGCCTGGGTTGTCAGCACCCGGGGCAAGGCAAGTAATTTGCGCCCCCTAACCCGTGGATTTGCGCCCCCTAACCCTAACCCCCAGATGTTGCGCCCAGTGCGGCCGGCCCCCCCTGCACCCCCCACGCTACGCCACTGCCCTGCAAAGCTCTTTCTTCCACTCCATGACTATTAAGGCCAGAATAAATTATGCAAAACTGGGGGAAATAGATGAGAAAATTGTTCAAATTAAGAAAATCTGCATAATTCTTCTTAATTCACGTAATTCAGGCAAGCTGCAGAATTCAGCTGATTCTGGGGGGAAACTGGCATTATCCTGGCCCAGAAGTTCATAATACGTAATGCAGGATACATACACCAGCCCAGTGTGTGGCAGTCCCCAAACCAGACAAGACCAGCCGCACCCTACCCTGTATTTCCCACACCTCTAAGCCGTGTTCTTTGGCCTGCGTGGCCCTGTCTTCTAGGGTCCGGAGCTCCTCCAGGGTAAGCTGCTTGGCGTAGAAGTGCGTCACCACTCGCCGTGGCCCCTCGGGCACATGGGAGCTCAAGTAGTGGTCCTCAGCCACGTGCAGGGAGGCAGCGCCAGGGCCCAACTCTTCATGCAGCTCCCTATTCAGACCCTCCTCCAGAGACACATCCTGCGGGTCCACAAATCCACCGGGAAACCCCAGGCGCCCATCGAACCGCATCTGCATCTGCAAAGGGAACAGACAAAGCAAGGCTTTGGGTCTCTTAAAGCAGCAACACTGGATACGACTTTGGATTTATGAAATGGTGGGTTGGATTTGGGATCCTGCCCTTATTATTTAATTAATGCATTTATAGCTCATCTTTCCTCCAAGGAGCTCAAGTTTGCATACATCATCCTCCACACCCTCATTTTATCCTTACAACAACCCTGTGAGGTAGGTTGTCTGGAACTGCCCTAAGATAGCTCTAAAACATACCCAGTTTCATCTGCCATTCAGTAACACTTAACCTTCACTTTTTTCAATTTCTGGGTCTCCTGTTCATCATCACCTGCAAATTTCTCCAGTACAGTTTCGCCTTTTGCAGAAGGCTTTCAACATCCCTGCTCACCGAGATTGTTGGAACTGGTCTTCTTCTGCCCTCTTATTTACTGGTGTGCTCCAGCGAAGGCCATTTGTTACAAAGGTGAATCAACTAACTCCACACTCTTTGCCTTTCTCCTCCATTCCCAGTACATGGGACAGGTGCCTATTCCTGCATTGCAGGGGGTTGGACTAGATGATCCTCAGGGTCCCTATGATTCTATGTATTGCCCCCCTTTTGGCAAGGTTGCTTGCCCTTCCCTTTGACACAGAAGTGCTCTCGAGGGGCTGCTTTATGTCCTTGTTAGAAAAGGCTGAGAAAGGAAATTATTGGCAACTGTTAGTTTTTCCTGCTGATCTCACTTGGATCCCTAATGCAGCCCACAGGTTTA
Source organism: Podarcis gaigeae (assembly GCF_964106915.1). Taxonomy (NCBI): domain Eukaryota; kingdom Metazoa; phylum Chordata; class Lepidosauria; order Squamata; family Lacertidae; genus Podarcis; species Podarcis gaigeae. Next base: position 39,119,784 of record NC_139694.1, read on the forward strand.
CAGAGTTCAAGCACAACCTGGTTTCTTGTCACCAGACAATAACCATCGTTTTATTGATGGCTCATCTGTCTTAAGATAACAGCCCACCTCCCCACCCACTTCAAACTCATCAAAATCAACCCCAGTGTTTATACCAGGAGTTCTGAGACAGCACTGTTTAATTTCTAAAATACATGCCTCAAAATCACACCTTCTGGCACATAACTTTTGCCCCCTAAAGCTTACCGGTAATTATCACTAAGTTGCTAAACTTGGGGGGGGGGGGGAGCTATCAAAAAGAAGGCTAGGCTAGGATAATCATTTCCCCTGCCAGGACACTATTCTTAGTGGTGTGGTTTTTTTAACAGATGAGCATTCAGTCCTGTGGGACCATCAGGCCTGGAAGCAAAGGTCCAGGGCCCCAGCTCAGCTCAAGAAGCAGGCGGGCCCTCAAAAGCAACACGACTGGCTTACCACAGGTTTAAGTTAAATAATACACGCTGCCTTCTAAGAAGCAGGGACGGAAGACCCTTAAGTCCGGGATCTAAAATTATCTAAGTGCGGCAGTGATTCAATCACACCTGCCTCAAACTGCAGCCTCAATAAATATTGCTTGCAGCCATAAGCCATTGTAAACCAGAACTATGGCCACGCTAAAGTCTAACAAATCTGTCGTGGCACAATAAATGCGTTAGTCTTCAAGCCTCTTCGTCGCTTCCTGCTGCAACAGATTTACAACGCTGTTCCTCTGAAAAATAGGCCTGACCCGCAGGAAGCATTCACGATTTAATTTCTATCCCGCCCTCCCTTCCAAAGCAGCCCGTGAACGAAAGGCAACATCCAGGAACACTTGGCTTTCCGTTCAAGGCAAGCAGCCCTGACGTTAAAAACGGGTCGCGGGACTGCGGAGCTTTGAGCAAGCCAAGCGTGGTCTGCAAACGCCCATTTTTTTTTAATTCGCGGGGGGCTTACTCTTCCTGCTAACCGGCAGATCTCCACCCGTCTCCCCCCCCCCCCCAGCTCATTTCTCACCAGCGCTGCGAAACGCAGCGGGAACTTCCCGAAGAGGCGTCCGGGGCAAGGCGCGTACAGGAGGGCATGGCAAGCGTGCTGCCAGTCGGGCGGCGCCAGCTGCAGCGCTTCGGCCCTGCTCAGAGCCCGGGACTCGCCCATCGCCCTAACTTGGAGCCCCTCGGCTTCCGAGTCCACCAGCTGCGCCCCCGCCACGGCCGCCCCCGCGCCGGAGAGGAAACCGCGCCTCCAATCAGCGCGCACCGAACTTTCCTTGCGGCCAATCAGAGGCTCCGGAGGAGGAAACCGTGGAGGCGCGCGGGGTCTCCCCATTCATGCAGTTCGGCGGCGGTGGCCGCGCGAGGGCGCCTGCTTGCCGCGCTCCTGCGAAACCTTGCGAGGCGACGCAGGAGCCCGTCGCCTTTCCTCTCCTCCTTAGGACGAACCCCTCTGGTCTGCGCCCCCGCCTCATTGCTTTAAATGCGCAAAGCAAAAGTGCACGCTCAGGATCGCTTAAGGGTCGAGGCCGAACTCACGCCAAGAAGCACCGAGGCCTGCGCCCTCCAAGCTCCCCTAGGAACCCCAGCAGTGTGGCTGGTAGACTGCGAGGTGACCCGCCAGAAAGCGGCCCGGGTGGCCTACTTAAAGAGAACCAGCCCTCTGCCTGGAGAAGCCCTCTCTTTGAAGGGTTACCCAGTTCCAAGCCTGAGGCGAGGGGGGTTAGTGGTTTGTTTTCGTTGTGTTTTTAGTTTTTTAATATTCCGTTTTTATGTTGTGCACCACCTTTAGATATACGGATGAAGGGTGGTATACAAATTTAATAAATAATATTGATGGATATCAGTGAAAGACACATTGAGCAGGTACACAGGGCAGTCTCTTCCCCCCCCCCCCCACATTGCAACATCTTGTATTTCTATTTAAATTATAGCACTGCTTTTTAAAAATTTGCATCTATATAGTAGCTGATACAAATTTTATGTAAATCTTTCTTATGCCCCTTTTTTTGGTGATGTGCCAATAGCTGCTGTATCTGGTCTGCTGCCTGCCCTCCAGGCCACCCTGTAGTTAAGAGTGGCTGGGGAAATCCAGCCAGATGGGCAGGATATACAGTGGTACCTCGGGTTACATACGCTTCAGGTTACGGACGCCGCTAACCCAGAAATAGTACCTTGGGTGAAGAACTTTGCTTCAGGATGAGAACAGAAATCGTGCTCCGGCGGCGCGGCGGCAGTGGGAGGCCCCATTAGCAAAAGTGGTGCTTCAGGTTAAGAACAGTTTCATGTTAAGAACGGACCTCCAGAACAAATTAAGTTCTTAACCCGAGGTACCACTGTAAATAATAAATTATTTTATTATTATTAAGGCTGCCATTTTCTAACTTGAGCTCGTTGGCCCCTTATAAGGGAGTTCTCAATGAGATCAGAAGTGATGGATGAGCTTCCCTGGAGGACAGCTTGCCTGGGCAGGATCCCGCATGGATTGAGCATGTGGCTAGATCTCCCAGGATCCTCTGCAACATACAGGTTGCTGAGCAGTGGACGTGTCCACATGGAGAGGGGCTCCCTGAAGCTTCTGTTTGGAAACCACGGCTTCAAAATCAGAACAGTTGCACATTCTGCAGAATTACCGGTAAATGGCAGTTAGCCTACAGTCAAACAACTACAGACTGTAAATGAGGGTCATACTTTCAAGTACTTCCCTCCATAATTCCCTGTGTACTGTGCAAAAACTTAGCACATTAGAAAAAGATTGCCTCTCCATGGTGGCTACAAGGTCTGGTTGGCTAATGGAGGAACCAAGACTGCTGGCCTATACAGAAGTCCTCCCAATTAGTTTAGGTGGATTTGGGGAGGGGGTGTCCTCTCCCTCTTCTCTAATATGAGGCTGTACCTGGATTCAAACTCCAGACTCTTCCTTTGAAGCCCCTATGCTCCGAGCATCTTTGAGTGGGCTTTCAAGTTGGGGATACATGTCACTGCTCACTGGAAACCCTCCCTCTCCCGGCATGCGAAAGGTAAATTGATCTTTCGCCTTCCTTCCCCCTGCTTCCCAATCTTGTCCCTTTTAGCCACTAGAGGTTCATGTTACTAGTAGATAGATACCTCTCACTCGCTCTGCTGCATGTTCTGGCCAGTTGGGGTGCTTTGTCCAGTCTTTTCCTCTATGGGTCCTTGAACCCAGAAGGGCACTGTGTGCACTCTCTGCAGGCCTTCTGCCAAAGGGGCTGTGTGGGGTTGGTGTTGCATCGTTTCTCCCCCCCACCCCGAAGTGGACCACGACTGGACCACGCCAAATGAGGCAAGATGTCAGACACTGACATTGCTAACCCAGAAGTGGCAAAGCAATAACCAACAGATAAAAAGTGTTACCCTAAAATGTGATTCACTACCTTTTCCCACTTCCACTGGAAATTGAAAGGTTGGTGTCTCTCAGAAAAGAGGGGGCAACCCTAGACTAAGTTGTGCAGAACCACGTAAGTAACTGAAATACAGAGGACAGGAGATGGGCTGGATATCTAGGCTAAACGCAGAGGAGCTGTGGGCCTCCTCCATGCTCCCGCTCTATGCAAGCTTCACTGAAAGGACACACAAGCCATACCAGCACACGCACCCCTCTGGTTCCATAAACCTTTATTTCCAAACCCCCTGTAGGGACCTTACACCTGCAAGAAAAAGACACAGCTCCTTCAAGGGCTGGACAGTGAGTGGCCTGGCGAAAGCCCTTGCTAGGAGGCCGAGTCAGAGGCCTCTGAGCTGTCCTTGACATCTGTGCTCTCTGTGGCCTCGCTGACCTCGCTGACATCTTTGCTGTCGCCGCTGTCTTCAGCCCCAGGCCCGGTGCCCACCACCGTCCCAGGGCATTTCTCATCCCGGCAGCATTCGCCAACGTGGTTGACCTTGTGGTCCCCACTCTTGTTCTCAATGGAGCCCAGGACAGAGTGCTTGCTCTTCTCTTTCAGGTCCACCTGCCTCCGCAGCTGTGAGGGAACAGGTGCTCGTTTTAGCTGGAATGTGTGCGTGTTGGGAAGATAAGCAGTTTTCATCCACAAAACCCTTGGCTGAATTACAAAGGTCTTGCACATTCTTGCCAGGAGACAGCCCAGTCATGTCAGACACCGCCCCACCTTCCAAAAAAAGGAGCCTCAAAATCTGCAAAGCAGCTATGGGAGGAAATGTTTTCGATGTTGCTTGCCGCTGTTCACATTTCTAACATCCTGCCAAGCACATCCAGAAAACTCCCGTGAGACCCTCGTCAACCCAAGTAGCATGAAACCTCATCAGCCCCCCAACATGCGAGTATGTATGTATACAGTTACAGATAGGTAGCCGTGTTGGTCTGCCATAGTCAAAACAAAAAAAATTCCTTCCAGGAGCACCTTAAAGACCAACTAAGTTAGTTCTTGGTATGAGCTTTCGTGTGCATGCACACTTCTTCAGATACACTCTGAAAAAGTGTGCATGCATACGAAAGCTCATACCAAGAACTAACTTAGTTGGTCTTTAAGGTGCTACTGTATGTATACAGTTACTGATACTGAACTCCTCCACCCTTTCCGTCTGGCTACATGAGCACCCCGGCACAGGGGAGAGGGAGGCACACAGCCTCCAAAGAACCTGAAAGATACAAACAATAACCGGGCAAAATGGAGGAGAACTGCAAGCAGAGGTTAGCTTTGCTGCAGTTTTCCACTTGTCTGTCTCAGTATATCTGGGTAAGAACTCTTGCGTAGGTGTACATCAGCAGAGGAGGAACACACAGCGTCCCAAAATAGGTGTGGGCACACTTACTTTTTTTAAAAGGAATTAAACAAGTGTGTGGGACCAAGAGCTGTGTTGCTCACCACAAAAATATACAAGCATCATCTTACCACACAATAATAACTGACCGCAGGCCCCACAGCAATGGAATATGCCAAGAGATTCAAAGCAAATGCTCCATTTTTCTAGATGCTAAATATGGTGCACAGTTTAAAAAAACACATCCGTGCAACAGAAATGAAAAAGGAAGACCAGTGAAATTAATTAGTAAAAGATGTGTACGAAAATGGCCTCAATGGAGGAAGGGGAAAGACATGCCAGGCATGTCCCTTCATCCAAATGTCAAAATATGAGCCTCTTGGATCAGCCAAACACAGCCGATTCACAGGATACCTGCATTCAAACCCGCCTGATGTTATCATGCTGTATGTTTATTGGGTGATTTTCCCTCACTCCCTACCCATCTTAAAAATAAAGAGCAGGGAGAAATTAAACTCTAGAGAGAAGTGCTTGATAACATTAAGGGGCCGATAGACAAAACAAAGTTACAGGGCATCAGCCACCCTATTCCCTATTCTCCCTCTTCTTAACAGCCTAGGTTTTGCTTTACTCGCCATCTCACCCTCAGCGTTACAGGTTGAGAAGGTATGAAGAAAGGCAGCCGGAGGCTCCAACTTCCTCTTGTAGGCTGCCTTGTCTGTCTCCAGGTAGTTTGGAATTCAGCCATCAAGCACCTTGCTTACGTGGGTCACTTTGGATGCAATGGGTGCACAGCTAGGATACAGGCTGGGTCCCAACGTCCACACCAGTGGAAGAATCTGAGCTGCCTTTTAAGGGCAGTTAGTGGAGCAGCAGCCTCGGAGATGGAGTATCAAAGACTCGCACACTCCAGCACTGAGGGCACCAGCAGGGTCGTGCTCACCTCCTCCGCCATCTGTGTCAAGTCGCGCTTCATGGCGTACGCATCTTCCCCATCGGCGTAGTATTTGGGCTCCACTTCACTGATCCTAGTGGGAAGAGCAAGCATGCTGGCCTCACTGGAAAAACCCCCACAGTCAAGTCCCAGAAGCCTGCCCCAAGCACGCTCACAGCTGGTCTTAATGCAGAAGAGGCAGGTGTGCAAGCTGGGAAGTCCCAGTTCAAATCTCCTCAGCCATGAATTCACTAGGCAGCTGGAGGCAGGGCACTAGTCTCTCAGCCTCAGACCCCCGACCTGTAACATAAGGATAACAATACTGGCCTACCTCACAAGGTTGTTGTAAATATTATCAAGAGTGCACACATGAAGTGCTTTGAACACTTAAAAAAATTAAAAGCACTATATAGATTGGGCTCCCACCATCCCACGGCTGGCAACTGGCTGGAGATGAATGACAGACGAATCTAAGAATGCATTTCCTGTCCTCAGAATAAATACTTAGGTAATAAGACTTTGAGAAGATTTGCAGGTTAGAATGGGGATGGAAAACCTTCATGGGATCATAAAAACACACCCACCAGCCTTCAAAGATCCATGTATTTTCTAACCTGCTTTTCCTATCTAGCACTGGGATTTCCCCGGTGCTTTGGAAATTTGTTCAATTTCCCTAAAGGAGATTCAACTATTTTAATCAGATGTGTTTTTAAACATCGTTCAACCCCATTTCCAGCAACCGAAGCTGTGCATTCAGGTTTACAGGGAGGAGTTGCATCTCGGAGGCAGAGCACAAGTTGCATATAACTTGCATCTCCAGGAAGGGCTGGGAAGCCTCCTGGCTGGACCCTGGGAAGCCACAGCCACACGGCGGAAACCAAGCAGGTGCAACTTAGGGCTCAGTGCCAAATGCACCCCAAAGGCCCTTCTCTACCTGGGGTCTCTCTCCAGGCTCTACCTCTTCCCGAGTCACACCCACTGTCCCTCTCCGGCTCTGCTTCACACTTGCAGCAAGCATTTTGGCCTGGCTGGGGCGCGTCCTTGAACTCTGACAACACCCCTCGGTTGCCTGCTTGGAGCAGGAGGAGGGACGTGAATGTGTGCAGAAACTAGCCGATGGTGCAAAGGTAACGTTTACATTTGTTGCTCCACCCAGTTTGCCTCTGGCCCGTCTTATCATAGGCATGTGGCCCTTGGATGGATGTCCAGAAGAAAATGCAGGCTATTGGTTGAAAAAGGTTGACGTGGACAGACCTGAGATAGATGAACTATGGTCTGACTCTGCATGGTTTTCCTTTGCTCCTTCCACAAACACAGCTGAAGCTGAGAGGAGCAAACCTTGCGTTTCCCTCCTCTAGTTAACAGCAAGCTGAGCCTTTGGGGAACACAAGTCATCTCTGGTTGTCACTGGAGCCTTCCGGTTACTTGCTGGGTCCAACCTTCACAGAGCTCAGAAGAGCGCCTTGGCCACACCAGTCGGTGAGGCAAGCTCTGCTGAGACAGAATGACTTGCTCAAAGCTGCCCAGTGACCACACAGGGGTCCAAACCGCCTTCTCACTCTGACCAAACATCCACTATGACCACTTGCCCGCTTGGTACTCACTGGAAATTGAGAGTGTTGGAGTAGAGGTGCAGCGCTGCTCGGTTACTGCAAAGCAAGAGAAGAAAAGTAGTTTTGGTAAACCAAGACAGCAGAGAACATGGGGCTAGACCTGGGACTGCAAGAAGGTCAATGAACCCTGCATGTCCCTCACCCTCAAGCAGGACAGTGTAACTGCAATCTGCATCTACCTCTGGGGTAATAATAATAATAATAATAATTTTTTATTTATACCCCGCCCTCCCCAGCCAAGGCCGGGCTCAGAGCGGCTTACAAGCAATAATAAAAACAAGATGAATGATTACAACTTAAAAACAAAAATAAAATACAACATTAAAATAATGGAACATTAAAATATTAAAATGTAGCCTCATCGCAGGAGGAGAAGGAAAAGAAAGGGGGGGGGGGGAAAGAGAGAGAGGGAGGAAATCAAATTGGCTCCAAGCCAAAGGCCAGGCGGAACAACTCTGTCTTACAGGCCCTGCGGAAAGAAATCAGATCCCGCAGGGCCCTGGTCTCATGAGGCAGAGCGTTCCACCAGGCCGGAGCCAGAGTTGAAAAGGCCCTGGCTCTGGTTGAAGCCAATCTAACTTCCTTAGGGCCCGGGACCTCTAGGGTGTTGTTATTTATGGACCTTGAGGCTCTCCGTGGGGCATACCAGGAGAGGCGGTCCCGTAGGTACGAGGGTCCTAGGCCGTGAAGGGCTTTAAAGGTCAAAAGCAGCACCTTAAATCTGACCCTGTACTCCACCGGGAGCCAGTGCAGCTTGAAAAGCACTGGGTGAATATGCTCCCATGGCAGAGACCCCGTGAGGAGCCTCGCTGCAGCATTCTGTACCTGCTGGAGTTTCTGGGACAGCTTCAAGGGCAGCCCCACATAGAGCGAATTACAGTAGTCAAGCCTGGAGAGGACCGTTGCATGGATCACTGTGGCCAGGTTGGGGCGGGAAAGGTAAGGGACCAATTGCTTGATGCGGCGAAGGTGGAAAAATGTTGCCTTGGCTGTTGCTGTAACTTGCGCCTCCATGGAAAGGGAGGCATCAAGGATTACACCCAAACTCTTAACGGAAGGCAATGGCACTAATTGGGCCCCCGCAAGAGAAGGGAGTTGGTCCCTCATCCCCATGCCATCCCGACCTAGCCATAGGACCTCTGTCTTCGAAGGATTTAGTTTCAATCGGCTCCCACGAAACCATCCAGCCACAGCTTCCAAGCATCTGGTAGAGCCTGGGAAGGGATTCTGCGGAGAGTGATTTCACTTGGGCTCAAGAGAAGGCAGGAGTGGGGGCTTGGCAGGAAGCCAGTGCTCTAGGAATAAGGAATCCAAGGCAAGGGGGACCAAAACCACTGGGTGCTGCTTCTGACATGGGCGGCAAGAGGAAGCAGCACAGGCTTGACAACCACACATCTGTTCCACAGGAGGGCAGCTGCTTCCTCTGCGCATAACCATGAAGCGTTTGGAACAGTGGTGGTGGTAGGCATGTAGCAACCCTGCCCTTAGCATCATGCCCACAGTAACCATTGCGCAACAAGAAGAGCACATTGTTTGGAAGCCAACATAAGTGGAGATGAACAGGGAGCAGGAGAGAGACTCACCTCTTGCGTACGTGCAGGGAGACATACTTGGCGTTGAAGTTCTCAATCATGGCCCGTGAAGCTTGGTCCATCAGCTTTTGGGCCAGGCCAAGGCGTCGGTGGGAACGCTTGACCGCCTAGGGAAGGACAAAAAGCCATCAGAAGGAAGAGGCATTCCATAAACTTTTCTACCTTAAGACACTCCTTCTCTCACACAAACAAAGCCACTTCCTGAACTTACAAGTTCTGGGATGCCCCACACTAATGTTATGCCAAAAATCTGTTTGGTGCAGTGGTACAAATTCCAGTGATGGACACAAGTGTCTGTAGATCACAGTGAACTGACAGTAAAGGAAGTTTTAACAAAATGGCAACCTGCTTCCTCACATGGCCACTATTTTGTCTGATAAGGGGAGCACAACTGGCTCTTCTGGGCATTGACCTGAATGGAAGGAACCAAATAATTCTGTCCTCCAGCTTCTGCTTCCAGAATTACTGCTCAGGCTCTCACAAAACAATCCCTAGGCACTCAGCAGTTCTCACAACCCTCCTGCCCCTTGTATTTCATCATCTGTACAGCTTGAGTGCCTGGGGGGGGGGTCCCTAACAAAAAGCTGAGTCCTGCTGAGAGGAGACACAGCCAGCCTTCCAAGCCACTGCTCTCTACTTGCCACATCTCAATTGTAAAACATGTCCAGGGGGCTGTAACAATAGAAACTGAAAGAATTACCAAAGATGTGATATGACCATGGGGAACATCATCAGGGTCTTCTTCCCTGGAGAAAAAAGAAACTGTGTGTCAGTTCAGCTCCAGTCTTGCACACCTCACAAAGGTAACGAGCTAAGCATCAAGACCAACACTACTGCAACATTATTTTCTCCACAATGCCAGTCTCTTTATCAAACACCTGTAATATAGTACCCTCCCTCCCTCCCTCCCTCCCTCCCTCCCTCCCCTCCCTTTTCAATTTTTACTAAAACAATAACAACACTCACCTCCGAATAAAGGAAAGGAACCTGGCAGAAATATGCAGAACTCCTGCTCTCTTAGAAAATAAATGGCAGAAGCAGAAATATAGCTAAAGTGGAATGCAGAACCTCACGCTGGATCTTTCGTTTTTCCCAGATTTCTTGCCAGAGTTTTCACAAGAGCACTTCCACCATTTCAGCCATTTCCTCAGCAAATCAACTGTGTGTCACCTTCAACTCCTTTGGTCTACTTACTGCACAAAGAATATAGTTTTGTGTCCTGCTATCAGGCAATTAAGTGTTTTCTTGCAGCTTCTTCCAGGCCTGATACCAAACATTTTTTAGGGTGGTGGCACTGTAAGTCAACGTACAAGTATTTCCATAATATTTACGGCTATTTGACAAATTTGAAAATTAAGAATGCCAAGCCTTCACCAGTCAGCCTAGCTCAGACTGCCTTACTACAGTGGCCCAGCTTGGTTGGGCATCTACCAAGGCCCACAAGCCACCACTGATGACTGGTGCCCAGACAGCCCCCACCAGACTGCCCCCTCGGTGGAGCCATATGCACATGCTCCAAAGGTACATATGGCTACAGGAAGCTTAGAATAAGGGAGGAAGAGGACAGAAGCAAAGCCTGAAGTCACTGCCATAGCCAGGCTGTCTCATCCCTGTACACCAACTAGTTAGCCAAGGGAGGCACAAGGTTGCAGTGCGAACATGAGAAACCACTTGGCCTGCTTGCAGCTCACCAAACCAGTTGTTCCAGGCAGGCACCAGACAGAAGAAGCTCTGCAGCAGCTACCTGGCAGTGCCAAGACCAGCCATCTTGCCCAGAGCTGGGAGGGAGCCGGGAGCCTGGACTAGCCTGCCTGCTCCTGGCACACTCAGAAGCCCACTGGGAAGGAAGGAAGGAGCCAGCTGAATGGAATTAGGGAGCATGAGAGGGTTTCCCTTGGGATGTCCCCCCACCACCTCTGCCCCATGCGAGTTAAAGGTTCATCCCCAAGAGTCAATACAGTCATGGAGCCACACCAGAAAACTTAAGAAGGCAAGAGACAGCTTATTTCTTATTGAGCAATTGCAAAGGGTACTTTTCTAGCTAAGTACTTGACTCATCATAATATTCACTCCAATCAGGCTTGCTTTGCAGAAATAATAGTTGATAATATCAATCTGAACAATATGTATCTGCAGAAGTTCAAAGTAACTGAGCCAGTTATTAAATCATTTAAAATTAATGTCTGAATCAGATCTAAACAGGATGAGAGAGAAGAAATACTACTAAACGTTTAGGTTTAGTTCAGCATTAGGTTTAGGTCTCAGCTATACCAGTTTCAAAATAAAATTATAACACACACTTCAGGGAAACTTTAGCAAAAGTAGCTGCTCCTGTCCAAACATCAAGAGCAGAAATATGCAAAAAGCTGAGCTACCTGCTTGCTGGTCCTATCAAATATCCTACATCAGTCTTAAATTTAAAAAGATACTGTAAAATCCATTCAAATCTGTTTTAGTTAACATGATATTTTACAATGCTGTGTAGCTGGAGACTATTTCCTACGATAAACTTAAAATAAATTTTATGTTTCCCTAGTAGGTGAAATAGAAGCCACATGTCCAATGCCTGCATACATTTATGCATTCATGCATTCATTCATTGCATTGATATCTATCCAATCTGACCTCAGCGCAGCTGCCTGCCACAGGACCCCACCCCGGCCTCAAAGAGACAAAAGGTGCACAGTGATATATAACACTCTACAAAAGATGCCGAGTCTTCTGCTGCTGTGCTACTGCACAAGTCATCTGGCTTGTGGCAGCAGAAGACTCTGCTCTTTTGCTGAAGAGCTACAATGCAAGCCAGGTGACTCGCAGCACAATGTGGCAGCAGCAAAAATATGCAGCTGTGCACCAGCCAGCCAGGTGGTGGAGGTATCAGTCGCCATCCTGGAGCCAAGGCATCTTCACCTGGGGGATCTTCAAGGTATCCACAAGAGTGGAATTTAGAGTGCTTCACCCTTATGCCTCTGAATTCCCTCTTCCCCTAACTGCTGGGACTAGTCAGCAAAGGGGAAGAAGTGAGAGTCTGCACCAACAGCATTCGGGCATATACCCCTTAAAACATGTGTTTTGCTAGCCTATGCTGGAGCCTCCTGTGAAGCTGCAGTGCAAGAGATACAGTGCAAATATACAGACAGAGCCGTGCAAATAAATGATTCTACTCACATTTTAGCCAGCACGTAGCCCACAATCTTACCGTTCTCATCCTCAGCAATGTAGGAGAGCTGGGGGAGGGAAAGGAGGCAGTTAGAGCGACATAGTGGGCTCTCTTGGGGAAGAAGCAGCAGAGCCACCCACAGGCATGGCAGAAGGCAGCAGTGCCCTGAGAGGAAACGTGGCTCTGGTCCAAGCAGGATCAAAGAGCAGCCTGTTCCACAGGCAGAGCCAAAAGAAAGACAGATTATCCCATCCATCTAGCCACCACAAAGCTTGAACCCATCCCTAAATACCACTTCAAATATATTATTTAGTTGGTTGGGGAGGGCATAGAATTTTATCTTATTCTTTACAACAACTCTGTCAGACAAGTCAGCATTTTTATAATTCCCATATGGGAGCGAGTGTGGCTGTTGAGACAGAAAGTTGCCGCTTTAACAGGCTGAAATGTTGAGAATATGTATGTCAGTCCCCAAAGCGGCAGGCACAGGGCTTAGTCATTTCATCACTACCTCCATGTTGTCCTTCTCCTTGCCACCTGTAACAGGCATGTGCTGGAGAAGGAAAGTGGCAGGGGGCAGGATGGAAAGACAGTTGACTCACAATTTATGCACATTTAATTTGCATGAATTTAGCTTAAAAAAATTTAAAGGGAGTCGGTGTTGAATATTGACAATCCCACCAACTACTGCACTCACCTTGAGATAGTGTTTGAAGTGTGTGTTTGGTCTATGCACAATTTCATCTTTACGTGCTATCCCCAGAAAGTAACCGCCACCTAAGCTAAGAGTTGACTTTATGTGGGAAGAGAACAGCCAAGAACAACCACTGCAGCCCCAGGGACACCATCTGGGGAGCAACTTGGGCAGGCCACCCGGTGTGTTTATGGCGGGCTTGAAGTACAGACCTCCCTACCTGCAATGCCATAGTAACAAGTGTTGATTAGCTCACTCAGCCACAGGCCCAGGTCCATTACAAAACCACCAACGGCAACCAAAAGATCCTGAGGAGTCAACAAAATCTCAAGTGTTGCTAATTAAAGCTGGGAGAGGCTAGTAAAACTTGCCCTGTCACTTATGAGGCACCATGGCCGTCTCCCAGAAGCTAGAGGTCTAGCTCCCAGACAAAGGCTGTGGGAGGGCAGCAGGAGATCCAGGAGATCTTGGGTCAGAAGGAGTTTTTCAGAGGGGTCACCTTAGCACCACAGTTGCCAATACAAAGGGGCGGGAGAGAGAGGATGGCAGTAAAGGGAGTAGCAGATTTGCAGTCAAGGTCTTTTTGAAGGATTGAGGTTACCCATTATTCTACAAAACCTTCAAGTCGCTAGTATGTAGACAGAGTTACCTGGGGCCAGGAGAGTCCATGATAGAAGTAATATTTCATTTGATAGTTCTCTGGCAAGCAAAGGAGGTTGCAGTGTTGCATGTTCATCAGGTCCTCGGGCTGGTGGAGAAAAAAGGAAGAAAAACTAAAACAGAGCAGAGAGAGATGCACCCACTTCACAGCTCCTCCTCTCCCCAGTAGGACTGACATTTGCTGTGTGTAATAGCAAAATAGAACCTCCTTATTCAGAGGCACTGTATTTTGAAATAAGAGATACGAATCTGGAAAACTGTAAGTAGGACATGACAGCTATTCTCTCCAGTACCTCATGCTCAGCAGCACCTACGGGTAACAAGTCCCCCTGATTTAATAAGGGCTGCCTTGCCAAATCAATCTGACCTGCAAACCTGACTACCAGTAGCCATTTCCAGCAGCAGTCTAACAGGGCAGTCTGGTGCAGTCTATACTTCCCAATGCCAAAGGCTGGGCCAAGCTGATCTCCTCTTGTTTCACAGAGCAAAGGGCCGTCAGGGGGTGGCGGCTGCCCCATCTCGTCCCCGGGTGCCCAGCAGGGCGCTGCTCCTGTCCCGGGAGGCTCCACCCGATCCTCGCGGCGAGGGCGTTTTGCCTGGACAAAGCAGGTCACGCAAAGCCCGGCGCTGGCGAGGGACCCTCCCCGGGGATCCTTGAGCGGTCATTCCTGCGTGGAAAGGGGCTGGACTCGATGACCTCGGGGGAGCCCCTCCATCTCATTCTAGGAAAGGCCTTGAGCCTCAGGCCCCGAAGCCCAAGCGCCGCCCACGCTCCCCCCCCCCCCGTCGGGCGACCCCGGGATTCGAACCCTCGCATTCCGGATATTCATGGCGGCGGCGGCGGCGGCGACGCTCTTCCTTCAGCCCCCGACGCGGCCGGAGCCCCCGATCCCTCTAGAGCCGGAGCACAGGCAGGTCCCCGAGCGGCGCCGGAAAGCACGCGTCCATCTCCGCCCCGCAGCCAATGCCTGGGAAGAGAAGAGGGGGAAGCCGCTTAGCCAATCGCCGCGCATAGCTTTGCACCGCGGTCCCGCCCAAGCCCTCCTCGGCACCCAATCAGACTGCGCCTAGAAAGTAGTCACGCCGAACAATTACGATGCCGCTTCCTCCATCTTGCTTTGCTCATGCGCGGAATCCTGCTTGTTTCGGTTCTTCCGCCCGCGACCAGTTAAGGGAGACGTGACGCTAATCCCCGCCCCTCGAGGGCTACGATCTGTCGGGGCGACGAAAGAACCCTAATTGATGGTCCGGTAAGTCAATAGTTTATCACGACGGAGTTGAGTGACACGTCGCGGGACCAATAAGCAACTAAGAGAAGGGAGGAACGACTGTTGAAGTTCAGCCAAACTGGGGCTTCAGGGGATTCGCTCTAAATTTAATAACCCGGTGGAAAAAAATATTAAAGAATGATGGTAGTGTTTCGTAGAGGGAGGAGATAGTACTGTAGTGGATTATTATTATTATTATTATTATTATTTATACCCCGCCCATCTGGCTGGGTCCCCTCAGCCACTCTGGGCAGCTTCCAACAAAACACTAAAATGCAACAACCTAGTAAACATTAGAAGCTTCCCTAAACAGAGATTAAATGAGATTAATTCCCTGGGGGAAACGCGCTGGCTTGTAGTCCGCATTTCACCTGCCTAGCCAGGAATTCTCGGTTCCAGTGAGGCCTCTGCCTTTGGCAAACCCCCCTCAGCCTCCCCTGCAACGGGGGGGGGGGGGTGGGCGGCAGTGGACGGGACTCAAGGCGGCTGGCAGATAAAACTTGTTGTTGTTTAGTCGTGTCCGACTCTTCGTGACCCCCTGGACCAGAGCACGCCAGGCCCTCCTGTCTTCCACTGCCTCCCGCAGTTCGGTCAGACTCATGTTTGTAGGTTCGAGAACACTGTCCAACCATCTCGTCCTCTGTCGTCCCCTTCTCCTTGTGCCCTCCATCTTTCCCAACATCAGGGTCTTTTCCTTTTTTTTTAAGTCATATTTTTATTAGATTTTACAAAAGTTAACAACCAATTAAAAAAATTAACTAGAATCACAAAAACAACAACACACATCAAAAATACAAACAGAAAAAAAGAAAAACATAAAAAAGAAAATTTAGCATAAAAAAGCTCTCTTTCAAGTTAATGCCCTTCCAAATCTTATTTTCCTTACTTCCACCCACCTTCCTTTCTTGTATTCCACTTTAAAAATTAATTCAGCAAGATCATTTATTATTCAAATTCAACCTTTATCCTTCCCTTTATGCTCTTATTTATCTTAATCACTAGAACCCCTTCATTTCATTTACAATGCCCTTAGCATTCATAAATTTTACAGTATTTTTGTAGGTAAACTTTAAACTTCTTCCAGTCCTCTTCCACCTGTTCTTCTCCTTGATCTCGGATTCTGCCGGTCATTTCTGCCAGTTCCATATAGTCTATTACTTGCATCTGCCATTCTTCCAGGGTGGGTAAATCTTGTGTCTTCCAGTGCTTTGCGATGAGTATTCTTGCTGCTGCTGTGGCATACATAAAAAAGGTTCTATCCTTCTTTGGCACCAATTGACCGACCATGCCCAGGAGAAAGGCCTCTGGTTTCTTTAGGAAAGTATACTTAAATATTTTTTTCAGTTCATTATAGATCATTTCCCAGAAAGCCTTAATCCTTGGGCAGGCCCACCAAAGGTGAAAGAATGTTCCTTCCGTTTCTTTACATTTCCAACATTTATTATCGGGCAAATGATAGATTTTTGCTAGCTTGACTGGGGTCATGTACCACCTGTAAATCATTTTCATAATATTCTCTTTTAAGGCATTACATGCCGTAAATTTCATGCCGGTGGTCCACAACCGTTCCCAGTCAGCAAACATAATGTTATGACCAATATCTTGTGCCCATTTTATCATAGCAGATTTAACCGTTTCATCCTCAGTATTCCATTTCAACAGCAGATTATACATTCTCGACAATACCTTAGCACTGGGTTCTAGCAATTCTGTTTCCAACTTCGATTTTTCCACCTGGAAACCATTTATCCTGTCTGAATTATAGGCCTCTCTTACTTGGAAATAATGTAACCAATCCTGCACCTTATCTTTAAGTTTCTCATAGCTCTGCAATTTCAGTTTATCCCCCTCCTGTTCCAAAATTTCCCAATATTTTGGCCAATTCGATCCCATATTAGATTTTTTCAAGGCCTTTGCCTCCATAGGTGAGAGCCACCTTGGGGTTTTATTCTCCAAGAAGTCTTTATATCTGACCCAGACATTAAACAATGCTTTCCTGACAATATGATTTTTAAATGCCTTATGTGCTTTGTCCTTACCGTACCACAAGTATGCATGCCATCCAAAAACATTATCATATCCTTCCAAATCAAGAATATCTGTATTTTCAAGAAGTAGCCATTCCTTCAGCCAGCAAAAAGCTGCTGCCTCATAGTATAACTTAAAGTCCGACAGGGCAAACCCCCCTCTATCCTTTGCATCAGTAAGAATTTTATATTTTATTCTGGGCTTTTTGCCCTGCCAGACAAACCTAGCGATTTCTTTTTGCCACTTCTTGAAACAGTCGATCTTGTCAATAATCTGTAACGTTTGAAACAAAAACAACAATCTTGGCAATACATTCATTTTGATAACTGCAATTCTACCCAGTAAGGAAAGCTTTAAGTTTGTCCAAATTTCAAGATCTTTTTTCACTTAACATCAGGGTCTTTTCCAGGGAGTCTTCCCTTCTCATGAGGTGGCCAAAGTATTGGAGTCTCAGCTTCAGGATCTGTCCTTCCTGTGAGCACTCAGCCTGATTTCCTTCAGAATGAAGATGTTTGATCTTCTTGCAGTCCATGGGACTCTCAAGAGTCTCCTCCAGCACCAGAATTCAAAAGCATCAATTCTTCGGCGATCAGCCTTCTTTATGGTCCAGCTCTTACTGACGGGGAGGGACTCAAGGCAGCTTGAAGATAAAATAGGAACAGCTAAAAACAGCATCAGCAGCCCGCTCTTAAAGAGGTGCAGAAAACACTTTTGCATAGGAAGGCCCATGGTTGCTTGGAGATAGTGGAGCTCGGAGGAGCCTGCCCAAATAGCCAAGGTATGTTTTGTGCTGGTACTTCAGCCTGTCCTTTTTTAAGAACAGTTCAGGCTCCAGTAACTAGGATACTATGCTGAGCTCCACATACCATGAGCATCTTCACCTGCAGGCTTCTGCCTACCAGGTGTCTGTTGCGAGCTGTTCTAGGCTGTTTTTATGCTTTGGCAACACTGTGAGGATGGGGTGTTTTATTTTCTCCTGTCCAGTTGGCAGCCCTTCTCAGCCTTTAATTCATATGAGATTTGGCAAAGAGGATGCAGATGCAGCTAGATCTGAGGTGGTTCGAAGTAGGAGATCTTGTTATGCATATATTTTGTGTTATGTACTGAAGTTCTCACCCTGGGCCAGCAGGGGGATACTGTAGATAGCTATGCAAATAAGGGATCGTAAGTGACTTTCAGTAATTGGTTAGTTTTAGAAAATTGTTACAGTTACGTTGTACTGGAGATCTATATAAGAAGGCTGACTGAACCCTTCAGTTCAATTCTGTTCTGGCCTGTTAATAAACAAGAGGTGTTTGAAGAATTGCTGTGTCGTCCGATATGTTCACCCACAGCTTAACATTTTGTATGTGTGGGGGGGTGTATTATAGAAAAAAATGGAGTTGGCTTTTACAGCCCATCTCTACATTAAAGGATTCAGCGTCTCCTAAGACAGTTAATTGTGAGGGGGGAAATGAGTGGAGGCATGAACCCGTAGAAGGAAAGCAAGGAAGAGCTTTAATTTTTCTATCAGAAGAGAGTCCCCACCCAAGCGGCTTTGGGATTGCTCTGTGTACTAAAATTAAGTCTAATTTTCTCAGGGAATATCTCCTAAATTTTGAAGGGTGAAGGATTGGTATTCTGTGGAGTGTGTCCACTATGTGTGTGCATCCTAAAAAAATATATAGCAATATCATACTAGAGTATATTATTATTGTCTTGTATGTGTATTGTGGTTGGAAACTAGTATAGTGTAAAACAAATTAAAATAAATTTTGAGTATGTGATCAGGACTTTTTTTTTAATGGCTTCCAATATGACTGTTCCAAGAAAACCAACTGTCAGGGGTTCAGGAGCAGAGGCACAGGAGTGGGCGGAGATGGAGAGCGAGGAGGAGGAATCCGAGGGGGGTGGAGGCAGTGACAGCGGTCAGAGGGATTCCACGAGCCTCTCCAGCGAATCGGAAGATTCACAGAAGGGAGCGCCGATGGCCAGGGCAAGGGGGGTGCCAAGGGGGAAACCCCAGAAGGAAGGGGCCAGCGGGGACTCCCAGAGCAGCAGTTGGAAATCAGGACCAGCTTCCCCACCAGAGCGCAGTGGGGGGGAGGAGTCCCAGGAATCGGGACCAGTGTTCTCACTACCAGCGAGAGGAGATGAGTCAGGATTGACCACGCCTCCATCGGAGAGCGGCGAAACGGTCAGGAGGAAGGTTACCGGCTGGGCGCGCGCGCCAAGTTCAAATGTACAGGCGAGCGGCACAGCAGGTAGCCCGGATAGGGAGCCAGGTCCTAAAGCCCGCCGGAAGGAGGGGCAAGACTCAGGGGGGTCAGCGTCAGAAGATTCCAGAAAGGAGGAAACCCCAGGGGGCAGGAGGACCCAGAGGAGGAAAGAACAACGGAAGAGGTGGAGTAGGGCTAGGATCTTAAACTGGTGCGGAAGGGGTGATGAGTCAGACGGGACTTCGCCGATCTAAGGTTAAGACGTAGGGCTGCACGCTCTGGCGTTGGAATGGAAACCAAACTTCAATAAAGACTTTTGTACATTACATCAACCTGGCGTTGGTCCTCTGTGAGCTGGGACCTAGAGGCAGCCCTGACACCAACACATTCTGATGACCTTTCAGTACAGTGGTACCTCAGGTTACATACGCTTCAGGTTACATACGCTTCAGGTTACAGGCTCCGCTAACCCAGAAATAGTGCTTCAGGTTAAGAACTTTGCTTCAGGATGAGAACAGAAATCGTGCAGCAGCGGTGCGGCGGCAGCAGGAGGCTTCAGGTTAAGAACAGTTTCAGGTTAAGTACAGACCTCCGGAACGAATTAAGTACTTAACCCGAGGTACCACTGTACTTTTATTTTTTAAGTTAGCACTGAGATTTTGAGAGTAATGAAAGCCTATACAGCAGTCAGGGAAACAGTTGCATGCAGAGCAATACAATGGAGTTGCATTTGGAATAAACATACATTTAAAATACTGTTAGCAGCAGGTCTAGGGGAAAAATGGGACAAGGAGGGCTCTTACTATTGTTGTTATTACTTGCTCTTCATCCCAGAGCAGGTTTCAGCAATTAAACACAATATTAAAAACATTTTAAACAATTTAGAAACGAGAGAAATAAGGCTGGACTTAAAAATATGCATCTCAAGTGTCAAAAGCCAGGTATTGTTATAATAAGTTATAATTCTTAAGTGTGTAGGTTATGGATCCTATCCAAATGTTGTGGAATTTTGTTCTTTGGGCAGCTGGGAGAAGTAAATGAAAAAGCTTTATTTAGGATGTGATTTGCACCAAAATCTCTGTCAATATAGGAAGGGATTTGATGAAATCAGGTTTTACAGAGCAAGCTGTGTGGAGGATGCATATTCAGTGGCGGAGCTAGCCGCTCGGGCACCCAGAGTGGCGCACATGCCAGGCACCGGGGGGGGGGCAATTGGCGCCCATTGGGGGTGATTGGTGTGGCAATCAGTGCCCAGGGGAAGGTTGGTGCGGTGAGCGACGCCAAGGGGGGGGTGATTCGCGCAACGATTGGCGTCAAGCGGGGATTTTGTCACCCCCCCTCAGGGATGACACCCGGGGCGGCCTGCCCCCTACACCCCTGTCTGGATTGCTTCTGGGCCCAGTTTAAAATGCTGGTTTTAGCCCTTGAAGCCTGAGATGGACTGCTCTCCTGAGAGGATGCTATATATCAAAGTACGAAGTTCAAAGCAGGCGCTTCAGCCAGCGAAACAACCTTAAGTGCCACCAGAAAGTATGTGAGAATGGCTTTGCAAGAAAGGTGCCACCCAAGGAGAGAGTCCAGAGGTTCTCTGAGGATGATTTTGGAGGGGATGAAATCCTTGTTCAGGGCAGCAGATGGCAGGCTTAGAGCTTAGGCTCTGCTAGGCTATGAAGAAGTAAAGGCATACACTGTTTTGTACCATGAACTGAGCTCAGTGAGAGAGTGCAGTGACTGTAGATGAGGTTTGCCTTTGTCATGATGGGACTACCTGAATTTACCCATTATTTGCTGGATAGCAAATGATTGTTTATCTGGGAATCAAAGTGGATGGTCTCCATCGGGGATCATTGCGGTGCTCATCTGACCTGCTCTGCATGCACGGAAAACATCTGCAAACTGTAATTCCTCCAAAATCCAAGCACAGCTGAAGCCAATGTCCTCTTCAGTGCAGTTCAAGAGGTATGTGTACAGAAATCTTGCAAAACAGTTCATCTCTTGGATGTCCCTGTCCTTATTTTTTCAGGAGGGGGTGGTTGGACCCTGTAGCTTCATTTCATTGCTTGTGCAATAATGTTATTTGGGGAATCAGCCAGTGGATGGTAGAGCAACAGTTGTGAATTTGCTTTTTGAAAAATTGATTTTTATTAGAGAGCGTGGTCATATAGCATAGTGGCCAAGAGTTTCTAAGCTATGAGTTAGGGCTCCCCTTTCAGATATTGCTCCTTCCATGTGCTTACTGCATGTCCTTAAGAAATCAATTCTCTCCCCGCATCAGCAATACCAGAATAACAACACAGGTCTATGTATTATAATTTATGAAAATTACAAGAAAATGCATGTGACATACTTGGGAAACACTCTATAGACATACAGTTGTACCTCCGCTTATGTATCCCTCTGGTTATGTAAACTTCGGGATACGTAAGCGGCAAACCTGGAAGTATATTTCCAGGTTTTTGCCGCACGCACAGTAGCAGTAGACCACTCCTGTGCATGCGCAGAAGTTCTCTACCACCGCACATGTGTGCACAGACGCGGTCTTTCTGGTTGTGAAAACCTCCGGACCTCCGGAACAGATCCCATCTGCAACCGGAGATACCACTGTACTTGGAAAAGCAGTTTGGCCAAATAGGAGCAAACTCAGCACCAGCTAGACTTCATATATGCAAAATCAGCCTAGAATCTTATGCACACCACAAGTCTTTCTTCCAAAGAAACATGCATGGGACTTGGCTGGAACTGGCCTGAGTACAGTGCAGTCTGGCACCCATAACCAGGGTTTTTTTTTTTTCTAAAAAAATGTTTAGGAGTACTGTCATTTTCCTACTCATATTGAAATACTGCCCCTCAATGAGGCCAAACTTAGATTCACAAATTGTTTAGGGGTATGCATATCCCTGTTTCCCCCCAGAAAAAAAGCACTGCCCATAACAAAACTTGGCATATTGACCATCACATTTCTCTTAATCCTGACAGTGGCTTTTAGACTCATACAGTAAATGAGATAATATACAATATAGATTTAGACACAATAACTTTAAAAATGTACACACAGTCAAATTGATCATGGCGGAGTGAACAACTACTTTTAAAAAATGTGTTGTCTGCAGATTTCTTCTTTCCAAAAAAGAGGAAGTGGGCTGGAAGACTGAAGCAGGGCCAGGATGATGAATCTGCATGTCATACTCCTGGGACTAAGATCGGAAGTGGCTCAATAGGACTGCTGACTGCATCACATGCCGCAGGCTCCAATGAGTCTTGTCGATTCCCAAAGTGGTGCAAACAAGCTTCACTTTGCTTTTAAGCTTCAGCCCTCTGGTCCGAGATGGGCTACTGTCTAGCTCCTCAAAGCACAAGATTACAGCAAGCCTTGCAGGATCACAGCCTAGATGTATGGAGCAGAACAAACTCACTACAGGGAAAGTCTCAGTCACTCAGACTGTCCCTCACCATCATGCCAGGGTGGGCTGGGGAGAAAGTGGCAGCTGAGGGGAATTTACTGGTAGAGCAGCCACGTGGTCCCACTCTCCCTTCTTTCCAGGCATCCATTGTGCAACCAGGTCCAGAAGCCGTACCTGCCAGTTGCCACCCACTGAATGTTTCTCTCTCTCTCCGCCTCCCCCTTTGCTCCCCACCTGACACCCAGCCCTACACAGGCCACCAGGAAGGTCACCATTGTGTGTCTGCCAGCGATGCTCCCTGATCCCTTGGGGAGTTGCCAACCTACTTGTTCAAGAAAGGGTCCTTAACCCTCTGCAAGCTTTGGGACAAGGAGTTATGCAACAGGCAATGGCCTCCCTAGTGTGGGGATGAAGCTACAAGGGACAGGAAAACAGGGACTAGCCACATGAGCCTCACTGGGCTGAGCAGGGGCCACCTCATGAACACCATCTTTTACTCTCAAAACTCACTCCATTCTGAATGCTCTTTAAGAAGAGAGACATGTATAACTGTGCCTCATGTTGCCAGGGTTGGGTAGGAGTCTTTCTCCACATCCTGTGCTCCACCCTGTTTCCAGCTGGCCTCAGCATGAGACTCTACAGTGGTGGGCAAGGATCTAGCTCAGGCCAGTCTAACTTTTCATACCAAGTGGCCCACAACAGTAGTTTAGACACAGAACCTGTGGGCTGCGCACCAGCCTGTCACATGGGGGGAAGCGAGGCCAAAACCTGACACCCCGCCCAGCCTTCCCAAAGCTGGCTAAGCGAGGAGCCGGGATTTGGGGGGGGGGGGAGTTGCAAGCCTCTGGCGGTGTCCCAGAGCCCTCCCAACTCCTTCCTAAAGCTGGCAAGGTGCTAACTAGGCTTTGGGAAGGACGCAGGAGGACTCAAGGACCCTGTCAAAGCTCTCACACCTCCTTCCCAAAGCCAGCACCTTGCTTACCAGGCTTTGGGAAGGCAGCGTGAGGGCTGAGAGAGGTGTCAAATGTTGTGGAGGGCTGCCAAAAGTCCTCAACAGACACATGAAGTGCTTGGGCCATGCTTTGGACTTCCCTGATCTAGCTGCCCCTAGGACTCCAGGAGAGTCACTCTCTGCCCAGTAAGGTACTTAGGCCTACCAGGGATCACTGCTGCTGCTGTGTTAGCAGGGTGGAGAATGGGCCACCTTCGCTGGGTTGGTCTATCAGGCAAAGTAGTAAGGGGGTGCCATTGCATCATGGCCCCAAAGGGATGGTTGGTACACACCAGAGCTTATTGGCTGCTGCTGCTGCACTCCTCAGCGACACTCTCACAGGTGGACCTGTGGGCCCTCCCAGACATAAAGATAAAGGACCCCTGGACAGTTAAGTCCAACCAAAGGTGACTATGGGGTGCGGCACTCATCTTGCTTTAGGCCGAGGGAACCGGCGCTTGTTCACAGATAGCTTTCTGTGTCATGTGACCAGCACACGGAAACACTGTTTACCTTCCCACCGCAGCAGTACCTATTAATCTACTTGCACTGATATACTTTCGAACTGCCAGGTTGGCAGAAGCTGGGACAGAAGCTGGGAGGACATGATCCTGGAATTTAAACCTGGGAGGCTCCTGCGTGTGAAACCTGAGCTATTCCACCTGGCCAAGGCCCCTTCTGCACTGGGAGAATATAGAATGTGGCATGCCCCCCCCCCCACTGCACCCATCCAAGTAGCCCCTGCGACTCCCTGAAGAGGATTGCGCTCTCTGTCTCTTTAGAACTTCTTCTGAGTCTAGGCTGTAGGTTGGGCTTCACATGACAGAATACCCCATCAAAAACAAATAAATCACTTCACACAGAAAACAGGCATGTCAGGGAGAAGGCTAGGCTACAACCTGTCACTCCAACATGCTTAGGTCATATGTCGAGAGGCAATTTTTGTGAGCCTCCCCCCCCCCCACTCAGTCAGATATGGTATATAGCCCAATCACTTCAGTGAAACTAGGCCTCTGGCAGACCCTCAAGCTCCATCCCCCAGTAGTGTCTCTCCCCATGAACAGGAAAAAAGCACAACAGGGTAGACCCAACACACTCCCGTTTTCCATTCAGTGTGTATCTTTTTTATTGTTTCTCAATTGCAGAGATTCATTTGGACCCTCAAAGAAGAAAAGGCAAGTGGTGAACATCAGGCAAGGAAATGGCAAAGGCTCCCTAACCAGGGAGAGAATGAAAGCATTAAAAAAAAAAAACACAACCCCAAAGTTCTCCCACCATGAAAACAGTTAAGAGCCAAAATATTGCTCACATTCACAGTATACATTTAAAGCACTCTTATACTACTTTAACAGTCATGGAGAATCCTGGGAACTATGGTTTGTCAACAGTGCTAGGAATTGTAGGTTTGTTGGGTCGTCACACAGAAACTGTTTGGGGAAAACCTGACTGTTAAAGTGATATAAGAGTGCTTAATAATGTTTTAAAGGTATGGTCTGGAGGTGACCAGCGGTTAACAGCCTATCTCCTCCTGTAAGAGAGCACAGCCTGGGACCCATAGCAGGTTTGTTCACGATGGAGTTCTGCAAAATCAAGGTTGGCCAGAAGTGTAAAACAGCCACTGGAACTGGGAGTGAGAAATGGCTGGAAAAGGGTTCTTTAGTTTCTACCGTAGTTGAAGAAGAATATGGCTGGAATTAAGATTTATCCCAGGCAGAAAGTAGAGAACACCCATCCCTTCACCTAATACAAGAGTTAGTGGAGTGTTTCATCCCTGGCTGGTCAATTGAGTTTCCTTTATGAGCGAGTCCAGAATTTCTTCACAGATACAGAGCGCACGGGGGACATGGAAACAGCCTGCAAAGACAGACATGGGGAGGAATGAAAGGGGGCAGGATAAAAATGCTTTAAATAAATGAAACAAGACAGGGATCCTGTCTCCCAAACACCCTCTTTTACTGCATTTCCCTAATCACAGCTTGGTTTGGGGGCATTAAAGTATTGCAAGTCATGTGTCTTAAACAAGTGAGCTAGCAAGGTTTAGTGGCAGAAGCAACCCAAACAGGAAGTAGATTTGGAACCGTCAGGGGCAGCTCTTGGCTCATTTGAACAGCTGTGGATAAACTTCATAAAAATGAGGGAAATGGTAAAAAGAAGGTTGAAAAGGAAGTCAAGCAGTCATTTGTCTAATCCAGGCTTCCTCAACCTTGGCCCTCCAGATGTTTTGAGACTACAATTCCCAGCATCCCTGACCACTGGTCACTAGCTAGGGATCGTGGGAGTTGTAGGCCAAAAACACCTGGAGGGCCAAGGCTGAGGAAGCCTGGTCTAATCTCTCCAGAATGCCTGCAGGTTACTAAAAAATCACAACAATGGAAGTTTAGCTAGCAAAATGTATATTACGGATCAGAAAAAGTACCACCAAGGCTTAGAGGATTCCAGTGTGGCAAATCTTAAGATGCAAGCCTAACCCTATTGACCTGGGAGTAAGCACCACTGAACTCAATATAAGCTATTTCTGTGTAGACATGGTTAGGACTGCATAATTTGTGCATGAACAACACAAATAGTTTTTGGGGGGAAGCATACTTGCTTTGCTTCAAGAGGTTCCCCCATCTCATTGAGGTGTTTCCATTATTTTGTGGTATGTTATCCATTTCCCTTTGCCTGTCATCTCTTTTCTGTGAAAAACTTCTTGTGGAGAAATCCATACAGGTGTCTTTTGGTGCAACCGAGGTTTGCATTTATTCCAAATTCTTAATATGGCACTTCGAATACAGTGATTTTTAAAATCTACATTAACTTTAACTTTATTATTCCACAGATATCCATGCCATCCAAACCTTAGGTCATGCCCTATTTCTAAAGTCCTCTCCCTTCTCCAGGTCAACCACTCCTTCATCCACATTAGACAACAGGCTGCAAAATACATTTCTCTGACTCCTGCCTTGTCTGGGGGAGAGCATTCCAATCTGCCATAAGGCACCAGTTTTCATATGCATAATCCCTCAGTCTATCCATGAATCCTTTATAAAAAGCTGATTTGTTATCATTTGGAGCATATATACCTAGATCCAAAATCATTTTTCCACAAATGTTAATTTGCACCCCAATAAATCTACCTTGTTCATCCAAAAGAATCAATTTTGGACAAAATTGGGAATGTATATATACAATATAACTCCATTTCTTTTCTTTGTTCCTGCAGAAATACATTCTTCCCCTAATTTCTTTTGAATCAAATATTTTGTGTCTTTTTTCCTAATAAGTGTTTCTTGTGAACATCTTAAATCTAATTTCACTATATTCAAGTGATAAAATACCTTTTCCCTCTTTTGTGAAGCATTTGCCCCATTTATATTCCATGTTAAAATTTTGCAATCCATAGTCAGTCAAGTTAATTTGTCACCTCTATACTTGATGGTTCCATTGCTGCATCTTAAGTCTCCTCTATTTGCATATCTTTAATATCAGATTTAAATCTCACCACAAATTATCTTGCGCTTTGTACTGTATTAAGTCAGAATCCTTCTGCTGCATCCTATCTAAATTGGATTCTTTTCTGTTTAAGTTTATCTTTTAAGCTGTATTCTTTTCTTTTATGTAGTATCTTAGGTGGAATTTCTTTCAGCACAATCAAATTTGTATCGTCTCTAGGTGTTTTTTATCCTAACAAGTTGGACCAGGATATCTCTTGGAAGTTTATTTTTCCGTAGCGTGTTGATTCTATAAATTTTATCCAATTCTGCTTCCATATTTCTAGCCTCCTTTCCCAGAAATTCCACCAGTAGCTCCTTAACTTTATTCCTGATTACTCCAATATATGACTATAGCAACAAGACTGCTCTATGCACAAAGATGAAAAGATAGTCCTACCCACTATAGAAGAATGGCTGATGAACTTACTGGATCTGGCTGAGATGGCAAAGTGAACATGTTTTAATTAGAGAAAAATCATTACATTTGTTAAGGATTGGAAATTTCTTAAGGACTTTTTGCATGAAAGAGAAAATGAACTTGTCAGAATCTGAAGACTGAAAAAATACTGGTATATAGAAGATAGGATGGTTGGATTTTAAGGAATAAATATTACCGGTATATATAGCTTCAGGACAGAGAGGCAGAAGTCCTCTTACTCTTTTCTATAGTTCTGTAGTTTTTCCTTTCTTCCCCTTTTCTCTCCCTTTTTCGTTTTTCAGGTCTCTCCTTTCTGACTTTGTTCTTTTTTAGACTAAGTAGCTGTCTTAGTATATTATAAAATGTACTTTGTAATGGGTATGTGTTTTTGTACTATCTATGAATAAATATCAATAAATAAGTTAATTAAAAAAGAGGCATTCCTTCCTTCCTGTGTGAGGGGTTGAGCCATGGGGCCTGCTATCTTCAGCTTTCATAAATAATCTAGATGTGTTATAAACAAATAGCACTTAAATCAAGAGCACGTTGGTTGCCTATGAAAACAGAGTAATAGTTGTAAAACCTGGAAAAGTTGCAGTCCTAATGGGGATATTGCAATTCTCCCTCAATGTCCTTGACAAGTTTTGCACGCTGATAGTGCTATAGAAGCATTAACACTTCAAACAGGGCAGTAGTAGTTTCCCCTTCAAAGCCCTACGGATGCATAAGGGCAGACTGGTCATAGGGGAAGCATGTCATTTTACTCCAAAAGCAGCAGGTGATCCCAAGAGAGCATTTACTTGAGACAGGTATATGCTGCTGTCTCTTTCTGCCCACACTGCTAATTCTAGGTAGCTGTGAGTGGGTGCTGGTTATCAGTAGCAGAGTGAACACACATTCTAGAGCCACTCTTGTTACACTGCACTCTGCATTCTACCACTGAGCTTCAGTACTGGAAAAAGGCCTTGCAGGTGCGCCTTGCTGATATTCTTGCTCAGATTAAATCTTATTACTGCCCCCCTCCCCAACCATCACAATTAAGCCACCACACAGCCTCTTTACCTTTGAATGGCCCTCCTTTGATTGTGAGAGCCACCTTGCCCTCCTGGCTCAGATAGCCAAACCATTCACCGGCCTGTGGGTCACTGAACTAAGAGAAGAACAAGCAAAGAGGGTGAAACAATATGCGTATCAGATTATAAGACGATCTACAGTGTGAGATGTGAGCTATGGAGGGGTTTTAGGTTCCTGGTGCTACTCCCATAGGTGAGGAAGCTGACGGTCACCCTATTGACCAGTGGAAGCTGCCTTCGGCTGCACCCAAGCAGCACCCAGCTCTGCAAGGTCTCGGGCACCGCTTCTTTCCCAGCCCCCAAAAGCCTTTGACCAGGAAATGCACTTTCTTCAAGCCTCATCTCACCATCTCTCTTCTAACTTAATGGCACCCCCTGCCCTCCATGGCCAGCCTTCAAGCTTACCTTGGCAAAGGCATATTTAGCCACTTGGACAAAGCGTTCCAGGAGCTCTTGGTCTCGAGTCTCAGCAAAGCCCATCAGAAATGCAATCATGGCTTCTGTGTGTGGCCACCAAAGCTTCATTTCCCACTCTAACTGAAGAAGAGAGAGGGGGGAAGTTGGGGAGTGGGTGGAAACAACACAAGAGATCCCAGGAGGAGGGCAGTTCTCAAATACATGGTGAATGTAGGCTTTAGGGTCCAAGCTTCTGTACCTGCGTTGGGCAGAGGCCATCCACATCCTGGAAGGCAAAGAGTCCACCGTGTTCAGGGTCCCAGCCCAGACGGAATGGCTCCTTCATGAACTTCTCCACAGCCTGGGCCACGAGGTCCGAGTCCTGCTGGCGCTGCGCGTAGCGGAGCAGGAACCAGCCTGCTTCAATCGCATGGCCTTAGAAACAAAAAATGGAGAAGAAACACCCCAGTGCTGGCTCAGAGTTCTGGGGCAGGCAACCTACTGCCTTCAGCCTAATTCCATGCGGGGGGGGGGCGGGGGGAGGGAAGGAGGGAAGGTGATCCATCCACTCAGCACTGGCACGCAGCTCCCGGCAGAGAATGCTGAGGAAATGCAGCCCTTGACAGGAAAAAATGGCTCCCACCCCATCCCAAGGCAGATTGATTATTTTATTTCTATATCAATATATTAAAAATATCTCTAATAAGTGTACAGAAAATTGACATAACAACAGACAACTTACACAAAATATTACAAAAACACACATACAGAAATGTTACAGTAATACAAAGTTACTAATATATAAAAATCAGTATCAATTCATTTTCCTTTTGATACACCCTTCCTCTCCGTCTCCAGTAGACCTGGGTGATGCATCAATACATCGCCCAGGACTGGTATGAGGGGCAGATAGCAATGGCAGCTTCACTCAGTGGCATATTGCAAGTGAAACCACCAGTGCTCCTGAGTTCCTTAGCCACCAGGAGGAGAACAGGGAGGGATGGTTGTTGTTGATTTTTTATTATGAAAAAGTACTAATAATTTTAAACACACATACACATAAATAAGGAGAGCTAGGGAACCTGCGGTCAGGCCTATGCAGGTTGTGGGGCAGCTGGGTCCACTTGCCTTGGGCCTTGGAGGGCTGGGCTGGCAGCTTCACTCAGTGGTATATTACAGGTGAAACAGCCTCCTCCTCAGTTCCTTAGCCACCAGTGCCCAGCGCGCCAAGGGAGAAACAAGCTGCAGCCGGGCACTGGAGGCAGAGGGACTCAGGGGCAGCGGCAGTTTCACCAGCGATATCCTGCTGAGTGAAGCTGCCATCCCACTTTGCCCTCAAACCGGCGCAGAGGGGCCAATACAGCTTGTTCCTCCCTTCACTTCTTTAAACTGCTTGGTTGAGAAGCATACATCTGCCATTGCTCAGCCAGGCAGTTTTATGGAGCCCCCTACACGCCACTGGCTTGCACCAGCTGGTGGCAGGATGGGGACTCTGTGAAACTGTTCCCACTTCCCAGCTGAGCAGCCTGTCTCTCTCTTGCATAAATTGGGGATGGGAAAAGAAGACTGTCACAAGGGGCAGGGGGGCTGTGGAGGCAGGGATGCTAGTAAGGATATGTGCCAGGGTCTAGGTGCCAATCTTTGCAGTATGAGAGGGTAGCTATCTAGGCTGCACCACTTCAGGCTGCAGAGAACGGTGTAGTACTTTTGAAGGCTCCATGTAAAGACTCCCTGCACGTAGCAAGTGAGCACGGCTAACAGTAGCCCTGATGTGCCAACCCCCACCAACCTGGCAACCTCCAAATACTTTGGAATATCCAACACCCCCCCCCCAGCCCCAGCCAGCACAACCATACTGGTTGGGGCTGATGGAAATTGTAGTCCAAAACATTCTGGTGCAGAGGCGCCAGCTTCTCCAGAGGATTGAAGGGACCTGATGCAACTTTGTGCAACATTGCAAGAAACCAGGGGGCAGAGCAAAACATCCTCTGAAAATTGAGGGGGCTGACATTGGGGGGATGTCAAAATCGCCTCGGCCCCTATGTCTTATGGTGGGGGCAGGACATACCAGGCTGGCAAAATCTGAACTAGTTGGGCATAGCCAGGATTTTTGTTTGGGGGGGGGCAGAACCTCAGTTAGCTATGTATTTTTATTGATTTTTATTGATTTTGGGGGCAGCTGCCCCTCCCTGTCCCCTCTTGGCTAAGCCCATGACTAGTTACATTAAAAATATGGTCCCTGCAATCTACAGTGGTGCAGTGCAGAGTTCCACCACCTGATCCTGTGCGATACAGGGCTGGAGAATGTGTGGACCTTGAGGTGCTGCTGGGAGTACAGTTCCCATCGTTCCTGACTGTTGGCCCTGCTGGCTGGGGCTGATGGGAGTTGATATCCAACATCTGGAGAGCTACAAATCTCCCAGCAATGGAGTGCAATGCATACACCAGCCCAACTCTTCATTCAGGACCCTAAACCTGTGGGTCTGACAGAGATATTTTCAAACTTTGCTCTACTGCTAAACAGGCTAGAAATTTGTTTGCTAAAAATCTAGATTCCTGGGGTTCTGGCTAACATGAAATTCCTCAGCAAAATATACACTGCTGCACTTGACTCCCAAAGCATCCTGGCTCTTGGTCTCTTCTTACCAGGATTCTGTTGTCTTCCCAAACACCCTGGCAACTCCTCGCCCTCTTCAGAAACGTTCTCCAACACAGCAGCACCATCCCTCTGTAGCGAAATAAGAATTCTATTCTAAAACATATCAAACGAAAAGCAAAACTAAGGGTCAGGGGGCCCCGGCCATTCCCACCCCTTTACCTGCACGTGCATGAGGATTCGCTGAGCAGACCAGCCTCCCAGCTCACTGAACCGGCTGGCAGCCTCTGCATCTCCTTCTGACAGCTGATCCACCAGGTTGAGGAGCATCATGGGAACAGCCATGGAGTCATGTGGGACTGCCCCCGCCAGCAGTGGGCGTCCCAGCTCAGAGGGATCCTCCCTCACCCAGCGCACTATGGCCTCCATCATTGCCAGGGCTTCCCTCTGCCAACAGGAACATTGTTACAACCTACGAAAATACCCATTAGCCAAGTGGAAACCTAAGGCTAGGGCTGGTCTCACTCCCACAACATCCATGCCTGGAGTCAGGTTTCCCTCTTCTCCAAGGGACTCAGCAGGCCTTGGCCAAACTCATTTGCTCACTGCTCAGGCTTCATCAGGGCTGGTCGGCAGGGAGGGTGAGAGAGAGCAAGTGAAGAAGCCAGAGAGATGCCGATATGCGTTATAGGAGAGTTCCACTACCCAAGAGAAAAGGGTGAGAAAGAGCTGCCGCTCTCATGCGTTGCTTGAAGGCATCTGGTTGGCTAGTGTGGGAAAGAGGATATGGACAAAGTAGGCCTTTGGTCTGATCCAGAAGGGCTCCTCTTCCGTTCTTAAGCGCTCTTCTACGGAGGCAGAGCAGAGCCATCATGGTTAGTGGGCATTGATAGCCCTTGCCTCCTCCAAGAATTTGTCTAATCCTCTTTTAAAGCCATCTAAGTTGGTGGCCATCACTGCCTCCTGGGGGAGCAGAGGTTCACAGCGGGCCCCACAGCACCTCCCATGGACCAGTACTTTGGACAAGGGTTAACCCTACACAAGAGCAGACTCAACCAGCTGACCAGCCTCTTCCCCTATGTAGATGATGGCTATTCTTCTTCTAGTTCTATCAACGGAACTCCAGTATCCATAGAGACAGGAAGACGTCCCTCAACCGCAGCACCATGAGGTAAAATGAGCTGGTCTCTCCACTCTGGGCCCAACCCCACAGTTGCAGTTTTATCAGCCATGTGCTAGGAGCTGTACCATAGCTTTGGGGAAAGGGTATTTTTGCTGAGGTAATAATCAGAGGGAGGATAAGCAGGTTTAGATGCCCACTGTTCATATAAGGAGGCAGGCAGGCAATCAGGACATCTGTATCCAGCTCTCCTGACCTCACCTGGTAACGCGGTTCCTCAGTTGCTCGTCCAAGTTCATCCAGCCCAAGGACATAGAAGCACTCACTGAAAATGGTGCGCTGGATTTTCACAGGGCGCCCATCACGAGTCAGGACAAAGGCACACTTCTGCGAAGGTGGGGCCACTCGCGCATGCTCTAACAGGAACTCCCCACCTCAGAGAAAGAAATAGATTTGGAGGAAGGCAGCTCTGCCCCTCTCTGCTACTGGCAACCAAATACCCAGAGCACTTGGGCCAAGACCCCCCACCTACTTTTTACACTTTCTCCAACTGATCACAAGCAGGGATTGAGCTATGAATTGGGAAACCCCAGTACAAATTGCCCCTCTCCCACAGACACAGTAGGTGGCCTTAGGCAAAATCTCTCTGCCTCAGGCTCACTCTCGGGGGGCGGGGGGCAGAATGGCTTACCATACAAGGAGTACTCAGTTAACAGGAAAGGCTAACTGATTAGATTATGATGATGATTAATTGTGGGGGGACAACCCCTATAATCCCACCACCATTCCAAAGCATCAGAACTTCCAAGAGTCTCTCAGCCCTCATCTCAACTCCCTGTCCCAGCCCAGACACCACAGACCTCTGTCTGCCCACCCCATATTATCCTTTCTTTGCCTTCATTCCCAAATCCCATCCCTTCTGTACACAAGGTGGAAGAAGTTACCTGCTCGGGCTGCTTGCAGGAGTTCAGGGCGCCGGAATCTTGGTACTTTTCGATACAGCCGACTGTACATCCACACCTGTTTGGGAAGGGATGGAGAGGTAACCTGGGCCCTCTAGTCTCATGGCAGACATCTG
Organism: Podarcis gaigeae; assembly: GCF_964106915.1. Classification (NCBI taxonomy): domain Eukaryota; kingdom Metazoa; phylum Chordata; class Lepidosauria; order Squamata; family Lacertidae; genus Podarcis; species Podarcis gaigeae. The sequence goes on from NC_139694.1 coordinate 39,153,210, forward strand.
CCTTGGCTCAGCCAGGGATGAGGACACTTGCTCACTCCAGCACTCATCAGCCCCAGCCAGCAAGGTCAGTGGTCAGGGATGATGGGAATTGGACTCCATCCGTTCCTGGAGGGCCACACCTTTCCTTTCCTTGGCTTAAGCCCCGGCACTGATGCCTGCCATTCAGGGTATGAGCTGTGAGCGTGGCTCTCCACAGTGATGCGCAGGCCTGGCCTATTCTTAACCTCTAAGGAGACAGGTGCTGGACCTCAGACTTGCTTGGAAATTCCTCGTGCAAAAACTTTCCCAATATGGGGGTGTTGAGGCATTCTGCACATGCTCAGAGAGACTTGTGCCATTTATTTATTAAGTTTGCTTTACCTGTTCATTCCAAGCTTTAAGGCTAGCACTGAAACCAGATTCTGAGGCCAATTCCAGGCAGGCCAGGTTCCAATTCAGCCTTGGCTGGTTCCAGAGAGGCTGGGCCTCTCCAGCCTCCTTTCCCAGCCCAGCCCCAACCACACAAAGGGGATCCCAACCGAAAATCTAAAAGGTTTTCCAAAATCCACGGCCCCTGAGGACCCCTACCTGCCGGCCTTGCAGCCAAACATATTTCAAGTCATCATAAACTTTCCCATCCTGGCCCAGACATGTAAAGAACCCCCTAGAGAGAAAGAAGAGGCAGGGGTGAGAACCAGGAGGGGGGGGGGCAATTTCCTAGAGGAAAGGATGAGAACAGGCCAGGCAGAGAACTACTGAGTAAAGAGGAACTTGTCGTGGGGCGTGGCTGAGTGGGGCTCCCCATAGCCCCTCAGCCAGCACAGCAAATGGCCAGGGGGGGTGGGAGCTGGAGCCCAAGGAGTTTTGGAGTTTCTCCCAGCCCTGGCCTGGGAGAAGTAAGACAGGAAGCTGCCTCTGGCAGCGTCAGGAGTTAGAGCTAAAGCAGGCGCATAAAACGTGGAATGCCTTTAAGAGGGCAGGCAGATCTGCTTCACAGAGCACCATCTGCCAGGACATTCTTCTCTGCAAGCCCCACGGAAATGGAAGGAGAGTATATCTGGGGACAGCAGCATCTTGCCCACAGCTCACATTTGTTTCCATGAAGCTTGCAGAGGAGAATTTCCCAGTGGAATGTCATCCATGCTGGTTCCTTTCCAGTCAGGCATGACGTCACGTGTGAGTCAGGTGGGCACAGCCTCCCGAAAATAGTGGGCTAAATGAAAAGGGTTGCCAAGCCAGAGGTCCCTCCCCCCCCCCCCCCGGCATTTGTCTGCCTCAGGCCATGTGAGGGGAGGGAAGAGGAAGTATCTCCTCCCATCTCAGTGGGATGTTCCACCCCCCCCCCTTTCTGGGAAGGGCTCCCCTGTTTCACATACCCTCTTCCCCCTCCCCATTTGGGTCGATTTCCTTAATGGCCTATATAGCATCACTATAAACATAACCTCCCCCCATGTCGTGAGAGGGAGTCAGTGTGGTAGGTGCAGGACTGGACTGCGGGAGAGGCGTGTTCAAATGCCCCCTCAGCCACAACCCTCCCTGGCTGGCCCTGGGGCGACGGGGGGGGGCGGGCCTAGATGAATAGACAGGCAGCGATCCATCACCCGTATTCTTCGTCGTGCGAATGCTGAAGCCAGAAATCCACCACGGCGTCCAGCTCTCGGGAGATGCGTCCATGCCAGCTCAAGAGCGACGCCAAATCCATCCTCGCTGCTTTCTCCAGCGGCGATCCCTGTAGGGGCGCGAAGGTGCTTCTGGATCAGCAGAGTCAGCCCGACCCAGGATCCGACCCCGAGAGGGGAGGGGAGAGTCCCGAGGCGCGCTGCCAATGTCCGCGGGAAAATAGCATAAAAACGCGTTCAACGCCCACCCCCCAAAACTTAAAAATTTACAGAAGTAGGGAACTGCTGGTCATATGATTTGCCCAAGTCACCTGACACTAGCCCCTCCCTTTCTCCCACGTGGGGGGGCGAAGACCCTGATTTGTTCCTTTTCCTCTGTTTCCATTTGTTAACCCTACAACTGCCGTGATCCGGCCCAGAGATCGGCAGCAGGAATCCCAGAACAGTGATCGTGACAACAAAAGGGCAGCAATGAGGCACTAAGCATTTAAACGCTCCCAGTAAGCCTTCCTAACTCGGGTGGCAGGGACGACCCCAAACGCGGCTGCGTGATGTCACCGCTACTGGGATGCCCCGCTCGTACGTCAGGGGAGGAATCCCCCTTGGCGGCAAAAACCCAGCAGCTGCCGCCCCGTCCCAGGCGAGCTCTGGCGGGAGAGATGGCGGTGCGTGCGCTTTCCCTCTAGGACCACATGGTTCGTTTCAAATGTATACCATAGCAAGGTGCCAAGGCATCCGAATAATCTTGCTGCCAATCTGGGGGAGGCGGGGAGGGACCACCTGCTCTCTCCTACTTACGTCAGAGCCGCGTTTCACACCTGGGGGGGCGTGTCTTTAGCAACTGGGTGAAAGCAGGAATTTAGTTGTTATTTTATTTAACAGCATTTATATAACACTTGATTGCAGTCAAACCTCTAAGCAGTTTTAAAAACATTAAAAGTATTAATAAAAACAAAGAAGGATAAGCAGGTGATTAAAATTAACAGCAACAAAATATCAAAACATGTAACTTCTACATGTCTAGATAGGCTTTCCCAAAGCAAAAATGTTTTTAGCAGGTACTGAAAAAAGTACAGTAAAGGCGGCTGCCTGTTATCAATAGGCAACAGGCAGGGAGTTCCAAAGTGTGGTTGCTGCCGCACTAAAATACTAATTTTTCTGTCAACTGTGGAATGAGTATTATGTAGCACCTGCCACAGTGCCAGTTCTATAAATCAAAGTGATCTACTGGACATGTGTCAGGTAAGGCAATTATGCAACTAAAAAGAATGCAGATTGAGCTTTTCTCAGCCACACAGCAGGACAAACTGCTGCGCCCCCCCCCTTATGCAACTTTTAAAGATGTAAGAGACTTGTCTTCACTTGAGGAGGCTGGGTAAAAAGAGAACTGGGTTCCTGCCAGGGGCACCATCTGTGGGGGCTGAAGCCCCCCCCCCCAGTTTTCAGAGGGGCCAGACTCCCTCAATATTCTGTGGCCTGCGAAGGCCCTCACCCAGCCTGTCTGTAGCTGCACTGGGCCTTGTGGCCTCCTCCCGTCGTGTGACATCACATGTGTATGTTGTGCACATGTCATGTGCTTGCTCTGCCCCCCACCAAGTTGGGTGGAACCGGTGTCTGTGGCTCCAGCTTCTTTTAACAGTGGTGCAGAAAAGGGAAATGCAGCAGATGTAGCTTACACAACAAGCTACTCTGGCTGAAATTACCTGCACAGCAGTTAAAGGTGAAGGAATAGCCGTCCTCCTCTTCTTTCTGTTCACCCTACTTCCTTTACATTTGGACATCCAAGGAAAGGCAGGTGGTCTACCAAGAGATCCCCTCCCTCCCTATCTATATTCCAATGCAGGCTTGTGCATGTGCTGTGGTGCAAGGGAGGTCACTCACTATCCTCTGCCCCGTTCACTGGATGTGCACATGTGGCAAAATAGATCCATGCGCATTTGTCACACATGATGGTGCACACGAGACACACTTGTGTGCCTTAAACAGCACCAAATAACCATCACACACTAACTGATATGGTGCAAAATTATCTGGGAATTTCATGTGTGTAGGACACAATGAAAATAGTTTGCAAATTCTGTGAGGCAGGGCCTGCCTGGTTCCTGCGTTTTCCCATATGTAATGCTTTATAAAGCTCCATGGCCTTTCTACACTTAACCTTAATTATATAACAATGCACATATTGTTCTTCTAAGATTCAACCTTTCCCCACATTCCAGATGTACAGAAGCACATTTAGCTGCCTAGTAGTGAGGAGCATACATAGCATTGGCAGAAGGTTGTAGGGTGGGGTGGGGGTGGTACAACCTCGGATTGTTCCAGAACTGAGCCAAGCTAGGTTTCCAGGGTCAGTCCTTCTCAAGGCATTCCTCACACATCAAAAACTGGTATTAATACGGCATTCCAGACTGTGTTACAGTGTATGTCTGAATTCACATGCATGTCCAGCACTCACATGTATTCATACACACACACACAGAGATTTGGAATCTTTTGCTAGAGTTATAATGTATACCCATTTACGAATATGTGTTTGCCTCTATCCCTGCTTAAATAAAACACCTGACACCTAATATATAACTTTGTCCTGAGCTGGCGATCCTAAAGACCTCTTAAATGCCAGATGGGCAAGACAGTAATTTTTAGAGGCAAACAAATAGCTGTAGATTAAGAGTCTTGAGACACACGTTAACAAAGAAAGCTTGGTTTATTATATGAAATGAAAATGACAGAATATACAAATGCAGTTTCAGAATCAGACAGGAAGGGAAAGGGCTGCCCAACAAGAGAGTTAGCAGCACTCGCCAAAGGCTTAAGAAGACTTAGTTTGTGCCAGCACCAGAGGCTGATTGTGGCACTTGCGGAATGATTTGTTAAAACACGTATGTGCTTGTATCTGAGCATGTACAGGGTGCCTTTTATTTCTCCCACCACTTGGATGAGCACAGCTGGGGGGGGGGCTTGGGCTTCCTTTCCCCCCCTCCTGTGCAGCTGCCGCCTGCTCACTTAGCCTTCCCTTCTGGACCCAGGCCAGGCTGCCACTCCCTCGGATTGCTCAGAGGGAGTAGGTGAAGGGGTGGCAAAGAGGGGCAGCAAAGCAGGGGGTTGCAGTGGGGTGGGAGGGCCCTGCAGGGAGGGCTGTGGGCCTCAGCAGATGCCCCACGATGCGGACCCTGGATGCCCGTCCCCCCCCCCCCCGTTCCAAGACTAGGTTAAGGGTCACGGGCAACGTTTCCTGGAAGCGCGCAGCACCAATCTCCGCAGAACTGTTGTGAGGATAATAGCACCTGTGAACAGGTGTGTGGATCTGATCTGATTTCTATGATTTATCTCTGTAGATCTTAATAAGCATTAAGATTGACTTAACTATGACATGAGATTCTCCATCACGATCCTTGCTTCGCCTTGGCACAAGCCGGATCCCACCGGCCTCACCTGAAAGCGTGTCCGGAAGGCGCAGCCCCTCGCTCGCCCTTCCGCCTCCCTGGCGCCGAGAAGCCCGGCACGAAGGCGCGCCGGCCAGGAGGGCGAGAGCCAGCAGCTGCCAGGAGCTCCTCTCCGGAGGGAGTTTGAGGGAGGCTGTGCCGCGCCGAGGTGGCCGCGGACTGAGCAGGGGACCCCACAAAGGTCGCGGGAATCCACGCCTGGCCGCGGGGGGGGGGGGGTCTCGACGGAGGCTCCCGTTCCCGAGCTGCTCACCCGCCCGTCTCTCCGCAGGTTCTGGCGCAGACGCCCCATGTTCAGACGTTCCCACCTCAAGATCCTGCTGATCGGCAATTCCGGGTAAGCACAAGGGGCGCCTGGATGGGGAAGGCCGGGCCGCCTCCTCGCCCCCCGGCCGGTCTCCGACGGCTAAGCGGGTGTCGGGGCTCCCGGCTGGCGGGAGGCTTCCCGGGATCCTGCCCCGTTTGGCAGCCAAGGGGTTAAGGCGCAGGTGGGAGGGGCGGAGGGGGGGCCCGCGCAGAGGCCGGGGCAGGTGCAGCCCGGTCAACGCGCGCGAGGCTCTGCTGCTGCCTCCACCACCATCCTCGCGGTCTTCTCTGCAGCCCAGGCTGGGAAGCGTCCGGCCCCCACGGCCTGGAGCGAGGCGCCCACTTGGAGAAGTCTGCTTGATTCGCTCCCCGAGCGCCTTAGTCTCTGCTTCACACGGGCAGCGAGATCCCGTCCCACCTCCTTCAAAGTCCTTAAAGTACCTGCAGCAAGTGGGACCACGTTGCAGCTGCCCGGGCTCCGTGTGTACCACAGGCAGCTGAGAACAGGACAATTTTGTGGGGTGCAGCTGAATTAGACCAGCTGTTTGTTCCCAGAATTAAAGCAGATGGAAGAGGCAACACCAAATAACTAGAGGCCAAGTCAAGTGACTATTATCCTATGGACACAGTGGTATTACCATTGCCTGAACCCAGAGAGCATCGATGCAATAAAAAGGTGCTTTTTAAGAAAAGAAAAACCTGCAGCCTGTATGTTTTATGCACAACTGTGATTTGTTCTCTTCACATTATTTTGCCATTTTAAATATGTTGCATAATTTAGACTGCAGGAGTACAACCCTCTTGAACTCAGTGAGATTTACCTCTGAGTAGACAGGTGCAGGGTCAGGCTGCAAGTCTGCATTTGCTAGTCATGGGGAGCTAAATGGAACATGAGAACTTACTGCATTTTTATTCAGCTTCCCCTCTAGTCGAGCGTGCTTGGAAAATTACAATAACTTCACAAGTGTTAACAAAAACACCTGTACATCAAAATACTCAGAAAAATGTGCTTGCTTAACCTTCCCCCATCTGAAGAACCTGGTAGCAGCTGTTGTTGCAACTAATTTATTAAGTAACCACAGCTTTATGGCAGTGTAGTAATAATCCTTACTGTATAATTATAATTAACACTCACCTTCAACTTTTTATAACCATTATTTAAACATAGTGTAGTTTTATGTATTGAGTAAAATAATTTGGTTATTTCCATTATCTGTATCTAAACTCAAAAGGGGCCTTAGTATGTGTTTAAGATATTATGAATGCATACAACTGTCCAATACAATGAGGATTTAAGATTTCTCATTTACCTTTTATGCCAAAAGCATAAAAGCCTCACACAGCCCGTTTCCTACAGTAGCCAACTAGATATTCCTCGGAAGGCGACAAGCAAATCATCAGACCTTCCCGTCCTGCTGCTGTGCCCCAGTGACTGCTACTCAAAAGGCCTTCGCCATCTTACTGTGGGATTCCCCACTGCTGCCACCAAAAAGGCTTTATCACAAGGCTGTGTGCATGTGTGCAAGAGGCAGTTCAGGAGCAGAGAACCAGCTCCACCTCTGCAGCTCTGTGCTGGTTGATGAGGCGGCGGCGGGGGGGGGGGGAGGTTACTGACTAGACCTCCAAATTTAAAATGTCAACCCTTCTCCGTTCCCGCAGGGCGGGCAAATCTGCCCTGATGAACCAGTATGTTAACAACCGCTTCAGCAGTCGCTACAGAGCCACCATTGGAGCAGATTTCCTCAGCAAGGAAGTAAATATTGATGGACGCAAACTGACCGTGCAGGTAGGCTCAGCAGAGGCTCACTGTCGGCAAAGATCGCCCCCTAAGCTCATCCCATGTTACCCATTAAAAAAACCCTGTGCTCCAGCCTAGGGCAATTTTAGCAACATACTCCATTTCCAGCTCCCATAATCCCTAAGCCATTGGCCGTGCTGGCTGAGACTGGAGGGAGCCTTAACACCACCTGGAGGCCACAAGTTCCCCACGCCAGGTCTAAAATTATCCTATATGTGCCTTATGTAGCCAGAATGGCACCCTTCATGCACAAGATGGAGGGAGCAGTAGCAGGGATCCAATTTCCGTACAAGCACCTATTTCAGGAAAATATTTAAAGGTTTGTGTGTAAAGAAGAGAATCTAAAATGGGCAAGTGAATTGACGGTTGTGCTCAGTGACAATTGTGGTGGCAAATAAAATACAGGAAAATGGAAGAGAATGTTCTAGAAAAGGGGTCCTCTGGCCCTCTCAATATGAGCACCCCAAATCTATGTTTTGCTACAAGTGCCTTGTTTTAGCTTTATTGTGGCAGCCTTAAGAGAGTCAATAAGATACAGGCATTTGTGGACTAAAGCCTATCACCATGAGACAGGCCCCGGGTGGAGTGCCACCAGCATATTACAATGTGGACTCTCGCTATTTGCTAAAAATCAGTTCTTAGTTAAAGCAAACACCCTTTCCCTTCTAGAATTAATGTTAATGACAATGCTGAATTCTTATTTCCATTTCTTGTTCCCCAATTTGTACAGAAGCAATATGCACAACTAAAAAACTGAAATTTCAGTATTGCTGCAGTCCCAAATATGCAGTGGCCCAGCTCTCGTGAACTAACACAATTCTCCCTTGGGCTGCAAGACCAACAAAACGCACCTACACTTGGCCCTTCCTGTAAGGAGCTTACCATATGGCTACCAAAGTGATCTTCGATCTATGCAAAAACTTACAAAGCTAGACCAGGTTAGCCTCAAGCTGAACAGAATTTACACCACATGTGGTCAGATCATTCTTTGGGATCATGTTATCAATTGTTCCATGCAAATTTTTATCAATTAATAGACAATGATGATGGCCAGTGCCATACCAACAGGGCAAAATTAAACACCATCCATTCAAAAAAGCAAAAATAATAATAATAATAAAAAAATCAAGAGCATGGCAGAAAAGGCACCTTTACAGCAAACACTCCTGATCGAAGTGCATGTACCAAGATAGGCCCCACCCCACCCCAAAGATTCTTTACAATGCTAGCAGCCAATTTGGCTTGAGGAAAGGCTTCTAAACCATATAGCAAACTGGTTGTGTCCGTGTACAGTACTGCACCACGCACACCCAAGTTCTGTGACAAAGCTGAATTCAGCAGCTTGTGGTAAGCATATTCCTGTGGTTTCTCATTTTGCACAATTGTCAGTTTCCACTAATCATAGGAAGCAACATTCAACATGACAGGGCTGCAGTCCCCATCTAATTCAGTACTTTTTCTGGCTGCTGGTTTAATCCAAGATTGCCAACTCTTATGGCAAAACAGTACATAACAGCACTCGTTTTCTGGGTGCCAGTCACAATGGACAGCTGGCACCTGAAATGTAGAAGTATGGATCATTCTTCTGCACTCCCAGCAACGTAGCTGGGGAGATGGGGTTCAAGAAAGCTGCTCCCCTTCAGCTCTCCATCTCTTTATAGCCATTTGGTATTATATACATTCTGATGTGTAGATTAGTTCGCTGTTGGCAGAATTGTGGCAGCCACTCAACCCTGGTCAAACATGGTGGAAGAATCCAGAACATCAATTGAATAAATAAACAGGAGACTCTAGTCCACACCATTATTTGGCATGGTATCCCCTGATGCCCCCAGACAACAAAACCTATGCTTGCTAACTTTGTGAGAACCAAGATTAATGGAGGTAAGTCACCAAGGACCCAGGGATGTCTTGAAATCAAGGTCTCAGCTTCTATCCCTTCTTGCACCTAGATTTGGGACACAGCTGGTACAGAAAGGTTCCAAGCACTGGGGACTGCCCTCTACCGGGGGTCAGACTGCTGCCTTCTCGTCTTCGATGTCACATCCGTCAGCTCTTTCCAAGCCCTGGAGAAGTGGCACAAGCAGCTCCTGTTGCAGATTGAGCCAGAGGAAGAGCCCACTTTCCCCACTGCTGTCATTGGGAACAAGATGGACCTGGAGAACCGTGAGGTGGGGCAGAGGTGGATTTAGGGGAGTGCCACTGGTTCACCCACACTGGCTGCCAAGCTAAGGGGGCCCTGCAACAATAGCAAACAGTGGAAGGCGAGAGGCGCCACCCCCCCCCCCAAAATTTGGCATTGCACAATTTACTGCTGAAATTTTAAAGCCCAAAGTCTGCCACTAGGTAGGGCTACATATGAAGCCAGGTGCAGGGCACACGTCCACATCCTGTATGGCTCTCAGACATATTGGGTTGGAGTAGTTAGGGGTCAGAACTCTTTAGGGGTTCTGTTAGGGGGCTGTAAGAACTCTTTGCAATGACTCAAGGAGATGGGGAGTGGACAGAAAGTTCAGGGAACATTGTATCCTAATGACCAGCTTCACCAGAGGACTTTGGCATAATTGTCGAGCAGAGGTGTAGAATTTGGTATCTGGGAAAAAATTATATTATCTTAAAGATTTGTCTCATTATGTACACTAAAAAGACGACAAACTTTTTGATTAAGAGCTGCAGATGGAATTGGGAAGAGAGCAGAGTATGCCCAAGCCCTGTTTTTGTCCAGGTGTCTTCTGAGGAAGCAGAAATGTGGAGCAAGCTTCATGAAGCCAAATACTTTGAAACCAGCGCCAAGGAAGCCACCAACGTGCAGGAGGTGTTTGAGTGGGCCATACGGGCCGTACTAAAGAATGTAAGAAATCTCATTTTCAGCCCTGCCCTTATAAGGCCCCGGACAGACCACATACCTTTGAGATGGCTTTTATCCCTAAAAACAGAAACACCTCTCCCAGCTTTCAACTTTCTTATAAGACAAAGTCCTTCCCAACAGCCTGCATCTCATGCCCTCTGCCCATCTGCATCAACCACTTGCCCCCTCACCACTTTTCTCTTTGTTTCACCTCAGCGGAGGGTACCTGAAGAGCCACAACCGGACTCAGTTCACCTGGAGACCAGGCCACCAGAAGGGGCAGCCAGAGAGAAGTGTAGCTGCTGATCTGACCAAATACAGATGGGAAGATTCCTTCTGTCTAAGGGGGTGGCCTCTTCATGCTCTGCAATCCCGAAGGGTGAAAGTGCAACCCCACAGAACAGCCCCAAGGACATTTGGCAAGGCTGCAGCACACAGCTTCTGGAGCTGGATCCCAAGGTAGACCTTTGTTCTCTGGATGACACAGCCTAGCGCTTGGGAGAGCTGGATCATTTCCCAGGCTACTCTTCCCAAGTACATGGAAATAAAGCTGAATGCCAATATTGTGCTTTTCAATGGTGAAAACACTTATGTCCCAGCCCTCCCACGAGGGTAAGAGGGCTCTTCTCCCAAAAGGTAGCCAGAAACGCCCTAGTACTAGAAGAGGATGAGGGAAAGATCTAGTTTCACAGACAGAACCTGGTTTCCAAAAAAAGGAGGTCTTTAATTGTTCAAAATAGCACAAAAACGACAGATACGCAGCACTAGGGTGAGGGGGAGCGGAGGGGTGGACAGCCATGGGGAACTCCTAGGAGGACTGTTCCTGTCTCAAAGGAAAATAAATGGGGTAGGAGAGTAGGGTAGGAAGGATCTTAGGGTCTGAACAGGAAGGGGACACAGCGAAATACATTATAATACAAAAGACCAGGGCACAGAGCAAGTTGGTGGGGAAGGGGGTCTGCTCCTGGGTTTGTTTGCTATTTTTGGGAGGGGGCCTGTTTTACCTGCCAAATCTCTTTGACAATGGAGAGGTAGGACATAGCAGTCAGTGCAGCTGTTTGCTTTTCATTTTATAGCCTATTCCCCACCATCTCTGAAGAATAAGCCCTGACTGCTCTTCTCCCTTCCCCTCTGTGGAATGTCCAGAGAGGCAGCGAGTAGAGGGGGGTGTACATAGTCCTTTGGAGTGGGAGGGAACCTAGATCCCTGCCCCAACAAGAGGGAAAGCTGTACTTCAACAGGCAACAGTATTGTCCCGCAGTCTTGTTCCTAGCTTATCACCCTGACCTTGTGGGGTCAGGCTCTATACCTCCAAAACGTCTCCCCCTCCCCCCTAAAAAAGGTTTTATATAAAAGGATGGAGAGGAATGGCAAGGCATTTTTGCCTAGACATGCCGCCTTGTGGTCTGGAGAGGGAAGAGCAGAGGGAAAAATCAGCTTGTGCTGTTAGAGGAATTGCTGCATGTGCAGAGAAGAGGGGGTGGGTTGAAGCCACAAGCGCCCTGGGCTGAGCATTTGAACAGCCGTTGTAGAATGAGCTGCATCCCCCCACCCACCCCCAAAGTAGCTGCATTGGTGGTCCAACCACCTCCCGCCCCTCCCTCCCTCCCTCCCCAAACAGCACAGACCCCTCTCTCTCCATTACCAACGCAGACACTAAAAACTAAACTGAGGGAGAGGGTCTGTACAGAGGCAAGAAATGGAGGCAGGGAGAATAACCCTCCCACCCCCAAGACACAGGATGCTGGGGTATACAAAAAGAACTTCATTCCTGTAACTGCAACTTGTAAAAAACCCAACAGCCCCCCTCCCCCCATAACAATTCCCCCCTCCAAACCCACCCCTAACATCAGCGTCCATGTTAAACGGGGCAGCAGCAGGGGGCAGGGGAGGAACTCCAGTCCTTCTTCCCCCTCCCTAGGCTGGGGCATGGCATGGCATAGCATGGCATGGCACAGCGATGGCCCCTGCTTGGGGCTCCCTCACTTGAGCCTCTGCGTCCTCCGCCCCAAGAGTCCAGCCCCGTGGTGTATGAAATGTGCTTTCAGCGGTTCCATCTTCCTCCACACAAAGGGGCGGCTGACTGGCTGGGGGTTCAGGTGGAGGCTGTGGAGCAGGCAGGAAGAGGGGACAGCAGGGGATGCCCTTCACTGCCCATCTGCTTTGGGCTTCTTTGGAGCGGTTTTCCTGAAAGAGGAAAAGAAATGTGTTGGGCTCAGGAGCCAAATACTAGGCTAGGCCTGAGGCACAGATTCAGAGATCAATTCCTAAAGCAACATCTGCATAGGTATGTGTGCTCGCTCTCAACTCAAAAGTGAATCTCTCTCACCTTGGATTGCCTATGCAGAACCATTCCAGGAAGAAGCATTTCCACTTGGCAAGGATCCCATCTTGTGGTGCCCTCCCACCTAAAAATATCCTTCATGAAATGCTCTGTCCATTTGTGGCTGCTGGTGTCCATCTGTCTCGAAAGACAATGGAGTGTGCCTTCAGGGGTGAAGCCACACCGCTGAAATAGCAGCACTAAAGTGACCTCCTCAGGGTGCAAGCCTGGTCATTAAGTACGGAGGTCCTGGGCTGCCCAGAGGACAAGACTACCCTCTTGGCCTCACTGATATGGTCCAAAGGAAAGCAGAGCACCAGCTTGCCTGCAGGAATTGCCGGAAGGAAGTGTACAAGCACCATCCAACCGTCTTAGGGACTCTACTCCAGATTTGTACAGGGTTTGCTCCTTAGCCTTGCCTTCTCCCAAATATATTCCACAAAGCAGCAGAGGTTTAAGATCAGTTTTCCTTCTCCTACATGGGATCCCTTCCCAGGTGGACAAGCCCCATCTACCCCTCACATCCCTCTACAGCACGTGCAGAAACCGCCTTCTTGACTGTTGGACCCACTATTGCTCATCTGCTCAATCCACCGGAGCCTGTCTTCGCAAGCAGGGAAAGTCCCTGACTCACTGAGGATTTGAGACCCACCGGCTACCCTCACCTGATTTAGTTGGCCAGTCGAAGCAGTTCCTGGGATGTGGCCACTGTCTCATGCTGACAGCTTCTAGAAGCCACAGGTGAGAGCTGATTGCAGAGTGAGGACCAAAGGTGAACAAACTACCCCGGAAGGAGCACGATTTGGCCCCTATCAGAGGTATGACTCTTCCCCTAGCACCCCATACACCCAGGCTCTGCCCGTTCACAGCACACAGAAAAGGAACTTGGACCAACTGGGTTAAGAAATAGGAACTTGATTGGACCCACAGACTCCAGATGTATGCATTCCTTCCCCTCTCCCACTTTGACCTGAAACACAAACACTGCATGACTTTCCACTAGGAAATACTCACAGGTCGGGAGAGGACAGCGGCCGCTTGTTGGCTGGTTTTATCATGGAGCCATCCTTACTGGATTCTGTGAAGAAAAGAATGTGCTGCATATACTGGAGGTGCAAGTCCCTATCCAGAGAGCCAGAGCAGACAGCAAACTTGGGTACCAGATTCCAGCTGAGGTACTTGCACACAGCAAACAGCCAGAGATTAATAGTCCAGAGGGCAGCCCTATTCTCCTGAGACAAGCTGGAGGTTAGCTATGCCATCAATAGACCTCCTCACAACTGACCATCATCCATAGCCATGTTGCAGCATACCAAAGAAGAAGGGACTTTATACAGTTATAAAGCGTGAGCTGTCTTGGCCAATACTATGAACACCACCCAGTGTGACTTGCCAACAAAATATGCTTAATCATTCTCAAAACATGTGATGAATGGGGGACAAAAATGTCTGCCCAAACCTCAATTCATGGGTTGGCAGTGTCTTGGGGGCAGGAGAGTGTGGTCCAATAAGGTTATATTGCAGGCTGGAGTTGGTCTGCAACCCTTTAATTGGCCAACCCCGAGAATCACCTAACCTCAGAAAGGTCTAATTTGACACCCCAATAGGCAGAAATCTGCAATGGTGAGTAATCCTTTCAATTACGGGTCCCAACTGATCCCCCCCCCCATCCTCTCAACTGATGAGTATTCTTGGCCTCAGTTCAACCAATGCAGTGGAACGTGTTCTACAACGTAACGTTTTATATAGAGTCTAACTTTGTACATATCCCACATGTCAGACTGCCCACCCAGGCCAGTCTTGTCTATTTTGCCTGGCAGTGGCTTCCCAGTGTCTCAGGCAGAGGCCTTTCAAGCCACCTGCTACCCAAAACCCTGTTTTTAACTGGTGATGCCAAGCACTGAACCTGGGACTTGACCACTGAGCTTTCACATAGTAAGTGGCAAAACAACAGGTCCTGCCTCAAGCACTTTACAATCTAGATTTCCCTTTCTGAATTGGCACTTCTTGAGCTGCCCTTAAGACTCCCAAGCTAGGAGCAAACTGCCCACTAGATGTTGGGTTATATATGTCATGCATTTACAACAGAATGTGGAACATAGGCCATATACCTGAAAACTTTGGGATCTTTTTTTAATGCCCACCCACACATCCTTAGGAATATCTCTCAGCCACACTGGTGGTAATCAATTGAAGCCAATACAGTGCAGTGGTGGTGGGAATTTTGCAAAACCCTTCTGTCCCTTTTAAACTAACCACTCAACTCTCATGCCCCCTAACATCTCAGCAAAAATACTCAACCTGAGATAAAATTATGCAGATTTCATTTGCATAATGGGCTCAATATTTTAAATGTAATAGTACATATACACAGTTGTACCTTGGCTCCCAAACGCCTTGGGAGTCGAACGTTTCGACTCCCGAATGATTGAAAACTGGAAGCGAGTGTTCCAATTTTTGAACGTTCTTTTGGAAACCGAACGTCTGGTGGGGTTTCCACAGCTTCCGGTTGGCTGCTGGTGCTTCCTGCAGCCAATCAGAAGCCGTGCTTTGGAAGTTGAACATTTCAAGTCGAACAAACTTCCAGAATGGATTCTGTTCTACTTCCAAGGTACAACTGTATACAGCACTGACAGAGACCAATGGGTCCTGGTAATTCATTCTTCCTTCTTCTGTAGATGGGGATACATTTAAGAGAAACTGCCTTACCACCTCTCCATGAAGAAACAAGATAACAGGCTAGATGCTTTCTGAAGCCCTTCCCCAAATTCCTATCGCAGCAACCACTCACCTTGCAGCCACCGGACTTGTGTGGCAGGGCCGTAGCCCTTCTCGTTGCGGGCAGCAATGCGGAAGATGATGGCAGGCTTGGTTGTGTAGTCTATATGGGCATTGGAGAGACTAGCTGATTGCACCAGGCATGAGGGGCTGGGCCCACAATAAACTCGCATGAAGGCCAGCTGAGCGGGGGCTGCACTCTTCGGTTCGCCTGCCTGGGCACTCTGAATGGCCAGGTACACCGAGTACTCCGTGATCTTCCCAGAGGTGACAGAAGGGGGCTCCCAAGTCAAATGGGCTCCATCTGGACTCTGAGAAAGATACACACACACACACACAACAGATAGATTGAGGATTTGGACAGTTGGCTCCCAGCGGCCACACTGGGGTAGAGGCATTAGCTAAACAGGAGAAGCAACAAAGGTTGCCCCAGCTACCCCAGAACAAGAAGCTGACATAGCAAGTGCCTGGCAGAATGAACGAGCACTGACCTTGCTGATTTTAATGGCGCATGGTGCTCCAGGGAAGCCAGGCAGACACGTCTTGAATGCTGAAATTTCACTAAAAGGACCCCGGCCACAGGCATTGATTCCTGCCACACGGAATTTATAAGCAGTACCAGGCTGCAGTTCCTGCTTCTTGAGTTGAGAATAATCGGGTATGGTGCCTGAGTCATCCTGCAGGGAGAAGAGCAGTGAGAAGGGGACTTGAGGACCATCTTGATGGTTGTAGGAACAAAGGATGAGAGACATGATGGCAGCAAAGATTTGAATCTTCAAACTATGTGCATCATTAGAAGAAAGCAAAAGATAGGTGAAGGTCACTTACTTCTGTGGCAGGCGCATCATCAGGAGGCAGGAAGTAGTGTGTCACCATCATGTTGGTTGCTTTAACAACACCCACATCAAACCACTGATTCTCCTTCTTCACAACCACCTTTGGAGGCTGAGTGGGAGGTTCTGGTTTCTAAACAGGGTGGGAGAACAGAGGGTGAGTTCTGGGAAGCTGAAAAAGAACTTTCAATACTCTCTGCGAGGCTTCTTTCTTGTCTGGGGTGATTGAGGTAAGGATTGGGTTATATCTCCCAACTGCCTTGGAAGGCAGGGAAGCTGCACAATTAGATTTTAGCTGAGTACCAATCCCAAAGGCTCCTCCTCCCGTCGGCTGCCAAGCCTTAGACAGGCAGAATGCTGAAACTGTCTCCCTTTTGAGGCAAAAACCATAGAGAAAAAGAAGAAAAAGGGGGCAAAGGGACTTCTGGAAGGGCCCTGGCACTAGCTGAAGGACTAAGGTACATTGACTTGTGAGTCTGAAAATGTATAGTGCATTTCATATAGAATATGGCTTGGATGCCTTATTAATCTGACTAGAAACTTCACAGTGAGCACTCTAAGTTCCCTTTTCTTCCTGGGATGACGAAGGCATCCAATAAAATGGGATTTGTCTAAGCTATCCTATTCTAGGAGGGAATCGGGAAGAAATTTGAGCTGTGGATGGCATCTGCTGCAGTAGAACTTATAACATGCTTGTGCCAAAAGATGCATCTGTGAAGGCGAAGGAATCCATCTTGCAAATGCAGGGGTAGGGAACCACTTTTGTCCAGTGGGCCAAATGAAAAAGTGGCCAATTATTTGCAGGCCGCATCTGACAGGTTGTGGGGCCACCACCTGTTAATGCAAGCGGAGGCTGCAAAATGCCACTAGGAGCATACAGCATAGTATTCTGTGAAAGCAGGAGGAGAGAAAAAAGCAACAACAGAGAAGGAGATGCTCAGAAACCCTTCTGCCCTGGCCAAAGGCAGGAAAAGAACTGATGCAGTGACTGCAGGACCAGGTGAGCCCAAAGCATTTCATACATCTTCCCAGGCAATGAGGGACATAAACCATCCTATCCTACTGGATGCCTTGGTCACCCTCAGATGGAGAAACCAGTATCTCTCTACCCCCCCCCAAAGATCTCTCCCCCTCTAGACCCTCCTTAGCTTACCACTGGCGCTGCTTCAATCCCATTGGCAACCTCAGTCAGAGCAGCTGCCGCCTGCAGCTTTGCTGGGCTGGCCGCCGCCACCACTGGCTGTGGTGCCACAAAAGTATTAGAGGGAGCAAGGCCTGGAAGAGGAAAATCATGTTCAAAGAAGACAATAATGAAAATTTCAGACCTTGATCATTTGTCCTCCAAAGCATCTCTCCACCATTTGAGCTGGAGAGTAAAGCACAAGTTCCAAAACCTAATCCCACCTTAACCAAGAGACCCCCACTACCGAGACTGAAAAAGGGCGGAAGGTGTCCTAAACACTAGTCTCCGCCCACCTGCTGCCCTCCAGAGGAAGCGGGATTCCCACCAGCCCCAGCCCTTGCAGCCAAGGGGGAGACCTGAGGGGTCAAGATCTTTGGAGGCCATCAGCTTAGGGAAAGGTTGGGTGTGAGACACCCCCCCCCCGCATCAAGCAGCAGTCCATAGCCTCCTGCCACCCGAAGGCGGAGCGCCCCCACTCTACAGGACACATCTGGCACTACTTACTCTCTGTGGGCGTAGGGGGTAAGAGCCCAACTGTACTCGTAACTGCACTAGCCAACTCGTTGAGGCCGTTGCTCTCACTGGCAGGGTCGTTGAGGCTGTCAGCAGGGGCCAGGGCTTCTGTGGGCAAGTGGGAAGGCAGCGGGTGCTGAGGTGGCTGTTGCTGAGCTGCCGCCGCGGCTGCTGCTACTGCCGCCGCCTGAGCTTCCTGAAGCTGGTGCTGCTGCTGCACGAGGGCAGCCAGTTCTTGCTGGGTGAGCACAATGGGGATGGCGGTGGCCTGGCCCTCAGCGCTCTCCGAGGCCAAGTGGCCAAGCTCCGCTTGTGTTGCCGCTGCTTCAGATGTATCCATGGCCTCTCCAGGACCTGCAAAAATGCCAGAGGATGGAACTGGAGGCAGAACAAGGTTGCAGGAAAGATATATGCTCCGCTAACGCAAAGCAGAAGGGAGGGCAGGAGGCTGTGCCCCACCTCAGCTGGGTGAATAAATATGTAGGGACACTCCCTGCCCAATAACCCCAGGGCCAATCGGAAGAGAGATGAGATCACTCACCCATTACAGCCTGCTGGGCAGCTTGCAAAACTGCTTGTATGGCCAGGGCTTGGGCCTCTTCGGTAGCAGCAGCTTGGGCAGCCGCCTCTGCAGCTGCAGTCACTGCCAGCTCCTCCGGCGTCAAGCCTGTCACCATGAGTGTGGTGGTGCCTGCCTGGCTCTCGGCCATCAACTCCTGGGGCAGTGCCAACTGTTCTACTTCTGAAGGTGGTGCTGGTGCTGGAGGTGGCGGTGGAGCAGGAGCAGCAGCAGGGGTCATCTGAGGCACCACCACCATGGTGACAGGCTCCCGGGCAGGAGCTGCTGGTGCTGCTGGTGCCTCCACCACAGGCGCTGAGAGGTCTGGCTGGGGAGCAGCTTCAGCTGGTGGGGTGCCTGCTGTCGGTGCAGCGTGGATTTGCTCCTGAGGCTCAGATGCTGCTGCCTGCATCTCCACAGGAGGCTGCAGTGGTTCAGAGGCTCCTGTAAGGGAATCTGTACTGGTGGCAGCTGGTGTCTCAGCAGGGGGACTGGCCTCCTCCGCGGGAGTATCAGCCAAAGAAGAAATGTTCTGCAACAAGTAGGAGATGGTATTAGTAGCCTAGATGCTGGGGATGCTGGACCTGGCATCAGAAGGCTGGGTGATGGAAAGGCAAACTTGGCATCATCTTTGGCAAATTTCTTTACTGAGTATGTCTCTGCCTCACAAGGTTTGCTAGCAGCTTTTAGGCAACTGGCAACATAAAGGCAGAATTGCTTATGCTGGATCAGAATGACGGTCCATCTGGCCCAGAACTTTGTAGCTTAGTCAACCAAATGCTTTTGGGAAGGTTAGAAGCAGAGCAAGATGGAGCCAGCCATTCTATCACTTGTCCCTAAAAGGCCCCAAGCACAGCATTTCTGTTTAACAGTCACGACTAGGCATTTCAGCTCCCTGTTCTCTGGTATGTATTTCTTTCTCATTTTATTTCTCTTACTTTTGAGGAATGAATGCTGGTACCCCTTAAGGATCTTTTGGCATGCATTTGGGGTAGAGTGTATTGTTATGAGGAGCCAGAAATGGAGCTTTGCAGGATATTAAGTTGTTCACACACAAATGTAACATGTAGAATGATAAAAAATAAAGGAAGCAGCAGGAATTAAAGCTTAGTTCCTCTTCATTTTGAGTTCAAACTGAGAGAAAGATCAAGGACTGGATCAGCAAACCACCTTAAGGCAACTCTAGGATCAGAAAATGATGCACTGGGAGACAAGGTTCAAGGAAGGCTCCAAGGAGGAACTGTGCTGCTACTGCTGCGCTTCTCAATGGCCACCGCCAACAGGCCAAATAAACAAATGTTTCTCTAAACTCCATTTGTATTGCTGCATATAAAGTATTAGCAGGTGAGCATATGAGCAATGGGGAGAGAAGCAGGAATAAAAAGGCGATTCTCTCCTCCACGCTCTACCCTAGTGACCACTCCCTTGTGAGCCCAGAATGAGTGGCTCAGTGTTGCGGAGTGTTGGAAGTTCCTCCCTCCCTCAAAGCCCACTGTGGGCCTTAGAGCCTCAACTTCTGGCATATCCCATGGAATAGATGAGGGTGGAAGAACAAGTTTTATTTCAAGCCCAGTTCTGGTTCTGTGGTTCTTACCGGCACAGAGGGTCCTGGCGGGGGTGTTGACTGTGTCACGGTGGTGACAGCCCTGGGCAGTGTGGAGGCAACGGTGGTTGTAACAGTACTGGGGCTACTGGCAGCTGGGCTCTCAGTCACAGTTGACTCAGGTTCCCCCTGTTGGCCATTGGTGGCAGGTGGCTGGTCTGCAAAGAGGAAATGGTTATGCAATGAGAACAAAGCCACCACTTTAGATTCCATTTGCCTGTTCATGTTCTCCAGACAGCAGTAAACCCAGACTTAGGTTCCTATAGAAGAAGAACCTGTAAGGCAGCCAAACTTGCATCAAAGCTGATGTCCTCCAGAGCATTTTTCGCAGACCTCTGAATTCTGGAAACACATTTTCCATGAACTTATCTGCCAATGATTTCTATGTGTGTTGCAAAGGATTTCAGGGCAGTTAGAAAAATACATATGCTGTTTCTCCAAGGCACTGTGGACTCTCAGCATTATTCTGTGAACTGAGAATGTCACCTGGGGTAAGCCCAACACTCTTCTGAAGAAGAGACGCCTGCCATTACTATTTCCCCCCTGAGTCCCTGACAAAACAGTTTTCAAAACAGCTGCTCTTTAGAGATGCAGGACTTATTTCACTGACTGCATGAACACAAGGATGCCAAAGGTGGTGCAAGAAGCCCAGTCCTGCTCAAGCAGGAAGAGGTACTTGATTGAGGAAAACTGAATGTATAAAGTTAGGACAAATGACACAGGGACCCAAGCAGTGCTCCTGGTTACTGTGACACCATAAGGTGTCACAATATAAAGCTTCCAGAGATCCCCAGGGTCCGTCCCCCCCCGCCTGAAAGCCACTGGCCCAAGGCATCCAAATGCAAGATGGGAGCAGGTGTCTCTCCAGAGTTCCTCTCCTGCCTGATCTCACCTTGATTGGACCCCATGGAGGAGGTGACAGTGGTGGCTGTGTGGGTCGTTCCAGTCTCGTGGGTCTCACAAGGAGGATTTGAGCACACTCTGGCGGTTGGGTTCTGAAGTGGTAATCCTTCAGTAGCTGGGCTTTCTCCCTCAGGGGCTTTTCCTGATTCAGAGCCCCCCACTGGCAAAGAGGTTGAGCTGGAAATGTGGGTGCCATCACCTCCGGTGCTGGACGTCATAGTAGTACTGGTGGAGCTCGTCTGCTGTGTTTCACAGGGTGGAGCAGCAGGAGTTTGCCCAGCACCTTCACCCTGCCCTGCGCCCATGTTTGATGTTGTGGTGGTTGCTGTGTTGGTGGTGCCAGTCTCATGAGTCTCGCAAGGTGGGTTGGAGCACACTTGCTGCCCTACGCCCATGCTGGAAGTGGCTGTTGTAGATGTGTTGGTGGTGCCTGTTTCATGAGTCTCGCAAGGTGGATTGGAGCAAAGTGGCTGTGAAGTACCCTGGTTTGATGTGGATACAGTAGCTGTGTTAGTGGTGCCCGTTTCGTGAGTCTCGCAAGGTGGATTGGAGCACACCTGGGGGCCTGAATCCTTGGCGCCTGTTTCGCTGGTCTCGCAAGGTGTGCTTGAGGGGGGCAGCACTGAACCTGAATCGGGCAATGCCGGCTGCACTGTGCACAGCTGCTTTGTAGGCAAAACTGCTTTGGCAGACATGGTGGTGCTGGTGGAACAGGTCTGCTGCGTTTGGCACGGAGGGTTGGCGGATCCCACCCACTCACCGTCAGGCTGCCCTCGGCCCATCAGAGACCGAGCCGTAGTGGCAGTATTGGTGGTGTGGGTGTGATGGGATTCACACTGTAGGCTTTTGGGGGCTGGTAGTCTTTCGCTGGCCTGCACTGTGCTGGTGGTGCCAGAGGCAACGCTGGGCACACCAGAAGCTGAAGTAAAGCTCACCATCCGGACTGCACATGGTTGCTCAGTGGGCACATCTGCTTTTGCCGACATGGTGGTGCTGGTTGTATTAGTCTGCTTTGTCTGGCATGGGGGGTTGGTTGGTTCTTTCTGCTCACCATCAGGTTGCCCTCGGCCCATGTTAGAGGTGGCAGTGGTGGCTGTGTTGGTGGTTCCCGTCTCATGGGTTTCACAGGGTGGGTTGGAGCACACTAGCTGACCTGTGCCCACAATGGGTTTCACTGTCATGGTAGTGCTAGTGGCACTAGTCTGGAAAGTTTGGCATGGTGGATCTGCAGTTGTCTTCTCAATCCTGGAGGTGGTGGCTGTATTGGTAGTTCCAGTCTCGTGCGTTTCGCAGGGTGGGTTGGAGCACACCTTTTGCCCAGCACTCCGCACAGTGGTGGCAGTGTTGGTGGTGCCTGTTTCGTGGGTCTCACAAGGAGGATTTGAACATACCCGCACGACTCTCCCATTGGGCTGAAGCCCACCACCCTCTTGCCCCTCACACACAAACTGCACCTGGGTCGGCCCACCCAAAGTGCCCACTACAGTTGTCGTGGCTGTGTTGGTGGTGCCCGTTTCGTGTGTCTCGCATGGTGGATTGGAGCACACCAAAGTGACGGTGCCTGGCTGTGCGTCTCCCTGCCCTGATTCAGCAATTGCAACCGTAGCTGTGGGCTGCTCTGTGGTAGGCGAGGCCAAGATAGAGACAGGCAAGTCATGCACTGGCTGGGCCTCCACGCCGCTGGGTGTCGTAATCAGGGTGACTTGAGTAGGCTGGGACACAGGCTAGAGATAATAAGCAGAGACCAATACACACACGTTAGAATAAACACCTCGGCCAGGGACTTTTTCTGCACCATTAAAAAATAAGTCTTAGAACAATTTTACAAATTACTCAGAATGAGATGGTGGAACCACACCAGCTCAGGATGCAGTTGGCAATTATGTTTTTGAATGCTTCTCAGTATATAACAGAGAACTATTTAACATAGTACTCTTCTCTACAGATAGAAAAAATTAGTTTGTGGGGAGTCGTCAAAAATATAACCTCCCCAACTCATCTTGAATCTGAAGAACTATAGTCCATAGTTCTATCACCTCATTTTGTGTAACTTGTATAACAGCCTTGATCTTGCTTATAGGGAAAGTGGACATGAGACATGTTAAGAGCCTAGTTCAGGTAACCAATGGTCTGCAAGCCTCCACCAGGAGAGGACAGACTGCAAATCTTTCCTGCAGCATCATAAATAAGCAAGTTAAGGTGCTGCAGAGCTTAAAGTCTGTCCTCTTTCTTGCTTGGCCTTACAGATAATAATAATAATAATAATAATAATAATAATAATAATAATAATAATAATAATATCTTTATTGTCATTGCCCCCTCTCAGGGACAACGAAATTACTTGGCTGCTCCATCCACCCAGATAGGGCACTCCACTCAAAATCAGAACAACTATAAAAACACTAATTAAAACAATACAGTATAATACAGCAAGGAAGATTAGATGACTTTCAAAGTCCAGGTTTCCCATTCAGGGCCGAGATCGCTCTGGAGAAGAAGCTGTTCTTGAGACGGCTCATTCTTGTCATCATCGTCCTGTATCTCCGTCCCGACGGCAGGAGCTCGAAGAGACAGTGACCAGGATGCGATGGATCTTTTACTATGTCCAGTGCCTTCATATGGCACCTTGTGGCATAAATCTGCTCTAAGGTGGAGAGTGGGCAGCCAACAATTCTCTCTGCTGCCTTAACAACTCTGCACAACACCATCCTGTCCTGGGTAGTCTAGTGTTCAGGGAGGCTATAATAACCCAAGGACAATGAATTCTGCAATAGGGTTTTATTGGGTTTTATAAACAAGAATAATGTCTCTCTCTCTCTCTCTCTCTCTCTCTCTCTCTCTCTCTCATGCACACATACACACTTGACATAAAGCTCACCTTGGGGTTTCAGATCTTGGACAAGTATTTGCTAGACCACAGCTGCTGTAAATTAAAAGACTGGGGCCATGAGAACAGAGGGAACTTTCGTCCCAGGGCCACTAAACCAAAGAGAACCGTTTCCCCCCTGCTTAGTTCCCAGGAACTGGTTTACAGGACTACATTGCACTGAACACAGTGGGCTGTATCCTACTGTGTTGTTCAGCTTAAGGGAAGGCTTCTTTCAGCACAATGGGGAAGAAAATAATTTCCAGTAACTCCCCCTCCCGCCTCTCCAACCTCCATAAATATGCTCCAGAGAGTTGAGGGACTGATTAACTGCTTCCCTCCGCATTTTGCGGACAGAAGCCTTATCACCAGCTGAGTGACACCCAAAGGTTCCATTTGGCTATCACAGCTAATAACCAACAAGAGAATCTATGATTCCGTCTGTTCCCCTTTTGAAGCCACCTCAGCCAGCAACCATCTTGTTACAATAGTAAGTACCACAAGTTAATTATGTGTTACATGAAGTACTTTGCCCACCCTGGATCCCTGGGCTCATCAGTTTACTGGGAGGCCATGAGGACTTCACATTTATCAGGAAACAACTCCCCAGTAGCTCCCTCTGACCCACTCCATACCTGCATGGTGATGGTGGGAGTGCTCAGCCCTCCTGCTGCTGTCAAGGTAGTCTGTGCTGCTGAGACTGTGATGGCAGCTGGGTTGATGACCTGGCTGGAAAGTGTGGCAATGGTGCCCAAGGTGGTAATAGGTGTCGCCAAGGAGGCATTGGTATTGTGTCCCCCAGTCCCAGCTAGGCTGGTTGAGACTGTGCCAGTTACAGTGCCCAAGGTTGTGACACCTGGAAGAAGACGGAAAGGTTGTGATTGGTATCCTCCACAGTGTGCTGGTTTCAATGGGTCAGAAACCCAGTCTGTACCCCTAGCAGTAAACATGGGTTTCAAGGGTCCTGGTCAGTGTCCCATGAGGCTGCTTTTCTCGGGACATATAGACAGCATAGCAGCAAGAAAAGAAAGCTGGCAACCAAATTTACAGCAAGCACAAGCCAAGGTGTAGCTAGCATTCTACCTAACAGGCACCTTACCCTCACAGCTGCTGGGGCTTCATAATGAAAAGCAAATGCATTAGCCTAAGTGTCCAGCCTATTGATCCTGCCCCCAGGCCAGCACACTCACCTGTAGTTCCTTTCACCACCAAAGTGGTGACAGTAGGCTTGACAGCAGACACCGTGACAGGGGTGACAAGCCGCACTCCACCCATAGGGACTGTTCGCAGGATAGTGCCAGGTTGACCTGGGGCTCCTTTAAGTACCACCTGGAAAGGCACACATTTGACATGTTAAGAACTCGAGTTGCAGCTCAGGACAACGCAGCACTCAGTGCCCTCTCATCTAACTAGCTGATTCACCTGTGTTACACCCTGCTGCCCGTGACTTGTAGTCAGTTTGGGTACAGCCGTGATGATCTTGGCAGGTGTCCCAGTGCCAGAAGTCATCACTTTTGTGGTGATGATGGTGATGGGAGACTTGATCCCAGGGCTACTGGTGACACCTGGAAAAAAGAGGCAGAGCTGTAACATGGAGGGAGCTTTAACCCCTTGGGACAGAGAAATGCTCAAGTGCTCTTGAAGCCATCCTAAGAGTGATCCCAATGGCTGCTGCACTTCCCAGCATCTTCTAGTTCCACCACCCACCTCCCAGCCAGTGCCATGGAAGTACTGCTTATAATCACACTCAACTCCCTACCTGTGGCACCTGACTGGGTAATAATAGCAGACATGGGGATGGTCTTGATGATGGTTGTGGTGCCAGGCTTTGTTGTATTTGGAGAGACACTGCTGATGCCCAGAATGGTGGGCTTGGTGCCTGTGCCGCCTGCCTGGGAGCTGGTGATGATTGTGGTGGGCTTGCCATCTGCTGAGGTCACCAACTTTAGGATAGTGCCAGCAGGCAGGGGCCCTTTGGTCTGGAGAAACAGAGAAAACACAGGGAATAAACGATGCACAGAACAAGCATCTCAATATGCTTACACTCAACAAATAGGGAGGCCATACAAAAAAACCTGACACTCTAGAAGAGCAAGAACCTAAATTGTTCACAAGAAGCAAGTAACAAAGGCCACCATGGAACAATTTGTGATGATCAGAAAAACTTAATATTGCTTTCGGTCCCTACAAGTATATGCCTAAAAGTGTGATGAAAATTAATGAGTGAGCCTCAGTTTGCACATCTAAAAGTGTGGTTGGAAGTAGCATCAACAGTCCAGCAAAGTGCTCTTGGGCTGGGGATATATATGGCATCCAATCCTATGTTGTAAGTTCTTACCTGTATTATCTGGGTCACAGGGCCACTTGATGCCTGGCCTGTCACAGCTGATGTCTGAACAGGTTTAGTCTGAACAACTGACATCACTTTACCCAAATTGGAAATCTGTCAGGAGAAAACAAGATTGGTTTGCCCCTGACATGTCCAAAAATGAAGGGACTTTCTCTTATCACTCTTCTCATCCTTATTGAGGAGAAGCTGGGTTAATAAAGTAGCTGGTAAACCTTCATCAGTAGAGAATACTGAGGGAGAGCAGCAGCTCACAAATGCTAAAGGAAGGAACTGTCCTGTACAATTGCCTGCTTTCATTTAGAGTGGAGTGTTTAGTGGGCTGAAAGATATATCTGCTCTCAGCTCCGCCCCCCCCCCAACTTGGATACTTACCAATGCACTGCCTCCAGGTACTGAGATGGGACTTTTCACCAACGTGATGGTCTTGGTCACCCCTCCCACCACAGTAGTCATCACCTGGGCCTGCTGTGCAACAGTGACAGTGCCAGACTTGTGCACGGTGATGATGGGCCGAGTAGGTGTATTGGTGGTGGACGAAGATACCGAGGTGCCAACCTGAGCGGCGGCTGTCTTCAGCATGCGGGTTGCTGGGTTGCTCACCTGCATCAACATGGCCAACATGAGAAAAGCAAAGATCCCTAAGAGCAGGGGTGGGAAACTTGTGGCCCTCCCAATGCTGCTGGACTACAACTCCCATCAGCTCCAGTCAGAATGGTCAATGGATAGGGATGATCCAGTAACAGCAGGAGGAACCAAAGGTCCTCTGCCCTTGCCTTAAGCCCCCCACCCCCCTTTTTAAAAAGGGGCAACCAGGAGGCAGAAATCTAGGGTTTCATTCACAAAGCACAAGGAGATGTTGCCCTCTTGCCACCTGCTGTGTGCAAAACTGGTTGCAGGCTAATGAGCCAAACAGCCTCCTAACAGAGAGTATGGTGCAGATACTCACCATGACGGGAGAAGAGGCAACTTTAACTGTGGTGGGTAGCGTGGTGGTTCCCGGTGAAACAGCAACAGTCTTAACTAGGGTTGTGCCAGCAGGCACACTCAGCATCGTAGGGGCTGAAGATGGTGGAATTTTTTGAGTGGCAGCAGCAGCAGCTGCCAGAGCAGCCATGCCACTCATCTGGGGGCTACTGCCAATCACCTGGAAGGATAGAGTGTCAGGAAGTTAATGTCCTGAAGTTCTTGTCTTAGGACAGAGAATTAGTGCCTTCCAGCACAGCCCCCCCCCCATTCTTTTAAGCGATACTTACTGTCCCTTGAGTGTTCTGCGTGGGTACCACCATACGCACTCCGGCCGGCAGTGAAGTAACTGTCACAGGCCCCTTCCCAGCTTGCCCTGCTGAACGCACCGTCACCAATGGAGCCCCCGTAGTAGCTTGTGGGCCTGTCACCTTCAGCACAGCTGGGACAGCTGCCAAGGAAGAGGACAAAAACCAAAAGACATGTTTGTGTCCTAGATTCCTAGTTACTGTGATGGTTCTCAAGCTGGCTGCCCTTGCAAAAAGCAGACAGTTGGCATGGAAAGTGTACATTTTCCTTTGATCACTTGCCCCAAGTGCAGTAAGTAATATCCCAAGAACAGCGTCCTCCCCCTTGAACTGGTGAGGAAATATATACGCATCAATGAATAATATGGAACTGGAAGCTTATTTTAAAAACAAAAACGAGGGCCTTAAAAGTACACACTGTTCAACGCAGCTCCGCTCCTTCCCGCTTCCAACCTATGTCCCCTTATGTGATTCACTGTTAGGCAAACAGACTCAGATATTTTTCTGAGAGCTCCCATGGGGGGGGGGGGGCAGACATTGACTTAAAAGCTCCAAATACAGACTAGCATTTGGCTCTTATGCATTTCATTTAAAATATTTAGACCAACACACCCTACGCTCAAAGATGCACATGCTAATAATCTTAAGAAATAAATGTTATTTTAATTTTGTTGAAGGTGTTCTGCTGTTCCTCCTTTGGGAGGGCTTTCTAAAACCTGGGCCTACTGTAAAGAGGGCCCTGCGGGTGGAGCTGCATGGCTCTTTCACCAGATGTTAGTGGGAGGAAAGTGTGTGCTCACAAAGATGCCTGCTTCCTGGCAAGGATGGGATGGGGTTTTAGTTGAAAATATAAAGAGTCCTGTGCTCCCTGCTGCCCTCTAGGATTTCCCGTTTACCTTGAGGACGAGGAGTGGCAGCGGTGGCAGCAGCAGCAGGCACAGGCATTGGGCTGCTAGGCACAGTAGGCAGCACCTGGATGGTGGTTGTGGTAGGTGGGGCGGCGGCGGCAGCAGCCACGGCACCAGCAGCAGCTGCAACAGCTGTGGTCTGGGGCAGCAGGGTAATGCCCATTTGCGCCAGGGGCTGCACTGTGGGGACAGGGGCAGCTGCAGCTGGAGCGGGGCTCTTGGGGGGGTTGACAGGCACTGAGGGCACAGGATTGGCAGCTGGCGAGGTGGCAGCTGGGATGTCATACTTCTGGAGCTGCAACAGGTAAGTGTCAGCTGTTGGGACAGAGCCCCAGCTCACTTCCAGGGAATTGGTGTTGGCACGAACCAGCTGCACCCGTGAAGGCGACGGAGGTTTCTCTGGAACAGAAGAGTAAGAACAGATGGCATTAGGAAGAGGACACTGCAGGTACCCTGCAAAGGGAACTCGATCCCATCACATTCCTTAGAGAACCTTTCCTCTAAAGCTATTCCATACCATTTCACACACTTACTCCAGGACACTACTCTGAAAGCAAGGGCAAACCAGTCCAGCCCCATCAACATTTTCTTTTTAGCTTCCCAGACCATTTTGCAGCAGCAGCAGCAGCAGCATAGGTGCTGATGAAAAAAAGCCACCAGCATGTAAGCAGCATTATTGCCTTGGCTTGTTTCTCTCGATGGTCTAAATCTTGTTCACCTTTCCCCATTCTAAGACCCTTTTCAGGTGAACATATTAGAAGTTGGGTGAGAATAACAGTGCATATACCAGGAGGCTGAAAGAAAACAATGCCAGCCAGAGGTATCTCTCCTACTGTGCTGATAGTTATGGATACAGGAAAATGTTCCTTTGAGTGAAACGGAGCTCTCCTTCCCATTTCTGCAGCAATTGGTGGCAATTTGTTGACAACATCTGACATAATGCCAGGCAAATATTGGATTTAGTTTAAGAGCAGAGGAAAAAACTCTCTCTCCCCTAGGCAGAAGTGGCTGGGATGTGGTAATCTGGATCTTTCCCCATAGGAGCAGTGCCTGAAGGGAATGGCACATTCTCTCTTGAGTCACAGAGCATCCACTGGTGGAGGGGACATGCAAAGACTCAGGAAAGTGCAGGGGACTGGGTGTGGAGGGGCTGCTGCCTTCTTTATTGCTGTAGGGATTTTGAGGGACAGAGGAGGGAAAGCTGGAGGGGCGCTTCAGGAAATGATTACAGGGGAAAGGATATGGTATGGGAAGGTGTGACAACAGTGTAAGAGAACATCTGAACCCTGACATGTGCATACTGAACAGAATGGCATACAACCGTGGAAGAGGAAGTGAAGAAGTTCCATTCCTACTTTTGCGGGGGGGGGGGGGGGGAGGTTGCCAGAAGCTTCCTTCATCCCACCTACCAGTGGGTCTGGAAAATAGTGACTGGAGTCTGGAGTCACTATGCCCACTGTTTGGGTGCTAGGTACAAATTAAATGTAGTTTGCTAGAGTAAGAAGTCAAATTCAGATTGTCTTTTCAGTCTACTACAAACTAAATATACTGCAGACTCCCTGCAAAGCAGTGCAAGAGGGAACCAGGGCAAACCACCCCACATTCTCAACAATCAAGAGAGATGCTGATAGTAAGGCAACACCTACATGTTCAGAAAAGTAATATTGTAGATCACGCCCAACTGCAAATGGAGGAAGAGCATGCCTGAATGCTTCTCCACCCTGCCCCCCGCTGCCATAAAACTAGCTTGTCAAAATATAGTCACCTTCTCCTAAAAAGCTAGTTGTTCACAGGCAAAGAACTTCTCATGTGGAGGGAATTCAAGCAGATGAATTATGTTTATTACTCCAGAATGCAAGATGGCACTACGATACACACCACCTGTTTGTTGCCCCTACATTAGAAGCTCCTTGCATGTGTAAAGTTAGCTTCTTGGGGACAAGGCAAGATTAAATCCTGCTTCCCACAGTAAACATGCAGAGGGAGAGAGCACTCAAACATGCAATTCCCCCAACAGTGTCTACCTCTGCCAATTTGCATAGATCTTCAGTCTCAAAATCTCCACCTGTTCTATAATGCCCCTGCTCCTACGTTGAACCCTCTTACCTGTCTCAAGGTACCATAGATCCTTGCAGCAAACCTGGTTATTCCAAGCTTTGCGGTACCCATCACGGCCACTCCAGATGTACAAGCGGGTATTGATAGCCACAGCACAGTGCCCAGCTCTGGCCCGTGGAATATTGTCCTCTAGTGTGTCCATCAGAATGGGCTCCCAAGCCATGGAGTCTGTGCAAAGACAGAAATACACACAGAGGCGATCAGACAGGAAAGGACTGGAGACAGGCGGGGGTGGGGGGAAATGAAAGAATGTGTAGGACATCCTCCCACATACCAAGGTTGAGGCAGGCCAGGGTATTTGTGCATTTCCATTCCTTCTCATGTGTTGCCACTTTGACATCATCCATGACAAGGGGTACCCAGCCTCCAAATACATACATCCTGTCCCAAAGAGAAGAAATGGTGAACAAAAGTTGTGACAAGACTAGGAATTAGGCTTTCAAAAGCAGTGAGAAATCAGGCTAAAGAATGTCAGAGACAGGTCTTACTTGTTCCCAATAGTTGTGGCTGAATGCAGACTGCGTGGGAGGGGAGCCACCCCACTCAGGGTGGGCTTGTTCCACGTTAGAGATTCTGAGGGGAGAAAAACACAGCAAAGAGATCACTCCACCTGCAGTGCTTGATCCTGCCTCCCAGCCTTTCAAGATGCTGAGGCTGGAACTAGCATCCCTGTCAGGGCTCAAAAGACCCACTCTCTTCTAAGTGGGTACCACAAACGCCACCTCAATCTAAAACAAAGCAAATAAACCATTCCAGATGCTGTTACCAATGTCAAGGGTCCAGAGGTCACCAAGACGACAACCACTCATGCCACCGTATATAACTAGTTTGGACTTCTTGTTGTCCTTCTCTGTGTACACCACAGCAGTGTGGGACTCCCGTGGCGGAGGCAGTACACCATAAGTGATGGGGATGTCCCAGGCTACCACACCAGAGCCTGGTCGTAGCTCCAAGATATAGAGGTCATTCAGGTACCTGTAATTGGGGTGGGGGCGGAGACAGAAAAACAGAAATGAAAGCCAGGCCAGGCTCTTCTTTGCTTCCCAACTGTGTACCCACAGACACTACCCAGGCCTTTACAACCCCCTTCCTGTAGACAGCACAAGCAATATTTTCTCAAGAATTAAAGAAAAGTGAGGTGGGAATGAATAATTCGCTCAAATTCAACAACACCCCCAAGACCAGTGGTTCCCTTGCATAGGTCCCAGTTATGGAAATACAAGTGAGAAGCTCCAGTCCAAATTGGCAGCAAAGTCGTTGCACCTGGAGCACTACAGCTTGATCACGACACAGGGCAAGACACAAACACTATACCTGGGAATGTTATTCTTAGGGTCTTCACTGTCATTGGCCAAGCCCCCAAACAGGTAGCATTTGTTGCCCACCAATGAGAAGCTATGGCCAAGTCGTGGGCAGGGTGGGGGCCCATTCTTAGGAGTCTTGGCTTTCAATCTCTTCCACTCCCAACGGCTGGCCTAAAACAAAGTGCCATGTGGTTAAAGCAAGTGAGCAGTGAAGGATTTATTTTAAAAGCAGAACATCTAAGCAGCAGGGAGAGTGGCTGGGAAGGAAAGGAGCACAGAGAGAAACTTCTAGAAGTTAAAAACCTGGTAGCCCTCTGCTGGTTGTAAGACTAGTGGCCCAATACAGTAGCTACAGGAAATAATGTGGGTGAATCAAAAAGGTAGACCAGGGTCTGACCTCCACAACTCAGCACTGTGTCAGTAGTACTGTGCAAGCCCCTTGCTTAACTTTCAAACCACCCCCCTTCCTGAACAGAGAACAGTCTTATGTCCTGCAGCCACTCACCTGCAGTTCATAGAGGTCGTTGCTGTACTTGCCATACTCCACCATCCCCCCAAATACCAGCAGACGGGTTCCGTCACAAACGAAGCCATAGGCCGCACAACCAGGAGGGATGTCTCCCCGCACAGCTGGGATGAACCACTGGTTTGTAGCTAAGAGACAAGAAGAGGGGAGTCAGAAGGGCTGCCTTAAACTCTGCTCAGATGCAAGCAGGGCTCAGACCTTGAGCCGCGGAGGCACAGATGTGTGAATCTGGCTCATCTCTCCACCCTCTTGGCTCCCAATCCACCACGTAATGAGATATCTATTACCACTTGATTTGAAGACCTAAGCTGTCTTCATGCACTCACTGCAGCAGTGGCTTCCCTTGTCTCCAGACTGAGGATGTCATGATTTGTAACAGAACCCCTTTCCTTGCCCTCTACTGGCATTTAAGCCCTACACTAAGCACCCCAGAAACAGGAAAACCTCTCAGCGAAGAGGCTTCACCTCTGTCTGGTGAGAATGAAAGAAAGGAAGTACTCTACTAGCTAAACATCTTGGCCACAAAAGCAAAGAAGTCAAAATGAGGGAGGAGACATTCCTTCCCAGTGCTCCTGGTGGATGCAGCACTCAGCAGCACAAGGCTTCTGCCAGCCAGAGGAACTGTTTACAGTGAGCAGAGCGGGAGGAAGCAGCCTATCAGGCAAATCAGAGAGAAGAGGCAACTGCCAATCAGGAAGCTGCCCCCACCCCTCCTGCCCAGCTTTCCTTACACTGCAAGACTCCAGTCACAGCAGCTCTAGAAGACGGGAGGAAGAGACAGACTCCCTTCCACATGCACTTGCAAACCCAATGCAGCTTCCGGCCACACATTTATTCCTGCAGTGAATTTAAGCTGCAACCCTACTTAACTAGTCTCAATGACCAAAACCTTATTATGCTGGAAGGCCTACCAGAACTTCCCAAAGAAGGTAACACCAACCCAGCACCTTCACCACTCTTAACACCTCGCTTTGACAACTAGCCAATGCTTCCAGGAAGGTCTCCGAACATCACTTTCATTTTGTTTGCCTGCAAAGACTGATTTTGCAGTACAAGAAGCAGTAGCATGAAATGACTAGGATTGAAAAAAGTTTGAAATTAAATTTAACACTTCTGCTAAGGAAAAACACTTTGCATTTCCTGAGCTTCTTGAAGAATTCTTCCTTCATGAGGAAAAAAATGTCTTAAGCCTTGTTATAGATTCCACTCAGATCTCTGTGTTCCAAAATATCCAAAGTTGCTTTTTGTTTAAAATGAGGACTCTTCTCTATTTCATATGAGTAACACAAATGAAGGCACAAGTGTCAAAATCTGCTTCACCGTAGCAGAGAAAATGTTCATACTAATCCCAAATTGTGCATTCTAAGCTAGGAAGTCCACATAACCCATAGATCAGGGACAGAGGAATCACCATACTGTGCAGGAAACAACTAGGCTGAAGACGCAATGATGGTATGGTAACCCTTTCAGACTAAATAAGGACCTTCTGATCCAGAAAAGGAAATAACCTTTAATACTGTTCAAAATCAAAACATTGGTGAAGACTACTTCTAGAAAACCCTTCCAATTAATACTCAATTTGGTAATCTTAAGAGCTAACCTCTTAATCTACTGTTATTTTTGTAATTTAAAGAACTCAGATCACACTGCAAGCTTACACTGGCAGGCTAGATGTCCCTAAACTAATCCTGGTATATCACCTGGGCTGAAAGCCTGCTGGAACAATGGGTCTGGGAAAATGAATTCAACCCCCCCCCCTTGCTGCCTTGCAAAAAAAGGGGGAAAAAAGAGTGAACACCAATTGTGTCTTCCGAGAATGCGTATATAATGCCCTAGCTGAGCAGTAGGAGCTTCTGAACAACAGAGGCCCACCTGCCCCATCCTTACATTTTGGCAGGAAAACAGAACCCACATCACAACGCGCTCACATGCAGCTTAGTTTGAAGAAGCCAACAGACTCTATCCTGAGCCCAGACTCCCAATAAAGAACAGGAACAGTAGATCATGGGTGGGAATCTGCTTGCAAAAAGTGACTTTTTCTGTTAGCACTCACTGGGGGGGGGGGTTAAAGCCAGCCCTGGGAAGGGTTTCAGCAAACTTCAATCTACAACTGACACTATGAGGCGTAAATGTTTCCAACTCTTGACACTGGAGATAAGGGTCTTTGACCCCTCCCAAATGGCTACAGGGTGGAATGTTCCAGCATTTGCTCTGAACCCACCACAACTTTCAGAGGCACTGTACTGGTGCGCGCTCTATATTTGAGCAAAGATACCAGACAACAAGGGGTTAAAAGCTGCAGCATTTGAAAGTTGAATTTTTCCCGCCAAGCCCTTGGGGGAAGAAAAGCTTCTCTGCCAGTGCCTCCCCCCCATGAATGCATGTGGGAACCAGGGTGTTGACATTGGGAGGAGGCAGAAAACATCTCACAGTTACCTCCAACACACTAGGGTTAACTTGAAAGTAGGCAAGCACTTGTGTCCTCAGGGTACCCTGAGCTGCATTCTAAGCTGGGTGCACTGGCTTCGTGATAGACAATTCTCGGGAATTTGTCTTTTTCAATCAAGCTGGGGCACATCTCTGTTTTTGCCAGACCACACACAGTCTCCCCAGTGCCACTGAGACTGATGATTGGGGCTCATGTGGCTGCAACAAGACAATCCATTTAAGATATGTTGCCAGTGGGAGATGAGCTCCCCTGCCAACATACCCTGATACGCCCTCCTGCACCCCCAAAGTTCAATTACTCCTCTCCGGACACCAACACAGAGGAAGAAAAGTTCCTAATGTAAAGTCCCTTGATTTCCACCTAACGGAAGACAGCAAAAACGAGAAGACTCAAGCACATGCCAATTATCACAGCCAAAGGGCTGAAAGAAATTTAACCAAGAAGGAACAAGAGGGACTTTACAACTACTTCACCCTTCTAGCTCTCCCCCCTCTATTACCACACATCCTACTATATCAACTTGCAGCTTTGGGGGAGCAAGAGTTAAACAATATAGCAATCTTAGCAGCCTAAACCTAAAACAAAAGTGGGAGTTATACATACATATATACATTTACACAAGATATAAGAGTTTTTACTTCGTGCTTTCATGGAGAATTACAAGTCTTTCTGGGATCTATTATAGGCAAGCTTTTCATGATTTGGCTACAAATGGGGGTAATGCCCTCACCCTATGAACACCCTAGACGCTGTTGCCCATTCACCCCCCCTTACCTGTGTTATAGACATGCAACTCATCCACGATGCCCTCGTTGCCCCCTCCGAAGACCACAATCAGCTCTTTGATGGCCACAGCTCTGTGCCCATGTCGGGGCCGAGGCACGGGGCCTGACCACCCAACCACCCGCTTCCAGCGGGGCTGGAGCAGCCCGGGGGTGGTCCCGCCACCTGTTGGGGAGCCCCCACTTGGGACAATAGCAGAGGCGGCAGCCATGGAAAGCACTTCCCAAGTAAGTCTCCTTCCTAGCGATCAGTCCTCTAAAAGCGCGCAACAAAGGGGCAATCCTATCAGTTTTTATCTAGAGGTGGTTTAAAAAAAGGAGTGGGGGGGGGAACTATTCCAACCCACATGCACTCTACCTCTTTCGAGGTAAGAGTGGGAGTAGGAGACAGACACGGCTGCTTCACTTTTTTTCCAGGGTGGTTGGTCAAAACACCCGCCTTAAATGGGGCACAACACCCCCCAAGTCCTCTCTTGACTACTACTGCTACAACAACCCTCACCGCGGAAACTAAGCCGGAGTCACTTCCTTGCTGCAACAAACTACTTCGGAGTAGTTGTGAAAATGAGATGCTGAGAAATGTATACCCCCCACAAAAAAAGAAACTATTGGAAAAGCAAATACCTATTCTTTTCTTTCCTATGTGGGGGGAGGAGGGAGGTTGCTGCCCCGAGAGCGAGCGGAGGCGCCCCTTTGCGGAGGAGCTGCTAACCCTCCGCTCCTCGAGTTCGGATCGCCTGGCGCGGCCCCCCCGGAATGCAGCCTCCCTATGGGGCAAACGCCCTCCCCGTGTGGCAGGAAGAGGGGTGGGGGCCGAAACAAAAACTGCCTCCTAGTTGCCTCCCCACTTTCGAAAAACTATTACCAATTGCCCTTCCGAGGGAACTACCCCGCGCGGGGCAGTTACTCCACCCCGCCCGCAGCAGGGCCCCTCTGCCGCCCCCCTCCGGCCCCCGCTCAGAGCCCGGCCCTGGGAGCCGCCATCTTGTGTTGCCCGGACGGAAAATGGCGGCCGCAGGGAGGGAGAAGCCGCCTCCCCCTCGTCCCCCCCACCCGCCGCGTCTCCCCCTCCGACCCTGCCTGCCCCCGCGACCCGGAGCCCTAAGCCAGGCCTCCCTCCCTCCGCCTTCCAGGCGCAACGGGCCGCTCGATCCACCCCCGCTGTACGGCACCGATGGGCAAGCTGCGGGCTCCAGGCGCCTTCACGCCGCCCTGGGAGCCGCCATCTTGCGCCTGTGAGGAGTCTCTCTTCCTCGGCAGCGGCGATGGGCGGGGCCACGGCGAGGTCTCCGTACGGAACCCCTCCCACCAGGGCGCCGCCATTTTGGGTGGGCGGGGCAGCCTGGACATCGCCATCTTTGTGGACATTCGGGCTCCGCCTCTTTTCTTTTGCGGGCTTCGCTTCGTTTGTGCGGGAGACTGCGCGCCGCGTTTTCATGCGCTTACTCTCTTTTTTAAAAAATAATAATTTGTAAATTTAACGGGAGTCGCCGGAGCCACTTCTAACAATACGTTGTGTACCTAGATAAAACGTTTCTGTGGGCGTCGCCATTTTGAACATGAAGCCCCGCCCTCTTTGCTTTTTTGGGGCGAAAACAACAACTGCCCCTCCTCCTGCCTGCAATTGGCCTCCTTGCTTACGCCGGCCACGAATGCTGCAGGGAGGCTCCATACGCTTCCCTCTCCTATAGCAACCCTGTGGGCGCCGCCATCTTCGATAAAGATGAAGGGCTTATCTTGCATAAGCACGTGAACACTCCTCCATGAGAAATTTCTGCTCGCAGTGCCAGTGGCGGATGCAGCGGATTCGCGCCAGGCGTTTAAAGCACGTCCAGTGCACATATAAAGCGCGTGGCACTCCCTCCACCCCGCAACTCCCAAACACTTCATAGTTTAAGGGAGCCGAGGATAGCCGCCCCGTGACGGGAAAACTACAGCTCCCAGGAGTCCTTGGGGGGAGGTCGCGTGCTTTGAATACATGGCGTGGCTCTGCCCTTTGAGGCCTAATGGTCCATGTCAGTCCCCTCAACCACCTGCTGCCCCCACCCACCATTGGTCGCGCCCCGGCACACTGCCTTTTGCTTTAAAAATGCTTCTCTTGCTTTCGCTGCATCTTGCCCGTTTCTGAACCTCATTCTGTATTTAATTACTCGACCCTCGATCCGGCCGTGTTTATGTACTGAGTACAAATTATCAAAACTTTAGGTTTCATGCTTTCCTGGAAGCTGCCATCTTGGTTCCACCCCTTTGCTATTCTGTCACAAAACAGAAAACACATATGGCGCCACAAATTGCCCGGATGTGCCTCCGCCTTTTCAAACACAAGACCAAAATGGCGTCTTTTTCAAATGCCCGTATACAGCTCTCCCCGCGTCCTGGGATTCAATATGGCGCCGCCGTATACCCGTATGTGCCTTCTGCAGACATACGCATCCAAGATGGCTGCTTTTTGGATACCCGGATGGGCGGAACACTGTCCAAAAATGGCTTCACCCTAGTTCCAGTAAGCCTCCGTACTACGTTCCCGGATGTAGTCGAGAAAGAATAAACATAGCACAGCGCTGAATTACTTAGATGCTCCCGCTCCTTGCTCTGTACAATGACGCGCGGGGGGGGGGGGGTCCTCCCAAAATGGCGATAGCTCTGGCACTTCTCAAAATGGATCCAAGATGGCGAGAACCATTCGAATCAGAAGCCAAACAAGATGGCGCTGACGTACTAAATTGCTCGGATGCTGAAGGCGGGAACAAACATGGCGTGTTACTAATCGTCAAGATGGCGTCCTAAAGCTCTCGAGGGAGGGCGACCGTCCCTCAAGATGGCTGCTGTCTGCTGGCCGGATGTGCCTACTCAAGATGGCGCCGAGACACCTCCGGTTGCTAGGATACAGAGCACCGCGAGATCCGCGCGATTGGAACACGCGGCCCAGTTTGTGGAAGACGCGCAACGCGAGCAGCTGCGAGGAGCTCCGAGGCGGGGTCCGGAGCCGGCGCGCCCAAGGTGCATTTTAAAAAAATTATTACGGCAGCCGCGTCTCGGCGCGCAGGCTCAAGCCGCTTCCCGCCCGGCAGCCCCTCCTCCTCGTCGGCGCCTCGCCATTTGGTGCAAGGAATTGAGCTTCCCTCTCCAAATACAGTCTACCCTTTGTGCTCTTTTGTTGCTCTCGTGGCCGTGTAAATACGCGGAGGGGGTGCGCTGCAGCCTCTTAAATCTGTCCTAAATAAAAGTTCGGTTCCCGACACCGCCCCCCCCGCCTTACACGGAAGTAAGTGCGTTCAATGAAGCTTAAGCCCAGGTAGGGGTGGCCAGGACTGCAAGCGTTGTGTTTCGGTTTAAATAATACTACTGTACTGATAAAGGGT
Source organism: Podarcis gaigeae (assembly GCF_964106915.1). NCBI lineage: Eukaryota > Metazoa > Chordata > Lepidosauria > Squamata > Lacertidae > Podarcis > Podarcis gaigeae. The sequence goes on from NC_139694.1 coordinate 39,191,837, forward strand.
CCCTCGATGATGCTGTCTCCCTTACGAAAAGTCGCCGGCAGGGGTTTTTTTGGGGGGGGGGGTGGAGCGGGAAATGTATCCACAATTAGCTGCATTTGTGACTACCCTCCCCTCCTACACTTGCTTGCTCAGGCAGGGAGCCGCCTGGTTTGCTTGTTTCTGTAGTAAACACGACGCGCAGTATATTAGGAGGGGGGGGGGAGAGTACATATATGTTTTGTGGCCATAGTATGCTATTTTAGGAAGGTAGCATGTGAGGAGCATTTCATGCAAATAAGCAGCACTTGCTCCCCCCCCCCCCAATAAATGTAGATTTGGATATATCCTTGAGCAAGTGGGAATCAGAGCGTTTTGAAGACTGAAAGTGCATGACAAGAAGTTGCATCTGATTCATAGCACAGTTCGATTTATGTCTGCTCAGAAATCGGTCCCTTTGAGTGCAGTTACGCTTACTCTCAGTAGACATAGGAATGCAACATAGGCGCCGACTCCATGGGGCCTGAGGGGGCCGAGCCCCCTCAAAAATTCGTTTGGGGGGGGCTCCGCCCCCCCAATAATTTAAGAAAATTATTACCGTATTTTTCCGGCATTCTGCCTCAGGGTCTTACTGCCCACCCTGCTCTGTTTCCTTGCTGTGTTTGCTCAAACGGAACAAAGAGCAGGGAAAGCCCCGCCCCTCCAGGCAGAGGGAACGCAGAGTGTGTCTCTGTGCTCCGTGCAGGAGGGAGAGAGAGAGAGCGAGAGAGAGAGCGCGCGCGAGCTGGCTGACTTGGGTGGGTAGGTGAGGGAAAACTTTTGCCTTCCTTTCCTCCCTCCTCCTGTTATACCCCTCTCCTGCATTCTTAGCCAGCTGCTTCTCTGCACACCCCTCTCCTGCTCCGTGTCCCTTCTGTGTTTTTCCTTCCCTCCCCACTTAAAATGTGGTTAAAAAGCATGGATCCACATGGATCCTCAGGATCTTTGCATTGGGTCAGCCCAAATTCACCATCAGATCACACAGCATGTCCATGGCTACAGCCTGCCCCCCAAAAATCACGCACCCACTGTTGCCTGGGGCTGCAATGGTGCAAAAATGTGGTTAAAAAGCATGGATCCACATGGATCCTCAGAATCTTTGCATTGGGTCACCCCAAATTCACCATCAGATCACATAGCATGTCCATGATTACAGCCTGCACCAAAAAAATCATGCACCCAGTGTTGCTTGGGGCTGCAATGGTGCAAAAACGTGGTTACAAAACATGGATCCACATGGATCCTCAGGATCTTTGCATTGGGTCAGCCCAAATTCACCATCAGAGCACATAGCATGTCCATGGCTACAGCCTGCCCCCCAAAAATCACGCACCCACTGTTGCCTGGGGCTGCAGTGGTGCAAAAACGTGGTTACAAAACATGGATCCACATGGATCCTCAGGATCTTTGCATTGGGTCAGCCCAAATTCACCATCAGAGCACATAGCATGTCCATGGCTACAGCCTGCCCCCCAAAAATCACGCACCCACTGTTGCCTGGGGCTGCAGTGGTGCAAAAACGTGGTTACAAAACATGGATCCTCAGGATCTTTGCATTGGGTCAGCCCAAATTCACCATCAGAGCACATAGCATGTCCATGGCTACAGCCTGCCCCCCCCAAAATCACGCACCCACTGTTGCCTGGGGCTGCAATGGTGCAAAAACGTGGTTACAAAACATGGATCCACATGGATCCTCAGGATTTTTGCATTGGGTCACCCCAAATTCACCATCAGATCACATGTCTGTGGCCACAGCATGAAGCACAAAAATGATACATCCACTGTTTCATTCAGAATGTTTTTTTCCCTTGTTTTCCTCCTCTAAAAACGATGTGCGTGTTATGGTCAGGTGCGTGTTATAGAGCGAAAAATACGGTAGTTATATTATGCTTTGTAAAATCACAAAATTATGTTGGTATTTTTTATTTTCCTTGTTTGATGATAGTTACCTTTTAAAATACATTCAGTAATGAGTTAAAACAAATAATTATTACGGTAGTAAAAGAGGCGGCGCGAGTAGTTTTGCTCGGTGCGTGCGACTGGCCCAGCCCCTCTTTCCTTTTCCTCTCTTCTGCTCTCCTGCCGGGCGCCTGAGGGAGAGTTACTTAGCGGTTCTGAGGAGCCGCTGTTGTTTCGGCAGGGGAAAAACCGCCGCCCGCGAACCGCCGAGCTACCTCTCTCTTTCCAGCCTCTCTCTCTCTCTCTCTCTCGCGCTATGGCCAAGGAGGAGGAGAAGCCCTTCAGCCAGTCTATGGCCGAGTGGCGGAGGTTCATCTACAACCCCAACAGCGGCGAGTTCCTGGGGTGAACGGCCAAGAGCTGGGGTGAGGAGGGCGAGCGAGCGAGCAGGGAAGGGAGGGGAGGGGGCGGCCGGCACGAGGGGCGGTGGGAGGCGAGGCGGGCACTTGCCTTGCCCACCACGCATCTCTCTCCTTCTCGGTCTCTCTCCCTCCCTCAGCTGGCGAGGGGGCCACGAGGCGGGCGGCAGCGGCAGCAGCAGCAATGGGCCGGGAGCGGATCTTATAAAACTTCCCGGGGCAGGACCCCAGTATGGCCCCCCCCCAATATTTTTTATAAGTCGGCGCCCCTGGAATGCAATCCAAATCCAATCATTGCTACGAATAAAGCACAACCAATGTGATACACAATGGGTTCTGTGGTGTTCTTCCTAATCTAGAACAACAACAATACATTTACAGTCAATCCTGTTTTTAAAACTAAATGCTCGCCCTGAACTGGGGGGAAAGTTGCTGATATATATACAGTGGTACCTCAAGTTACATACGCTTCAGGTTACAGACTCCGCTAACCCAGAATTAGTGCTTCAGGTTAAGAACTTTGCTTCAGGATGAGAACAGAAATTGTGCTCCGGTGGCAGCAGGAGGCCCCATTAGCTAAAGTTGTGCTTCAGATTAAGAACAGTTTCAGGTTAAGTACGGACCTCCGGAACGAATTAAGTACTTAACCTGAGGTACCACTGTATGTTTAAAAACCATTACAAAAGAAATAGCAAGAAAGGCAGAAGGGGAGTTCAATCAGTTTCAACACCTGCTAGTTTCAGATGCTAAAAAACCACAGTACTTAGCAAAATGAGCGTTAAGTGTGAGGATGGTCCGAGAGCTTGTTTGCTGCAAAGTCATGAGAGAGTGCAGTCCCTCCTGCAGGTCTCTGTAAATGAGGGCAAAGCCACCGAGAGCCAGGGCTGGAGGGCAGGTGTTTGCTCTCACAACAATCCTCTCCTCTTTCCTCATAGCAGAAATTGGCAATTGTTCCTTTATATAGGAGAAAGCCAAAAGGCACCCTGGAGAATGCCACTGGGGTTCTTGTGTCTGCATAGGCCCATGTGGAGGTTCAAGGTTCATAGTCATGCTGTGACAGAATGCTGGGCACTGAGTCTTACAGAGAGATTAGGAATTTATGTGCAGCTGCCCAGGTCATACCCACACAGCATTTCTGAATTGCCATATTGCCCTCAAAGGTTGCTAAATTTTGTATTTTTGTTTTACTGCACCTGGTACACAGTGCTTCAGTAGGCAAAGCTTTCCTCCCTAGTTATCTCTATACATGCTAGAAAAAAGTCTCGTCTTTTAAATGTCAGACAGCAGTTACAAACACAGGAGCAAGGCTAGAGAAAAGGTTAAGCTGAGCCTCAGGTAGTGGAGAGGTGAGGCCTCCTTGACCTAGCTCCAGTTTTGCTAACCCATCTCTGCAGCTGTGGGTTTCCTGCCCTAGTTTGTGGGGTGGGAAGTGGATGCTGAGGCATATCAAACCCTGCAGCTGTGGCAGTTTCCTGGGTAGCAGGTGGCAATTGGGCATGAGAACAGATACAGGGAGAAGCACCCCAGTAGCAGTGAGAGATTATCTCTTGTCCCCCATCTGAACATGCTTGATGCACAAAGGCAAAGCCCTGTTCTGTTTAATATTGATTTGAAGCTGTTGGAAGCAGTCATTAGGAGATTTGGGGTGCAGTGTCATCTGTATGCTGATGACACCCACCTCTGTTTCTCCATAACATCTGAATCGGGAGAGGCTGTGACTGTTTTAAACCAGTGCCTGGATGCAGTGAGACACTGAGGGCCAACAAACAGGCTGAATCCTGGTGAGATGGAGACACTGGGGGTAAGCGGTTCCCATGCCCAAGGAGTTCACCTGTTCTGGATGGGGTTGCATGCCCTCTGGAGGAACAGGCCCATAATACGATGGTGTGACTAAATTGATCTGCCATGCTCAGGTGACCTCTGTGACATGGAATGCCTATTATCACCTTAGGCTGGTATGCCAGTTGTACCATTTCTTCAACAGGGATAGCTTAGTCACTGTGATTCATGTAATAGTCCTCACAACTGGACTACTGTAATGCACTCTATTTCGGTCTTTCTGTGCTATTGGTGCACAATGCTGCAGTGAGGTTGAGTGGAATACCTGCACACACATACATGTGCACTGAGGGAACTGCACTGGTTGCTGATCAGCTACTGGGCTATATTCGGGGTCTTGTTAAGAAATAAAACCCTGTACAACTTGGGACCAGGTTGCCTGGAAGACTGCAAGATCACTTTGCTCATCTGGGGAAATTCTACTCATGGCATTGCATCCTACAGCAAGTCATGCCAGATGAATCTCATTTCTCACAGGTAGATCTTAGCTCTTGTCCCACACAGAAAGAGGCGAACCCTCCCAGCTGTTACCTGGGAGCTTCTGTTTCTTCTCCCAGCCTCCCATCTTGGGAAATCTTCCTTTCCCTGCTCACACAGGGTCCTTCACCAACCACCCATCACCTCCACCTGTGTGCAGTCCAGATCAGATTAACCCAGATCAGAGAACATAAAAAAACAAAACTGTTCAGCTGTTTCTCCTTCTGCTAGACAATGTTTTTCCAGTTTTCAAGTCCAGGTATTGCAAGCTCATTCATTTTCCCTTCCACACAAAAAGTCTAAAAGAGGTTTTCCAATTACTATTATCGGTAAAAGTCAACAATATTGTTTCCCCAATCCAACATAACGACTTTACATCCAATATTGAGAAACAATAAATCCTTGATTTTTATTCCCCAGAAGTCTCTTCTCTGCATTCATATATTGAGACAGTAATCCATAGTTATTTACTTATTGTATATTCCCCAATTCACACCCAGATCCATATCTTCCAATCCCATTTCCTGTTGGCTTAGGTTTTCCATCTTCTTTTTTAATGGCTTCCATTTCCTCTTCTTCCATTCTTTTTCCAAAAGTGTTGCCAGAGGCTTAGGAGCTTTCCCCTCTTACCGGTAATTTCACTCCAAATTATATGCAGTCTTTTCTTTCTCATCAGTGTCTCTGGCAGCTCTGGGTATTTCTTAATCTCTCTGTCCATGGTTTCATTCTACTCCTCCAACATCATAACTTCATCATTTAGCTGTTTCACTCATCCAGGCACCTGTGTGGAGGTCCTCTCCATTTCATCATCTACTACTTCCAGCTTTGCCATTCCATTCTCTTGTTCTGGCAATCCTCCACCAGTATTTTCCTCCCAAACACTCTGTGGCTTCTTCAGCCTCAGCTTTGTCCATTCCATTTTTATTCACCATTTTATGCATCTCCGCTCTGAGCTCTTTCAATTGCTCATTCAGTAGTTGCTGCATGAAACCAACAGTCAGTGGAGTTTTTTTTCAGTATTTCATCATACTGAGTGCTTTCTCTAAGATCCACACAGTCCTTGCTTATCAGAAATACATTTCTAGCATTCCTCTCTCACAGCAACACATGATTATAACATGTAGTTTCATGTTATAATCAGCACATTCACCAGTGAAGTGGAGGATTAAAAATAGAACAAAATTAAATGAAAATTCCTGAAACTTGGATCACCTCTTAGCTGTTTAGAATCTTTCTTAGATATGTATGATTAAACCATAATTTTTGTTTTGTTTTCATCCCCTTAGTGCCATCTCATCTTAAGACAGCAGTTGGGTCATATTTCAGATGTACATTTTAACTGGCAGAGAGATAGTTTCAGTGATAATTTATAGCAGATTCAGAATTAATTGAAGAAAGAGAGGTTTAGTCAATCTTTAACCTAAGGATTGACCCTTAGGGCTATTATGCGGTGTTTGGGCAAGATTACAGTTCTTCTGTTCTCAGTCACTCACCCCATCTGAGTCTCTTGAAAGTTTCTTTGTCCCTCAGTGAGAAAGCAGCCTTTTCAGAGCACTGGAAGTTAATCCCTGTTGTGTCTATTCTTCGGAGATAATTCAATAACCTAGATTTATGGCTTGGCTGTCATCAGTCACTACATAACTATCTCTGTCGATGGAGTTTCAACAGGATACATTTAATCCACCATGGTTCCTCCCCAGAAGTCCACTAGCTAAATAAATTTCAAAAGGGACAAATGCAAGGTTCTACACTTAGGTAGGAAGAAGCTGCTGCACCAATACAAGATGGGGGACACCTGGCTTGTCAGTAGTACATGTGAAAGGGATCTAGGGGTCTTAGTGGACCACAAGCTGAACATGAGTCAACAGTGTGATGCAACAGCAAAACAAGTCTAGTGTCCCGATCAAGGGAAGTAATAGTCCTCCTCTATTCTGCCTTGGTCAGACCACACCTGGATGCCACAATTTAAGGATATTGACAAGTTGGAATGTGTGCAGATGAGGGCGACCAAGATGATCAAGGGTCTGGAAACCAAGCCTGTTGAGGAATGGTTGAAAGAGCTGGGTAGGTTTAACCTGGCAAATAGGAGATATGGTAGGCATCTTCAAATATCTCAAGAGCTGTCACATGGAAGATGGAGCAAGCTTGTTTTTACCTGCTCTGGAGGGTACAACATGAACCAATGGATTCAAGTTACAAGAAAGGAGATTCCAACTACCGGTAAATATCAGGAAGAACTTTCTGTAAGAGCTGTTCAACAGTGGAACAGCCTCCTTCAAGAGGTTGTGCACTGCTCTATGCTACTCATTTCAGTGGGGATTGCAGAAGACACTTTCTAGGTTGATCTTTCCACTTGCTGGGAGGGGAGCAAGTGTTAATTGGAATTTTCTTAAATGTCATGGGCCAGTCCCTTGAATTATTTTTTATAGCAGGGATGGGGAGCCTGCAACTTTCCAGGCATTGCTGGACTACAACTCCCATCATCTTTGAGTGCTGGCCATGCTATCTGGGGTGATGGAAGTTGGGGTCCAAGAGGATCTGGGGGGCTACAGAGTCCCCATTCTATTTTAGAGGGAAAGTGAAATCATTTTCAACAAAGTTGAAAAAACCTGGGGCTTATACCCGGCTCACTAGTGGAAGCCAGCGCAAAAACATTGGCTAATGCCAGTAGACTTTCCCGCCCTCCACAGATCTGCTCTGGAGGGTCAAGAGAAACCCCAGAAGAGCGAGCCGGGGAGGAGAGGGGGATTATTCCATCTGACAAACAGAAATGCTTGCACTGACAAAACAATTATAATAGCACAACACTAAAGTCCCCCAACAGTCTTTCATTTTTAAAGTAAACATTCGAGATGTTTGGGGCTGAGCTTGTTTGGAGGTTCTAGCAGGGGAGCGCAGCTATCGTATACCCTTGACCGAAGAACAGTACACTCCTATCTGGGATGGTCATCCTCTTCCACCGAGCGCGCAGCTTCGGGAGGGACGCACATGGAGCGGTGAGGGAGGAAGGGGACAGCCAGATCAGCCGAATCAACCCTGGCGATCAATGGGGTGACAAATGTCGCAGCCAGATCGCCCTCACATCCAAGAAGCCTAGAATAAAATTTAAGATATTAACTGATACGAAAGAAAGGGGCGGATTTGCCCTGCCAGACCTTAAATTGTACTATGAATCAGCAGCTTTTTGCTGGTTGAAAGAATGGCTACTTCTAGAGAATACTGATATTTTGGACTTAGAAGGTTATGACAACTTTTTTGGATGGCATGCATACCTATGGTATGACAAGGTAAAAGCTCACAAGGGTTTTAAAAATCATATTGTCAGGAAAGCACTATATAATGTCTGGATTAGATATAAAGATCTGTTGGAAAGTAAGACTCCAAGGTGGCTGTCGCCAATGGAGGCAAAAGCTGTTAAAAAACTAAATATGGAGGCCGATTGGCCGAGATATTGGGAAATTTTGGAGCAAGAAGGAGACAGATTGAAATTGCAAAGTTTTGAGAAGTTAAAAGGGAAAGTGAGAGATTGGTTGCATTACTATCAGATAATGGAAGTCTTTAAACTAGACAGGAAAGTCGGCTTCCAAGTGGAAAAATCAAAATTAGAAACTGAATTGTTAGAACCCAGTACTAAGAACTTATCAAAAATGTACAACTTGCTGTTGAAATGGAATACACAAGATGAAACGGTTAAATCTGCAATGATTAAATGGGCGCAGGATATTGGTCATGACATAATGTTTGCTGACTGGGAAAAGTTATGGACCACCGGGATTAAATTTACGGCATGTAGTGCCTTGAGAGAAAATATTATGAAAATGATTTACAGGTGGTACATGACCCCAGTCAAGCTTGCGAAAATCTATCACTCGCCCGAGAATAAATGTTGGAAGTGTAAAGAAAAGGAAGGAACATTCTTTCACCTTTGGTGGGCGTGCCCAAAGATTAAGGCTTTCTGGGAACTGATCTATAATGAACTGAAAAAGGTACTTAGGTACACATTCACTAAGAAACCAGAGGCCTTTCTCCTGGGCATGGTCGGCCAATTGGTGTCAAAGAAGGAAAGAACATTCTTTATGTATGCTACAACAGCAGCAAGAATTCTTATAGCAAAGTACTGGAAGACACAAGATTTACCCACCGTGGAAGAGTGGCAGATGAAAGTGATGGACTACATGGGCTTGGCAGAGATGACGAGCAGAATCCGAGACCAGGGAAGAGCAACGGCGGAAGAAGATTGGAAAAAATTTAAAGACTATTTAAAGAAGTATTCAAAAATTAGTGAATGTTAGATTGATGCGGAATGAGAAAAGATAGGGGTTAATAGCGATAATGGTTAAGTGGAAGAAATTGAATGTTTTTACAATTAATTTGAAAATAAGGGAGGGATTTGTTAATTAATTAATTTGACATGAGAATGCAGAAAGGAAGTCGGGAGAGTAAGGAACATGAAACTAAGAGTCTGAAATTATACGTGTTGTATGTTCTTTTATTGTTTTGTTTTGTTATGGATGGAAAATTGAATAAAAATTATTTGGGGGAAAAAACAAGATGTTTGGGGCTGAATAATGAACATGAATCAGAAAATCACAAATGTCTGTATGCTACCATCCTTGGGGGTTTATACACGTCGTATTTTATTCATATTTGTCATGGTGTGAACACTTTTGTCGTGTGCTCCACACACAGTGCAATACTTTCCAGTTCTATTGCATCCCTTTCACGCAAGGTGCCCCTCCCCCGAAAGCGCATTGACAATGGTTTTGTGGTGCATGGGCTTGACTTCTGCAGCCAAAGGACACCTTTCAAAATATATAACTTGTGAACAACATGCTTTTCTAATTAGCAACAAAGATCTGTCTAACAAAAGCATGGGGAAAGTTGTGACTACAGTGGTACCTCAGGTTGCAGACGCTTCAGGTTACAGACTTCGCTAACCCAGAAATAGTACCTCGGGTTAAGAACTTTGCTTCAGGATGAGAACAGAAATCGTGCACCAGCAGCGGGAGGCCCCATTAACTAAAGTGGTAAATCAGGTTAAGAATGGACCTCCAGAACAAATTCTTAACCCGAGGTACCACTGCATTCCAACACTTCAGAGCTGGTTGGGATGTAGATTTAATGGGGGGAAAGGCTGGCTATCTTAAAACTAGGGCTGGTGAGAAACAGATTTTGGTGATATTTTGGACATGTTCATCGGTTAAAAGAGTCATGACAGATGTTGAAGAATATGTTATAATAGTTTTAAGATCATCATCTTATAGATGTAACTATTTCCCATTTAGTTGCATAGGGCTTACTTCCAGGAAACTGGGTACAGGATTTCAGCCAGAGTCTGATGCTTCTTGTTTTCCCTTCCCTTTTTGTTAATGATGAATTAAAATATGAATATATTTGTTTAAAAGACTTAAAAATTCATTCCTTCTCTCATTTAAAGCACCCTTTAAACTGCACATTTAAAGGGACATGTCCTAAACTAAGAGAGCCAATGTGTCACACATTGGAGCTGGAAAGACTCTAGTTCAGAGGTTTCCAAACTGTTACCTGCAAGCTTCATTCAGGTGGTCCACTGCATGTCTCTAGATTTGTGACTGAAAATGGAAGACCACACATCCATTGTGTTAAATATTCATAATGAGTTTAAATTGCATTTTTATTGCTTTTATTTCTTATTTTATTGCACTACAATTTGACTTCTGTGGAATAGAATAAATAGAACACTGTACTTAAGAAGTAAAAGAAGCAATGAAAACAGAATTAAAAACCATGCAGCATCTAGCAAAGCGCATTACAGTTGCTACAGAAAAATCATTAAGACCCTCAGCAGTTTTTAAGAGGTCCAGGGGAGAAAATGTTAGGGATCCACTTGCCCTGGTTCAAATTGCTGCTCTCAGCCCTGAAGCTGCCTGGGCGACTCTAGGCCAGCCACCTTCTTCCTGTACCTAACCTGCTTCATGGGGCTGTTGCAAGGATAAAATGCAAACTGCCTTTAGCTTCTTAGCGGAAAGGTAAGCTATAAATATAAGAAATAAAATTCCTCATTAATACTGCCCTCATATCCAAAGAAACTTGATAACCAAACACTTCCTGAATGATATTTAGATTCGGTACTTCTGTGGTGGGTTGTTTTGTTTTGTATTATGTCGTTTTTGCAGAACTGACACGGGTGCTGTAGAGGTTCTTTTAAAGGCGCTGGGAGCAATGCCTCTGCAGTAAAGATCCAGCTACAGGATGTCTTGCAGGCCTAACTCAAGGGACCACCTAGAGGCTGGCAGCTGCTGTCCCCATGGTTACAAAACACAAGACCTTGGGAAGGAAGCAACCTCACCCCCGCTGTGCCGTGATGTCACCAGCAGCCAATCCTGCTGCTGCAGCTGTTTCATAACCACATTCACTGGAAGCAGCGTGACTGGAGCGGCTGCCAAGGAAACAGACAGGGCCTATGCATGTAAGTAGTTCTACACAGGCACCAATCTCTGCTCTGGGGGGAAAGGGGAGGGGTGGAGTGAAGAAGAGAAAAGGCCAATAATGCATTAAACTTGCCAGATAAGAGCACAGCTGTCCCTCTTGGTCATGAATGCCCATTCACTCCGCCTTTTTTGTGCTGTTAGTAGGGGAAGAAGAATCAAAGTCCACACTGGGATAGGAAAACACCAGGCTCGGAAGCCTGCCTCACACCACCTGTGAATTGCATTTGGGAGGCTTTTGCCAAAGCAAGCAACATGTTGCAGCAGAACAGTTGCTGCAGGAGCAGTTCGGCCGTCATTCAGGAAGAACCCTCCAGAACTTCGGAAAGGACTGTGAGGAAACCAGGAGGCAGAGAACCACTCTTGCTGGTGTCTGGAGGTCTCCTGCTGTGTGGGGGACTTGTGGCTTCAGGAGTCTTTGACGGTGTTCACACGGAAGTTGGGTACGAGTACTATGCTGAACCAACTGTGTCAGGATTGCCTCCCATACTGGCTATGCCTGCGAATTGTTTAGTCAACTTGGCCTACATCTTTCTGGGCTGGCACTGGCTGCCTTCAGGTGACGAGAGAGGTCAGGCATGCTACCTCCAGGAGGTCTTTGCCCTTATGGCGCTTGCATATGGGCCTGTACAATGGGTGCGACTCTGGACACAGCATCACTGGGCAGCTGTCTTAGATCAGTGGTTGACATTGCCAATTTTTGCTTGGGGTGTTGTCTGGTGTCACTTTCTGGAGCACGGGTGGCAACCAGGCACTTTCCTGGCCATGGAAGCAGCTTCACTGACGAGCTATGTTCTGGCATTGCTTCACCCCCAAGGTTTTGAGCTGGCATTGAGTGGACATATATTTATAATTGTTTGGAGAGCACTGAAGGCGCAGAGACATTTGGGTAATGCCCGATCGGCTTGGATCCTGGTGCTAGGATTGGCCTCTTGCCTGGGCTTTGTAAGCCTCAAGCTGTGGGACCAGGAGCTGGCACAATGGGCACCTTTCCGCCGGCTTACTGGTCACTTTTGGTCCAAGATCTGTGATGTGCTGCAGTTCCATTTTGCCTTCTGCTTTTTTACCCAGCTGAGCAGGCGCCAGCTCTGGTCTCAGTGAATTAGTCCACAATCGTCCCATGCCAATTTTTTTATAAACTTAACAGTCAAAGTACATAACATTAGCCATGGCTGCAATGGCAGAGGGGCTTTAAATTGCTGGATCTGAAATAAAAAGCTGCACACAGAAACTTCTCCAGCCTCTCTTCATGTGCAAGAGGGCCGGCAGGGGTGTTGGTAAGGACTTCTTTCTACAGTGTTGCTTGTTCTGTTTATTTCCTGCCCAAGTAGAAAGGTCTCAGCTGTGGAGGCTGGTGTCCATGGGGTCTGGCAGGGCAGAAGACAGGGAGATAAGTAAGCAGTAGTTAGAAACAGAGTCCATTGATTCTAGTGCCAGCCTGCTAGCTCTACAAGGGCAGCACTGAGACCAAGGAGGAAGGTGGCAGCCAGAAACACCCTCTAGACTGATTGCAAGTAAAGGCAGGTGGGCTGGGAGGAATCGAAGGCTGAAGTTGCTGGGCCAGAGCCCTATTTGCCCCCATGGACCAACCTCCACTGAGTCTCAGGGCAGGCAATGAGGCACTTATTAAAACACCCAACTTCACACCTCTCTCTCTACATTCAAAGCTCAAAAGTGCTGCTTTGGACTTACAGGGCCTGGACCCACCTTTCTATGGAGACTGGGAGTACAAAGATGAAGACTGTTGGGGGAGATAAAAGATCCTAGCAGCACTTGGTAATAAATAAAAAGAAAAGCCTCTCACTAAATAAACTCCAGAGCAGGAATACGGACATCTTTCCCATCTATTTCCCAAACTTATTTATGATGCCTTTATTGGTGTCTTTATTTGTTCATTCCCCCCCCCCAAAAAAAATATAGTCCGGCCCCCCACAAGGTCTGAGGGATAGTCTCCTGCTGAAAGTTTGCTGACCTCTGTGCTAGACAACTATGGGTACCTCTGTACAACGGAGTTTATTGGTTGCTAGTCATCTTCTCACCTTTAAGGATCCCTTGGGTTGAGATATAGCAATTGCCATTCACACCTCTGCAACTTTGGGCCTATATTATTATTGTATACTCTTTTACGGCTACCCTTTATTATTTTATTTCCAATCCTGATTCCTATAATTCCAACCTTAGCATTTGCCCTTTTCATTACTGCCACATGCAGTAGTATTTGGAAGAGTTTCAAAACAAAACAAAACAAAACAAAACAAAACAAAACAAAACAAAACAAAACAAAACCCACCCAAATGATCAATGGAATGAAGAAAGTTTGCAGCATTTGGAACTTTTTAGAGAAAAGGTGAGTAAGAGGCCACATGATCAAAGTTTATACAATTATGCAAGGAGGGAGAAAGGGGACAGAGAGAGGTTTTCCCCCTCTTCATAACACTAGAGCTCATTGGGAACATCCAGTGAAGTTGAACATTGGAAGACTCAAGACAGATTTTTAAAAAGTACTTCATACAGTGCGTAGACCATGGAACTTGCTCCCCCAGGAGGCAGCGATGGCCATGGACTTAGATGGCTTTAAAAGAGGATTAGACAGATTCATGGAGGAGAGGGAGGGCTCTCCGTGATACTAGCCAGGATGGAGGCAGCTGCTGGAAACCACAGAAGGGGAGAGATGGTCTTGTGCTCAGGCTCTGCTTGCTGGTTTCCCCCAGGCACCTGGCTGGCCACTGGGAGAACAGGAGGCTGGACTGGATGGCTCCCTGGCCTGACCCAGCAGGCTCTTCTTACGTTCTTATGCAGAACTGACATTTCCCATGATCCTATTCACAGCAAGTTCAGGGCTCTGTCTACCAGAGACCGCCTTTTCCCCTCTTGTTCCACAGTAACTTTTAAGACCAGCCACAAATGCATTTTTGACATCCCTATTTGTAAGGCATGTCTGAACAGCCAGGGCACATACGACTTTTTATTGCTGTGAGACACCAGCAAGATCCTGGTTTTCCTGTCCTCCTTGTCCTCTCCCAAGTCAAAATAAATTACTTCAAACTTGTCTGGATTCATCCTCTAATCATGTCACTTGCTTCATCCCCCCAACAATGTCCAAGCAGCAGATAGCGTATGACTGCAAGAGTTAGGTTTTATGTGAAGTGATTAGATTCAAACTATTCAGGAACTCATATATAAAGCAGTTCACAAGTATCTGAGCTTCCCTGCCACTAACAAATCAGAATGGCATTGGAGCCACTCCATGAATTCCCACCATGGCCCGCAACTGATGCTTCATAAATCAGACTATACAGAAAAATCAAATAGGATAAATAAGATCATTAGACATTTGTCTAGTGAGTGAGAGAGGCAAAGGTCTCCAGTGTGTCCTGGGCCATTCTAAAATGAAGCAGCTGCCCTTTGGCTTTTCTGATTCAGGCAGCAAAATGTTTCAGCATGCCAGTCCACCACGCAGATTCAGTTGGGCAGCTTGCTGGTGCTACAACTGACTGCTCCAATGCCAGCTCTGCATGCAGAGAGACCAGGGGAAATACAAGCAACTCTTAATCATGACTCTGGCCACCTGCAGCCCCTACAGACACCTCTTTACCCTTGCTTTGACACACTTTAAAAGGGTCAGAAAGAGAGAATAAGCAACTGTCTGACCATCCTATTTGGGACTTTGGCTTCCATCTTCTTCCTTTGTGACTGTCTCATCTTCTCATCCTGGTAAAGGAGGAAGAGGAAGGCAGGCAGAATTCACAGCATACTGGGAACATGGAAAATAAAATGGTTTTTCTCCTTCTCCCTTGTCACAAAGTGCCATATCCTAAGAGGCTGGCTGTTCAGCCTAATACCACATGAATCTAGCAAAACAAAAAACAGATCTCTGTCAGTACCAAGTACAAATTTGTAAGCCAAAAGGATACAGACAGGTTACAAATATATAAAATGTTTTATTTACTGTCTTCAAGAAAAAGGAGTACGTAGTGCGGAAACGTTTGCAGGGAGGGTCATAGGGGTAAAAATCTACACAAATCCCCTCCTCCTACTGCCCTTCCAGTTTTGGGGTAGAAACTTTAATCTTCTACTCAAATAGACTCCATTGCCCCTGCCACCCCCCGCTTGAGCTGTGTTGTTAACTTGATGCCGTATTCCACCAGGAGCCCCTGGGTGCCACAGGGTTGGTAGTACCAGCTAAGGAATGTGACCCCCCCCCCCCAAGGGATGGTGGGACCCTGTAAAACGCAAAGTGCCGTCAGCGCTGTGAGAACTTTAATCCTTCCATGTCACTCAAGTTCATCACTCAAATTCATCACTCTCTTCGGGCTCACGAGGGGGTTCTGCAAGGTGATCTGGAGGAGGGAATAGAATTCATTAGAGATCCTTTATAGCGTACATGATCCCTCAGGTCACTGCTGCACAGTGTGTTTGGCACCTACCCTCTAAAGCGAGAACACAGAAATTGTAATGGGGTGGGAGGAATTTGCATGGCCGTGGCCATGGTCCATGGAACTGCCTTACATGCATGATTCTTGCTATAAGTGCCAAGGGGTTCTGGGCTGATTTCTCAGTCCTCATGCTATGGGAGGCAAAAGGGCCCACACCCTTAGAAAAAAATTGGGGGCCCCCATTCAGTGGTAGAGTAATATTGCTTTGCATGTATGAATTTTCACATTCAATCTCCAGCATCTCCAGTTCACCACCCCACAATTATTATTATATATACATTTATGCCCTGCCTTTTTCACTGACAGGGATTTAAGGCAGCTTACAGATAAAATGAGATTGTATGTTGTTGACTACAACTCCCATCAGTCCCAGCAAGCAGTGCCAGTGGCCAGGGATGATGAAAGTCCAGCACCTCTGGGCACCTCTGAATTACAGGATCTGAGGGAGGAGGGCAGGAACACTGCCAGGCATAGCAAACAGCACTAGGTTAGATTAGAGATACCAATGATAAAAAGGTACTTTTTCTACATAATACACGTTTTATAGAAGTCTCTGCCACAAGATGTGATGATGGTTTTTAAAGGGGGATTAAACAAATTTATGAAGGACCACTATTTTAGTAACCACAAGTTACAATGACTAACCCGTATAGAACCTCACTACGCAATACGCTTTCCAAACCAGGTAGCGGAGGAGGTGACTTAGTGGGGGGCAGACACCCCCTTCCTGCCCTCCTTGGCCACATTAACTCTTCTCATCTTCACATGAAATGCAGGCCGAGATGCAGACCCCAAGCCTTCTAAAATAAAAAAGAAACTTCCTGGTCCACCACAGGAAGGCATGGCAAGCCCAGGGTGGCCGAGACCACGTGAAGCATATGCTTTGTGTGACCCAAAACTACAGTCTGGGAAGATGTAAGTGTGTGTGTGTGTGTGTGTGTGTGTGTCCCCTCTATCAAAGAAGGAGGCAGTTCTTGATCTGTTTCTGTGAGAAAAGAGAAGTCAAGCCTGAGGGTACTTGACCCAGAAGATTTTCTTTTTTAGTGCCATTTCGGCTGCCCGCCCCCCACCCTCAGAAAAATGCAATTTCACCCTGAAGCCCTCTTGTGATTTGCTCCACTCTCAAGTGCAGTTGGCTATATTATATTAGCCTTCTAGCCTCGTTATTCACCTATCCTAGCATCTGTGGGGAACCTAAATTCTACACAGAAAAAATATGTCAATAATAAAAATAAATAAATACTGCTTGACATATTATAATCAGTTTGAGAGATTGGTTTGAGGTATCTGAGATTTTAAAGGTTGGCATTTTTGACAAGGCATAGTTCAGCTGCAGGTGGGGACAGGGGGGAGGGAGAAGAGATAATGAAGAGCAGAAGCAGCTAAGGGGAGGCAGGTATGACTGGAGGCCTTGAGAAAGGGGCTGCAAGCCATCCTGGATACAAACAACAGACCTTGAACAAGGTGGGTTTTGTAATCTCTACTCTCATGAGGGCTAGATTTCAATGGGTCTCTTCTATGTAGGATTATGTCTGGATTCAATCCTGTCTGTTTCAGATTCTATGCACACATGTCCCTACACAAACATGACATCCAGTGCGCATGGCTCAGGCAAGAGTGCCCTTGCACCACACATATGTTCAGCAAAGAGAGCTCAACACCTGCTTAAGACTTTTCATTCTATTATGGAGGACAAGAGGCAGGTGCAAAAATATGCACACAGAGTACTGGAGGGTGGGATGAGACGGAGGGGAGATGATGAATTGATCTGCCTTTTTGATTAAGTCTCTACCTAACCCAACAGGGTCATTTGGGAGACTGACTAGTGCCACTCTCCATCTGCAGAAGCAGCAGCGGGAAGGTTACCTTCCCCTGACGCTGTAGAAGCAAGCACACCCAGGCTGCTAAGCTCTCCGTCGCGGTAGAGTGCCAGCCGTTCCATCATACGCCTCCTTGCTGGGTTGATGACGATCTGAGGGGCAGAGTCGCCTGCAGAGAGAAAGGAGCCAAGCACTGAGTGACAACTGGCCCAGATGTTAAGACCATCATCAGAGGCCCAACTCTGAGTGCCTCTACCTCCTGATGGGAGGCAGCTCTTGCCAAGGCAAAGGTCTTCTAAGTAGTGTTACCACATTTATGGGACTCCCTTACTTATCTGTTTAGCTGGTGCTGACTAATGCTAATTGAAGAGTTTTATTTTCCCAGGATTTTTAAAAAGATGCCTATGGTTTTACTGCTGCTTTTAAACTCAAGTAAAGAGAAGGGAGTCCATGATGGATGGCAGTTTCTTAAAGGTGAAATGTTGAAAGCCCAAATGCAGACAGTTCCAACAAGAAAGAAAAGTGGGAGGCATCTATAGAACCAGTGTGGCTACATAAGGGACATGAACTGAGAGTTAAGCAGGGCATGTATAAGAAATGGAAGAAAGGGGAAATTACAAAGGAGAAGTATACAGAAGCAGCCAAGAGTAGCCAACAGCAGGGAGGTCAGATGGGCTAAAGCTCAGAATCAGCTTAGGCTTGCAAGACAGGCTAAAAATAATAAAAATAAAATGTTTCTTTGGCTGTCCTTGAAGCAAGAGGAAGAGCAAGCAAGTAACGGGTCCTCTGCATGGAGTCCTCTATCGGGTGCTATTGGGTGACACACAGAAGACAGACCTACTCAACACCTACTTTGTCTCCATCTTCACCCAAAAGGAAAGCAGTGCCCAACCTGGTGATAACATAATAAGTGATGTAAGGAGGGAACTGCAGACAAAGATAGGAAAAGAGGTGGTAAGAGAACACCTAGCTTCATTAAATGAATTCAAATCTGTTAGGCCTGATGAGCTGCACCCAAGGATACTAAAGGAGCTTGCGGATATTATCTCAGAGCCTCTGTCTAGAATCTTTGAGAATTCTTGGAGAGCAGGTGAGGTCCCTGCAGTCTGGAGGTGGGAAAATGTTGACCCCATCTTCAAAAAGGAGAAAAAAGGTGATCCAAGTAACTACTGACCAGTGAGTATGACATCAATACCAGGAAAGGTCCTAGAATAGATTAATTAAATGGCTGGTCTGTGAGCACTTAGAAAAGGATGCTGTAACTACTTAGACTGAGCATGGGGTTTATCAAAAACAAGTCATGCCAGACAAATCTTCTTTCTTTTACTGTTAAGAGTTACAAGCATGGTGAATCAGGGGAATGCTGCAGACGTAGTCTACCTTGATTTCAATAAGGCTTTTGACAAAATCCCCCACAATATTCTTGTGAGGAAGCTGGTAAAATGTGGGTTGAACAAGGTAGCTGTCAGGTGGATTTGTAGCTGGTTGACTGACCAAACCCAAAGAGTACTCATTAAGGGTTCCTTGTCATCCTGGAAAAAAATTACAAGCGGGGTTCTATCTTAGGTCCATTGTTACTCAACATCTTTATAAATGACTTAGATAAAGGAATTGAAGGGATGTTAAATCAAATTTCCAGATGACACCAAACTGGGAGGGGTAGCTAATGCTGCAAAAGACAGAATCAGAGTTCAAGATTACCTTAACAGATTGGGTAAAGGACCAAAACTAACAAAATGAATTTCAATATGGATAAATATAATGTTCTGCACTTAGGCAGAAAGAACCAGCTGCACAAATGTAAGATGAGGGACACATGGCTTACTAGCAGTACACGTGAAAAGAATCTAGGGGTCTTAGTGGACCACAAGCTTAACAAGAGTCAACAGTGTGATGCAACTGCAAAAAAGCAAAAGCTATGCTAGGCTGCATCAATAGAAGTAGAATGTCCAGATCAAGGAAAGTCATGGTACCACTCTATTCTGCCTTGGTCAGACCACACCTGGAATACTGTGTCCAGTTCTGTGTGCCACAATTTAAGAAGGATGTTGACAAGCTGGAATGTGTGTAGAGGAGGGCAACCAAGATGATCAAGGGTCTGGAAGCCATGAATGGTTAGAAGGAATGGTTGAAGATGTTGGGTGGGTTTAACCAGGAAAAAAAAGAGAGATGATAGCCATCTTCAAATATCTCAAGGGCTGTCATATGGAAGATGGAGGAAGCTTGTCTTCTCCTGCTCTGAAGGATAGGACTTGAACCAATGGCTTCAAGTTACAAGGAAGGAGATTTTGGCTTAATATCAGGAAGAACTTTCTGACACTGTTCAACGGACTCCCTTTCTGGCAGTGGAACAGACTCCCCCAGGAGCTGGTGGACTCTCCTTCCTTTTAAGTTTTTAGGCAGATGTTGAATGGCCATCTGTCATGGATGCTTCAACTGAGGTTCCTACATTGCAGAGGGTTGGACTAGATGACGCTGCATCTCTATGATTCTTTGTTGTTAGGTGTGTCTGCTATTTTGCTGTTATTTTGTTAGTCATACAGGAAGGCTTTTAACTTGGTGGTGGAAGCTGTCTTAAGAATCTTGTACTGAAAGAAAGTTATTTTTTTTTTAAAGAGAGAAATAGACTAATGAAGTTAAAATCAAGAACAGGGCAGGAATTGTCAAATTCTAGTTGGTGGTGATACCATAGAAAAATCTGGTCTGAAATGTGGAAGGGTAGGGGAAAGAGATGTCAAAAAAGAAGCATGTTAACAGGTTTCAAAGAGGGTAGCCGAACATGCCATAGTTCTTCAGATGCAACTAAGAGGAACACTCTTCAGGCTACATTAGAATTTGCTTTTTATCACATCTTCATTGATGGGAAATGGCTCTTCAGGCTTTCAAATAGCAGCCTCTGTCAGGCCTACCTGGAGATGCCCTGGGACCTTCTGCATGCAAAACAGTTTCCCTCAAACATTCTACCAAGTCAAGAATGCACTTTTGCAGGTAGTGGGCCATCTGTTTAATTTTGTGATTTCTACATCTGAAAGCAAGAAACCAACAAAGAAAAAGGAGGAAGGGCCTTCCAGTCTTGCAGAATTGGGTGTAATACACTTATCTGCACACCTGCTTTAGAATCAACTGTCCCCTATCCTGTACTATGGTCACAACCCCATTTAAATATAACTTTTGTCTTAGCATTGCTGCGTGTGCTTTATTCATCCCTTTCAGGCAAATTTGTAACTCTTGGAATGTTTTGGGACTACAATTCCCATCATTACTAGCTTACAGGACCAGTGGTCAGGGATGATGGGGATTGTAGTCCCAAACATCTGGAGGGCTGGAGTTTGCCTATGCCTGCCCTAGGGCTCAAAATGAAATGGTAAAGAAGAACTGTTCAGTTTGCACAAGGTTATGAGCTGATGTCATTTATCACAGCAGCTTACAGATAAAAATAAGAACTGCTAAAAACATAGAAAATTTAGAATTGGAATGTCACTGTTCTGTAACAGTTACTTAATATTTGGTTCAATTAAGTACAATGCTTGAAAAATGCTTGTTATTTGCCCATACATGTCCAGTCAGTTGGCCAATCCTCCCTGAAGTGTGGGGGAGGGACTGAAGCAGCCTGCAGTGCCTTACCTAGTTGGCCTAGAGAGATATTCCCTCTGGGCACACTTCTGTAGCTCAGCAGCCTCAGGCTACCCTCCAGGCTTTCATCACTCTCCTCAGGCTGGTTGAGAGGCCTGGAGGTATAGGAATCCTCTTGTGGAGTATGCAGCTGTCTCAGGGGTTGCAAAGTGGGAAAAGACTCTTTGCACAGCAGTAGCTGGAGCCTCTCTAGCTCTCGGTAGACCTTAAAGACAGGAGGAGGAGTAAGTTGGCAGGGTGGGGGGCTCAAAGAAGAAGGCACAGTAATTTCCCAGAATACCCAGCAAGGTAAAAAAAAAAAAAAGTTGGGGGGCAACCCCCTTGCAGACAGAAAGTCACATTCTTTCCTTGGATCTATTTGTTCCTACCCCATTGCTGGCTTTGACGCTCAGGGCATTGCTAAGGCCCAAAGGACAGAAGGCAGTATATACAGTGCAGCCTCCCCCAGCCGGGACCCTCCAAATGGTTTTAGATTCCAGCTCCCATCAGCCCCAGCCCCAGATGCTGGGAACTGGAGTGCAACCACATCTGCAGAGCATCAAGCTGGGAAACAGCAGAAACCACAGTACCAGTATAGAACCAACAGCTGTGGGTATAAAAGAAAACGCAAGGTACAGTAAATATGACAGCAGGTGAAGCAGGAGCCCCAAACACTTATTCGCTGTTCCTAGAGCACTGGCTGCCGCCTGCACTCCCCGTTACAGTGGATGTTAGACCTGTCAGGACTGATGGACAGAAGGACTTGTCCATAACGGCTTCCTGGGGCTGAAGCTCCTCTGTGGCAGCCCCCCCCCCCCACCAGGCAAGCTGGGGATGGGGGGAATGGGAATCCAACAACCTCCGGAAGGCAACAGGTTTCCTAGCCCTGCCCTGTGGAATAAGTATGTGTCTCCTCCCCCTCCATTAATGCTTGTGGTTTCCCACCTATTTAAAATATTATGGCCCTGCTCACAGAAATGTGCAGGTAAGGAAGAAACACATATATTCCAATTCACAGACTAAAATTCAGCCAGGACTGGAAAGTATCTTAAAACCCACAGCTCTTTACTGGCTCAGCTCCAAGCTCACCAGTAGTTGGCACAGAGGGGACTCCCAACAATTATGAACAATGCCCAGGCTTTGACTTTTGAGAGTGGGATTCTGTAATTGTGGGGGCACAAATAATACATAAACACCCTTGCTTGCCCAAGTGGCTTTGGTAAGAGGGTGAACACCACCAGTGTCAGTTTTCCTCACAGCAAACATGAAACATGGCTAACTATTATTGAGGACCTATTTGTAATGTCAAAGCAAGCTTTGCATATCCATCTTTTAGGACATTTATTGTGGTCCAAAATAGGCAGATGAAGTATCACATTAAAAACTTGCAGACATCGAGTGGTTTTGCAAATTCTTCACCATAAGAGAGAGAAAAATATGTAACTGCAGGCTGCAATCTTTGATGCCTATATAGCTCTTGGCTGTAAGAGATCTGGCTCCAACTGCTTGACTTAAGTCCTTTCTAATGAATGGCTCCTCTGTTATGGACTGTTGAAAAACATCCCAACTGCTAAGAAGGTTTTAAAAATGAGCATAAAAGCTGTATGGAAAGATGGGGTTTAGAAAAAAAGGAAGCAGTGGACCAACAGTATGTAAATGTTTTGTCATCTGTGTGTGCGTTTATATAAAACCAAACACTACAGAGACAGAATAGCAAATAGTATGCAAGAGTAATGTGAACCTGAACGGGGAATGAACTTGGAAGTGAAATGCAAAAACACACAAAACCAGAATCACAGATTTACCCTGGTGTCCCACTTCTTTTTCCTATTTCACAGATGGGTCCAAGGCAGGGATTTGTCCAATCCAAACCCAGCTTAGTTTACTGGAGCTCCCAGAGAAAAGGCCTATATCAGGGCTGAGGAACATTTGGCTCTCCAGTTGTTGGTGGACGACTTCCATCATTCCTGGGATCTGTAGTCCAGCAACAACCAGAGGGCCACAAGTTCCCCATCCTTGGCCAAAATGCTCCTGCTCCCTCCTTCATGCCACCTACCTCCGTCATTGGGGGCCGATGCTTGGCCCTTGGGTGGAGGCACCGGCAAGCCAGGCTGCCCAGTGCTGTGCCCAGTTGCTCTGGACAGGGCCCGGCCCGCGGGTCTGCGTGCTTCTGGTATAGATGAGTGCCAAGCTGAGCAACTTGGGACAGGCTGGAAGAAGCTGTGGCCGAGGACAGCTGGGCTTCCTGCTCCTCTTCCTCCTCATTCAGAAGATCTTTCTGAAGGCAGAGAGAGGGATAATCCGTTGGAAAAAGAGGAGGTGGGAAAGCCAGCAAGGATGGAGCAGCATCAACACTGACTGTTCGGTGTCAGAAGGAAAACAAGCTGCACATTAATAAATGAGTGGCAGGCCGGGGGGGGTAGGGGGGGAGAAGAGAATAATTTCTCACCAAGTACTTGCTGTGTCCACGTGAATCCAGCTCCATAGATCGTCTCCCTGTCAAGATTTCCAACAGGACCTGGTAGGGGTGGGTTGGTGGGAGGAAAAGGAGCTGCACTTAAAATAAACCGGAATGCATAGCAAGGAAGGGAAAGAGAAACGGGGGTGGGGGGTTTCCCTTCTTTCCCCACATTCTAGCTTAGCCAACCAGACAGGATCAGGCACTCTGAGGATCGCATCCCTTGGGCTCACTTCCAATGCTCAATTTGTGTATTAAAATTGAAAGACAGCAGCTTGTTGTCAACAATGGGTTGGGCTGCAGGGCCAGTAGCATCAACTCTGCACACTGACTTGACCCCCTCAAGCCCCCCCAATCCTCCCCAGTATTATGAGCAGGCAACTGAGACATGGTCAATCAATTCAATTTATTGTATACAGCCAGCGACGATTTTGTGCATGTCCAATGGAAGCGCAACCACTGACGTGTGGGTCCTTTTGCACCCAGAAGAGGGCAGGATGGAAGTGGAACAAGCTTATGCGCACTCCTCTGATGCATGTGGGGGCCAGGAATAGAATCCCCACACAAAATAGTCACTGCCTGTATAGTCTAAGGCCTTCATGATGAACAACAGAGGGCATAAGCAAGGCATTCCTCTAAAACCACACAACGCAAATCTATAAAACTCTACAGCATAAAAGTCTGCAACATAAAATTTAAAATTACAATGCATTAACATAGCTGGAATAAAGCTTCTTAGCTGCCAGGGCAAATTTGGTTACCAGATGTGTAATTTGTAGATATTTATCAGCCAAGAGTTCAGCTATCACTTCCTGGGGGGATCTATCAGAGTATCGATAAAGAATAGAGTATTTAAAAAGTTAAGAGCACCGTATATAAGGGGCAAATCAACAAATGGTGCAAGACATCCTCAACCTGAATACACCCATAAATGCGTTTCCATGCCATCTGAGGTATTCCAAGGTATCTCCCCTCTAAGGATGCTGAGGGCATCTGCTGAAACCGAAGCTCAACAAAGGCCCTAAGTGGGGAAGTCAGCATCCCACGGTAGTGAGGCCTTGAATGGTTGTCCTTAATTTGAGGGTCCCAAACAGAGTAACAGGCAGCGATTGTGAATGCTCTGGCTTGCTTGGCGTCATGGTCAAATATCCAATTTCTAAGTTCGCTAAGGGATAAATATTTCCCCGCTTGGAGATTTCAAGCCCTAAGCTTGTCTTGACACTTTTGTACCCAACCTCCTGTCCTTAGCTGCTCCAACCAGCTGAGCTTGGTGAGAATATGGTCCTCAAAGGCGCAGAGTCTATGCCAGTAGCCAAGATAGGCTAGATCAAATCTGGCCGCTATTGAGGGGAGACCCAACTCAGCTCTCGGATGAGCCAACAGAGTCCCAGGAGGAAGCCCCAATACCTGCCTCATAAATTTCTTTTGTAGGACTTCTCGTTCAGATTTGACACCAGTTCATCAAATTTCAGCTCTATAAAGCATTGGTGCAGTATTCTTTGACACACAGATATTGAGGGCAGGATTTTAAAGCTGCATAGAGGGTCTTATATGGACTTTTGATAAATTTACAAATTAGCTTATACAATACATAAACTTGATCTACCCTTCCTAAATCCTGCTTGTTCATCGTGAAGGATGGCTTGATTACTGTCCCTTTCTTGGATTTTATTTAATAAATAACCTGATTATAATTTGGAGGCCACATCTAGCAGTCTAACAGGTCTATAGTTGTGAGGGTCTGAAAGGTCTCCTTTCTTGAAAATGGGAAGGACTATACTGGTACACCAGCCACCCTAAAGAGATGCTGCCAGGCGTGTTTATGCATGTAAATAGTTTTGCCAAAATTGGAGAGCAGCAATTTACATCCAAAGAGAAAACCGCCAGAGGAATCATCTTCTCCTGGTGCTTTCCCAAGCCAGCTAGGGAGAGTTAAAGGGTTCTCTGTCTTGGAGAGTTTATATTCATTTTACTTCCAAAGATGGCACTAGAATGGGCAACTCAAATTTCAGGTATTATGAGGGTGGGAGTAAAGACCCAAAAAGCTTATCCACAGAGCCTCCTTGAATTAGGTTCCAAAATTTGGATTTGTTCCTCTCAATAGGAGCGAGACCCAAAGATTTTCAACTCTTTTCATAATGTACCCTTTTTCTTCCCTTAACAATGTTTTATATTCTCGCCATTGCTGTTGTAGAAGAGAAATAGCCTCACCTGAATGGGCAAACTGAACTTGTCTTATTAGGACAGTTCTTTTTTCTTGGACTTACAGTCCTATCAAACCGACTCCATGTGCTTGGATGTTTTAGGATGGGAAGTAGGAATCAGAAATGGTCTACATTCCCTGGTTATATCCTGATGTAGCGTACAAATATTCCAAGTCCTTTCTAGAGTTTGCTGATGTAGCTTTTGAAGTTTGTCTGTGGTCATCATCTGTCTGATATTACAATCAATTTGATGGGTCCATTGCAGCCTTCTCTCAGCCTGGGAGCGGCCCACCATTTCAGACTCTGCCAAGGCTCCTGAATGGTAATGCTGCATTTGAAGACGAGCCTAAAATATGATCAGCAACACACACTCCCTTGTCTGATATGTAAATATAGCAACCCTTAGAAAGGTCAAGGGGTACTATTAAAACATACCAACTGATATTTGCAAGTTAAAGAAAAATGTTCATGGCCTGATTTAGTTATGGCACTGAGACACTGGCAGGGTTCTCCCCTTCACACCCCTTGGTAGCTCACTTCCATTTTGCCTTGTCTCACACACAGGACAGACAAAGTGCATAGCAGGGAAGGAGTCTTCCCCAAAGGATGCTGTCAGAGCCGCCCCTAGGTCCCAGCTCACAAAGGACCAACGCCCGGCTGTAGTTATTTACAAAAGTCTTTATTGAAGTTCAGTTTCCATTTCAAAGCCGGAGCGTGCTGCTCTACGTCTTAAAGTCTAGACCGGCGAAGTTCCGTCTGAGTCGCCTCCCCCCTGACACCAGTTTAAGACCCTAGCCTTGCTCCACCTCTTCCTTAGTTCCTTCCTCCTCTGGGCCCTCCTGCCCGCTGGGGTTTCATCCTTTCTGGACTCTTCTGACGCTGACCCCCCTGATTCTTGCCCCTCCTTCCGGCGGGCTTTAGGACCTGGTTCCCTATCCGGGCTACCTGCTGTGCCGCTCGCCTGTACATTTGAACTTGGCGCGCGCGCCCAACCAGCAACCTTCCTCTCGACCGTTCCCCCGCTCTCCGATGGAGGCGTGGTCAACCCTGACTCATCTTCTCTCGCTGGTGGTGAATACGCTGGCCCTGATACCTGGGACTCTTCCCCCCCACTACGCTCTGGAGGGGAAGCTGGTCCTGATTTCCAACTGCTGCTCTGGGAGTCCCCGCTGGCCCCTTGCTTCTGGGGTGTCCCCCTTGGGGCCCCCCTTGCCCTGGCCATCGGCGCCCCCTTCTGTGAATCTTCCGATTCGCTGGAGAGGCTCATGGAATATCTCGGGCTACTGTCCTCTTCTCCTACGCTCCCCTCGGATTGCTCCCCCTCGCTCTCCATCTCCTCCCCTCCCTGCGCTCCCGCTGCGTCCCTGACAGATGCGCTCTCACTGGGCTGGAGTGTGTTAGACGATCAAGTGGTCAAGGGGCACCCCCATCCCCCAAGTTGCCAATTCCTAGTTTGTACTTTCTGTCTCTGAATGAGCTAGATAGGTGAACAAGGGTATAGCTCCAACACATCCTATGACAGTTAAGTCCTTGTAAGTGTTCCTGTAAGATAACAAGCCTTCAAAGGGCCAGAATTTTCACCTAGCACTGAATTCTTGGAAAGAACAGCTTTCCAAACAAAGCATATTCTTTCCAACATGCCAAAAGAGGGAATTTTCCTAACTCGTCATATTCTCCCTGTGCCAACCTCCCCACACTCCTGAAGTCCTGGGATGGGTGCTCAAAAGGCAAAGAAGCTGCAGGCCCAGATGAAATACGTGTGTGTGTGTGTGTGTGTGTGTGTGTGTGTGTGAGAGAGAGAGAGAGAGAGAGAGAGAGAGAGAGAGATCTACTCTTGCACTTTAGGGGGTTGGACTAGATGACCCCTGGGGCCCAACTCTACAAATGTGTGCGTGTGCGTGTGTGTGTGTGTGTGTGAGAGAGAGAGAGAGAGAGAGAGAGAGAGAGAGAGAGAGAGCGCTTTGAGAGTAATCCCTTTATAAATGAAAAGTGATATATCGATTTTTTAAATAATAAAATCTCATTTTATGGACCGGAAGGAAGGTGTCCTGTCTTCATGGTGCAGTCTTTGCTAAGCCCCCTCCTCTCCCCTCCCCATGTTACTCACCACACCAAAGCTGAAAACATCAATAGCAGTAGAAAGCATCCCCGTCCGGACGTACTCAGGGGGCAGGTAAGCCAGCGTGCCCCGCACAGTCTGCGTCTGGCCCAGAGAGCTGCTCAATCCTCCCTGCTTTGGTCGGCGGCTAAAACGTGCCAGCCCAAAGTCAGCCAGTCGGGGGGTGAGTGCCGCATCCAACAAGATGTTAGAGCTGCAAGAGGCAGGGAGAAATAAAGGGTTTACAACAGGCCACTATACACAGCCTCTCACATTCCATTCTCCAAAATAAGCCTCATCAAAATTTCCTGTGTGTACCAACTACATTTTGAGCAGCATACGTTCTTCATCTTGTTGCTATGAATTTTGTTCCAGTCGTCCACATTGTGAGCCCAGAAAAAAAGAAATCAATCCCAGTCCAGTCCATTTTGCATTGCCCATTCTGCTCCAGCTACTCATTCCGAAGCAGCATGGGGTAAGACAAAGCACCAAAGTCCTGCTCTCTGACCACTTATACTTTAATCCAGCAACTCCTCTGGCTACTGAGATTTCACCAGGCACTGCAAACACACCTTTAGGTATATATTTACAATCCTAAAAGGACCAGAAGCTTGCTTTATGAAAAACAAAAAATGAGATCTCGGGAAGCTGAATTCTGGGCTCAATATCACATTCTGTGCTTTTTCTGGAATCATAGCCCCAACTCTGCTTTTAATGGAGATTTGTAACATTTCCACAAACACCCAAAAAATAGAACTTTAAGAGATACAGCTTTTGGGGTTTTTTTTACTGGGGCTGGTATGTTCCAAAAAACAGCAGAGTTCTCTTGTGCTTGCTGAAGACAGGAAACCGCAGTGTGTTGGGAAAGGCATGAAGATTTGTGGATGGTGAGCAGATTGTTTTGGATAACAAAAGCTAGATTTCAGAAGCTTGGCTATTCTACCCGTTGAAATGACCCTGACCTGCTTCTACTGTCTGCACCCTGCTAATTATTAAAGGCCCATCACAATAGCACACAACAGCACTACCGATATGGAAGAATTTCTACTTAGTGCCTTTCCCATTACAGACCTATCCTTTGCAAAGGATGTGTCCATAGTTTTTAATACACTTTTATATGCTAAAAACAAGAAAACTAGAATTCTGCACTCAGGCAACCCAAATTCTGCAACCTGCTTGAATTATGCAGATTTAGTAAATTGCCTAATTTCTCTAACTCTGAGTAATTTATTCTGGCTTTGTTAATCACAGAGAGTGACAACTAGTGAAGCAGAGCACCCAAACCCCACCCCATTGGGAAATCTCATGCACAGAGCCTTTCAGCAGACTTGGCTCACACTTTTCAAAAAATAAATAAAAAATATAGGGTTTTTAGAAAGCAAAGTTCTGCAATGAATTTCCTTGCGGAATCGCAGCACGTGTGCCAACACACGTCTTGTGATGATTCCCTCCTCCCCAAGTCAAAGCAGAAGATGTGAAAAGCAGAACTCTTCCTTCTCATGCACAAAGCAACAATCCTCCAGTTTGGTTTAAAATCATGCCCCATTTTCATCTGTTCGCAGCCTGGGAGACAAGCTCTCTTCCTCTCTCACCTCTTGACATCACCATGAATAAGGCTAGGAGAATCGCTGTGCAGGAATTGAATGGCTCTGGCAGTGCCCACTGCTATATGCAGCCGCTGGGCCCAGGAGAGGCAGGGACCACTCTGAAAAACAAAAATCAAAACAGTAACAGATCAGCAAATGATGCCACCTTCTGAAGAACCCCTGGATAAAAGTACTGAGAAGAAGAATAGAAGTTCAGGTGAGTACCTGTCTACGCAAGTGGTCCTCCAAGGAGCCCTGAGGTAGGAAGACGTAGACAAGGCAGAAATGCCCCTGCTCAGCACAGTAACCAGCAAACTCCACAATGTTGGGATGGCGGAACCTGGGATACACAAGGGGCAGCGTTAAGGAGAAGCAGCTCGAGCTCCTCCCTATGTCCCACCAACAAACAAACAGCAAGCCTCATGCACAATAATCCCTGTTCCTGAAACCCCACCCAATAACCTTCCAATTCATAGTTTTCAGGTCTCACCGGGAAAGTTTTTCCACCTCTGTGACAAAGCTGTTCTTTATTACAGTCCAATCCAGTTCTGCTTCCTGTCAGTCAGATTAGGGAAGGGGGGGGGTGAGAATAGATAAAGATGATCAGTATCACCACTAGGAGCACACCTTCCTTCAGAAGAACTGGCAAGGCCATACTGGGAGGCTGAATTCAAAGCATGTGGGGTGGAAATGAAAGAGGACTGAGGTGGCTCCCTTCCAACCCCCCACAACCAAGCACAAAGGACACTGGAGAGACACAAGGAGATGAGGAGTCACCCCAAGGGTCCCACAAGCTCTGCTGCCAGGGCACTCCAAAGACTCAAGCTGCTAGAAGGCCCTTCAGTCAGAAATGCTGGGAACTTGAGCTGAGACCTTACATGAGCAAAGCGAATGCTAACTGATTCATCCTTCCATTGACCAGATGGAAAAGCAGCAGGAAGGCTGTGGAAGGCAGCCCCTCCCAACCCGGTGTCCTCCATATGCCGTTGGGCTACAACTTCCATCTGCCCCATCCAGTGTGGACAGGAGTCATGGGAGTTCAAAACATCAGGAGGATACCAGGATGGTAGAAGGGAATGCAAAGTAAAACGGTCAGGCCCCCAGCCCAGTACTCTTTGGTTATACCTCTTTGAGCCGTTTGACAGCATAGACCGTGTTGCGCAGTCGGGCTTGGTAGACGCAGCCAAAGCCACCTTCTCCAATTTTCAGGGTCTCTGAGAAGTCTCCTGTGGCTTCGCGCAGCTCCTTCAGCTGCCACTCAAAGGGGCAAGCAGGGGACAGAGAGTCAAGGCTCTGGAATTGGGAAGACAGAGAGGAATAAGCTTGAAAAGGGCAGCATCCCACCTCAACATGTGCTCCTCAAGACAGTCGAGTTCCACTAACTGCATGGAAGGAGGGCTTCAGATTCCAGCTCCTTGAGGTCTTGATGCTGGCAGCGAGTTGCTGGAGAAAAGCAATTATCCAGCATCAGCCCAGAAGTGATAATGCTGAAAGGATGCAGAGAGAGAAAGGAAGGGTGCAGAGTGTAAACATGAGGGGGATCAGAAGAGGGCTTAAACAGTAAGGGAAAAGAAAAAGCCACCATCCAAAAATGGCAGGAGGGACGGCAGGTACACAATGGGGAACTAAGCAGTACAAAAATAGGACTGAGGAAGAAACAGGTACTTATTTATTGAATTTGTATCTTGACTTTCCAAAGGAGCCCAGGTTGCCCCATAACTGTGACAGACACGACCTGCTTTTACATGTAAAAGAATAAGCGTGTTGCAAACCATGAGGACTAGAAGTATTAAGAGTAGACAAATGCTCAAGGCTGAGATTCTCAAGGGCTAGATACTTAGTTCCATTATTCAGTAGCCCAGCCTACACCACCCTGGTCACCAGGCAGCTTTCCTTATGTTTTCCTGCACATCTAATTCCCACCCCACCCCCCACATACACAGTCAGAGCCCAACTGTTCCATCAGGCAGCAGCAGAATTAGGTCCATACCTGTTCATCAAGGCGGGTGGGAGGCAAAGGTGGGTTTCTCTGGCCGACACTGTTAAGGTGGCTGCTGGGAGGGGGGCCTGGCAGAGATAGCGGAGGACAGGAGGGCTCTGTTTGCAGGGGGAAGAAGTGGGAATGAATGCTGTTATAGCTGGGGTACAAAAATGGGTCCTCCTCCTCCTCCAGTTTCCAGCCCCCTCGATGTTTGCTCAAGGGGGTGGAAGCAAGAGTGGGAAACACAGAACGTTTTGAAAAGCGGCAGGAGATACAGGAAAGACTGGGAGAATCACCACTTTTCTTCAGCACTGCTTAAGAAGTTACATGAAAGGAAATTCTACCACCTGAATAAACTGAAATTAACGACAGAGCTGCAGGTTCCGACAGACATCTAGACTGCTCTAGATGGCACAGAGCCTGCAGAAGGAAGTGACAGGCAACTGAGTGGGCACAGAATGCAACATCCCAAGAACCTCTACTTTCATTTTAAAATTACGTTTCTAGCCTTCACAATATACAAGGAAGACTTGAAAAGTGTGCAGGCAATGCTTGATGAAATTTCAGAAGCTAGTTTATGTGCGGATGCACACAGAATCTCCAGTGCCTTCAACGCCCTTTGGGTATGGTCCTTGGTGTTTCCTGTGACTGGCAGAAGCAGCATTGGAGGGAGAGAGGCAAAATGCACACAGTTTATTCTGATGCAGAACTCAGCTTTCCTTGGTGCATAATTTTGGGCAGTCTTGGCACAGAATTTGAATTTTCCTTTAGCACATGGTTCACAGAGCCCTGGTATCTTACTTGTGTACGAAGCAGCTCATGCTGAACATGTATCCAAGTGGGTCCTGTATACCTTTAAAAATAGGGCACGGAAATAATTATCTCCCCTATCAGTCTCAAAAGATCAACTCACTGCCCTAACTCTGCACCACATTCATACACAGCTTGCAAAAATAACCGTTCCATTTTTTCTGGCTCCCAACAGGGTCAGCATGGAGCATTTTGGTGCTTCAACCTAAACAAATCCAGATGGCATACCACTGGCCTCCTCTGAAAAGATGCTTTTTGCAGTCCCTGTTCTATTCTGCAGCTACATAGGAAAAATTCTCAGTGGATTATGCCCCATGGCATAATCCACTGAGAATCCACTGCCCCAAGTCTTCTCACCTCTCAATGGAAACAGGGTCTGTGGTTGCCTGATTCTGTCCCTTACAAGAGTGTGTGTGTTTAGTGAAATCTCCCCACCTCTTTTCTCCACAGGGAACAAAAGAGCAAACTGGGAAATGTGAACACAGCATTAGCCAGAGAAGAATAGGTTAAGCTGCCTCTTTCTCCTCTGCCTACTGCTCTCCTGCAATGGGTTAGGTTTCCCCCCGTGATTCCAGCCATCCCTGAATGCTTTTCCTTTTGAAAAAGAAAGGGAGAAGTCAAATACATGCAATATATGTAATATATACGTGTAATATAGATACACTAGTCCAAATCAAAATTTAACGCTCTTACAGCTTTTGTTACCTATTTCTTTGAGCTTTGAGTTGGGGAGAATTTCAGTTTTATTATGGGTGGTGGTGGTTACAAGGAAGAGCTCCTATTTTAGTACAGTATTTCTAACTCATAATCCATCCTGAACCTTCAGGATGCTATTTCTGTATGAATGGCTTGGCCTTCAGACACACCTGCAGGCCCCACCTTAAGCAGCAAATGCATCACAGGCAGAACTTGTCCACATTCTTTTGGTAAAGACAGAACTGTGTGCCTCTACTTCAGTAGGTTACTTTCATACTACAAAAATGGGGAAGGCAGGGGCAAGGAAAAGGAAAGAGGCAGCAAATAGAGATAAGTATGCTTTTTAAAAATAATAATCAACCAATAAAGTCAGATTGCCTCCCTACTCTGAAAACTGTAGTTGCTGTGTAGGAAAATAAGGTACTGGCTATTAGATATTAGTACTCTGCTTGCCACTGCCAGAGTCAAAAATAAAAATAATGAAAGCAATAATGAAAGTGCATTATCATCACAGGGCCAAGTGCAAGAAAGATCATCACATACTTTTAAGTATGTTTAATCTTGTTTTTTAAATAAATTTTTAAAAAGGCTTTTCCTATTTTGTTCTGTGTGCCTTTCTGGGGAAAGTCTGAATCCAAAGTCTGACCACTTAGCCTCCTACTGAACCTGTTGAATTCCTGCCTGCAATTTGTGGTAAAGCAATGCAGAGTGGGGCAGCAACAAGGAAAAGTAACCTTCTCCCTTGGGTTAATCTTCTGGGCTATCCCCGGACAAGGGAGTGGTGGCAGCAACTACCCCTTCTGTTGTGTTTTGTCCTGAAAAGTAAATGCTGTGGCACCACCTTACCTCTCTTAGCCAGGTCCCGCTGGATTGTGGGACAGGTGAGGAGGGTGGGTGTGACCCAGCATTACTACAGACCCTTCCTCCCCTCCAGCATAATTCTGGCACTACAAAATTGAAGATCCTTCTCTAGGGCCATAGATGACTCCTAGACAAGGGAGTTTTCATATTTTGCATAGTTCTGGCTTGCCTATTTCAAGAAGAAAATCTTACTAAATGAGAAAAAGTACAAAAATGAGCAACAAGAATAATCAACATCAGGCACACTCTCAGGCCCAGAGTCATTACTTTAAAGGCTAGAAACATATGTAGGTTCAAGTGAAATGAGAAGCTCTTGGAAAGCCATATTCAACAGCCACCACCAGTTCCTGTACTTGCAAAGCATCATCACAGAACTGCAGAATGCACACAGTTCTGGCAAGGAAATTAAAAAAGCACAAACCATTTCCAATATGCCCCACCTCCTTCCATTGCCCTGAAGTCTCGTAATGAGATGCTATGTTGGGAAAGGAGAGGCTTTACATCAGAGGCAACTAATGAGCTACCCTCCAGATGGGAGCTGCAGCCCACGTCCCATCAGTCTCAGCCAGCATGGTGCAAAGTCAAGGGTGGTGGGACATCATCTGGAGGAAACCATATTGGCTACCACTTACTTGCAGTCTGGAGCACAGTCAGCATTTCAGACCACAGGGGTGGGGAGGAGGTCATTAAGCATTTCCACTAGAGCCCTGGTCTTCAACTGGTGGGCCAGGACCCACCAGTGGGTCACAGCCTGATCCAAGGTGGGTCACAACAGGAGCACTGCCACCATACAAGTATATTGTGAAATATTAAGAAATGCATGTTTGGGTTAAACGTAGGGCCTGGGTCTGAAAAGGTTGAAGATGCCTGCATCAGAGGAGAAAAGCAGATTATACACCTTTACTATCCTCAATAAATAAAGGCTTCCCCTAGCCATGGCATGCATTTTTACCTGGTGCAGGTGAGGGAGCTTGTTTGTGGGGCTCCCAAATCGATTCCTTGGCCCTGCTGCTGCCGTGGCTACCAGGATCTGGGGCAGGCGCAGCAGGTGGGGGCTCAGGTACGGAAGGCGGTGGCTCAGGGGAGGCGTACGGAAAATGAGAAGACAATGCACTGAGCTTCGCAGGTGGTGGTGGTGGATGCCCTAGAAAAAGAAGTGAGAAAAGATGTTAGACAGCCTCCAAAAACAGGAACTGTCACCATGTTGCCTTCTTTGGATTTCTCAGCCTGAGTGTCCTGTCTGCCTCCTCATGTCCCAGCACTCGTGCAATAGTGGGAAGAGAAAAAGTGTCCTGCAGCAGGCAGGATTAATATCAACACACAAGCAATCAATGCAGGAGCATCTTGTCAAGTATTGACAACACACCCCTGGTCAATGGTTTGGGTAATGGGAGTTGCAGGTTAGCATCAGTCACCACTTTGAAAACCTCCCAGACTTATCCATGCAAAGGCTAAGGCAAAAGCCATGTTTAAATTCGTGGATGTTAACCATTGGCTAGGATGCTGGACCTGGAAGTCTAAACTAAACCCAGCCCAGGTACAGATATTCTGGTGACCCCTGGCAAATCACACACTCTCAGCTTCAAATGGCAACTGGTGCCCTGTATCCCAAAGATGTTGCAGGACAGATTTTCAAAATGTAGCACTTCAAAAGCTCTGTCTCTTCTTTGTTTTCTTCTCTTTTTATTTGGCGTCTTTATTAAGCTCCAGGGATTGTTTACTCATGGCTGTGGTAGATGGTTGATGGAGGACCCTGGGTGGGAGGTAGCGAAATGCTGGTCTCCCAGGACAAGAGGCTGGGAGGAGAAAGATCCAAAGTGGGAGCCAGGAGGGGCTGCTACCTTCTGTGGGTGATAAGGGAGGACTCCATATTCTAGTAGTATTTTTGGTACTGGTTTTTGTTTTTTATTTGCATTACTTTTCTATATCTTTTTGTATTTTTAAAAATGTAGCACTTCAAAAGCTGTATGATGATGAACCAAGATCTATAAAAGCCTCCAGGTGGGGCTTTTACTGCATCCACATCCACCTTACAAAATGCCCTTCTGCCCCAAAAGTTCTGTAGGAAATGCCATGTACCTCCTTTCACCAGTAGGTGGAACCCTATCATTTCTTACAAGATTTACCAACTATTGGCTGTTGGGATTTTCAGTTTTTTTTAAAAAATAGGACTTTTCACATTTCACTCTTTACACTTCAAAGAGCAATATTTCAAGTTTTTAGCCTTTTAGCTTTGTATACAGTTCCTTTTTAGAAAAGCAACTAATAATTGCAAAAGTTTTATAATCCACTTTTCAACAAAACTGTCTCTAAGCAGGATACAGTAAAGTCATAACACACACTTGCACAACAAATGCAGCAGGAGAAACAAGATATTTAATTTTGAGCCTTTTAGACAAGTATTTGAGCCTTAAAAAGTTTTAAATGCCCATCCAAATGCACCTGAGTAAGAACAATTCCTTTTTAAAAATTCTAAACATGTAGGGCAATTGCTAGGTGTCCTGATGGAAAGGAGTTTGATAAGCAAGAATGGCCATGGCCTGAGAATGTAAACAGCAGGATTCTGGGACTGGGGCTGCAGGCACTACAGAAGGGGTGGATGGGGGTGGGGGGGGAAGAAGAAGGGATGTTCCACCCCCTTCCTAATTGTAAACAGGCTGGAAAAGGGTTGCTTGTTCTCATGGCTTTAATTGCTCCATATATACCAACCAATAAACTGAACTAGAAGAGGGAAGTTACAGATAGGTAGCCGTGTTGGTCTGCCATAGTCAAAACAAAAAAAATTCCTTCCAGTAGCACCTTAAAGACCAACTAAGTCAGTTCTTGGTATGAGCTTTCGTGTGCATGCACACTTCTTCAGATACACTGTGTATATCTGTGTATATCAGATACACTGTGTGTATCTGAAGAAGTGTGCATGCACACGAAAGCTCATACCAAGAACTGACTTAGTTGGTCTTTAAGGTGCTACTGGAAGGATTTTTTTTTGTTTAGAAGAGGGAAGGCAGGTAAGGCTCATGATGGGCTCACATGAAGTGATGACATCACGTGGCAGATAAAGCTCCAAGTCATCAAGGATCTGCAGCAAGTCACCGACAGAGGCATTGCGATTCATCCAGGCCCACATAAGATGCTGCGTCCGGCCATCCATCTTCTCATACAGGCGCAGCTCCACCTGATCTCGTACAATCCTGGAAGCTGAGGTACGAGAGCAAGGAAGAAAGGCCAGTTATGGCTGAAGCATCTGCTGTCAGGAGGCAATACCAATATTTTCTGCCATGAGAACAAGCTTATTATCCATGTGCTATATTACAATTCTGTTCTGCTCAGATTTCAACAAGGCACAGCAATATTTGTCTGCATTTTGCAGCCACTTAACCTTCTTTCCCTGTTATAAGCAACTCCTCAAACCTATACTCTTAAGACATCTATACCTGGATACTGCCTTTTGATTCAAGATAAGGATAGGCAACACAACTAAATCCAGCCTCAGGAGCTTTGAAAATTTAGCCTCAAGCCCACCCCCAATTCCCTTATGAACTTTAGCAGTTTATCTTTAGGGAAAATGCCTTTTCTTTCCCCACCCCCAGCCCAGGTATCAACAGCACAGGAAGTTGCTTTATGGAAAGTGTCAGACTATGGGGCACAGAATCATTTGACTTTCAGCAGCAATCTATTGGGCTCTCTCACAACCTATTTACCTGCTCCTGTTTTGGCTATAAAGTTGGGATGTGCTGGATACTGCTGGTTTTGCAGATTGCAGACCAACCAAGGGCTCTGAGTAATCAGGTTTGACCAAGGCTACCCCAATCACAGTAGGCCATGTAGAAGAGCCAAATCAATTTCAGTTGTGGTTCTGCTCTCCCACACCCATTTTCTACATTTATATTGGTTGCCACCACCATTTTGTCAAGCAAATTTTCCAAACAGTAAGAAAAAATACTCTTATTCCCAGGAGGCGTCCAAACAGTAAGGAAGTGTCCAGCCTGAAACTAGAAGCTATACCACATTTATCTCAGCTCCCATGTCTGTGGTCACTATTTCAGCTGCACTCGGTGCTATTTTTATGGAAAAAGAGGTGCTGGAACTCACCATGAACACCTCCCTTGTTCTCTTACAATGGCAATGGCACGCACCTGAGAGGTGCCAGAACCCAACTGAGAGGTGCCGGAACTGAGATCCAGAGCGTTCCAGCTTAAAAAAAGCCCTGGCTGCACTGAAGGTCAAAAGCACCCAGACAACTGTAAACTGGTTTCAGTATTAAAAATTCCATGGCAGAGAGAGGTTATAGGGGGGGGGGGATCAGAAAAAGAAAGAATAGAAAAAGATTTCATCACATTTTTACCCTACAGCTTAGCTGAGTTACAAGAAGTTTAAGGTTATATTGTTCAAGGGTTTTAAACAGAAACCAAAGAGGCTTCTGAGTCAGGTGTCATCTCGGCATCTAGGTGAAGGCCACACCCTCACCTCCCTTCAATGTGAATGTAGACAGAGCCCTGGTCGGCACAATTAAAACAGCAAAACCATGTGATAACCTGTGGAGAAACACCAGTTGTGTGAACCAGCACTTCCACATGGAGGGTGGGGTAAGCTGTTAATGCATTGCAGGGGGTCGGACTAGATGACTCTTCATTCCCTTCCAACGTTACAATTCTATGATTCTAATGCCTGCCTCTGCAGTTGAGATCCCGCAAATAACGGTGGTGGCCTGGACAGTCACCACATGGAAACCCTGGTTCATTCAAGGGGTGCTTCAGCCCACATGCCAAAGGGCTGCAAATATGCCAGGGAATATGCCTGGCCTCAAAGGGTGGTTGTTTTTAAGCAGTTTCCTGTGAAAAGTCACCTTTGGTTCTGTTATGAAAAAATACCTAGAAAGCTGGCAATTATTATCAATAATATTAGCAGCTCTCCCATATAATGCCAAACCAGCTATGTTATGATTTTTTTCAACCCACTTGAAGTGCACCCAGAGAAGCAGACTGCCGCCCACAAGTTTGGGCCTCAGTCAGTAACCTATAAAGGGGCCATCCATAGCACTGTGTTGTTTTTTACAGCCAATACGCGAACAGAGCCTTAATACATAAAGGGTAAGTTGAGGCAGCCGATTCAAATGGCACATTTGGAGTGCTATTAAAGGCATCATGGGGAGCAGGCAAATCTGACCCATGAGAAACTCCCCACTGGGATAGCCTCCTGGGCAAGCCCAACTAAAAACACAGGAGGAGCTGCACAAGAGCGCTTCATTAACCGAGGATGCAGGCATGTCTGCCTCGCTTGGATCTCCTTTAGCCACCAAAACACAATGGGCTGATAACACAGCTGCTCTTCAGTAATTTCATTTCAAAACTTTATTTGAGCTGGGCGGGTGCAGGCAGCACACACTTGATGTAAGTGAAGACTCTGGTGTTTGCTTGTAGCCATTCTAGCCAAAGGCTTCTTCCATCCTGGGACCCCTTACTATGCCAAACCAGATCCACCTTCTCAGTCAGTAGCTTCCAAAGCAGCTGCTTTTTGTACTCCTCACTGGTGAAGGTGGGGATGAACTTCTAACCTTACACAAGATCCTCCCTGCACCTCAACAGCTCCCTCCATCCTGGCATGGACTGCAAACTTGATCCCTGCATGAACTGATCCAGAGCAGTTTCTGCCCTGCGAAACAGAGACCTTCCAGCTGTAGAGAAGGTTTTGTGCAGATCACCAGCAAATTATTTTCCTAGAGGGCCACTTTGAAGAGGGGTTGGAGGATGATGGGCCAGTCACCTTCAACATCTCAAAATGGGTTACCAGAAAGTCCCACAGCTGCTGCTCCTTCCACACATCCCTTTTGTCCTGGGGTGGATTTGCCACCTGGAGGCCAGATCCCCCCCCCCCCCCGACCTCTAACTGTTGATCTTCAGTTTGTGCAAAGCAAGAGCAATGGAAGATGCCCCTTTTGAGCTGCCTGTTCTTCGATGCCTGGCAGCTGGCCGAGTTTCGCGGAGTCGGCAGCAGAGACCCCGGGGGTCATCTAGTCCAACCCACTGCCATTCAGGGATCTCAACGAAAACGGCGCTGTGCTCGATCAGACTAAGGGCAGTGCAGAAGTGCAATACGTAGTTGAATAAACAGCAACAGCACCGCCGAGCGCATCTCGACCGGCAAGCATTTCCCCCGGGGCAGCCCCCCTTCTCCGCCCGCGGCCACGGAAGGAGCGCTGCCCCGGACCGGGGAGGAAGAACCCCGTCGGAAGAGCGGGCGGCGGCTCCGTCAGGCCGGGGCCGGGCAGCCAGTCCGCCTGCAGGCCGAGGGGCCTGTCTCCCTCCCTCCCTGCCTCCCTGCCCTCCGCTCACCGAAGCGCTCCCACTCGGCTCTCCCCAGCGCGTCCATGACTTCGTGGAACTTGCACATGACGGCGGCGGGCAGCTCGTAGAGGAAGCGCGACGCCCCGGGAGCAGCCATGGCCCCCCGGCCCCGACTGCCACTCTCGCCCTCCGCGCCCCGGGCCAGGCCATAGGAGAGCCGGGGCCGGAGCAGGAGGAGGAGGAGGAGGAGGAGGCGGCCGCGGGAAAGGGGCCACTTCCCCTTTAAATGCCGCTCCGGGCGGGGGAGGGAAGCGGCCCTCCGCCGCGCCGCTCTGCGCCTGCGCCACAGGCCCCGGAGAAGAGCGCTGCGCAGGACGAGGCGGAGCCACCCAAGCGGGCGTCTCTATAGCGACGGACCCGCCATTTCCGCTCGCCCGCCCGCCCGCCCGCCCGCGCTGCTCTGGCTCCGCCTGGCGGCCCGAGGAGGAGCTGCGCAGCCGGGGGAGGCGGCGCCGGCCATGTCGCTGCCGCCCCGCGGAGCCGGAGGCGAAACGGGGCTGTCCCGCTTCTCTGGCAGCTGCTTCGGTCGCCTCCTGAGCTCATGGGTGTAAACCGAAAGATGGACTTGCTTGGGAGTAAGTTCAGTTGTACACAGGGGGAGTTATTTCCGAGTAAATATGAAACGCAGGACGGCTACCTTGGGGATATTCTGTTGGGACTGAGGGGAGCGTGGCTGGTAGCCCAAAACATCTGGAGGGCACAGGGCTGGCAAAGGCTGGTGGAGCGCGAGACGTAGACAGTCTTTTCAGTATGTTACAGCATCAAACTGCTGGAGCAAGTTAACATATTTTGTTACCTTGTGCATTAAAAGGACCGTATGCTTCGTTCCGTAGGATTCACACCTCTGACCAGCTAGGGATGATGGGAGTGGTAATCCAACATCTGGGGGTTGAAGGTTGAGACAGGCTGGTCTAGACTCTAGGGAGTTATGCATACACATACACACATTGGGTGATAGCTAAGTCAAACTGAGAAGTTAGTCACAACTTAAGTCCATAGATTTCACTCTCATAGTATGACTTAGGTGGAATCTACACACATATAAAAACGCTGTGAAAATGTTTTTTAAAAAAAGTTTTGAAAATTACATTGAATTTGGCATAGCTCACTGTCGCCATCTAGTGTCACATTTGCATACTGCACTTTAAAGGTACCCCTGACTGTACGGGCCAGTCGTGTCCGACTCTCACTTAAGAGGCCGGGGGCCAGCACTGTCCGGAGACACTTTCGGGTCACGTGGCCAGCGTGACAAAGCTGCATCTGGCGAGCCAGCACAGCACACAGAAACGCCGTTTACCTTCCCGCTAGTAAGCGGTCCCTATTTATCTACTTGCACCTGGGGGTGCTTTCGAACTGCTAGGTTGGCAGGCGCTGGGACCGAGCAACGGGAGCTCACCCCGCTGCGGGGATTCGAACCGCCGACCTGACGATTGGCAAGTCCTAGGCGCTGAGGTTTTACCCACAGCGCCACCCGCGTCCCTTATATACTGCACTTTACAACACATTTAAAACGTTTTATTTGCAGCTTACAACCCAGACTTTTTTGTATTTAAAGCCCTAACAAACACAGTGAGACTTACTTCTGAATAACTATACAAAAGAATCTGCCTTCATCAAAGATTCCATCCTCTCATACTCTCCAAGTACCAAGTCTTCATTTGTGTTGTCATGTATGATTGTTGAGACTACTTGATGTGATGGCAGAGAATGCTCAATTGCTCAAGGAACTGTATAGTTTTAAGTCCAAATTCTGTGAGGGAAGAGAAAAGTGTCAAGTTTAGCTGAGGATGCAATATAAAGGCTAAGGGATTTGGAGGGCAGAGACAAGGAAGGGTGTAGGGCAGACAATGGACAGAAGTATCTAGGACAGGTGGCAAAAAAGAATTGAGAAGGCATGCAATTGATCCAATGGGCCAACCAGGGCAGGGCTGTAGAAGGAACTTCAAAGTACATTTGTACCTTGGTTGTTGAATGCCCTGGAACTTGGACATTTTGGCTCCCAAATGCTGCAAACCGAGAAGTGATTGTTCTGGTTTGTGAATATTCTTTTGGAACTCAAACATCCAACAGGGCTTCTGCGGCTTCTGATTGGCTGCAGGAGTTTCCTGCAGTCAATCAGAAGCCACAATTTGGTTTGCAAACGTTTTGGAAGTCGAATGGACTTATGGAACAGATTCCATTTGACTTCCAGTATGACTATATTAAGGTTAGGAGGAGCTGTTTGAAAGGAATGCTGTGGCAGATGATCAGGAACCATTATAGTTACAGTACAGATAAGGCAAAGTAAACAACCCAGAAAGCTAAGGAAATGAGAGTGCTGCCTTAACTCTGTGCCAATGAACTGTTTTCTCCTTTGTCCCTTAAGCCTAAGCATATTTCCCTAGAAGCAAATTTTAGTGCCATCATTTGAAGTTGCTTCTTTGAAAACACATAGGACAGCAGCTTTTTAAAGTCAAAAGTCTCATCCTGTCTAATAAGGCAGTAAGTTGCAATCTAAAGCAAACCTAACAGAAGTTGTTCTGACTTTAAATAAACATTAAGCACTGCCAGGCTGAGTGCTGCCAGTATTAGAGTACTAACTATAGGTTCATGTCAACAAATTAAATCTACTTGAATCTCTGACAAATATTAGAGAATGTAGAATCTAGGGTAATTTTTGTGTGGAATTGGCATTACTACAGATGTCACATTTGTAAGAACTCTTGTCGTTTAGCATGGCAGTGCCTATACTTTGGAACTCCATACAGTGGTACCTTGGGTTAAGTACTTAATTCGTTCTGGAGGTCTGTTCTTAACCTGAAACTGTTCTTAACCTGAAGCACCACTTTAGCTAATGGGGCCTCCTGCTGCCGCCGTGCCACCAGAGCACGATTTCTGTTCTCATCCTGAAGCAAAGTTCTTAACCCGAAGCACTATTTCTGGGTTAGCGGAGTCTGTAACCTGAAGCGTATGTAACCTGAACAGTTTCAGGTTAAGAACGGACCTCTGGAATGAATTAAGTACTTAACCCGAGGTACCACTTTACTCAAAGCCTTCATAATTTTTTATCTCGGCAATCCTTACTCTAACTCTGTAAAGACAGGCCATTGGGCATGACACCAGAGTCTGTCTTTTAGGTGCTTTGTTGTTTTCTCTCCAGAGCAGGGCTGGCCCAAGACATTTTGGCACTTGAGGCAGCCCCCAAAATGGTGCTTCCAACTCTCCACCAGGGAAGGAAGGGTCTACATCAGGGACAAGCAGGGGTGGCAAAGAAAATTGACATGGGGATTGGCTGCCCTGGTGGACCTGTTGCCTGAGGTGGTCACTTCACTTTGCTGTCCTGCCCCAGAGAGCTTCTGCCCTTGCCCACAGCAGTGGACTGCAATAGCAGCATCTCTGAACAGGAAGAGAGGCACAGGAGTCAGAAGAAATAGAATAGCAGCAAAGGTTCAGGATTACTAGCAAGCCGTAAGTTTACTGGTTAGCTAGCAAGAACTGGAGAATGCAATTTCAAAAACATTCTTATCAGGCTAGGGTTCTGATTAATATGCCATAGTGTACTGAAGTGCACTGAGGAATCACATGCCTATAAAAGTTCAGAAGTGTCATACACTGCACCTTTAACAGAGCCATGGAAGTAACCAACCCTCTTTAGCAGGGCACATTTGACAACTCTGCATGTGTGCATGTTTGGGTGACCCAAACGAAGCTAGTCTGGTGCAGTTAAATGACGGACAGGCTACCCTCTCACACCAAACCATGTTTCTGACAGCACATCCTCTGTGGGGCTGTTGCTACCCTAGCCAGGCATGGGCATGGGACAGGGTGTCTGGCCAACTGAGGAGGGAAGCATTATCTTTGCCATGGAAAGGCACTCCTTAGTCATGATCACTTGATTGTATGTTTCAGAAACTGTCCTTTAGAGTGACAAGAATTCTGCCCATCCTCAGAGCCACTTGGGGCTAGGTGCTGGCATACAGTAGACGGCATAAGGCACTTAGTGACTGTCTAACTTATCACCTGTGACTGTTGAACCCTGACATTTGCTTTGGCAAGAAGAGAGTGCCTGTGATCTGCTATGGGGCTTTGCAAAACTTCTGAGGACTATTTTTTTTCAAAATGAGTTGGCAAAAGGGAGATCATGCTGTGCTCATGTCAGCAGCATTGCTGCATGGCGCCTTCATACCACATCTATTTATCCTTTCCACCTAAACCCAAGGAAGCTGTCTTGGTTCTAAATCAGTGTCTGTCTGTCATCAGTAATGGTCAGTTGGAAAGCAACACACGGAATAGGGGTTCAGCCTGTGCTGGATGCGGTAACACTCCCCCTGAAGACACAGGTTTGCAATTTGAGTGTGCTCCTGGACTCAGCTCTGAGCATGGAAGCCCAGGTCTCTGTAAGTAGCCATTTGCATTTGCAGAGTCAAAGCTAGTGTGCCACCTATGCCAGTTCCTCGCCACTGTGACAGCTGCAGCCAGATTGCTGACTGG
The DNA here is from genome assembly GCF_964106915.1 of Podarcis gaigeae. Taxonomy (NCBI): domain Eukaryota; kingdom Metazoa; phylum Chordata; class Lepidosauria; order Squamata; family Lacertidae; genus Podarcis; species Podarcis gaigeae. The sequence continues at coordinate 39,236,332 of NC_139694.1, forward strand.
GTTAATAATGGGGAGCAGACAACTCCCAGTCTCTTGTCACAACAACTCCAGTGGCTTGCGTCTGTTTCCAGGCGCAATTCAAAGTTCTGCTTATGACCTACACAGCCCTATATGGCTTATGTCCAAGCTATCTGGAAGACCCTATTCCCTCATGCAAACCTGCCCAGGATTTGAGATCTTTGGGGGAGGCCCTTCCCTTGGGCCTGCCACCCTCACAGGCCCGCTTGGTGGGGGTTTGGGAGAGGGCCTCCTTGGCAGCAGCTGCTCCCAGGTAACTTTGGAGCTCTCTCCCGAGAGAAGCCAGACTAGCTCCCTCTTTGCTGTCCTTCCACAAACAGGTGAAGCCCTTCTTATTCCAACAGGCTTTTGTTTTTGTTGTAATTACTGGTTACAACAAAATTACTGGTAATTACAGGTAGATTTTATATACGTATATAGCTTTAATTCTATTAATGTTTAATTGTTTTTTAATTATTATTTTTTCTGTAATTTGCCTTGAGTCAAGGAAAAAGGAGGAGTATAAATAATCATTATCTTTCATTTTTTAAAAACACAGCTTCTAACCCTCCTAGAAAGGCAGTTATGGGACAAAGTATGCAGGTACCTTCTAAACATTTTATGTGGAATGAGAGTAGGTGTAATATGGCCACTTCATTTATTTTTTTTACTGAAAATGAGGAAGGTTGCAGCAACACCATCTCTGTGTGTAATCAGTATTGTGTGATCACCACAATCAGGACACAGGTGACTTCCTATGACAAACATAAGGTTGTCTGGTGTGGTCTCTCTCTTTTTGTGTTATGCTGTGCTCTCCATGGGAGCCATTTTGTGACTGGCACCGAAGCACTCCCCAAATCCAAAATGTGCCCACTAGACAAAAAAGGTTGGCAACCCCTGTATACAGTCAAACCTCAGTCCCTGAACGCCTCCATTTTGGAACGTTTAGGCTCCATTTCGGAAGCTGAACGGGCTTCTGGAACGGATTATGTTAGACAACCGAGATTTGACTCTAATAATTTTATTTTAGAGCTGTTATCCACCCATAGACCATGGGGACTTCTAACCCTCAGTCAGGTTATGAATACTAGTATTTGTTAAAGTAGGGATACCAACATGATGCTCTCCATATGCTGTTGGACTCCAACCTCCAGCAGCCTCCAACCAACATGGTCTCTGCTCAGGGATTATTAGAGCTGTAGTCCAGGAACAGCTGGAGGACATCATGTTGGCCATCCATACATTCAAGTGTATTCCCATCTTACTAAACCCACAGATAATTCTGAATCTGATAATCAGTTGAGGGGTTAAAAAAGTGGGGGAGATATCATAAGGGAGGTATGTTCATCACCATTCTGGTGGTATACCTGAGATGACCCCTTTAATTTCACCTATATATTCTTTAGCAAAAAATAAAAGTAAAATACAGGCCTGCACATGGGGGGGGGGGGGGGTTTGACACTGTTGCTGGGATAGTGGTGCAAAACCACCTCTTGCTCCCACTACTGGGTGCTTCCATGTTCACAGTTTCTCTCTCCCTCTCACACACGCACACTCACAGTTATCATTTCGTTGTGTAAGCAGCTGTTCTGCGGTGCCCCCACCGCCACCCACCATGGTAGGCCAAGGTAGATAAATTCTGGAATGTAATAGCTGGTGGGTAGTCCTTACGGATGTGGGAAATATTTAAAACATTGCAAGTTTTCCAAAATGAAAATTGTTTTCCATACCTGGTGTTCTGATTGGGCTGTGCCATTGGTCTAAGGCAGTGGTTTTCCAAACTGTGTTCAAGGGATTCCTAAGGTTTCTTATCCAGTTATTTTAATCAAGAGTACAAGACAAGCTTCCCTGAAGGACAATGCTAGAGCTGAATTGAATTAAATTTATTTTGCCACCCTCTTTGTAAGTAGCAAAATGGGTGGTGGTGGATTTTGCAATTTTCCAGGAAATGGTCTGCTGTTCTCAGATGCTAAGGCTGTTGAAGTAAGATTCAACTTTCGGTTCAGTTGGCTTGGGGGGCGGGATTTGGGGAGGGGGGACATCCTCTGCCTAAGGCAGCAAAATGCATTGGGCTGGTCCTGTGAAGCAGTCTAACTAAACTAACAAACCCTGGGGCATGATTTCTCAAATAGCCACCCGTGAACATTTGATAGTGCAGCAAGGACTCCACTGACACACTTGGCTACAACACCACATTTGTTTTATGACTCCATCTGCTATCACAGTTTAGAGACTACAGTGGTGCCTCGCAAGACGAAATTAATCCGTTCCGTGAGGCTCTTCGTATAGCGGTTTTTCCGTCTTGCGAAGCAAGCCCATTGACAGCTTAGTGGATTAGCACTATTAGTGATTTAGCGGCTTTTAGCGATCAGCTGTTAAGCGGCTTATCAGCAGATCAGCTGATAAGCGGCTTAGCGGCTTAGGAAAAGGGGGGGTGGGGGGAAAAACCCGCAGGAACTCGCAAGACATTTTCGTCTTGCGAAGCAAGTCCATAGGGAAATTCGTTTTGCGAAGCGCCTCCAAAACGGAAAACCCTTTCGTCTAGCGGGTTTTCCATCTTGCGAGGCGTTCATCTTGCGGGGCACCACTGTAACCTGAGAACCATTTCCCTATTAGAGAGACTTCCTATAACAAGAAATAGACACTGTTTGCTATGCCTTTGCAAAGGAATATAATATAATATAATTAAGAGTACAAGCCTTCTTCGTGTCAGTGTATTGTTTTGAGTGTATTGTTTTTTTAGTCATCATTTTGTGCCATTTGAAAGAGATCTTCCTGAAAGTGACAAATTCTGTGTTTATAAGTATTCTGGTGTGTTCTCTGGCCAAGACTGCCTTTCTGCTCAGTCCAAAGTTCTATGTAACTCAAACTTGGGAACAATGTTTTGAAAAGCAGAATATAAATCCCTGAAACAATGTACTCCTGCATCAGTATAAATTGGCACAAACAAGAGGCCGTTTTGCAACCAACTAAAAGACATCCTCATCCACAACAGAGAAAAAAATATTATATTTTAATGGCAGGGCAGAACAGTTCTACCTTGGTAATGAAAGGCTCAAACAAATCTGTAACATTTACATAGGTTTATAATCCAATTCTAGCACAGAATACAGTACTTACCAACATGAGATGCAACTAGATTACTGTGTAGAATGCATGCTGAGTGCTAAGACTGGGCCTGAACCTTTCTTTTTAACATAAAAAATAGAATTTGTTTCTTTTAAATGACCTTACATATATAAAAATGCAGGTGTCACTGTATCTTTATTGGAACGGGGGGATAAATCAAGTTGCTTGTTTTAACAACCAAAATAAGATAGAAACACCCATAAAGAAAGGACTGCTTTCTTGTAAGGCAAACGTTTTATATAATAAATAGGATACAAGGGTAGGGAGGGAGTTGGTGGATTTCTTTAAACATATACATGTACATTCAGACGGATTTTGTTATTTTCTTACTGAAATAATACAAATTTTCATTTAATAAATTTCTTTTTTTCCTTTTTTAAATATAGTCAGTGCTTTCAGTCTTTTTTTTTTTTTTTTTTTGGCTGTACACAAAACCTACAAAAAGAGCAATCCGTTTTAAAGATTTATTAAACAATCTACTCAATAGTTCTTAAAAGTAATTGTCCCAAAAACACATCAACCAATTGTAAGGTGCGATCCAGAAGTATGGGTGTGGGAGCACAGGAGTGAACAATGAAACATTTTAAACTTGATTTCTAAAATTGTCAATTCCCACACCTACCCAGTTCTATCTGGAGGATTCTTGGTACATTTTTATTCCCCTAAGGCTAGATATTTGCTGTCCTAGAAATAGGAATTAGTAACATTTGGCGTTAAAAACAAATAAATGGGCCTCCTTTAGATACAGCCCCTCTGACAAGATGTTAAATGCACCTCAGATTCTAGCAGAAAGGTTCATAGCATTCCCCTTTATTGCCCTTGAGGTGCCAGGTCCTTCTGGTTTATTTACCCCCAGCCAAATGAATATTCATGTGAAGGAATCAAGCCACCTCTTGCTACATGGCCCACATGGTGGTGGACTGTTAGAAGAAGCTGTACAAAATACCCTGGGAATGCCTGTTTAAAAACGCTCTGCTTGTCACATCCCCAGTTAACCTCCCCCTTTTTTACTGCCAACAGACAAGACAAAAGTAAAGTATACGCTCTTCCTCCCTTAAAAATATATATACATACATCTGAAACACTCAAAAGCGTTTGTGCCTGGAACAATTACTTTACAGAAATGTTCACGATACACACTCGTGGACCATAAAGAAAAAAACACACACAGAGATTTTCACCGACATTCCTTTTTTGACACCCCCCCCCTGCAGGGTTGGGGGGAGTGAGGGTGGGGAGATAAAACCCTACACACAATTAGAGTTCCAAACACCACAGTTTTTTTTTTTGCAACCTCCCCCCACACAAAAAAAGGGGGGGAAGGAGGGAAATACAACCTCCCTCCCCCACAACAAAAAACTGTGTCTCTGGAATTTAAAAATAATAATTAAGGAGTCCGAAAGAGAAACACCACTGGCTAGAGAGAGAGAGAGAGAGAGTCGGCTACGTGAGGATTAAGAGCTGTACAGGGTAGCAAGCACTCAGCATACATTTAATAACAGTCCTTGTACTATTTGGTCATATGGTGATCACTACTGAGTTGTGAAGCAGAAGGAAGTTGGTTTGTTGTTAGCGGCATGTCAGTTGACGGAAGCAGGAGAAGAGAATGCCCCCATCCTTCCCCCTGCCCCAGTACGATTGAGGAGGGAGTTTGCCAGGTTGGTTTTTTTGCACTCACAACGAACCCCCCCTCCCAAATGAGACATATTTCCAGGTTGTTCACCTACTCCTCGTGCAGCTACACACAACTGCAGCAAACACGGCCAACCTGCAGAGCGTGGAAAAGGAACTCTGGGCCCTTGATTGGAAGAAAGCCTTATGTGAGAAATCCCCTCTCCCTACTTCACTTCGGAAGAATAGTCTTCATTCCCCGCCCACCAGAAGTGTCATCTACACTTGTCTAGATATATTTATTTTGGAAGAACAGCAGATTTAAGCTACTACCTCAGAATATTGCTGATTTGGCAACTTGCAGGTGGAAGTTGGCAGAGAGCAAACTGTCCTGCCCAGCCCTCTTCCCAAGGGTCCCTTGTGGGATGTGGCGAGATCTGGGTAGGGAAGTGCTAGCAAGCTTTCAAATGACTCAGCCTTTGACCTGATGAATGCCAGTAGGGTCCCGTTATCATTGGTGCTACCAGCACTTGGACATTTTAGACTTTATATACAATTATTTATTAGAAAGCAAATCTAATGCCCCCAGATTATCAGTCATGCAAGCATGGGCAGCGCCAGGAAGACGGGAAGCACAAAATCCTACTCGAATAATTCCCTGTCCACGCTGTCTGAATTAAAAAATATAGATTGTGAAATGACTTGTTTCTGTTTGGAAAGACTGCAGTATGAGAAAGCAAGCTCAACCTCCAGATACTCCTTCTTTGCTCCCTTTTCTGGAGCCGCCTCTGCATGTAAGCAAGATGAGAATTACATAGCACTTGTGCCGGCCAAAGGCCTTTGGAAATGAGATCTGGACTTCTGCTAAACTGAGGGGGGAAAGGAGTGTGCAACATGCTTTCAGTTGGTGGGAGGGGAGAGGTATGTGGAGTGTTGCCAATTCATGCCTGATGCCAGAGGAGTGCTCTCCCTCTCTGTGTGTGGAATTTAACAAGAATTTTGTTTTCTGTAAGGAGGAAGAGTCTAGAGTCTAGACTAGAGGAACAGTACTTGGGGGTTCAGCTGAGAACCAAAAGGAGCTTTCAAACAGCAATGCTATCATGCAAAATTATTTTGCTACAAAAGTGGCCATTAACTGACACAGACAAATCATGCTAATGGTGCTTGTTAAGATTCAAGTCCAACTGGATACAGGTTTGTATGGTCAACTGGAGTCCCTCCTTATGTCCTCCCTCCTTTCCCAAATGAGTGCCCTGCCCTAGAAGTTGACGGAGTGCAAAAAAATTAAAATGTTGGCTATACTCAACCACCTTGTTGGTTTTCCTCTCTTGAGACAAGAGAGGAAACCCCCTTTCAGAAATGGAAAACAGCCAGGGTTAAAAGGCAGTTCAGCTCTGTAATGGAGAAAAATTACTGGCAGGCAGGTTTGATGGGTCAGTTTTATTTCCCCTTGTCCTATGATATCAAATACCAAGAAAAATGGTCAAGAAGCAACATATAATAAATTCTCAACAGACCATATCATTCCTTGCTTGTTGGTATGTTGTCCTTTTGTTTGATAGTGGTGCAATAAGCGGAAAAAGCAACCCCTCATTTATAATGCAATATACAGATATATAAAATTAGACATTTTTTCTGTGTCTACTTGGGTGCCTTAAAAAAACAACACACATACACACAAACAAACAAACAGAAAGTAAATCCCCAAACAAAAGAGTTAGGCCTAATGTTAAACTCTACACATTATTGGATAATAATTGAAACCGACGAAAAGTTTATTTTCACTTGACACAGAAACATTGGGTGGTTCACAATGCTAACAAGGTAGAAACCTTTTGCGCAGTCTCTCAAACGCCAGGCACTATCCACATTCGTCTTTGAGGCTGAGCTGGGTGGAAGTGGGCAGAGCTGGGAGCAGAGGTGGAGCTCACAACTCTATATCCCTGTAAATAAGAGGACCTAGATTGCCAGACTACAACTGGTGTAACTCACTCTGGGAGAAGCAGCCAGCAGCAATAGCATCATTAGGTTAGTGGGGATGGGGAGAGGCCAGGACTTACTTCACACCCCACTATTAACTTTTCATTGCACTTTGAAGATCTTTTTTCTTTGGGCTGAACTAAATTTTTGGTGGAAGACCCAGATGTGAAAACAACTGCAAAGTGGAGCAGCAGAAAGGATGCCAACTGCAGCAGTTGGGGGGAGGGAGAGAAAAGAGAGAAGGGAAAAAGGCACACAGGATTATAACCTTCTTCCAGGTTGTTGTTTCTCCAGTGCAAAGTTAACTCCCTGCTCTGGCCACTTTGTAGTTGTCTGGAAGAAACCCAGGTCTGCCACCAACATCAAGTTTGGCCTTACATCACTGACAAAAATCTACCCCTCTTCTTTTTCCAGTACTACATCACACCAAGAAGGAGGATAATGGCATGAAGATGCCATCCTGTCACTTGTCTGGAATGTAGACACATGGTATCAGGATACTCCATGGTTTTGCAAGCTCTTTAAACCTAGATAGTGGTATTTGATTAGGCATTGGGGTGGTTCTAGTGTGGAACTGGGTATTGCTGTTCTAGCTTGGTATCTTCCAACATGTACACTTGCCTCTAGACACATTTTCTATCCAAAAACATCTAACTTCAATTAAGTTGTACACTGAAGCTTTCTTTTAAAAAATATATGGATCTCTATTTGTAGCTTTTGTTTAGTCTCCCCAGTGGGCTACTGGCTCATAACCCCTTCTACCCTCACTGCCAGTACCATGTGGTTTGCAATGGGCTTGTGGCTCATTGAAGACAGACTATTTTTCTCTCTTGACTTTAAAGTGCATCAATCTCTCCATGAAAAAACAACCAAAAAGAAATAAAATATTTCTCCCATGAGGGCAATTGCCTGCCTCAACAAATCAATTTGCTTTTGGACAGTAAGAAGCAGCTGGGAGGTCTGCCACCTGTACATGTTTTTGAAGCTGGGATAATTTTGGAACACAGAGGTGAAGTCACATCTATCTGTGACAGAAAGAGCCACGTTTTCTAAATGGCCTCTGCCAAATAGTGAGGAAAGCCCGAAGAGACCTCTTCAAAGCCTAATGTTGGCAACATTGATTCCCTGTGCCAGTCTACAGAAGACATAGGTATGGTATAGCAAAACATACCGCCCGATAGCTCCAAATGCTGGGTGTGTTTCCTGCAAAGCTAGATCTCCACTTTGCAGCATAAGAGAGGCTGTTGTGAATCCCAGAAAGGTAGCGGAATGCAACAATGGCCTGCACCTGAAGGGAGTTTAGACCAAGGGCACTCTCAGGGTTAAACTGACATGGTAGTGGCAGACCTTCTTGTTTAAACACATCTGTCCCCAGCCATGCATAATTTTCAGAGCAACAGCAGCACAGATGAAGCAGGTGGAGGAACCTGAACCCACCCTGGGCCTGCTTACCAACCCCATGCCGCCTCTCCACAGGCACTGTTCTCCCATCCCATATGATCCAACATGTAATCAGATCTTAGCTGGGAAGAAAGCTGAGAAGAGAAAAGTATGTGCCAGAGAGAGGGTGTGTAAGGAGAAAGCAAGAGGCACATACATGTGCCCACATGTTATCTCTCCCCTGCTTACACAATCATTTTAACAAATACAAATTTGCTGCCACCTAGTCTGACTCTCAGTCATCAGCTGGACTGAGGGGAATTTCAGAGATGGCCCATTCTGAGAAAGGAAGGGTTGCTGCCACCACTATTTTTATTCTGCCCATTATTTAGTCCCAAGGTTGCCCTGTTTTTTTCAGGATGGCAATGCCTAGCTGCTTCACCCATGATGCTTCTGTGGAAACCTTAGCTGCAATTATTCATTTCCAGGGGCAGTGCACTGCAGATTCAAAACATGTCAAACCAGTGGCAGTCCCAGAGTGGAGTGAAGTGCAAAGTTCTGTTCTCTATTTACGAAAAACCCTTCATAACTCAAAAGAATTAGTAAATGAGGGAGGGTTTCTCATGCGGACTTGGAGGTTGGAGCCTGGACAGTAATTCATCCTGGACCTGTCAGATGCAGCCTCAGGTGAAAAAACCTCCCCAAAGAACTTGAGACCAAAGGGAACTATATTTTCTCCACCCCAGGTTTCCCATAGCCTGGTGAATACTTGTTCATTTCCCACCCACCCACCCCATTATATTTGTGCCTTTAAAAAAATAATCAAAGAAAAGCCCTTTGAGAAGTTGTTGGGGTTTTTTTAGTTATCACAAAGACATTTTCTCCCCCACTTCCTTGTACTTTCTACCATGTATCCACAGCAGTATCCTCAGACAGCCACTTCCATCCAAGTGAATGATGAACTGGCCTTCAGACTAGGTACCTTACCCTTAGAGCGGGTGCAGGTGGGTATATTCCAGAGTCTGTGATTAGCAGCAGACTTCGGTCCAATCACTAGCACAGGATTTCTCCCAGAAGAACAAAAATTAGAAGCCATCCCAACCTTTCTGCCAATTGCTGAGTTATATACATGGGAAGAAAAGAAAAATCAAAATTTGGCTTTGACTGTGGTGCCAGCGCAGGAAGCTAAGCAAAAATGAGCAATTCAGTAAATTGTTGCAGTGAAGGTAGTCCCAATCCTAACTGGTCCTCCCACTATGAACCTGGAGTCTCTCAGTTATGACTAGTGCATTACCCTTTATCTATATTTAATAAGTGCGGGGGGGGGGGGAGTCTTTTGACAGTTGCCACACATGGAAGGAATTTTACTCTACTTATCTGGTGCATATTTAGGCAAGAAGGGGAAACATAAAAATCAGTTGTCTCCACACTGAGGTCTCTCTCTAAGGGCCCAAAATAGGCATGCCTCCAGAGAGCCTAAAGCGAGATTTTTAATTCCAAGAATCTGCAGGAGGCTCCAATTTTTATTGGAAAAGAGGTGCTGAGAGAGAGGGTGGCTATACTGGCCACAAGGCCATTTTCTTGATCTAAATTCTGCCCCTCTTATGCGGGGGGGGGGGGGGGGGGACGGGACAGTACTGTGCAGGTACCTGTATCCCCTCACAAGCAGGGAAAATAGCAGCTTGGATGGGATGGGAATTAAGCTGTGTACACATTGAACATTTAAAGTGCACCCCCCCAAAAAAAGAATCCTGGGAACTTTAACCTATTAAGTGTGATAGGAATTGTGGCTCTTTTTAGGGGCAGGCGTCTTTGGGGAAGTCATGTGCTTTATATGTACAGTCGTACCTCGGGTTAAATATGCTTCAGGTTGAGCATTTTCAGGTTGCATTCTGCAGCAACTCAGAAGTAACGGAATGGGTTACTTTCGGGTTTCGCCGCTCACACATGCGCAGCCTCTCAAAATGACGTCATGCGCATGTGCAGAAGCGGCGAATCACAACCCGCGCATGCGCAGACATGGATTGCGTTCTGCTCAGGATGCGAACAGGGCTTGGAACGGATCCCGTTTGCATCCAGAGGTACCACTGTATTGTGTGTATGCACCAAAGACAACCAGCACAGGGGTTGGATGAGAAGGAGAAAGTTCAATACCCTCTTCCTCAGCACTGCTGCTGTGATCAAAAGCAGAGCCTCCTGTGGTTTTAAGTTACAGTGGTGCCTCGCAAGACGAAAATAATCCGTTCTGCGAGTCTCTTCGTCTAGCGGTTTTTTTGTCTTGTGAAGCAAGCCCATTGACGGCTTAGCGGCTTAGCACTATTAGTGGCTTTTAGCGGCTTATCGGCTTAGCAGATAAGCGGCTTAGAAAAAGGGGGGGGGAGGGGAAAAAACCCGTGGGAACTCGCAAGACATTTTTGTCTTGCGAAGCAAGCCCAAAGGAAATTCGTTTTGCGAAGCACCTCCAAAACGGAAAACTCTTTTGTCTAGCGAGTTTTCCGTCTTGCGAGGCATTCGTCTTGCGGGGCACCACTGTATTTTTTAAAAAATAAATAAATAAAAATCTGATCATGAAGGTCCAGAATCATATCTATTTTGGCCCTCAAAGAGCTGCAGAACAAGATGGGGCTTGTTCTAATCCTTTTGCACCACCACAAAGTGACAACAATTTCAGAGATAACTCTTTCTAGTTCCTGCCCAGACTGCTGGCTTGGACCCATACTCCCCCATCTTGTTCTTGGGGTACTTGGCTACTGCCTAGAATGGAGGGGGGCACAGATCCTGTCTGTACTACATATGCAGTTAAAAACAAAAATAAGCACACTGAAGTGGTCAATGCTTCCCTACCCCTCCTCTTCTATCTTCTGCAGACAGAAAAACAAAACAAAGGAGACATCCATTTGAAACCAAGTCCCCTCCCCAAGGTACACTACTCTTCTGCTGAGCTCTCTGACCCTGGGAAGTGAGGTGTCCTCAACTGTCATGGAAGAGCTTGGTTGCCAGCCATAAGGAAGTCCTTGTAAATGACAAATACTAGGCTTCTCGGTGAAGCCACTGCCACGTATCAATCCCAGCACAGAAGATCAGGTAGTTTTAGAAACATTCAGCTACCTTCCTGCCCCAGAACTAAGGTGGAGAGGTCAGCCAGAATTCCATCAAAATGTCCCACTCCAATACACACAGGCACACACTTTCATGCCGTTGCCTCACAGAAGGTGGGCAAAGGCCTCCATTAGTGCAAACAGTTCCCTAAACTAACATCATTGACAAGAACTGGAAGAACATCTCATTTTAACTCTTAGCATATGACAAGCACACGCACACACGTACACGCTTCAGCACACTCAGATTGCTTCAACAAAATCAAAAGGCCTCTCCTTTTGGGATAGACGTAGGAAAGGAGGACATTCTTACAAAGTTGCCCCCAGTATCCCAGTGGTCTCTTAGCAGCACAACTGTCCTTGGGGGAGAGAAAAACTTTCCTATCTGCTGGTCTAATTGGCAAAAGGGGGATATTGGTTCCCCAGTACGCCACAGTCCCATCTCTTTCTCTCTCGTGTGTACACACACATCCTACTGAAAACTACAGAAATCCAACTAAGACTGGACAACTACATTACATGGCACTAGGGAGGTGGAGTGGAATACACACATGCCCACCCTCCCCACAATCTGTCCACCAGGCCTCTGTAATATGGAGGGCAAGCAGGATCAGGGCGACAGGCCAGAGGTTGGAGCTGCCCCTCTCCTGCCAAACAGCTTGCCTTGTCAGTAGTATATGCAGCAAAGCATGGCAGAAGGGGCTGGTGGGGCTGTGGGGGGAGAGAAGAGGGTGCCCCCATTCTGTAGAAAAAGTGCAAAGTGGCTTCCAGCTCTGGGAGGCATGTCTCTGCACCCCACACTGTGCTTGTCTGTATTGAAAATGGGGGAAGGATTGGAACAGAGGAAGAATAGTTTTGGAGTAGCTGAATGGTTGAAAGCCAGGGCACTCTGGGGAAAAGGGGAGTCCTGCCCAGCAGCTGCCTGGAGTCTCATCTGGGTGTGGGGGGCTGGGAGTGCCTGTCTCTCTCTTTGTTTCCTCTGGCGCTCACTTGCTCACTCACCCCCCTCAAAGTCAGCTGACCCGCTCTGACACAGGTGTCCTGGTGTCCACGGCCTCGTCCCTGTTTGTGGGCCGGGGCAAGGCCGCGGAGGACGACACAGTGTCTTTGCGCTCATGTTTGTAGGGCACTGCTGTGCCGCTGGGCTGAGTCTTAGGTGGCTCCTTTGGGCAGCCATCACTTTCCGGAGCCCTCTCCTCTTTGCAGCTCTTGCTGCTCAAGTCCTGGGGCTCAGCTGGAAGGCTCCTGCTGTCCTTGGGGCTTTCAGGGGACTGAGAAGGGGAGCTGCCCTGGGCCTCCGAAGGCGGCTGATGGGGAGGATGGTGCTGATCCTTCTTGCCAGGGGAGGAGGAAGGGGTAGAGGTTGGTACGGCATTGCCACCCCGCCCTTTAGGACTGCTTTCCTTGCTGCGGCGCCCTGGGCTCTTGGCAGCCGTTCGCTGTCCCTTGGGGCTCCGCTCCCCAGTGTTGCTTGGAGGAGGTGGGCTTGGCTTGGCTATCTCTATGCTAACAGCCTCGCGTGTCTTGCGCTTCTTGATGGGCAGCACTGTCTCCCGGACCGCCTGGATAACTGGCTCCTTGACTGCTTTCTTTTTGGCTTCGGCAACTACCACTGCTGCTCCACTGCCTGGCTTACGCCCCCGTTTCTTAGGCACAGCCTGGGGGTCCGATTCAGATTTCCGCTTGCGCCCAGGACGCTTGATCACCATGACCTGTGTGGAGGTGGTGGCCCCACCTGTGCCTTCTGCCTTGGCTCCTGCTGGAGAGGACTGCAAAGGCATCTTGACCAGCAGTTTTCCAGAACTCTTTTCAATCACCCGCTTCACTTGCACACCTTCCGAGGCAGCTCCTCGGGGCTTGGCAGAGCCGCTGCCTTTTGGTCGGCCCCGCCCGCGACCTGTGCCAGCCGTTTTAGTGATTTTGGGTTTCTTCGGAGGCTTCTGTTCTCGCCGTGACGGACTCCCACGTCCAGTCACCGTGAAATCGAAATCATTAGGATCCAGAGAGGTGTCCCCCACCTTTCCAAAATAGGCAATGAGCTCAACTTTGGAGCGGAAGGCCTTGCCCTGGGGGCTGCATTTGCAAGAGCCGGAGATATGAAAAAGGACAAAAAGAAAAAGAGAGAGGGGAGGAAGAACAGAAGGAAAATTAATGGAATTACACTACAAATGCATACTTCAAGTTTACTTCCTGACTTGAAAAAGTCTCTGCTTTTGAGGAAGGTGCACAAAACCCTGTAGTGGACAACCTTGTACATGCTCTGTACTTAACTGAATAAATCCAACATTTATGGAGGTGTCCAATAAATCCATCAGATTGGTAACAAACATACTTAAGAAAGAGGTAGGGTGTGAGGTCGTTTGATTGCTTTTCTGTAGGCTAGGCTCTGTTTCTCCTCACTTTTGCTTCTGTACCTGGCATCTGGAGGGGGGTGGTGGTGGTGGTGGTGGAAGGAGAGTGACAGCTAGTTTGTTAATTTTGTTTTGGGGTTTCTTCCCTACAAACACCTGGTATATTATCTGATTTAAAAAAGTTTATCTGATGCTTTATTATTTCAGGCCTATCCCTTCTTTCCTCCCACTTTAAATTCAGTGGGAGAGGGAAGTGGTTTCCTGACTGTCACAGTGGACAGCCAATCACTGCTGGGTAAATTAACTTCTTCTAAAATGGTGTGTGTGTGTCGTGTGCAATGTCACAGGAAGGCTAGCTGCTGGATTTAACGATGTCCAGTCTCCACTGCTAGCTCATGAATCTCACTGAGAAATCTGTCTAGCCACTGCCCTGGGTGCTATCACATCATCTTCAGCTGGGAAGCACCTTGGAGAATTGCTGCCAGTCTGCACAGACAATACAATTATTATGGCTTGAGCTTCCTATATATGCTGAGCCTGATGGTAGACTTAGAATCCTAGTCTTGCAACTAGGGGCTCATCCACACTTTCGCTTGTCCCATGCCTAAAAAGGATGGGACTGAGCGGTTTTCCACTTATTCTGTGCTTTCTAGGCACAGGTCCAAGCAGTATTACATTTGCTCTGCAGCTTTCCCCTGGAAGACACGCTCTTTACCACTGAATCAGAACAAATGACATTCCACAGAAAACCTGATTGCCATTTGGTCTGATTCAGTTCAAGTGAAGCAGCAGAGCAAATAGAGTTGTGCTTGAGCCCTATGATGGGGAATGAGCAGAGATTTTATGAGAAAATGGATGCAGGTGATCTTTCTAATGCTTTCAGGCAAACATGAGGAAAAAGAAAAAAATTACCTTTTTTAATCAAATGATGATGGCTGAAATTTCCCCTTCATACAGTGCATGGATTCAAAATTAGTTTCTCAAAAGTAACACAAAGCAGAAAGTACGCTTAGGCTGTTAGTAGGTTTTTAGAGACTTTGGCAGCTGTACTAATTTTCCATTTTTAGGAAATTATTAATGTAATGAAGGTAAATGTTAAGGGGAAAATGACGTTAACTCCACCTGCAATCTGAAATGGTACAGGGGAGTTAAAATGCACATACACTCGCACTGTGGGATTCAATAGAATTAAAGTACCAACTAGTTGAGCTCACAACAAGCAAATGTTCAGCAAGAGCTATGGTCTGCAAGTTATGCTCCCAGACCTGAAGGCCAGAGAGTGTGGGGACTAGTTATGGTTACTTACTGGTGAGAAGAAGGCATTGCACATGCTCAGAGGCACTTCTTGTCACAAGTTCCAGGGCTGAAGCATGGCACAAATCAAATTCTGGAACTAGACCTAAGCACTGATTTCAATTTAAGCCTTGAAAAGCAGTACATGTTGTGAGCAATACACATCCTCCACTGTCACTCACTTGATAAGGTAGACGTCATACTTCCCCGCTGAGCGACCAGACTTCCTCTGCTTAAGCTTGCGGGTCCAGCCTTCCGGCAAGGTGGGGTCATCATACATCGGCCCACGGTCCCGGATGACAGAACGGCGCTGTTTTGGAGATGCAGAAGCTTCGGGTACAGCTGGAGCAGTCCCAGCTCCTTCCGACATCTCTGCCTTGCCTGCTTCAGCTGGTTCTGCAGAAGGCTGTGCAAGCTCATGCTGCTTTTCCTCTTTCCGCTCCTTTTTGAATTTTTTGGCTTTTGGCGACTTATCCTTGGGACTCTGTAAGTCTTGGTCCTCAGATCTTTCTTCCCTGCAAGGGAAAGAAAAGCTCACATTAGTTCTAAGTATGCCTCAGAGCAAAATAGATAAAGGATGTATGGGTGAAGTCAGTGCTCTTTTTCTGGGGGGGACGCAGGGGTACACATATCCCTAAACATTTTGTGAATCTAAGTTTGGCCTCATTGAGAGGCAGTATTTCAATATGAGTAGGAAAATGAGAGTACCCCTAAACATTTTTAAAGAAAAAAGCACTGGAACGATTCATCCAACACTTATAAAGCACACCTACCCATCACATCTTTTGGGAGCACAGTTTCAGTCTACTGGGGATTCAGTAGATAGAAACAAGAAATTTGAGCACCCTGGTGTAGCACAAAATGATTATGGGCTATTAATGGGTTGAGCCTCAAAAATTCCTAAGATTTATTGCAGACATCTCCTGAACTGTTAATATGAAGGCATTGTACTGGGCACCAGGAAGGCCTTCTTTAGGACAACTGTCAGGGAACTGCCATCAGAACGAGAGACGGAGGCAGGACCACCCAGCGATGCCGGAGAGGGGACGAGCAGGGGGGAAGGATTTCAACGTAACACCCATAGAGAAGAGAGGGAGAGGGAGGAATTGGTGACAGGGCTCCAAGACCCTTCCCCCGACGATAGTGGAGAGAGCGCTGGGACGCCCCTGCCTTCCCCTTACTTGCGCAGACGCGTTAAGCGCAGAGAACATAGGAGGAGACTCGGGGTCAAACAACTTTTATGCTGGAAGAAGTTCAAGAGACGCCCACTCTCGGATTCTGCAAGTGACTAACAGGTCACGGAGGGCGAGCTCCGACCCTGGGCATGGTTGGGGCAAGCAAGCTAACTGAACTGAAGTAAGGTTACGCACAAGTAACCCCTAACAACCATTAGAACAACATACTCCTGTATTGGAAGAACTGAACACATTTTTTCGAGCAAAAACAGTGTAAATAAACACCAGCCCTAAATCATTGCCTTTCTATTCATCTTTGAAAGTGAAAAAAAAAATCATATAAGAGTGCAGCCCCATACAGAAAATGTTTTACTGTTTGATTATATAGCTGATGCTCCATTCTCCCCTGCTAAAAAACCAGGGTTGGGTTGGTTTTTTTGCTCCCCACCCTCCATTTGACTGTTCAGAGGGAGGACATAACGATGAGGAACTACAAGGCTTGGTTCTTCAAGAGCTTGGTTCACCCACTGTTAAAAATTTTCTGCTCTAGCAAAGAAGATGAAGTACAGTAGTACCTTGGGTTATAGATGCTTCAGGTTACACACTCCGCTAACCTAGAAATAGTGCTTCAGTTTAAGAACTTTGCTTCAGGATAAGAACAGAAATCGGGCTCCGGCGGCGAGGCGGCAGCAGGAGGCCCCATTAGCTAAAGTGGTGCTTCAGGTTAAGAACAATTTCAGGTTAAGTACGGACCTCCGGAACGAATTAAGTACTTAACCTGAGGTACCACTGTAACAGGCAGCAGCAGCTCAAGGAAAATAACTTCCAGAGACTGAAATAGGGCTGCAAATTTGCTCAGACACCCAAGTACTTAGCTACCTGCAGCTCTCTCTTCAGTCCTGAAGGGATGAAGAAAATCCTGAGGCTGATGCTTAGGCACTAATTTTTGTCCAGATTTGCTAAGTAGATCAACACAATACTCATACAGGAAATCTATTCCTAGAATATGGAAAGATACAGAACACTGCAGACCTCAAAATTCACACAGGTAAATCTAATATAAAGGCCTCCTCCATCCACCTCCCCCCGCCTCTCCCTTTTCTTCACAGGGAGGGGAATCTGGCAGCTATGATAAACAAAAATATGGGAGGTATTCCAAAGGAAGTGCCTAGATCCTTCAGGCTATAATTACTGCAGCAGAAATTCAAGCTGTTTGTAAATAAAGCTGGAGAAGCAGCGTTTGGCAGATCACGTTGCTTTCTTTCTCCCAGAGCAGTGCAGAAATCATGCAAGACTACAGAGAGGGGATGTTGCTTGTTCACAAATGGAAGACAGCCTGCTGTGCTCTCAAAACGGTAATGGCGGTACATGAAAGAGAGCTATCCATCTCTTGCTATACTAGATGAATACAGTTGAATTTCCACTAATATCAGAGGTGGTGGTTCAGTTCGGCAATGATTTCATCTTTGTAAGCTATGATAATCTGTTTTTCCTTTCAGTGTTAGCAAAACAGCACTGAGTGGTTAGCACATCAACACAGCTATCTTCCTCTTCATGCATTATGGCAAAATCTTCATTGAAGATTCGTTCACATGATTAATTGACTAAGGCACATGGACAGATACACTTACAGTCTGTGTACTAAATTAAATAACTCTGGGAACTCCTGCAACTGCCAAAGCGGGTTGGAAACTGCTATTTTAATTTCATGTGGTATGGTGAAGGGAGGAGGCAGGGGGAGTCCTTGCTGATATCTGGCAGTCACCCAACCAGTTAGACTCCAATTATGAACAGAAAACCAGCCACTTCCTCAGAGAGCTTGTATTAGACCACAAGCCCCTGGCACACAACAACATCCTGCCTTTTAGCTGGGGCACAGGTACTATTTATTATCATATTTTTTTTCAACAGAAAATTAAAATAACACATCAGATATACATGCCCATCCTCCACACCATTTCTGCAAGCATGTAAGGTGGCTTGAAACTAGTTTAGACATATGGCAGAGCAGAAAGGTTTGACATTAACCTTTAACCCAGTTGTATTTCCTGCCCGAGTTCAGTTCCAGCACCTACCAGAGCAATAAAGCTTTCACTTCCTTAGTGGGGCAGAATGGCAAGTGCTCATCGGTCAGAGGGCTGACTTTGATGAGGCAGGAGAAATAATACTAGAACAGTATTAAGAGACTCAGCATCAAAACTTCTTTGAGCCCAGACTCTGAGATGCTACTCAGCTCCTTGAAGCTGACATGAGAATCCACAGCATGCGTTTCTTTGGTCCATTTCTCTGTGCCACTCTTGGTCTCTGACACACATACACAAAGCTTCTCAGTTTTGCCTACACACAAATTGCACAACACTGCCTACAGACTTGAGAATCAGTCAAGGGTGAGGGACACTTAATTTTAAGTATCAGTTGTGTTCATTAGACTCCAGTGTTCACTACTGTCAACACTTTAACTCCGTTAACTCCATTTATAAACATTTAATTAATATGTTAATGCATTCGGCAGATGCTTTAATAGGACCTATAACAGACTGTGGGTCGTGGACACATGGCCATAGGAGTATAAAGAATTTAAGGTCTTTGGTCATTTTTTAAATTTTAGTTTATTGTTTTTAATTAGATTATGATGCAGATATGTTGATTGGCTGTTTTTATTGGAAAATCAATAATTTTTTTTTTAAAGGAATGTAAGGCCATGCTTTACATGTATCCCACAAAGCTAGAGCTGCCATACATCCAGAATTTCCTGGATATATCTGGGATGTGTCTGCCAGAAGAGCATCCAGGCAGAATTTTCAGAAATCAGTTAGAATGTCTGGCAAAATCCGGGCATATGGAAGCCCATATAGAAGTGTTGATTTTTTTTGGTGAATTCCCCCCAAATTAGCTCAAAAACTTACATTTTTTCTGCCAAAACAAAACAAGCTCAACAACTTTTGTGTCCAGATTTTCACTTTTTGAAATATGGCACCTTACACAAAGCAGACAAGATGGTTTCATGAAGAAACCCTAAGATACATAGAAAGATTTTGTTATTGTAAAAGTCACCCCAAGACATTAACAGAAGGTCATGAATATGACATTAAAGCCAATAGTAATATTATCTCCAACATTCCTAAACCAGTCACTGTCTGTACTAGGGAGAAGATGGGAGTTAACATATTTTTCATTGGAAACAAATACTTCATGCTTAAACTACCGTATGTTTATTCTAATGTAGGATTACTGTATTTTTCGCTCTATAGGGCACACCGGACCATAGGGCGCACCTAGTTTTTTGGGGGGGAAATAAAGAAAAAAAATTATTATCTCGCTAGCTGTCTTGGCTTCCTCTTTAGCCACACACAACCTCTCCAGCCGGGAGAGGCTGCATGCAGCTTTCACAGAAGCCAAGATAACGAGCGGGATGGATCCCGCTTGCTGTCTTGGCTTCTTTTTTAGCCTCGGGGCTGGGGCAGGGGAAGCCTGAGCTTCCCCCGACACCAGCCCCCAGAACGAGTCCGGGAGCGGGGGCGAGGTTGCGCGCCTTCTGAGCCCAGCTCTGCGCTCCCTGGGATTCGGGCTGCTGCCTGCTGTCCGCAAGCCTTGGAAGCCCGGCGGGTACATTCCAGAGTGTCACCAGATGGAAATAATGCCCACCAACATGCTCAGTAAAAAAAAAATTACACAAGAAGTTTATTCCTCCTCTGAGTTGTATTGCTTCTTTCCCTGCGGAGATCTGTGGGGTATTGCCAGAGTGTGCTATTATCATTTGAGAATAGTATTGAAGAATAGTATCAAAAATACACAGACACACACAGATACATATTTTTTGATAAAATGTATCCTCTCCTCAAGTGTCCTGGTCAAAGATTGTTTTTACCAGGAACCTATCAGCCCATACTCTAGATCAGGTGTGGCCAATATGATGTCTTTCAGATGTTGTTGAATTCCAACGCCTATCAGCCCAGCTAGCATGTCCAGTGGCCATGAATGGAGTTCGAATCCAGCAACATATGGAGGACTCTGGAAGGCTTTATAACATTTTGCTCACACCACAGAAAGTCCTGAGTAGATGCACCCATGTGACGGAGCCTCTCCGTTACACTCTGGCAATATGTATTATAACCTCTGGCAATATCTAGGATACCCGGGTCATTTTTAATACCAGTTTAATAAATACAACATGAAATATTGATAACAAAGAATACGCAACAGTTGAGATATTGTAATAGCTCAAACTCCTGTACAGAATTAATACAAACTTATTAAGACAAAAATAAAAAGGAGCATGGTATATAATTTATAAAGTGGCAATAGCTTTATAAATAATTACAGAACAGCTGTAATTCTAGCAGGGTATACAGTCACTCTACATCAGCGAGCACTGAGGGAGTTTTCCTCAGTAATGTTTTCCAAACTGTTTCCCCCAAAGAAGTAAAATAACTATGGAACATTTGTGATTGAGTGGATTAAACCTGTATGTGTGTGAGAGAGACTCTGAACTATTGAGCTTTATGTGGATGTAGCGACATAAAATCAAATTTCCATGATTTCCCCATAATTTCTCTCTTTGAAGCAAGCTCTGACGCTCTCTGAAACTACCTCTGATGCAAGCAAGCGTAACAGTTATAACACAACTCACTGTTGGGATAGGAAAATCGATCACTTCCATTTCTCACTGTTTCTTCTTTTCCCAATTTTATGTTCGGTTTGCCCCATTTCTTCATAAGTTTGCAAAGAAAGGGAGGGAGGGAGGAAGTTCACATGAAAAGTTGCATGCAATTCATGCACATTTCTCGTAATATATTGTTATAGATTTGGGAGGGACATCCCTAAATTCTATAAATTAATAAATGGTAGGATTTTGATTAATTGGGATATAGATTAAAGTACAAGCAACAGAATTGTACCAGACAAGGAATCCTTGGGCTGGCTTATGCAAACCAGCCTGGCTGGCCTAGAAAAAACCTTGGACAGAAGGATGCCAGGTTAACTAGGTGGGAAGTGACAGGAAAAGAGTGTTTATAACAAGGTGTGCTGGGAAGAAGGGGAGAAGAAAGACTGGGATCCATCTTGGATAGGATGGCTGAAGGCTGGCTGAGAAAGATGCCTTTGACTCCAGGACTGCACTGCTGTGGGGGACAAGCCCCTCTTGAAATGACCATGCTGTATGATCTGGACTCCTCCATGCAGATTGAAGGTTTAAATAGGTGAATAAACCAGACTTCCGGGTTGGCGCCATCATTTAATGGCGGATTCCCTCCAAGCTCCGGAGGGAATTGGCTCTGCAGAGACCGGGTCTTACCGCTGCGGCAACGCGGGGACCCTTAAAATCACAGGCGTAGAAGCCTGTGGGCGTAGTGACTCGGCGGGCACCATTTGCGCCCCCCCCAATCCGTGAAGGAGCCTTTTTAAAGGCTTCGGAACGGGGACGGGGTGCGGCACGGTGTTGAGAGTACGCCTTCATCTGCGGAATGAAGCCGCGAGCCATTATCGGAGAGCGATGACTTTTTCCTTGGAATATTCGGACTCTAAAACATCAACCCGTGAGTAATACGGAAATTGGAATCTTAAAGAAAAATTTTGCAAATCAGGAACAAGCGGGGAAGGGTTAAAAAGGAAGTCCACCCCCCCTCTTTGTAAGCAATTTAAAGCAAAGGACCTGCTAGCTAAGGTCGAGAGAATCTTTTCTTTTTTTAGTAAAAGATTTTAATTTCACGGTTTTGACATTGTAAGAATTTTTGCTGGAGGATAAAAAGATTAATTTTGGGAGCTGAAGTTTCACACACACCCCCGGACCTGGGAGTGTCCCACGAGAGAGCCTGTTGATGAAAGACTGGAAAGTTTGACAGCTGTCAAGCTGGCTGTCGAGACAGAAAAGGAGAACCTACTTTTTGTTGCTTCTGTTGGTTAATTTGTAATAATTTGTTGAAAATAAAGAAGGGCTGATACAAAATAACCTGACTTTTGGACTTGAGCTGAAAGGAATACTAAGGAACTAAAATCCCCCTAGAGGGGTTTAGTGACATTACAGGAATGGCTGGAGGAAGGGAAATCCAGGCTGAATTGGACAGAGCATTTGTTCTCTTGGTAAAGTTACTAGGCCAATCTGATGTTTTGGCTACGAATGTTACAGCTCTGGACTTAGCAGTAAAGAACATTGTTGAACCTGATAAGGACTTGAAACAAGGAGCCTATCCAATTGAACAAATAGAGAAAACGGAGAGCTTTGACAATATGGAGCAGGTGACAGATGTTGTCCCTGAAGAAAAGGAAGGAGGAGCTGAAACTTTGCAGAAGTTAAAGGAGAGTAACATTTTGAAGCCTGACATGATGACAAAAAAGGAAAATAAAAATCTGATGGGGAGAGCCTGGCCTGAATTGGAGGTGGAAGCTGGAGCCTGGGGGACATTTGGACTTGAAAGGAGTATAAAACAAGATTTGAAGTACCCCATAAGCTTTATTTCTAAAAATGGAGGTCTGGCTGGCAGAAATATGGATTCTGTTGGGCCGGAGTTTCTTCGAGATTTGGATCCTGTTGGGGCTGGAGCTTCTTCGAGATTTGGAGTTTAACATTGAAGACTACCAAAAAGATCGGCAGAGAGGAACTGAGAGAGAATTGAGAGCCTCGAACGTGAGATCTCCAGGCTAAACACTATATTGAGACTGATGGATTTTTGTTGAGGACTGAAACCGGGAAAAGGGTGGGTGGAGTTTGGGAATCCAAAGGGTATATAAATATAGTTTGCTTTATTTTTACTTTGCTTTGCTATTGGTATGGAAATTGGGAAAGACATGGAAGGGAAATTTTGGTCGACTTTAGGAAAAATGTTTAAAATATTTAAGAAAAAATAATGAGGTATAAATATTGATGTGTAAATTTGGTTAAGTTAAAATTGATATTTTTTTAAAATGGTTAAATTAAATGAAAATAAGGTTTGTAAATATAAATTGGAGAAATGGAAGAAAGAAGAAAAATAAAATTTAATTTAATTTATTCTAACATATTATTAAGTTAAAATGGAGAAGTAAATTAAGGATTTGCTGAGCCAATAATTTAAATTGGAATACAAGAAGGGGAGGTGTGAGGAGGTCTGAGAAACAAGTTAAAAGAAAATAAGAATTTGAACTTTCAGGTGTTTTTAATTGTTTTTATTTTTAAGTTTTGTATTTTTTTGTTTATTTTTGTCTTTGTTGTTATATGTGTTGTTCTTTTTTTGAAAATGCTAATAAATATTCATTTAAAAAAAAAAAGGTGAATAAACCATCTTGCTACCACTTGGCACAGCATGGGGAGGGGCACCCAACTTTTGTAACAATATGCATTTTGAAACACAATTTTGCCTGGTATACGTATTTTTGCAAGCAACTCTCCCTAAAAGAATGCTTTTTGTACATTATCTTCACTACTAAAGGTAATCCTCATTTTGTGCGGGGGTTCAGTGCTGGACCAGAGTATGTGCAAGCCCACTCCACCCCTTTTCATGGCGTCTTTATGACGTTTGGGGGCTACTTCTGGGTTTGGTGCAGTGTGTGTGTGCAATCACGCATCATTTGGACACACCTAAATTGATTGTTGGGGATGCAGGTGGCGCTGTGGGTTAAAGCCTCAGCGCCTAGGACTTGCCGATTGAAAGGTCGGCGGTTCGAATCCCTGCGGCGGGGTGCGCTCCCGCTGCTCGGTCCCAGCGCCTGCCAACCTAGCAGTTCGAAAGCACCTCCGGGTGCAAGTAGATAAATAGGGACCGCTTACCAGCGGGAAGGTAAACGGCGTTTCCGTGTGCGGCTCTGGCTCGCCAGAACAGCGATGTCACGCTGGCCACGTGACCCGGAAGTGTCTCTGGACAGCGCTGGCCCCTGGCCTCTTGAGTGAGATGGGCGCACAACCCCAGAGTCTGTCAAGACTGGCCCGTACGGGCAGGGGTACCTTTAAAGGTACCTTTACCTTTAAATTGATTGTTGCCTGTATATGTATTTTTGTACATATTCTTCAGCTGGAGATCTGCATCGCAAAATTGGGAGAAGTATGTATTTTTAAGAAGAGCTGTCTTTCAGTTCCTGTACTGGTTCAGGAAGTTCAAATGTGGAAGGTTCACATTAAAATGCAATCTGACCTCCATCCCTATTTATTTATTTTTATTTCATTCCAATGGAAAGATAAATAATTGGTTGATTTGTGTAAGCCAGGTGTATCCCATCTTATATTTGTGCATCTGTGTATCTTGTTGATCTCAGTTTTGCCTGATTGTGCTAGTGACATCTTTGGTCAAACTATAAAGCCTGATGGTTGCCCAACAACCACTGAGCCTCTTGGGCTTGCCGACCAGAAGCTCGGCAGTTTGAATTCATATGATGGTGGTGAGCTCCCATTGCTCTGTCTCAGCTTCTAGCAGTTCGAAAGCACACCAGTGCAAGTAGATAAATAGGTACTGCTGCAGCAGAAAGGTAAACAGCGTTTCCGTGCGCTCTGGCAGTTGCCACAGTGCCCCATTTAGTGTGGACAAATGCCGGCTCCCTTGGCCTGAAAAGCAAGATGAGTGTCACACCCCATCATCACCTTTGACTAGACTTAATAGTCCAGGGGTCCTTTACCTTTTTACATTTATTTCGCTTTCCCTTACCACATTCATCATCTCCCATTAAGTGTGTACACTTGAGAGGATACCGGGGGGAGGGGGGAATTAACGCATTTCACCACCTGTTTTTGATAGCCAACAGTTGCAAACCGAATCAAATTAGCATTTCATATTTCTTTGCAGGACATTCCCCAAAGTTGCAGTATCAGGGGCCCAAAGTGTTGTTGAATTTCAGTGCTTGACATGGGCACAACCAGCAACTTCCCCCAGGACTGTGCACAGGAATTCTTATGTACTTCCTAAGAAATTAAATGTATAGAATACGTTTAAGAAGTCTGGCATGACAGATGAAAATGCATTGGAACTAGATGCACAAATATAAGATGGGATATACCTGACTTACTAGAAGTACATGTGAAAAGGCTCTAGGGGTCTTGATGGACCACATGCTTAACATGAGTCAACAGTGTGATGCAGCAGCAAAAAAAGCTAATGCTATTCTAGGCTGCATCAACAGAAATCTAGTGTCCAGATCAAGGGAAGTTATAGTACCACTCTAATCTGCCTTGGTTGGACCACACCTAGAATACTGTGTCCAATTCTGGGCACCACAATTTAAGAAGGATGTTGATAAGCTGGAACATGTGCAGAGGAGGGCGACCAAGATGATCAAGGGTCTGGAAACCATGCCTTATGAGGAGTGAGGAGACTAAGAGGTGATATGATAGCCATCTTCAAATATGTCAAGGGCTGTCACATGGAAGATGGAGCAAGCTTGTTTTCTCCTGTTCTGGAGGGTAGGACCTGGACCAAGTTAAAAGAAAGGAGATTCTGACTAAACATATGGAAAAAACTGTTCAAAAGTGGAACCATCTCCCTCAGGAGGTTGTGGACTCTCACTCCTTGGAGGTTTAAAGCAGAGGTTCGATGGACATCTGTCATGGATGCATTAGCTGAGATTCCTGCATTGCAGGGGGTTGGACTAGATGACCCTTGGGTTCCTTCCGACTCTATGATTCTATGACCTGCTTGCTCCAGCATGATCAATGACGGATTACTGCAATCAAGTACCGGGCCCTAAGGAAGCCAGACTATCCTCCCCCAGGGCCAGGGCTTTTGCAGTGACGGCTCTGACCTGGTGGAATGCTCTGTCCCACGAGACTAGGGCCCTGCAGGACTTGAGCTCCTTTCACAGGGCCTGTAAGACAGAGCTATTCCACCTGGCCTTCAATTTGAATTAGCCTGCTCCTCTATTCCCTTTTCCCTTCCCTCTTCTATGAAGAAACCCTTTCGGGACCCCACATTTAAATTCTTCCCTGGTCTCCTTGCTGGCCCTAGTAGGACCAACTTGGCCAGTTAGCCCTGGTGATCATTCAGTGTCTACTGACTGCCCCCCCCCCAAATGACCCCTGAATTTTAGAAGTTTATTGATATTGATGCTGCATTTTATGCTGTTTTTAAGTCGCATTTTAATCAATGTTTTATATTTGCTGTTAGCCACCCTGAGCATGGTTTTTAAACTGGGAAGGGCGGGGTATAAATAAAAAAAATATTATTATATTATTATTATTGGTGATGCTGGAAGCCTTGGCCTCACAGATTTTTTAGGGTCACTCTGGCAGCAGCTGGGACAGGAAGGGATGCTCAGAAAGGGAGACGCTGGTCCAGCTGGCATTATCTAGGTCACTTGTAATCTGTGCCAGGCAGGGATTCCAGAGCCAGTTGTATAAGACACAGCACTAGAGCACAGTAGAATGAAATGCTCTAAATAGCAAGCCAATACAAGGGTTGCTCTTTGAAAGTATCAGATCCACATTCCCAGCACCTCAATCTGCCTCCTTCTTGCTATTTATAGAGATTCTTGCCTTCTGATGTAAGAGGGGTTTCCCTCCCCTCCAAAATAGCTGCTGTCTTCAGTCTCTGGCAACTCCCCATTCATGCTACCAGGTGAGCCGAAAGGTGTGTCAGCCCAGTCTCTGTTGTAGAGAGCACTGAATGCTGTTTGAGGAAGAGCCTTTAGGATCAGCATCAGGAAAGGAGTAAACTTTTTGTGGTCAGGGCTCAAGGAATTAGAAACAAACAGGGTGATACACGTTTCAGCTGAATGTGGGTTTTAATGGGAGAAGGATAGATAGGTAAACAGTTGTGCATGAGCCAGGAAGTCAACACTCATCCCAGCCATAAACTCACTGAGTGAGTTAGGTAAGCCACTCGCTCAGCCTCAGCTTACTTCAGTAGTATGTAGGGTAATACTGATAAGCTGCCTTACCAGCCTGCTGAAAAAGACCCTGCTGTGGCGATAAATTATGGCATCTGACGTGGCTGCAGACTACCTCCAGCGCTGCAGGCAGGATGCCCCTGAATTCTAGTTGCTGGGGAGCAGAGGCATTGGGTTAGCAACTGTGAGGACAGAGTATTAGATTAGATGGGTCTGATCCAAATACTACTCGGTAAATTTGGGAAAGACTACTTTCACCAAGGATTCCTGGTTTTTATTTTTTAATTTACTGGGGAAAATGTCACCTCTGAAGGTTATTCAATAGTTGGACAATCATTCTGCACAAGGAAAAATACAAACAGTCTCACTGGAGCTACAATTGCATACTGCCACAGCGCTGGTCAACTTAAAAATTGAAAGTGTCATATTTGAATTTGGAAGCACTGAAAAATGCAGGCAGGCGCAAGCACCAGGAAAGACAAACTTGTGCTACAAAAAAACAAGAACCACTGTGGGTGGGGGAACTATCCAACAACCAACTTCCCCGCTAAAGAAGCAGCCACTGCATGGTACAGTGAAACCTAATGTATTTTTTCAATAAACGGGAATTCCCAGGTTTAGTAATGTTTCTGTGCTAGCTGAAATGTTTGAATCATTTTTTAAAGGAATGATGTGAACCCTCAACAGTCAGAACTTAAATGTTGGCTTCTTTAAACTTGTATTGTTTAACTTCTAAACTACTCTCTGGAACTAAAAAGGTTGCAAACAGGGTGCTTTTTGCTGCTACAGTATTGTTCTAAATAAAAGCTGTGACCGACAAATTATTCAGTCTATGGGCCATAGGTTGCCCACTTTTGCTGTGTAAGGGTACATCTTAAGTGACTACCCTCACTGGCCCAGAATAACTGGCACACATGAAGCTAGCAACAGAAATACAATGAAACATTGTTTATGATTACCCCCCCCAAAAAAAACACTGTATCTAGATGGACATACAATAGCGACAGGAACTCTGAAGCAGATGATTTGTGCCATAGTCACTTTGGCAGGGGGGCAGGGGAATATAGAAAACACTAATTTCTTAAAACACATTCTTATTCTAGCCTCTATATCAGGAGTGAGGAACCTTTTTTTCTACCATGGGCTGCATTCCCTTCTGGATAATCTTTAAGGAGTCAGATGTTGTTGGTGGGTAGGGTTTACCTTTGCTACATGCAATTTGTAATATTATGTATATGCCTTTACCATCCTCAGTGCCAGGTTTGCTTTTAATATGCTGGGCCACCAATTTCTCGCCAATTTACATGTAACACACAGTACTTCCAAGACGACAACCTTCCTGTGGGGCTAAAAGCACAGCCCCACTCCATCGACAACATGGGACATTCCCTACATGTGAGTAATGCTTTATAAGGCTTACATTTTTAAGCAAACAAGCAAAACCAGCTAAGGAAAACTGTTCTTAACTGTCCTTAAATGATAAATTAAATTTGCTCAAGTTTTTGAACTTTCAGAGAGAGAGAGAGAGAGAGAGAGAATGTCTTGCAACTTGTCTCTTCCCTATTAATCCACTGAGCTAGAAACTCTCTTCAGCAAAAATCTTAAAGAGTCCCTAGGGCCAAAGAGTGTTTTGGATCTCTCTCACAAGGTGGAAAGAGAGCTCTCCCGGACTTCCGGCTGCTGTGGAAAGGAATGTCGGTGTGCTAAGTGTTGGCTGCGACACGGAGCTGGTAGAAAGGCTTTTGAGGGCAGTGCCAGAGCTCAGCGCACCCCCAAAAAACTCCCACAGGAGTGTGGGGACCCAAGGGTTCCTGCAGAGTGAAATTTCTCGCCCCCGGCCCCCCCAGTGCCTGTTTAGCACATGGGAGGAAAGGGGGAGAGGCTTGAGGACGCTTCAAGGCACCATCGCAGCCCCTGCCAAAGCTACATTCCGACACCCAAGAAGCAGCAGACCTTCCTAATTACAGGTAAATGCCAATAAAACAATTTAAAGGCGTAATTAGACCATAAAACTTCAATTTGGCGAGACGGAGATAAAAGAGGAAGTCAGTCTCCAATCTTTGCGGACAGGCTCTGCAAGGGATTCTTTTTGTGAATGGGACTTGACTTTGTTTATTGCTATGGAGAATTGCTACAGCTAAATCTGACTGAATTGTCACATTCTAATGGCTTGCAACTTTAACTGTATCCAGTTACCCAATGAGATATAAGTGGAAAGTTGGAGGTTTAAGCAAATTTTATAAAAATTTGGAGGAGCTAAAGAAGAAAGGCGGAAGACAGGAAGCCTGCAGGGAACTCTTGCACATTTGGAGGCAACCTCCAAAGTAAAAGTGGAAAAGAGCCTGGAACAGCTTCCCAAGTATCCTAAAGTATTCTAAAGTACCCCAAAAAGAAATTGGAGAGCTCTCCAAATAAGAGTGGTAAATCAAAGCCTCAGCTGCTTGCGAATTGGAACTGTGGATTTATGACTTGGAAAACAAGACTATGGTCATGGGATTAAAAATAAGAACGGACTAAAAGGACCTGCAAGTTTTGGAAAGGATGGAAGACTGAAGAAATCCCAACTAAAGAATCATGGCAAGAAAAATTGATGGATTATGCAGAACTGGAAAAACTGGCAAAACATAAGCTACGGGACAAGGATAACTGTGACTTTAAGGATGAATGGGAACCTTTCACAAAGTATTTGAAGACGCAACAAAGTGAACTGGACTCCTTGGCAGGTTTTGAATAAACATCCACAATTTTTTACTGATAATAATTAGCTAAACAGTTGGAGGATCTATACAACTCTGTAACATGCAGAAAATAGCATTATTGGAGAAACCAAAGACTGGAACTGAGGGAAGTCGGGGGTGGGGGGATGGGTTCTGTGGGGGTGGGGGTGGGGGAGGAAAAATGGGGGGAATAAGGATATGTTTTTGGATAATATGTTTTGTTATAACTTTGAATAAAAAAAACAAAAAAAAAAAGAAAGAGAGCTCTCCCTTCAGAGAGGTAGATCAGACCGCTTAAGGCTCCTCCCCACCAAAGAAACCTCCAATGTCAGCAAAGGCAAAAAAAGGGGGGGGACTGGGGCAGGCATGGACCCCAAACACCAGAGCTGTTGTGTGCATTCTTCTTCCTGTTAGAATCAAGGGGAGAGGCAACATCACAAATCCCAGTTACGCTCCCTGGTATACTCCAGAGCTTAGGGCGAGGAAACAAGTTTGGAGATGGCTCTAATGCAAATGGAGGAAAAGTCTGGTTGAATGCAATTGAACACTGGTGAGGGTGCATAATCAAGCCTACCTAGTGGCAGTGAGTAAAGGCTGAAAAGAAGCCTTACTCTGCTGCCTCTATTGCATCCTCATTATGCAGCTCAGCAGAGCTGATCTGGATAGTGCAGGGTCTGTTACAGTTTGGCCCGAAGGAGGTGGCAGAAACAACAGCAGCTCACTGTGACTTGTTTACAAAGCATTTTGAGAATAAAATTGCTTGCATCCACCAGGAACTTGACTCTGCTGTGATAGCAGATGAATCTCAAGGGGTGTCCAGAGCACAATGTAGTCCCATTGTGTTGGATGAATTTCAGTTGGAGGCTCAAGGATGCAGACAAGATGCTTGGATTGGTCAGGGCAATTACTTGCACCCTGGACCCTACCCCATCTTGGCCGATAAAAACTAGCAGGAAGGCCTACTTTTGGCACAGATACTCCTTTGGTCACTCTGCACAATGACCATATTCAGGAGAGAGACAGGAGAAATATGTCCTTGTTATTTCTCCTTGACCTCTCAGCAGTTTTGGATCCCATGGTATCCTTCTGGATAAGCTGTCTTAGTGGGAGGTAGCAGTGCTTTGCCGTGGTTCAGCTCCTCCTTGGATGGTCACTCCCAGAGGCTGATTCGTGAGGAGTGCTTCAATGTGGAGTTGCTGAGGGCTCAATTTTATCCCCTATGCTATTTAACATCTACATGAAAACACTAAGTGGAGTCATCCAGAGGTTTGGAGTACATTGTCAGCAATATGCTGGTGACATTATGCTCTACTTCTCCTTTACATCTGCAGGTGAGGCAGTGAGTGTGCTGGATCACTGAATTGCCTCAGTGATGGACTGGATGAGAGCCAACAAACTGAAGCTCAATCCAGCTAAGACTGAGGCACTGTTAGTGGATCGGATGGGTGGGAGATTGCCTGCTCTTGATGGGGTTACACTCTCTCTGAAGGAGCAGGCATGTAGCCTGGGGGTACTCCTGGACCCTTTGTTGTTCCTTGAAGCTCTGATGGCCTCAGGGGGCACAGAGTGCCTTCCGTCAGCTTCAGCTGGTGGCACAACTGCGCCCCTATCTGGACAGGGATAGTCTAACTTCTGTTGTCTATGCTCTGGTAACATCTAGACTGGATTAATGCAATGTGTTGTATGTAGGGCTGCCTCTAAAGATCGTTTGGAAGCTGCAGCTGGTGCAGAATTTGGTGGCCAGGTTGCTCACCAGAACAAGACAGATTGAGCATATTACACATATCCTGGCCCGACTGCATTGGTTGCCAATTAGTTTCTGGTCCCAATTCAAAATCCTGTTTTTGATCTATAAAGCTTTAAATGGTACAGGATCGTAATACCTCAAGGAAAGCTTCTCCCTATATAAATCATCCCGGAGTCTGCGTTCATCATCTGACACCCTTCTTCACGTTCCTCCTCCATGTGAGGTCCAAAGGAGGGCAACACAAGAACAAGCCTTTTCTGCAGTGGCTCCATTTGTGGGATGCTCTCCCCAGGGAGGTTCACCTGGCGCCTTCATTATATATCTTTAGGTGTCAGGCAAAAACGTGCCTCTTCAACCAGGCCTTTGGCTGTTTAATATTCCACAGCCTTTTAAACGTGTTTGTGGGTGGGTGGGTTATTGCGTTGTTGTTTTAGTTTGACCTATTTATTTGTGCTTTTACCTGGCATATTTGTCTTGTGATCCACCCTGAGATGATGAAAGGCAGTATTTGTCAAACAAACAAGCAAATAACTGATGGATACAGCCCACCGGTTGTCTTTGTGCACATTTATGGTACAGAGGCACAGTCCTAGAAACCATTTACATGAAAGTATGGGTTAACATACAAGCCACAAGTTTTGAAATCATAGCGACAATAGTTGGAAACCTACTATCCATTTCATTCCCATTTTACAAGTAAAGAACAGTAGTTATTAACCCGGGTAATATGGAAAGCTTTAAATCAAGCTGTCAACTTGGATTCCACCACAATTATAATTCACTGCCAAGAATATTCTGAAGGAACTGGGTAAGAGGACTTTATAAAGACACTTTTTTTGGACTACCTTCTTGGACCACAACATGCCATCCTTCTCTCTTCTGGGGGTTGGGTTACAGGTCCAGTTGAACAATGTATGTCCATTCATTTGGATGGTTTCATATCAGAGATTTATTTTTTTTTAAAAAAGGAGGACAATTACATGCATGCAGTCACGAACGCATACCCCAAAATATACTACAAGGAAGGTTAACCATAGCAAATCAATAAAAATTCCAGCCAGCCTTCTCATTAGATAGACTGAATCTAGTTCTGTAAAAGAGAGATTTCTAAATGGCTGCAATTCACATTTATAGCACAAGATGGCACTGGGGTATGGGAAAGACAAGGACTTTTCCAGATGTCCAAGGACTTGCAATGCAACACTGCCAGTGAGGAACTAAGGGTCAAACAAAAGCTTCACAGGAAATCTGGGATTAGGGACATCTCCCCCCCCATCCTTTATTTAAATTTATTAGCAGCCTCAAAATAGCACTCCAGAAGAAGGTGCACATTAAAATCCACCTCCTGTTGGACCTAATAGCAGCATGGTAGTGGGTAAAAGATGTGGATATAAATCAGAGAAAGGGTTCAAACAACTTCTCCTCAAGTTGCATCAAGTCTGAACCTCAATGGGGTGCTTTCTGCAGCTATGAAGAGTGTTGTGCTCTTATATAGGATCTTTTCAATGTAATTCTAAACTCTTAAGACCAAAAACCTTAGGAATTCTGAAAACGAAAACAGCTCAGAAATGCCACCTGTACATTAAAGCAACAACCAAAGCACTCTGATCTACTTGCAAGTTCATTACTTTGATGGGTAAAGTTGGAATGCAGATAACAAGCAAAAAATCAATCTCTCCGGGCCATGATAAAAGCCCTGCAGAGAGCCCTGTTAACGACACTCAATTACCACTACAAGTTATATGCAAAAACATAATTAACTTCATCCAATGGTGTGATAAGGAACAGAAAAACAGCAGCAAGAAAGGGCAGTTGATCTTTTCACTATCAACCAGGGGTGCCAACTATAGGGGGCGGAAGGGGCTTCAGCCCCCTCAATATTTGTGGGCAGGGGGCCAAGCCCCCCCCCAATATTGAGGGGGCTGCCATTCCTCGCTGCTGTCAGGTGAGCACTTGCATGTGCTGGGCATAACACGCAGGGAGGGAGATCCCCCTCCATGCTCCCTAAACTCCTGCACCGCCAGAGAACCACTGGTGCAACACAACACGTGATGCTGGGCCCCCTCAATGTGGGGGACAAGTTGGCACCCCTGTTGTCCACCATTCCACAAACTGTGGAAGAGAGAATCTGGAGCAGGGAAAATGTAAACATGGACAGATACTATACTATACGGAGCTTCACTAAAATGCTTAAATGTTTCTTTGATTGTCCTTGAATTTTCGTACCACACTTGTCATCCTCTCCTAGCACATCTGTGTGGTGCACCACACCCTTGGAGAACCACTGCTTTAGTGTAAAAGAGGTTTGTCCCCTCTGTGACTCCTGCAGAGCCAGAATTATCTTCTGGCATTTTTAAATGACATTTTTGAAACATATCAAAAATCATATTTTTGAAACCAATCAAACAACAAAAACCCTATTGAATTAATTATGTACCCCTGATCAAAAAACATTATAAGCTGGATGTATTATTTTAAAAAAGTTTGCTTAGATGTTTTATAGGGTGTCACATTTTGTAGAAGAATGAGCTTATGGTGGTCCAAACATTTGTCAATACATTTGATCTAATGATGGTTGTATTTTTATCCTTTTCTGTAATAGTGATGTCAACACACTGCCAGCACACTGCGGGACATGTACAAATTGCCCCACATTCATCCGGAGCTACAGTCAGAAGTCAGAGTTGCACGTGGTCCTGACCCAGACATTGTTTGATTGATTCACGTGTTTGTAGAGTCGTACCTCGGCTCCCAAAGTGAGTTTTTGAACATTCTTTCAGAAGCCGAACGTCTGATGGGGCTTCCACAGCTTCTGATTGGCTGCAGGAGCTTCCTGCAGGCAATCAGAAGCCGTGCTTTGGAAGTCAAACGTTTCGGAAGATCAATGAAGTTTTTAAAATTTGATGTAGTATTGTGTTTTAATTAGTTGGAAGCTGCCCAGAGTGGCTGTAGGAACCCAGTTAGATGGGCGGCATATAAATAAAAAGTATTATAACTATAATTATAATTATTATCTCATCCTTTCACGTCCCCACACAGTGAGCAACATTTGCGATGGGATACAGTAAGTAGGGCTCCTCTCCTAATATAAAGACCTAGGCCTGAGATTCCCAATCCTATTTGGCCTACTGCCCACTTTTCGGGGGGGGGGATACTCAGCACCTCCCCCCCCCCCGAAATCTACCTTCTTTAAGTGAAAAAACAGAAAGATGCAGTGACAAATTTGCATTCTTTTATTTATCTATATTTCTACCTACATCCTATAACATAGTAAAGAAATATGTTGTTGTAAATAAGATACCTTGAAGCTCAACATTATAAAATTAAAACCAACCACAGTAACATTCGTATTACACACAGCCAATTCAGATAGCGAAGGATAATATTAAAATTAAAATTACGAATAACATTAACAATAATCCTAATGAAAAGAATGAACCTGGTGAGCTATCAATTAATGTCTGGCTCTATTTGGTCAGCAAGCTGCGATCCATTTCCTGAGCCTAGTTGAAACCCAGGAAAACCCCTCATCTCCAGCACAACTGGCAGATCCAGGGGAGGTGCTGGCACTGTCCCGCAACGGCACCCGACCTTGCGGAAAGCATCATTATCCAACAGATGAAACATGTACGAACCATTTTTCAAACTTTTATTTTATTTTCTTCTTTCTTTCTGCTTCTACTTCCCCCTTATTTTTATTCAATGCCCCCTCAATTCCACCCAAGGCTACTACCACCCCCTTGGATCATTCCAGCACCCCTTAGGGGGCTGTACTGTCCACTTTGGGAAACACTGACCTAGACAGATTGGTGTTGGTAGAGGCATTCTCTCAGATACATAGGGTCCCAAGTCGTTCAGGGATGTTTATATCAATATAACCACCTTAAATTGGGCCTGGTTATGTACAGGCAGCTGGAGCAGACCCCACAAAACCAGTGTTCTATGACTGTGCACCTAAGTCCCCACCCATGAGCACTCCAGCAACAACACTGCACAAGCTGCAGTTTCTGGACCTTCTTCAAGGGCAGCCCTACATAGAATGGACAGCAGCAGTCATTTCAGGAGGCTATCAAAGCATACAAAACTTTGGCCAGACTATCCTAGTTCAGCAAAGGCTGCAGTTGGTGAACCAGCCAGAGCTATAAAGTTATCAAGGAAAAGAGCACACAAATGCTCAGCATAAACTTGCAAAAATATAAATTATGTCCCTGGCACTGAAAGGCCTTCCTTCATTGAATCTAGGGACACCACACGGTTTTGTAAGTAAAATATCTCAATACAGTAATGCTGAAAGTACTAGAGAAGCATTTAGTCCTCATGACAAAGAGCATTTCCAGACAAAAAGCTCCTAGCACCCTAAAAAAATGTTCTTCCATTCTAAGGTTCAGGTGAAATTTTTCCAACAGGCTTTGGGGATCTGAGTGCTTTTAATGAAAGAGCTAATGCCGTGCTGTTTTATGGTAATTATCTGGATGTTTCTAACAGGGGTGTGTGGGTGTGATGTATTTTATATAGTTGTATTCCATTAATGTTTAATTGTTCTTTAATTATTGTTCCCCCAACCCATGTTTTTAGCTGTATTTTATCTGTAAGCCACCTTGGGTCCCTATGGGGGGGGGAATGAATAGGGCTGCCATATGACTGGGATTTCTGAAAGGACACTTGCAGGGTGTCCTGGTTTTTACTTTTTGAAATATGGCAACCCAAATGCTGGGGGATTCATGATAAAGAATGCACCACTTCACAGAATGCATAGATAAAAACTATAGAAACAGCTGCCACAAGATTCAATTTAGCTTGAAAAGGAGATTAGACAAATACATGAAAGATAATGCCATCAACCACTACTATTCACAATGGTTATATGCTGCATCCAGTACCAGAGGCAAGATACCTTTGAATACTAGCTGCTAGGGAGCTACAGCAGGCATTAGCTACTGCAGTCATGTTCTGCTTATGGGCTTCTCAGAGGCATCTAATTCACTAGTGTGGGAAATAGGATGCTGAACTAAACAGCTTTGGTCTGATGTATCACGGCTTTTCTTATTCCTTTTTCTATTGACACTATCCCTTAGTTTAGAGCAGCCTTTCTCAACCTGTGGGTCCCCAGCTATTGTTGAACTACAACTCCCATCACCCCTAGCTGGCAAGGCCAGAGCTCAGGGATGATGGGAGTTGTAGTCCAACAACATCTGGGGACCCATAGGTTGAGAACCGCTGGTCTAGAGAAAGCAAAGCCAACATGATGTCCTCCAGATGTTTTTGGGCTCCAACTCTCAACAATCCTAGCAAGCATGGCAAATGACCAGGGATTATGGAAGCTGTAGTTCAGCAACATCTGGAGGGCACCATAGTGGCTAGCCTTGTCCTAGTCCTTTAAAGTAGCTTCTATAAAGTTAATTAATATTTAATATGAACACAGTAAGAAAATTATTAGGCAAATATAATTCTAGTATCGTTTATTACGATGATGTTCCGTTAAAAAAATAAGAATTTAGGTTTCTGAAGTCAGGGTAATATCCTAACTTTGCTGCTAGTCCATTTTGGAAATGCCAATGTCTAGATACCATTTCTAAATCCAAACATAATCTTTGTGAGTTTACTACCATTTTGATGGCTTCTGTTATCTGCTTTAGGTATACCTGGGTAAGTATTAACTCCTGTTTGTGTCTGTAATTACTGATTGAATAAAATCCAGTGCGTTAGGGTACATTTATTAATCAAACAATGTGGTTTTAAGTGCTAAATTGCACATAGAATAATAGAATTGTAGAGATGGAAGGTACCCCAAGGATAATCTAGTCCAAACCCCTGTATGCAGGAATCTTTGGCTACAGCATTTATGGCAGATGGCCATCCAACCTCTGTTTAAAAACCTTCAATAAAGGAGAGTCCACCACCTTCTGAGGGAGTACGTTCAACTGTTAAAATCCATGCAAGACACTGTAGGAGGAATGTATACACATAATAAATTTTATGTTCTAATAAAGTGTAAAAATCTAGGGAAAGACCTTTTTTCTTCAAGGGTTCAGAATTTGTCTGCTCAACATGAAAATTTCTCAACTGATTAAAACAAGGTTGTCCTAACTCCTTTGTGCCTCGCAGAGCAAGACTGTCAGGCTAAGGACAACCTAGATGTTACATCAGGACGTGGGTGGCGCTGTGGTCTAACCCTGAGTCTCTCATGCTTGCCAGTTGTAAGATTGGAAGTTTGAATCCAAGTAACGGGTGGGTTCCAGTTGCTTTCTTCCAGCTCCTGCCAACCTAGCAGTTCAAAAGCATACCAGCGCGAGTAGATAAACAGGTACCGCTGCAGAAGGAAGGTAAATGGCATTTCCGTGCTCTCTGGCACTTGTCACAGTCCTCTGTGCTCCAGAAACTGTTTAGTCATGCTGGCCACATGACACGGAAAAGCTGTCTGCAGATAAACGCTGGCTCCCTTGGCCTGAAAGCGAAGATGACTGCACCCTACTGGACTTACAGTAACCATCCAAGGATCCTTTACCTTAATCTTACCTCACCTAGATGCTACATGGTTTCAACTTTGCATCTGGCAAGACAAGGGATATGTGAGGCCTGTGAGGCACTTACAAAGCAAAATGGACAGCAGAGTGTATAAGAAATTATGTTTCATGTGTCCCTACTATCCCATCAACATTTCAGGGAAAACAAGTTTCCCAACCCTGTTAGAACCATGCATTTGTCAATATAATGCTTCCTTTGTCATGTCTAATTACACTCCAAATAAGGATTTGCCCTAGTTAGGGTTTTCTGACTTGCTGCTCAAAGTGTTTTACTTTTCTCAAACTCTTC
Organism: Podarcis gaigeae; assembly: GCF_964106915.1. Taxonomy (NCBI): domain Eukaryota; kingdom Metazoa; phylum Chordata; class Lepidosauria; order Squamata; family Lacertidae; genus Podarcis; species Podarcis gaigeae. The sequence goes on from NC_139694.1 coordinate 39,274,405, forward strand.
CTGTTTGCATGTCTTGTTTTCTCTGTAATAAACAACAACAAAGCCTACTTCTTTTTAAAAAATGTTTTTTATTAAAGATTTTCCTGGTTTACAAAAGTATGTACAATGTCTCTTTTTTCAGGTTGTAAAGTCTTTGCTACAGATCAGTTACATTTGATATTAAACATTAGTGTTGTGTACAGTATAAGGTTGGGGAAGAATAAGGGGGGAGAGGAGGGGGTGAAACGTCTATTCTTTTATATAGTATACGTGTGGGGTTTTGTGTCAGTGTCAACTAGGTAAGTTCTTCTGTTCACTTATTTCTTAGTAGTGAGAGGGATTGGGGGAGCCCAGGATGTGGATAGTTGTCTGCAGTGAGGTTTGTTGGTGTTGTTCCATTTCCTCACGTCCTAGTTTATTTGTCACCACAGGAGCTTGTAATTGTGGGGGTATAGTTTGTTGAGGTTTGTGGTTATTTGTATCCCTAGGTATCTGAATTTTGTTTGGCAGAATTTTATCTCTGCAATGTTGGTGAATTTCTTTTGGCTCAACAACTTTTGGGGAGTGCTCCCCCTAGCAAAAGGTCAACAAGTTCCAGCACCTTGTTTTCTAGAAACAAAGCCCTGGTTTGGGTGATCGCTGTGTGTATGGGATCTGGTATCGTGACCATCAGGTTGTCTGAAGAGACCTAGTTTGTAGGTTTTAACCTTTTATTTCCACACCCTTGATACTGGGGACTGCTCAGAGTCAAATTGCTAGGGGCTCTAGGGCCAGGATACAAACTTGCTTCTTGAATCCATGTCCAAAAGGAATCTGTGCTAGTTTTAAGACAAAGAGCAATCACAGTTACAAATTATAGGAAGGCAACAATAGCATCATATTCTGTCAACAGCCTTTAACAACAGCACAAGGCCAAAGAGTGCCACACTGTGGTTTCATTGCAATCCTGCCAATTTTGGACAGAGATTCTCCCAGGTACGAGCAGCTCCAAATGCCTTGCTTTGTTTTGTTGGCAGCTGCATGCAGGTCAGTCGTTGCTGCTTAGCTTCTTCCATCATGATTAACCTCTGGACAAGAAGTTGACTGGAAGTCAAAAATGCCAAACTCATTTGATGCAAGTAGTTTATGAGGCATCTGTCAACTAATTTGGCACAAATGGCTTCCCACTTTAGAAAGGGAGAAACAAATGCACGCCACCCCACTCATTTACAGCCATTACAGTTCTATTGCCAACAAGTTGAGCGGTGTGCAAGAGTACCAAACATGTTATTTTGTACACAAGTGACTCAGGATGACTTTCTAAAAACAAGAGACAAGGAGGCATGTCAAGCTTTGTCCAAAGACAAAGGCAGTCACAGTGTGTAATTTAGCACCATGTCATTAATTGCTACATTAATAATAAATCTGAAACCACTGGACAACAGGAAGAAGAAAGACCTTGAAGATGGCAGAAGCACTCTGTAATCTATAAAGTTAAACTGTTTACTATGGAAGACAAGCTATAAAACATCACACAACTTCTCCATCAAAAATATTTGCTGAATGGCAGTAGTTAAAGCAGGTGTTGCTCATAAGGCCATGTGGGTTTAAATCATGTGTGACAAAAGTCTTTTCTTACTGGGGAAAAGTTGTTTCTTCCAAAATACAGAACACAACCTAAATGCATAATATTAGCCATCCTAACAGCCTTGACCAAACCCAGCCTAGAATACACACACACACACACACTCATAAAGATCAAAGCTCCAGATTGAACCACATGGCACTATGGTATTATTTCCATAAACAAAGTGCAGAACATCCTTTGCAAACAAAAGCATTTTTGTTGCTTTCAACAGCTTGCTGTAATTCAGAGCAATATGATTTACTCTAGGGTAAAAAGAATGCTGAATGCACTTAATCGTCTTGATGGTCAAATATAACAACATTCTGTCCCTGAAAGTCTTCTTGCAGACTGTTTAGAAGCTCCAGCAGGATCAGAGCAGGCTACCTATTTGAACATTCACACAGGATTTCTGCAGCCTTCAAGTACCGTATTTTTCGCCCCATAGGATGCACCTAGGTTTTTTTGGAGGGGAAATAAAGGGGAAAAAATTTATTTCCCCCCCAGGCGCGGAGGAAACCCGAGCTTTCCCCGACCCCAGCCCCCAGAACAGCCTGCTATCCGCAAGCCTAGGGAGCCCGGTCTCCCCAGGCTTGCGGAGAGGTGCGTGAAGCCTGGGCGCGCTCTTCAGCGCGCCCCAGGCTTCGGAATGCAGGCAGCTCTGTGCAACCCTCGGGAGCCTGGCGCGACTTTTTATTTTTTATGTGAAGCATGGCAGTATGAGTTTTGTTAAAAGTAGTACTTTTGTGTCGAGAAGAAAGCAAAACTCATCAGACAGCACCAAGTTGTAGCAATATTAGGGGTGTGAGGCTGTTAATAAGGTACCGTATTTTTCGCCCTATAGGGCGCACTGGCCCATAGGACGCACCTCGTTTTTTGGGGGGAAATGAATAAAAAATTTTTATCCCCCCAGCCCCCTCTGACTGATACAGGCTCTGACCGATACCCCCATGTCTTGGCCTTTTTCTCTACCTTTTTGGTGAGCTGGGCCAAGTATAGTTGGCCTCACAATAAGAACTGATTCCTATAGAACAGTATTTCCCAACCAGGGGCCCCCAGGATATTCCAAGGGGGGCACAGGTGAAAATTGCATAAATGGGGGGCCACGGCATGAGTCTAGGGACCACAGCGGAAAGAAGAAAGAAAACACAGAAGTGATAGAGAAAACAGAAAAGAAAAAACCCTAGAGAAGTGAAGAAAATAGAAAATAGAGAAGTAGAGTGAACAGAGAGGTGACTGTGCTTCCCAGTGGATGGATCACCAGGCACACGCTGTGGCAACTTTGCTTCCGCTTCCTTCTCCCTCCCACCTCTGCACTCCACCTCTGTGCGCACTAAGCTGTCCACATCTCATTTGTCACGGGCAAGGTGTGTGGGGTGCTGTTTCTTCGTGCAACTATTACTGAGAAAGGAGGTATGTTGCCACAGACCATTTTTGGATAAAGAGTGCAGTATCTAAAAAGTTTCCACAGCTTTGGAATAAAGCAAAATTGTATGTGGTAGAATCAGGTTTCAGTCGTGTGAATTATTTACTCAGCCTAACGTGGAACTGCCTTAAAGTAATGGACAGAGGTGAGCTTTGGTCATCCCTCAAAGCAATAGTATTGGATATATAAAAAGCTTGCTTCTAGTAATCAAGAACAAGGGTCATATTGATTGAGAAATACCTAAAGTATAATTTTTTATGTAATTGTATTTTGTATAAATTATAAAAAAATTATTTTAAAAATGTTCTCTTTACAAACAAACCATTTAAATAGCTACCTTTCTATCAGTAGGAAAGGGGGGCCACAGGAAGGAAACAAGGTCAGAAGGGGCCATGGTCAGAAAAAGGTTGAGAAACACTGCTGTAGAATCTTAGAATTGGAAGGGACCCTGAGGTCCAACCCCCTGCTATGCAGGAATCTCAACTTGTGAAGGTCCTGTAGCTTGCTGTCCACAAACTAAAAGTTGTTGAAACAACTCTCCACATCCCAGCTTTTCCCTTTCTTTATCAAGGAGACCATATGTCCTGAAGGCCAGTTTCAACAATACTGAATTGCTTCAAGAGAATTCTGAGATCAAGACGTATTTGCAGCTAGCTTTGCTGTAGCCACCAACTTGGGACAGAGAGCAGGTTCATGAGAACAAGGCGGCCTCCTCCCATGACTTTCAGTATTTCCGTGCAAATCTGTAACATGGAGTTGCCATGAGAAAGTCAAGGATATGGAAAATGCAGCTTGGGTTGGGGGAAAAGGTCTATTAGCTTGTACCTCTGTATGCATAAAAAGCTTATCAGTGTGGAGGTTTTAGACAGCTTTAAGGTTCCTACCAGGTTGTTCAGCACTAGCTCCAAAGCTGCATTTAACCTACAGAGCCAGAATCATTTAACCAGAGTTCTCCTTATTCAGGGCTGAATCAAACTCCATGAGCCACTCTACATCATGGGGCTTCAGCACTGAGTGTTCAAATGGCAACATTCACCACTGCTGGAAGGAATGGTTTTAAAACATTAAAGCAGCCCAACACCCAACTTTTTGTTATAAGCAGGAAAGCAACCCAGATGTTCTAATCTAGAGACAGAAAACTGGCAGGCCAGAGATTCAACTTGATCCCCATCTCATTTGGCTCTGTTCTAACACTCAGTCTCACTGGCTCTTCTCAGTGCAAGCAGAAACACAGGGCAAGGGCTTATTGCTATTATTTATATCCCACCTTTTCCCCAGACCGGGATTCTTTAACCTCCTCCCAGGCTCTGTTGGAGCTCCTCCTCTCACACTGGGGAGGAGGCAGCTGAAGAGCCTTTTGCCTGCATCATAGTTGCTAACACGAGTGCATCAGCAGGCAAAGCCTGTGTTACCAGACTCAGCTTTTGCTCATGTCAAAATATAGTCCCTGCTAAAGGGTCAACTGTAAATCACAGTTCCAACCCCACTACTACTACTTCTAACCACATTTTTACCAGTCTGACCACCCACACAAGTCATTTTATTTTGTGGAGGGCCTTACCGATACATTTTGTTTAGGTTGTGCTTAATTTGCCTTGTTGAAGTTGATTCTATTGTACGCCACTTATTGTACTATCGTAAATTGCAAGCCATCATGAAAACCCCTTTTATGGGGTAGCTGGCAGGGTAGAAATTTGGAAGTAAATAAATCTATTTCCTTGACCCAGAAAAGCACTTGGATCCTAGCCACCAGATGGCTCCCTGACAGAGCCAATTAAGTATGGAAAGGGGAGAAAGAAAAAAAAAAACTTGAAACCAAGTTTTCTGGAAATAACAAGCTTTACACATTGTATCAGACATAAGCATTAGCTGTTCAGACGGGAACAATATGTTTTCTCATCAGTTGACAGAAAGGTGAAGAACTGTTTTTTAATTTTTGTTTTGCAATAAATGAATAAACAAACATCGTGCCATACATGTATTCTAGGCAGTGAGAGGCAGGCCTGGCTGTATAGCATGGGCAAACGAAGAAGAAGCAGTTATAGCTCATGCCCACAAAGTTTCACATGGCTGCCCCCCGGCCAATATGCTCTCTCTTCTCTTGGGTTCTGCCTCTTCTTTCGTGGGGTCGGGGCAACACAAGTACTAGAATGAGAGAACAGACAACTGGGAGTTGGGTTCCCAGAAGACAGGAAGCGATGGGAAGCAGCTGCTATTCAAGACCAAGGCTGTTGCTGCTGGAGGGTAGGGGAGCAGCAGTAGTGATGGCTGGGAGTGGGCTGTATGGAAATAGAGAGCAGTGTCAATCCTGACATGTAAAAAAAGCTAAAGGGTTTTGGGAAATGATACATAATGAAATAAAGAAGGTGTTGAAATGGGCTATTCCCAAATGACTTGAAGCTTTTCATATAGGGATAATAGGGATGGACTTTCTAAAGAAAATGACCAAACTACTTATGTATGTGACAACAGCAGCTACAATTTTATATGCACAGAAATGGAAAGAAGAGAAGGTTCCAATGAAGGAGGAAAAGCTTTTAAAAGTAATGAACTATGCGGAAATGGCAAAGCTGACAATAATATTAAGAGATCAAAATGATGAACTTTTTATAGAAGACTGGAGGCCTTTTTAGGACTCTTTGAAAAAGTACTACAATCAAATGAAATTGCAGGCAGGATTGGAGATATGAGCAGAGGAAGAAAAATGATAAAGTTATTTTATCAGGTGGATTTGTGTAATAGATAAGAGTTTGATAAATAACACAGTAGAAAAGGGTTTGGATAAAAACACCGTGGAGGCAGGGGTGGGAATTCAATATAGTGGTACCTTGGCTTAAGAACAGCTTAGTTTATGAACAACTTGGATTAAGAATGCTGCAAACCCGGAAGTAGGTGTTTTGGTTTGTGAACTTTGCCTTGGAAGCAGAACATGTTCCGCTTCCTGTTGAGTGTAAATTGAGTCCCCCGCTACTATATGAAAGCACGCCTTGGTTTAAGAACGGACTTCTGGAACAGATTAAGTTCGTAAACCAAGGTACCACTGTACATGAAACAATGTAACTATTTAATTTGAAGTCAATTTACAAAAAATTAGACATTCCAATAAAAAGCATATTTAAAAAAGGAGTCAATCCTACTTATGACATTTCCTATATTTTTCAGTGGAGCTCAAGGTGACATACATGAGGTTCCCATGTGGCCTCCCCATCTAGACACCCGACCAGATGTAGACTCGCTCAGGTTCCACAAGATGGCTGCAACGTATTTTATTTATTGATGTATAAAATTTAACCTTTCAGCTCAAATGCACACTCTCAAAGAGTCACACAACATATCAAAATCACAACATACTAAAGCAACAGGAGACAACAAACAAACAAACAAAGAAAAGGTAGTAGGAATTATCAACAGAAGCAGATAAAATAAATAAGGGACCTGGGTGAATAAAAAAGGTATCTGCTTGTGCTGAAAAGACAGAAGACTCTCTGGGGAGATGGTTCCACAGGTAGAGTGCCGCCACCAAAGAGGACCTATCTTCTGGTCACAACTGGCCCAAATTCAGAAGATGGGGGCACACAGAGAGGGATCTCATAAAATGATCTAAGAATTCAGGTAGTTTCATGTAGGGAGTACGGAGTCTTTGGACCAGCTCCTGTATCTGCAGGGCACCCTACCATAGAATCACAGAATTGTCGAGTTGGAAGGGGCCACAAGGGTCATCTAGTCCAACCCAATGGTGGAATTTTTTGCCCATGAGATAAGGTGAGACAGAGGACTCAGGCAGCAGACTGAAGTGGTGACAGGTTCTCCAGAGTGACAGGTTTTGAGCTTCAGGGTTGTTGTTTCCAGAGTTAACTGCCCTGTGCAACTTTGTGCATAGCAACAACATCATGGGGAGCCAAAGCTGTGGAAGCTCCGTTCTAGGTGGTCCTCATGTTTCTCTTTTCTGTCCGCACCCAAAACATTCAAACAAAGGACCCCATTGCTTGAGAGCTTCCTAACCCCTTCTGTGCAATGCAGAGCCTCCTTGGCCTGCTTAGCTTGGCTCAGAAGCAATCCAGCTGCTTCCTGTGTTGCTGCAGCTATTACTAAAGCAAGGGGTGGAGTTTAGGACTTGGGAGTTTTTAAGAAACAGAAGCAGCATGCAGTGTGCTAAGAAGACATTTCCCCCACCTGAGTAAGAGATTTGCCTTAAAACAAACTAAAGGGATGGAGAGGTGCATGGAGATTATTGGTGTTTACCATAAGTCAAGGCCGTACCTAAGGGGGAGTTAGACTGGTTTTTTGCCCCAGGTGAAGCCTCCAGAGGGGTGCCACTGAATGCAGGTGGGGAAGGTGCCAAACTGGGTCTTTGACCAAGAGGAAATAAAACCTAGTTTGAAAGTAGTTTGGGGAAAGAAGATGGGATCAGTGGAAAAAGAACAAAGTAAAGCAGAGGTGCCAGGAGCTGGAGAAGTGGTACATTAAAATGCAACATTCCTTCACTGTGTCTTTCTCTGAAGTTAAATGCAGGAGTGGAAGTAGATGGTATCTCAGTCAGAAATAAAATGCTCTTTAAAACAAGTCAGTTACACGTATGCAAGATTAAGCAAAATAGTCACCCCGCTAGAGACTCTCCCAAATAGTCTTTTAGTGTCTCCAGCAGGAACTTGTGCCACTGCGTACAATTCACTTGTGTTAGATCTAAAATAACTAAAATATCTAAACACACACATAATACTGTGGTCTTATGGCAGTGAAGTGTAACTTTTGAATAAATGTGTTTTTAATATAAAATAAATATAAAATAAAATAGCTCTCCATTCCCTGTTTCTTTTGTTTTGCTTTACTATGACAAATTCAAAGTAGCATCCATAGAAGACTTGCACAGATAGAACAGGCTCTATCACCCCCATCTGCAGCAAAAAACACACAGATCATGAGGCATGGTGTCAAACTACCCCTTCTGGACAATCCTGAGCACCCAATGATCAGATGTCAACTGAGTTCATTGAGCCACAAAACTCTGCAGTTTGCCGCCTATTTGAGACTCATGTTTGCTGGTTTCTTCATAAATCCAATGGCTGGCCTCAGAAATGGCTGCAAATTATCTGTACCTTCTGCTGTTGCTGGAACCTCTCTGACAATTCCTTTAGCCCAGAAGGAAATGGCCATTATTGCCCTGATGAAGAGGACAAAGGTCTCATGCGATTTTGTTAATAAGACATCATATTTCTTATCTTTTCAAAAACATATATATATATATATATATATATGTTTATATATATATATATATATATATATATATATGCTTTGATCTCATGGGAACCACTGCCCCTATGACTAGGACAGCTACTGGAACATCTAGTAACAAAACCCTCGGCCACTCTAATACCTCTTTAGGTACGATATTTTATATATAAACAGCCCTGCTGAATTTAGATGTCATGGGTTTCCCCCACTCATCTAAGGCAAACAACTCCCCCCCCCCACTGTGATGTGGGGAGTGCTTCCTTCTATTGCTCTGGTAATTCCACTTCCTTTTCTGAAGGCAGAGAGAGACCCATGGCCAGCAGGGGGACAGAGGGACAATACACTCTCCTGGGCCTCCTCCAGAGTCACCTTGTAAGTACATGCCTTTTTGATTCAGGGATTAACAACTGCAGTATGCATTCAGATTAACAAGACTGCATGCCTCTTTCAACTGGCAAAAAAGAGTGGCTGCACGTCAGGTCTTGGGACAATGAGAAGGAACCCCGTCCAGGAGCCTATGGCATCGGGTGCAAAAGTGGTCCCTTTTAGAAGCCAGAATAGTGGGACTGAAGAAGATGGGCAAAATAAGGAAATGTCCTACCCTTTTGTTGCTCCCTGAAGGAACTGAGCACCATCTTGGATCAACATTCCTTTCAGGCAGGAGACACCATCATGGGACATTAACAGAAATTAAAATTGCTCCTCAGACTTGTGTCTTCCTACAAGATCTGCCATATCCAATGCAGAACTTGGTATGAAGAGCATTGACATCAATAACAGGTGGAGGTGATCAGTACTCTGACCTGCCCATTCTGTCCCCTGGAGCAAACTCAGAGCTGTTATCACTACCACACATGGTCAGAAGTAGGTAAGTTGGAAATTCAAGAAAACATACTTAATATTTTTTAATATCACATCTAAACAAATTCAAAGCTTTAATTTTTATTTAGATACTTACAAATATTCTTAGACCACTGTTAAGCATTTTTATTGGAATGCATTATTAAAACTATAAACAGAAATAGAAATATAACAAATAAGATATCATTTTATTATAATATTTTAAGACAATTAAAAAAGGTGTTTTGAAAATTTGAAAATATTTTAAGATATACAACCCATTAGCATACACTTCCCAAAATGTATTTTAATGGTTATCATACTAATTTTATAATGTGCCAAAAGTGTCACTTATGATGTTCACTTCCATTTCATTTCGCTCTGCAACTTTGTATCTTTTAGTGTGTGCGTTTTTAGAAACTAAATGTACAACTGATGGTTCCTAAAAATACATTAAAGTCGGCTTGACTATATATAATACATGCAAGTGTGGTTCCTAAAGACAGACACCTGAAAAAGTTTATTACAAGCAGAAACTGCTCAATTTGACTGTTTCCATTCATTACATTACCAATTAGGTTAACAAAACTATTTATTTTTAGAAATTCATTTTTAAATGGAAAAGTACAGCAGTGGAAAATTTTCAACACCACCAGTTTTTCACACTGAATGGGTGGAGGGATGGAGAAGAGAAGAGGTCGATCAAATTCTGGCGCTCAATTTGGAAAGCTCTGAAAGCTCCAGCGTCCAGCAGGTTTTGACTAGCTGCTTGCTGCCTCTGGGAATTTCTTGGTAAGTTTAGTCCCAGGTTCACACACCTTTAGAAACCTCTCCTCAAAATCTTTCACAGTAGAGACTTCCACAGGAATCACACGGAACACTGACTCCTGCTATCCCCTATGAAAAATGACTAAAGGCTGGAAATTCAGACCTGGAAAATAGTATCCAGATGAAAGAGCTTATATAAACACACCCACCCACCCACACCATTGCTAGGATCAAAGTTGAAACCCCCATGGCAGCTTTTAAGGAGAAAGTAAGAGACACAATGTCAAACTGCAAAAGATGAAAGCAGATGAAGACTCAGTCAAGCATCTACTCTTGGATCATGCGGATTGATCCTAAGGATGGGCCACCAGGTAGAAAAAAGCCTGGAGAAAGAAGTGAGACAGATAATGACACCATTAAACATACCCATTTTTGTACTTACAGTCTCCTCTCCTGCTAAACACTCTCCCCACAACAAGGGCTGGGCGATGTCAGGTTTACAACATCACAATATATCGCCAGGCAAACAATGTGATCTGGCGGTACATGAGCATGTTCCAAAACCTGCTTCCTACCACAGCACTGCAAGGCGTCAGGGTGAAATTGCTGAGGTGGTTTCACCCCAGTGCCTCACTGCACCAGGGAGAAAGCAGCTTTGTGCTCCCCAAGTTGGGCAACCCCATCCTTCTCCAGATTGCAGGAGAAGAATTGAGGCTGCTCAGCGGGGGAACGCAAAGCCTCCTGCTCCCCAGCTGAGGGAAACCCCCGATCTTTCTCCTGCTTGCAAGCGAGCAAGCAGGAAAAGCTTCGGGGCTGTTCGGCTGTGGGGTGGAAGTACCGACATGCCACTGGCTTTCACGAGCCAGCAGTGCCCTGGGGGCTCCATTAACTGCTTGGCTGAGTTGGGCAGTAACCTAGCGCCCTTCAGCAGAGCAGTTTCACAGAGTCCCCATCCTGCCACCAGCTGGTGCAAGCCAGTGGCGTGTAGGGGGCTCCATAAAACTGCCTGGCTGAGCAATGGCAGATGTATGCTTCTCAACCAAGCAGTTTAAAGAAGTGAAGGGAGGAACAAGCTGTATTGGCCCCTCTGCGCCGGTTTGAGGGCAAAGTGGGATGGCAGCTTCACTCAGCAGGATATCGCTGGTGAAACTGCCGCTGCCCCTGAGTCCCTCTGCCTCCAGTGCCCGGCTGCAGCTTGTTTCTCCCTTGGCGCGCTGGGCACTGGTGGCTAAGGAACTGAGGAGGAGGCTGTTTCACCTGTAATATACCACTGAGTGAAGCTGCCATTGCTGTCTGCCCCTCATACCGGTCCTGGGCGATGAATTGATACATTGCCCAGGCCTACCCCACCTGTGTTCCTTCTGATGTTCCTAGACTACAACTCCCATCATCCCTGACCATCGGCCACGCTGGCTGGGGCTGAGGAGAACTTGAGCCCACTAACATCTGGAGAGCCACAGGCAGGCCCATGCAGAGCTTGTCTGAGGCCTGGGGCAAGGATCTTGTTCTCAGCATGACAGTGTAAGTCTGGCAAGCCCCTGGCAGGACCCCACGGCCAGCCCAGCCCTCCAAGGCCCAAGGCAAGTGGACCCAGCTGCCCCACAACCTGCATAGGCCTGACCGCAGGTTCCCTAGCTCTCCTTATTTATGTGTATGTGTGTTTAAAATTATTAGTACTTTTTCATAATAAAAAATCAACAGCAACCATCCCTCCCTGTTCTCCTCCTGGGTGCACTTATGTGACAAACATATTTTCCACTTTTTAAAAGAAGATACTAAGGGACTTGGAGCTCCTAAGCTGCAATTGTGCACCCTGAACTCTTGGAATAGGGTGGGATATAAATCTGAATTAATGTGTCAGTTTTTAAAAAAAGCTAAATTGAGATCAGCCAGGCCTATGCTTCAGTAACATGCACAGAAAATTAATTTATTTTTCACATGACAAATAATAATCCTAAAGGGTTCAAACACTTTGTTGTTGATACACACCATCAACAATAACTGGTCAAATGCTATGGACTAGTCTCCACCTCACATCTGATGCCTAATGAGAAAGCAGTTGAAGAATATCCTAAGGCCGCATGAATTTGCTATCCGAAACAAATTCTAGATTTTAAAATGTCATAGGAGTAGCTTAGCTCAGTTCCCCCCTCTGCACACAGCAGACCTCTGCAATGTAGCATGCAATAAATTATCTCTTGCTTCCAAACATTAATGGGCAGCTACAGTCAGCATTGTGACTCAGTGGAAATGGTACTCTCTTACTTCTAGGATTTTTTTTTACTCAGATCCAGTCCAATTACCAACCCATCCAAGTTTCCATTGTGACAAGCAATTTCAGTGCAGGCTGAGTAACATTTTTTAAAATCTTCATAATCTTCATAACATGGCACACATGGAAGACATAGATAGAAAACAGCTGCTGTCACAAAGGTCACACCATGAGTTGAGGGCATGTTAACCTTTGTCCTGGCCTACTGAGCCCCCTATACAGTGGTTACATATGCTTCAGGTTACATATGCTTCAGGTTACAGACTCCGCTAACCCAGAAATAATACCTCGAGTTAAGAACTTTGCTTCAGGATGAGAACAGAAATCGTGCTCCGGTGGCGCGGCAGCAGTGGGAGGCCCCATTAGCTAAAGTGGTGCTTCAGGTTAAGAACAGTTTCAGGTTAAGAACAGACCTTCAGAACAAATTAAGTACTTAACCCAAGGTACCGCTGTATTTTAAAATGCTGCTGAATAATGAACAATGTTACCTAAGATGGTTCTTGTTGCTGAGTCACCATTTCAATTCAATAAATATCATTTGAAAATGGAGTTTCATTTCCAAACATTAGTGCAAAAGCATCAAGCTCCTGAAAACCGAGACTGTTAATGAGTATAAACAGATTAAGAGTTTTCATATATTCAATATGTCTTTTCTCTTGCTTCTCACTCACAGAACTGAGGGCTGCTCTGCACCAGCAGTTGATACCATGAATTTAAACCTTCCTTCACTTGTGGCATTGCGACAAGGCACAGCTTCCCATCAGAATCCCTCTCCTGGGTTAAGGGCTTGGGGTGGTTGTGGTAAAGCAGTCTTTTATTTAAGCACTAGCCTGGTACAGGAGCGAAACTAGGCTTTATTTCACCTGGATCAAAGACCAGTTTGGCACTCCCCATGTGCATTTGCACACACACGCATGCGCGCACACACACAGAGGCTAGGAGCCTCAATGGCGCCCTATGGAGGCTTCACCCGGGGCAAAAAATCTGGCTAGCGCCCCCCCCCCCCCGGCTCTGGACTAGTGTATATACAGAAACCAGGAAATTCATACACAGGCAAGTGAGAAGGCTAAGGACAGATGGAGCACTCTGTCACTCCTGTGCAGCCAGCATAGAGAGTACGTAGGTTGCAACAAGAGTATAGCTGTCAACCGTCCCTTATTTGGTGGGAAACTCCCTTATCCCACCACCGTTTCCTGCTGCTGTCCTGGATTGATGATGTCCCTTAAATTTCCCGGGTTTCAAAGGAAGCAGCTGCTCTCCCTCCCTCCCTGCTGACCAGGGAGGAGGGAGGCTCCAACTGTGTTGCTTGGCTGCGTTCCTCACCCAATAAGGAGTCTAAGAACGACTGGGAGGGTGGAGCTTGCATGCCTTGTGCCGATCAAATCGGCCCTATTGCCTGGGGACTCGCCTTTGCTCAGCGCTTCCCAGCGGAGAGGTGATGGTGGTTTTCCTTGCTGCATCCCCTTTGCCGGGTTGCTGCGCTGTGGGAACCACCACTTCGTTTGGTTGCTGGCTGGGCTTTCTGCCTTTGGCTCAGAGGGGCTCAGAAGTTGAACATACCTGTGTTCGGAATCGGATGGATACGTCATCGACGGCCCACTCACCCTTGCTGGGGAAAAGGTATGTCAGGAGCGGGGGCACATGGTGGGGGGGGGGAAGGAAAGGAGCTGGTTGAGTACAATGGCGGGCGGCAATCTCAGGGGGCTTTTAGATTTGTTTTGGAGGCTCCTTCGATTGACTGTTATGGGGGAAAGGAAAGGAGCTGGTTGACTAAAATCCCTTATTTTGGCTGCTGATCCCTTATTTTCGAGGCTGCTGGTCCCTTATTTTCAAATCTGTAAGTTGACAGCTATGAACAGGAGAGACACACTCAGCATGGAAATGCAGCTTTTGTCTCTCCTCTGCCATCCCCCAGCAGATCTGCAAAAACTGCTGCAGGATAGTAGCTTCCATGGGCTACTATGGGTGATTTAAAGAGATTTTGTCTCAGAGTAAAATAAGCTGTCTTGGTTAATGTGATAATCCATGGACCCTTTATCTCTCTAACTTCATGCAGCCCCCGCTTCCCCATTCAAAAGGCAACATGACCACATTTTACCTGAATATCTACATCATCATCATCATCATTATTTCTTCTTCTTCTTCCAGCCAAGGTTCACAGAACAGGTTTCTTGCTGCCAACAGCTTAGATAGTGGCAAGGCTCCAAAGATTTACTTCAGGCCCACTTCAGGCCTGAGCATGTCCTGTGAGATTTTTTACTTGCTTTTCCTTGAAATAGCAAAGCCCCATACTATATTACATACTACAGGTGACTTCCCACTTACGCAGGGATTATGTTCCCAAGTACGGTGTATATAACTGAAAATGTGTATAGCAGGGAACACCATCTAAAAAGCCCGTAAACACCCTCTAAACCCCTGGAAACTCATGAAAATCCCTTTTAAAAACCCAGGAGCCCTTCCAAACTGGCAAGAATGGTGGCAGTGGTGGCTTTATATCTTCATCATCACTGGAGGATGTGGAAATGACGACAAGAGGCATCCTGAAGTGCTTGGCAGTGGGTCAGATTCACTTGCTGCTGCTGCTGCTGGCGCCTTGCAGAGGAACATGGTAATAGGTAGCTGGTGCTTTGTCTCTTCATCTGGTCAAACATCTCCTTGTATGGTCACACACTGCCTGCAATGGCACGCTTGATCTTCAGGATGCGTTCCATGGAGGGGTCATACTGCACAATGATATAATTCACATGGTTGAGTGTGCCAAAGAGTTCAGAAAAGCTCTCCAGGGTCTAGGTGGATTGGTCATCCTGCTCACCATCCTCCCCTTCTTCCCTGCTTTCAGAGCTGGAACTCGATCTCAGCTCTTTCAGGCTCAAGGACTGTTGTCCCTCAGTCAGTTCTTCCACTTCCTCCTGGATGAGGTCAACAAAGCCAATGTCATCAGCACCATCTTCACAATGATCTCCACCTCAGTGGTAATGTCTGGAAATTCCTTGATACCATGAACACATTCCTTCCAGAGTTTGCCTCAGCATGTGTTCATGGTTTCAGGCTTGATTGCATCCACTGCCTGCTTTGATATAGGTTTGATTGCAGTTTGCAATGTTGAAGGACTTCCAGGATGACGTGAGGTCGAGATCCAGATCAGCATCCACTGCATTGATCAGCAAGACAAAGGTGAGCCTGGCATCATGAGCCTTGAAGCAACAAATCACCCCTTGATCCAAAGGCTGGATGAGTGAGGTTGCATTGGGGGGGGGGGGAGGCAACCGTGACCTCATCGTGCGCAAATTGCAGTCCCTGCAGGTGACCAGGAACACTGTCTACCAGCAGTAGCACTTTGAATTCCAGCCCATTCTCCAGCAAGTAACGCCTCCAGGGTGAATAAAAATCAATTATTATTTTTTTTAAATCGGATTTTTAAAAAATTAATTGGATTTTTTATTTATTTAAATCGGATTTTAAAAATAAAACGCTTCTGGAGGAAAAATCTTTCTAAAGATAGTTTTCTATTTAAGTTACATTATAGTCCAAAAGCTATTCATCAGGAAATAAGGATTTGTTTTAAGTTTTTTCATGTGTGCTAAAACTCAGTCTAAGTTTTTTTAAAAAAAGTTTAACCACATCAGTTAACAAACATGGATACATATGCTATAATGTAATTGTTTTAGTTAAATAAGTTGTTTAAATTGTTTTAAGGAAATGATTATGTTTCTCCTTCGAATAAAGTGTAGCAGAAAAGTTTTCCAAATATAAACAGTTAACTTATTAAACCTCACAATAATTTCATAATTATCTGTCTATGTATTTCTAATAGTATAACCAAATTAGTAATTTGTGATTTAAATGTAAAAACTACTCTGAAAATTTATTATTCCAAAAATGAAACCTTCATGTTGTAAATATTAAGATTATACCAGCAAGAATGAGTCCTTCTGTAAAAAAATGTTTTAAATCAAGTCTTATTGACTAGTGATTTAAATTGTGATTTAAATCAAATCCATCCTGAATCATCACTTCCAGAATGAAGCACTTGTGGAACCAGTCCAGAGAGCTTGCAGCAGTCAGACAGGCTCTCTTGTTGGACTGCCAGAAGACAGGCAGCAGGTGATTGTTTATGCCTTTGAGGGCACAGGGGTTTTCAGACCTTTACAGTATACCTGGCTTGATCAAGTGTACAGCCGCATTGCCACAGAGCAGCACAGTCACCCAATCCTTCACAGCTTTAAATCCAGGGGCTGTCTTCCAGAACAGGCCGGTCTCCTCCACCCAAGGTGCTTCTACTGAGACACAAGTTGAGCTGAGGACTCAACACATTGCCCTTGCCTTCTGCCAGCTCTGTGCTGGGGCAACGGCGTGCGTGCCCACAGAGAGGGCTCTGAGTGCCCCTTCTGGCACGCATGCCATAGGTTTGCACCCACTGAACTAGGCTGTGCCTGTTTGGGGACTGAATACAAGTGAAGCACAAACACCAGCATTAACATAACTATCCCAAAACAGTCTTCTGCTCTCCACACCTTCTATAGTGTACAGGCTAGGGAAAACAATTTATAGGAAACTGATGGTAGGGGAGCCTGTAAGGTGCCAAGTTCCACCTCCAACTAGCAACTCTGCATCTAATGCTGGACTTTAAAAACAAAGCAATACACGGTGGGGGTGGCAATTGTGAACAGAATGCAACTTGCATGTGGTCCAATCCATCAAACATTTCACAGCCGGTTACAGTTTTATTCATTCCCTAAGAATTGAGAGCAATATACATGAGGCCAGGCAAAATCAGGTGCTGGTTCTAGTACAAATTATATATCTGGCTCAGAAAAAAATCTTGGTAGCTTTTGTAGTGGGGTTACATTGAATTGAAACATTATAGCCCCCACACATTGAATCCATTGAGCTGCAGTAATGCTTTATAGGCTGGCCGTTATGCATCCAAGGTCTGCACAGTAGCATAACTGCTGCCTGTGTGGTTCAAGGTCTAGATGCTGCAGATGTCACCCCAAGGAATACCAATACAGGCAACACAGCAGCCCAGCTTATAGGAGCATTAACATTAAGGTTGGCTTTAAGCTATCCACTATCAAGGGTGATTTCTGCCCAGTGTTCGAAACTCCCATTGTTCTAGGTGCATTTTGTGACAGGGAATTTCATTAGCGTGAGCCAGAACATGAGCCTAAGACAGGGATCCCCAAACTAAGGCCCACAGGCTGGATAAGGCCCGAGGGACTCGTTTATCCAGCCCACAGCGACCCCCGCCGCCCGCTGCTGCCCGTACTTACTGGCGCTGCACTGCACGGCTGCCCATTTCGGGTCAGTTGCGAATGCACAAGTGTTATTTCCAATGCACATCCAGGTCGGAGGAGGCCTGTGCACATGCACACAAGCTATTTCTGGTGCTCCTCTGACCCAGAAGTATGCCGGAAATAGTGTGTGTGCATGCGTATGGGCACGCACTCCTCCGCCCTCCGGCCCGCTGCATGATTGGCGCTGGAGACACCGGCCTGAGGTGCGGTAAGTTTGCTGACCCCTGGCTTAAAATTTCAGATTAAAACTGCAGAGTGGAAGGAAAGGAAGACCTTTTTCTGCCTCTCCACTTCCAGATACTCTCTGAAGACTGGAGAAGAGACCCTCTTAAGAATATCAGGGGGTGGGGGGGTGCGCAGGGGAAGGATTAGACAATGTAAAACATGAACACAATATGTTAGCTGCAGCTCATTCATTTTCAGCTTTGAATTCTTGTTATAAAATAAGTGCGCCTAGACATCCTGCTGTTACGCCCATAACCTAGGTTTAAGGTGCCATTTAGCTCCTAGCTTTCATATCTCAGTTTCTAACACTGTTTCTGACAAAGATGATTCCAACCAACCAACCCCATCCTTCCTTGTTATAAGATAGAAACTCTTAGTGGACTCTTAAGTCCACTAAACAAAAATCAGCTGAAAACACTGTAAGAAGTGAGTCCTTTGTATAGGACTGACTCCTGCTGTTTGGAAAACAGAACGACATGACACTAACACAAGATGCCAAGTCTATATTTTTGTTACACAACATACACCCTGAATTATCTTGATGGCCTATTTTTAAGAATCATTGCAGCTTGTAAACAGGACTGAAATAAATGTACTAGAAGGGCAGTATACAATTCAAATCAATGTTAACTCCTCCAGCCAGAAGATAGCTAGCTTCTAAAATAGCAAGTCTCTTTTATGAAAATGACAATACATCGATCCAGTATTAGTTCTAAAAACAGTTCAGCCCAGATTTTCTATTTTGCCACCAAGTTTTTTAGTGCTGTAAAAGGAAGCTAAATATATTTTATTGCACTCTGGTGTTTTGCATTCTAACACTCAAAATTGCAGAAGTTATATCTTTTGTATTTCAGTTTTCGTCTAAAGATAAAAGTTGCTAGTTCCCACTATTAGAAGAGATAAAAAAATTTGGGGAAGTTGCAGGTTTTAAAATAAACAAAAGTAAAACTAAAATTTTAGTGAAAAATATAGACAAACAGTAAAGAACGATGAACAGACAAATACGGGATTAATACAGTGGTGCCCCGCAAGACGAATGCCTCGCAAGACGAAAAACCCACTAGACGAAAGGGTTTTCCGTTTTGGAGGCGCTTCGCAAAACGAATTTCCCTATGGGGTTGCTTCGCAAGACGAAAAAAATCTTGCATCCCCCCGTGGGTTTTTTTCGCTTTTTTCGCCCTTTTCTTAAGCAGCTAAGCCGCTTATCAGCTGTTCCGCTGATAAGCCGCTTAACAGCTGATCGCTGGAAGCCGCTTGAGAGCTGTAGCGCTAATCCGCTAAGCTGTCAATGGGCTTGCTTCGCAAGACGAAAAAACCGCTAGACGAAGAGAATCGCGGAACGGATTATTTTCGTCTTGCGAGGCACCACTGTAATAGGATAAAAAGGTTAAGTATTTGGGAATTTGGTTAACATCAAGAAACCCTAACATATTCCAAGAAAATTATATTCAGCCATGGAGAGAAATCGGGAAAAGTCTTGAAATATAGGGTTAGAATGAAGCTTTCACTGATGGGAAGGATGTCAGTCATAAAGATGAATGTGTTACCGATGATACTTCTCTTATTTCAAACAGCTCCAATAATCAGCAATGGAAGATGCTTCAAAGCATGGCAGAAATATATTTCTAGATTTGTCTGGCAAGGGAAGAAACCAAGAATTAAATATAAAATTATGCTAGATTGGAAAGGAAGAGGTGGATTCTCATTACCAGATTTACGACCAGATTATGAGGTATCATTTCTTTGCTGGTTAAAGGAGTGATTAGACTTGGAAGTGTTAGACTTGGAAGGACATTACAATAAGTTTGACAATATTTATGGTATGGTAAAATTAAAATGCTTAAAGGTTTTATGCATCATGCAATCAGGAAAAAATATATACAGTATGGAATAAATATAAAAACCTGTTGGAAAGAAAGAAACCTTTGTGGCTCTCTCCTATTGAAGCTATATCTTTGAAAAAATGAAAAATGAATGGGCAACATATACAGATTTGTTAATGGATGTAGAACGAGAAGTAAAATGAGAAAGGTTTGAATATGTTACAATATTAACAACTTAATGAGCTATTTGAATTGGATAAAATGAATAGATTTATGAATCAAACCTCACAATTTGAAAGAGAACTTATAGAGAATGTACAAGTTGTTATTGGAATGGGAAACAAAAGACAAACTCGTAAAATCAGCAATGATACACTGGGCAAGGAATATAGGTCATAACATTGAAATAGCAGGATGGGGAA